>NC_067403.1:15860750-16460750 GCF_016432865.1 Antechinus flavipes | reverse complement strand
TTTTTCTCCCTTCTTTTCCACCCTGCCCTACAGAAGGCTTCAGTTAAACACAAATTTTGTAGATATATCTATATTTACCTATCTATCTATCCATTGATCTATGTTAAACTATACTATTCAGACTTCTATTTATTAGTTTTTTCTCTGGAGGTGGATAACATTTTTCTTCATTGGTCCTTTGGAGATGATTTGAATATTTATGATATTATTCATATTGAATATTTATTGATTGAATATTAACTGAATATTTATTCAAGATGAATTAGCCAAAGTTGTTCTTAGGATGGTGTTTCTGTCAATATGTATAACATTCTATTGATATTGCTCATTTCACTTTTCATCATTTCATGAAAGTCTTTCTAGGCTTTTTCACCATTTCTTATAGCACAATAGTATTCTATCATAATAAGATACTACAATTTTTTTTAGCCATTCCTCAATTGAGGTCATCTATCATTTTAGCCAATCTGATAGGCATAAGATAATGTCTCAAAGCTGCTTTAATTTGCATTTCTCTAATCAATAATGATTTAGAGCTCTTTTTCATATAACTATATGTAATTCTGAATTCTTCGTTGAAGGATCTTTTGATCATTTATCAATTGGGAAAAAAGACATTCATACAAGTTTGACAAAATTCTTTAGATAGTTGAGAAATAAGATCTTTATCTAAGGAACTATCTATGAAAGCTTTGGGAAAAAAGTTGAAATTATGATCTCCACTTTTTAGATGGAGAAACCAAGGCAAAAAGATGTGTTCCAGGGTCACCTAGTTAAGTAAATATCTGAAATTATTTTGACCTCAGGTTTTCCTAATTCCAAGCCCAGCACTCTATCGGATCAGTTACCTGACTGATTATCCCAGATGAGATTTAAAATTCAAATACCCCTGAAGGAGATAATAAATTAGTAATTAATTTACACTTAGGTATAAAGGACAATAATTAATCACCAGAGAGAAGGAAGAAGAATAGAACAGAGAGTACCAAGTTACCAAATATCTTAAAGCAAAAGGGGGAGTGTTATCCCAAGGGAGGGAGAAAAAGGAATACAGAGAGGGCTAGGGCCCCACATAGACTTTGCCAGCTTTAAAGCGATGCCTAGGGCTTACCCTATTTCTAAACCTCCCAGAAAGGTCTCTGCACGTCAGTGGTTGGGGTTGTCAAGAAGATGGATGGATGAATGGAATCTGACAATAAAGACTTGTTCTAATAGGAGTCTGGGTACTGGCTGTTCTGCCAAACCGGCTATACTGTCTTTAATGGCTCTATCAGGATTGTTACAGAAGCCCCACAGACTCCTCAGAAGCAGTCGCAATCCCTCCCATTTTAATTTAAAAAATATTCACATGCTGAAAAGTTTATGGGGCACTGTATGTTCTATTCAGAGAGGAGTTAGGGAGCATGGGAAGGAAATCCTTCAAGCTCTCCCCACCATTAACTCCTGTGCATTGGTCCTATGGACAGTGCAATTCTCCGGCCTTTAAAAAAAAGCCCTACTATGGCAAGTGAGAAACAATGCACCTTTTCTCCCTTTCCCCCAGTTTTCCACCCACCCCAAGATGGGGGGCTGGAGGGGAAGGGAAGATAGTTCAGTGTGTCCCATTGCGAGTTCCAAGGCAGCTGCTTTATGGGTCTGGGGGAGACAAGCGTGCCTACAATTTAAAATCATTCCTTGGTTAAATGGCTTTGAATCACCCAGGGTGTCAGTGGACAAATTCCACCTTCTGTCTAGGAAGCAGCAGAAGTGGTCGGGTGCTCAAGTGCTCATCTAGAGAGAAGGAAAAGATGGCAGAACCTTAGCCATCTTCATCACTCAAAGCAGCCTCCGGGTTGGATGCGAGAAGGCTATAAAGAGCCACAAACTCTCGCTCCTTGGTAGCAGCCACTTTGTTCCTTGCAGCAGTACAGACTTTAAACCATAGCAAAGTGAATGATCAGGGCTAAGAACCGAACCTCAGTCTGTTAGTATCATCAGCTGCGCTCAGGGCATCTCCACACTGGAGGGTCTCTTTTTTGCCCTCCCTGTGCCTGGGGGGCTGTGGGTCAGTTAAATTCAGCAAATATTCATCAAGTTCCTTTCCAAAACAGGTAGCATAGGATTGTGGATAGAGGCAGTCTGGTCCAACACATGGCCCCAAAATCAGGGTGGCCCAGTTTTTAGTCCTATCTCAGTCACAAACTGATTGTATAACCCTGGAGAAGTGACTTAACCTCTGTCTTTGTATCCAGACAACTTTAAAAGTCTGTAAGTTGAAGAAGAGTCAGAAGTTTATAAAGTTCGCTATACCAATGAAATCCTGTCTTAAAAAACAAATAATCCCACCAAAATGAATAGAGACGGATGGGTAGATAAGCAGATGGACAGGTGGATAGAGAGATGAATGAATGACTAAATACACATACAAGACACTGTGTTGAGCAGTAAGAATATAAAAAATAAAAACCTTACTTCCTGTCCTCAAAAACTTTATAATCTTTTAAGGAACATGGGAAATGTATAAAATTACAATACAAAGTAATAATTGCAGTAAATAGAATATAAAGAGAAAAGAAGACAGAGTACTCTGGAAATGTTAAGATGACGATCACTTGAGAGGAGAGATGGGTATGAAAAATCAGAGGCGGTGTACCCCCAACTGGGTAGCTGACTTAAAAGGGAGATGAAAGGCAGCACTGTATACAGTGAGAAAGAATTGGCCTGTGTGCCAGGAGACTGGGGTTCACTTCTTAGCCCTGTGCTTCAGTTAAATGCAGGTAAAAATCCTTTCTTCCAGCTTGGTAGGGTTGTGCTCCAATCACTGGGAAGAAGGATTCATCCTCCTTATTGCTACAGATACCGAGGGCTGGTGAACTTCCCCTGAAGGCAGAGAAGCCCAAGAGTCCTGGGAGGATTCCCTATCCTGCTTCCAGACCAGCTCCCACAGCCAGCATCCATCTAGAATCCAATTCCTCTGCAGACAAGGTCTGCAAAGGTTTCTGCTGGGGCTGCAGCCAGAGCCACCCAAGTCCTGGGTACTGTCCAAAGTTTCAGCATCATAACTTGATGTGATTTTATCAGTGGAAATAATGTGAAATAATTTGACTTCCCCATACTTTGCCACTGTTTGGAAAGATCGTGGGACCTTGCCCTCTGACTTGCATCTGAAACTTTCTATAGTTGTTGAATGCCGGGATGGTCTTACTTTTCTGTTTATACCACCAGGGCCAAGCATATGATAAGTACTTCATAAATGATGTTTCATTCGTTCATTCTGGTGAGGAAAGCACTTTGTAAATCTTGCATGAAGAAGGGTGAGCATCCTAGGCATTTTAGGGACAACCAGGGAAAATGCTTGGACTAGGGACATGGAATGTTTTGTTTTAAGAACAAGAAAGTCAGTGTCTCTGAACTGTAGAGTAACAGAGGAGAGAGAACACAAGGTTTAAGACATTGCCTCTTACTTCAATTTCTTAATTAAAAACCTTTAGTAATTTCCAATTGACTACCAAATAAAGTTCAAAATATTTAGCTAGACATTCTAGATCTAGCCCCAACCTCTTCAATTTTCAGGCGCCAGATTATTTGCCATGCCCCAGACATGTCCTGTGACTTCCTTTGTTTCCCGTCTTACAATCTGACCAGTTAAAATTCTAACTCTCTCTCAAGGACTCTCTTGAGTGCCTCATAGGCTTTCCTGATCCTTCAACCAGAAATTGTTACTTTCTTTCCTTAGACCTTTACTAACATTGTTTATACATCTATTTACACTTTCACATCCTCCTTTGCAATGTGTTTGTCTATTTATTTTAACACTCATTTTTTCAGTTTCAAGTTCTCTTCCTTCCTCTAACCTCTTCCCTATCAATTGACAAGGCATATAATATAATACCCATCTTACTTGTAAAGTCATGCAAAACATATTTTCATATTAGCCGTGTTGGGGAGGGAAAGCAAGAAAAAGAAAGTGAAAAAATATGCTTCAATCTGCACTCAGAGTTCACCAGCTCTGTCTGAAGTTGGATACTATTTATCCCTTCCACATCACAACTTTATCCATCACGATTTTGGTATACCATGGATTGGCATAAGAAATTAAGTGAGAACTTTTGGGGGTTGTGCAAAACCCCCAAAATATATGAAGACCAGCCAATGACATAAAAACAATTTAGAAAGTCAGAAATGCATTAAAATATGTATGGTAATAATATATATTTTATCTTTTAATACCATAATAATTCAGATTTCTTTTCTGATATGAAGGGAGAGTCAAAAAATTTTGCATGGATTTTCCAGATCCCAGATTTCTAACTCCTGTGATGTAGAAGGGATAACTAGCATTTTTATCATGAGTCCTTTGGAATTATTGTGGATCATTTGCCAAGTCTTTTGACAGTCGATTACCATTACAATATTGCTGGCACTGTGTATAATTTCTCTAGTTCTGCTCATTTCACTTTACATCATTACATATAACTCTTTCCAGGTTTTTATGACATCATCCCCTTTATCAGTTCTTATAGCACAATAGTCTTCCATCACAGGGGCTACTAGGTGGTCTAGTAGATAGAACCAGTGTTCTATAAGTGGGCCTACAGTCAGAAAGGCTCATCTTCTTGAATTCAAATCTGACCTTAGACACTTATTTGCTGTGTGACTCTGGGCAAGCCATTTAACTCTTCTTGCCTCAATTTCCTCATCTATAAAATGAGCTGGAAAAGGAAAAGGCAAACCCCTCCAATATCTTTGCCAAGAAAACTCCAAGTGGGGTCCTGTCCAACTCTTCACGATCCCAGCAATAACAATATTCCATCCCAATCCTATATCACAACTTGTTAGTCGTTCCTGGGCATCCCCTCATTTCCAATTCTTTGCCACTGCAGAAAGACTTGCTCTAAATAGTTTTATATACATGGGGCCCTTTTTCCTTGACCTCTAAGAGATGAAGACCTAATAGAGATATTGATCAAGCAATATAATAATTTATGAACATACATTTCCAGGCCTGTTCAACTGGAAACTTGTTGAAAAAAGGGAAGACATCCTGTATATTTTGGTATTCACCTCAGCTTTTAGCACAGTGCTTTAGGTATTAAGTGCCTGTACTGTCGTAGACTTAGACTGGGAAGGGACCTTAGAGACTAGTCTCTATATTTTACACATAATGGGATTGAGGCTCAAAAAAGGTTAAGAGGCTCCATCAAAGTCATACACATAATAAGATGTGGGATTTGAAACAGAATAATTAAAAAGAAACTGAACTTTGCCTGTGATTTGGGGGGACTAATTTGGGGGGACTGGGGAAGCTGGAATAGGCTGGGGAATGTACTTTCTGGGTTCATTGATGTTGCTTTTTTGTAATTATTTGGGGATTGAGAACTGACCTTTCATCTTATTGGTATGGGGAACTCCAAGGAAAGGAAAGCCCATTTCCCAATTCCGGTGGTTACCTCCTCTGTCATTTATAGTCAGAGTTCCCTAGGGCACTGCTCTCAGTTCTTGCCCAGTTTGTGTCAGAGATAAGACTTGTTCCCTCTGTACTACCATATGCTACTTTTTATTCATGTTTATGACATGAATATATATATGAATAACATAACGATCTGTATATGGCTTAAGAAAGCCATAGACAAATGTTCTCAAAGCGTGGAAATGGGAGCGTAGGGCTGAGCCATGATTTTAATAATCCACACTAACCCCCAAACTAATTAGAAAAATAGCAATACAGCTCAAGGAGAAGGATGAGCCAAAGGAGCAGGGCAGGCAACTTTTTCAGTCTTTGAGAGACACAGATGGGAAGCTGGGTTGTTTCCCTCCATGGAACAGGAGCTCTTTGAGGGCCAGGGCTGTTCCCTTATTGTCTCTGAAGCCTTAAACCTACCACAATGCCCGGTATACAGTAGGTGCTTACTAATTGCTTGTTGGTTGACTGACAGTCCTCAGAGCAGCCCAAATGCTTCGGTCCCAACCTCCCATCAGGCATACGGACACCCAGGGGCCCACACCCTTCTTTCTCAAAATTGGGTTCCCCTCCTAAGCCTTTGGACAGAGGCAGCTGTTTCATGATCTCCCCTGAGGCAGATACCTCCTATGAAGCCAAGAGTAAATGTCAGGTGAAGTTCTTGTTCCCATGGACCCTCTGGCTTGGGGCCTGAGTGAAAGGGAGAAAAGGTTTGCAAAATGCTTCTCACAGATGTAGCACTTAATAAATATTTCGTGGGTGAGACTCAGACTCCTCCAGGGAGAAGCTAAAGCCTCCAAACTGGCTGAGGGACATCTCTTACCTTGGTCCTTCCTGCTGAAGCTGGTTTCAGCTTCTCCCACCATGTTCTCCTGACTCAACTACTTGTTCCTGCTCTGTCGTACACAGGAGGAGCCCTCGGCTGAAGCAAAGCTCCTCCACCCCAGACTTGTTGCTACCATTCACAAAGGGCTTGCCTAGAGATGCTCTCCCAAACAATCATGGCAGGCTTGCTTTTCTCGCCTTTGGCGATTAAATTTAGAAAGGAAGATAAGAAAACAGTGGTAGGTTAATCAGATGCAGCTGCCACCGGCCATTTTTATCCCTGCTTGTAACATCAGCATGAGGAAGAAAATGGAATCAAAGATTAAGCAAAGGAGAACATGGGCTAAGAAATCTAAAAAAAGGAACATGAAATCTTGGGTCAGGAGACCCCTGCAGAAGGCTCAGTTCACAACCAATCATCCCCTGGAGCCAAGAGAAACCAGCTAAACGCTAGCTCGAAGTTTCTTTGCTCTTCAAAGGTCAGAGCTATGGTTGTGAATGGAAATACTTTGAAAAACCCTGAAAAACCCGCAAAGAAGGGAAGCTGGGCTGGGGCAATGTTACACACTGCACCTGGCTGAATCCCAAGAGCCGGTCTCTGGAGCCAGGGCCCAGCCAGGAGCCTTCCCTTCTAACTAGAGAAAAGCCAGAGGGGAACTGTTTTCCTCCTTGCTTAAACGCAAGACTCCTGGGTTCCAGCAATCAGGCACAGAGCCCAGAGCCCCTCAAGGACCACAGATGGAGTGTTCGGATAATCTCTGCTCCCATTTCATGCTGAGCAAGCTGGGGCCGTCAGTTGAGCAAACTATTTCCCAAAAGCGCACTTTGGGAATTCTATTTCTTTAATCATGAGGATGGATAAAGCCTCCTTCATGTCTCCACTGGTCTCAAACAGAAACAAGAGGATCATAATACTTGCTAAGAAATGAGCAGGAAAGTTGGCCCACCTGCTTTATAACCAGGTCTTCCTTTTACTGTCCCCAGAGTGACAGATAGGTGGAAGGGACAGATGTCTTCTCTGCTCCACAGGGCTGCTCAGGGGAGCACAGAAGGCCTTGGAGCTGACTAATTCAAGAAGGCTTTGTGAACCAGCAGCCAAGAAGTTGGCTTTTCACCTACCATGCTTTCTGTTCTCCAGCCAGGAAGCCTTGACTAGCCAAAGAGAACCCAGCCTGCCACTGAAACGTCCCCATATTAAGGCAGGATATGGCGCTGGTAGATTGTATCCTAGCATGACAGGAAGATTCTAAAAGGGAGTCTTGGGACAGAATTTACCAAGATTTGGGAGAGTTCCCACACTGCCTTTAAAGGAATTAGCTAAGAGAGAGAAGAGTGAGGTCCACATTTTCTTTTGTTTTTTAAAACTAATTACACTAATTCTTAAATTAATAATACAAGAAATTGAAATTATAGCGAAAGATTTTGATTCAATCCAATGAAAAACTTTCAAATGTAACTTGGATTTTAAAGAGATCATTTTCATAAGATTTTCCTCATTGGTGGAGAGAATGATGACTAAATGCCGTGTGTCTACATTATGGGTAGAGTTGGTATGACAGCTTCACTTGAGCAAACTATTGCCCAAAAGCATACTTTGGGGAAGAAAGACGTTCCTCATTCTTGTTGACAAAGAGAGATAGAATGAAAGAGAGAGTCAGAGAGACAGACAGACAGAGAGAGACAGAGAGAGGCAGACAGAAACAGAGACACAGAGACAGAGAAGGAGAGAGACAGAGAAACATTCAGACAGGGAGACAGAGGCAGAGGCAGAGGCAGAGGCAGAGAGAGGCAGACAGATGTATGATTCCAGACTCTCTTCAGGTAAAGAGTCTATGGAGAGAAAGAAAAGACTTTGGAAAGCAGACATGTAAGGAAAACCCACTCCTCAACATGCTCCTGATTTCTAGCTTGCCTCCCTAGAGACTTTGAGTTAAGAGACTTTTGCATAAGATCAAGACTTCCTTCATGTTTGAGCTACCTCACTGCCACTTGGAGAGCTCATTCATTCTGTTGGCTTTCTGGTACACATTAATCTATAGAACTTTACTGACTTTCATCTGTTATCTGCTTGAACAAATGGGCTTATTCCCTATCCAAAATTTGTGACTGTGTGTATGTGTGTGTGTATGTGCTTGTGTGTATGTGTGTATAACTATTATTTCATAGGAATGAATTAAGCCTGTGATCATAAACTTGATGTTATTCCTTTCACTTTAAGGAAGAGACTAAAAAATGGTTTGAACCTTAAAAAAAAAATCCCAGCTAATATAATTCTAGTCTCATGCCCTTTCTCACAAGAGAACTGAGTAGCCAGACTCATTGCCTGCTCACAGCTCCCCTTCAGTCAAGAGCCAGTTTCCCTGATTGGTCAAAATCCCAGAGACATGAATTCACACCTCTCCCCAAGCCTCATTTAGACAATCCATGTGAACATTAAAAAAAATTCTACCTGGGCAACACATCTACCATAATAGGAATTAGAATGGTCAAAAATTAAATGGGTTATCTCGGGAAGATTTGAGCTCCTTGTCAAGAGACCATTAAGTAGAGACTAAATAATCACTTGTTGAGGATGTTAAAGAGAGGAAATCATATTTCAAATAGAGGGTTGAATCAGAGAGCCTTGGAGGTCCCTCACAACTTGGAAAAAGAATAGATCCCAAGTATATACATAGTTCTTTATTTACCCAGAGCAAGCCCATAGAAACCAGAATTTAGGAGTTTCCCTTGGTGTGTGTGTACACACGTGTGCCCTGAAGCGGCATAGAATAGTGGGCAGAGTGTTGGACTTGAGTAAAAGTCTTGGATTTGAATCCTATTTCATATACTCCCTAGCTATACAATCATTGGCAAGTCTTTGGGGGCCTCAGTTTCCTCAAAAGACTTGCTAAGGACTCAACAAGCTCTAATATCCCTTTCAGTTCCAAATCTGATCTTATAATCTAAAAATAATCATTTATGGCAGGTTTGGGGTTTTTTGTTTGTTTTTATTGTATTTGGGACCCAGAATGAGCAAGTCTCTGATAGAAGTGTTTGGGAAGCCAAGTTAAGATCGAAGAATAAACATTTCTGAAAGCAGAGTAAAGCTCATCAAATTATTTCATGTAAATCATTGCCTTTCACAGTCTGTTGGCTCAATGTTAGGGAAGACTGTAAACTTAACAGGGAAGAAACTCTATCTTATTTCTATGACTGAGAGATATTATTCTCCTTACCAACCACCAGCTCTATACATTCTCTCTGAAACTTGGGAACCCCAAAGAGCCACTTGGGACAGCCCCAATGAACTCTTCATTTCATATTAACCAGCATCTCCAGCTCCTGTGTATAATCTGTAACGATGCTCAAGGTCATTTCCACATGTAGACAACTGCCATGCAATGTGACTTGAAGGGTGTGGGGAGCCATAAGAAGAACAATAATAGTCATATAGTGCTTAACGATCTGCAAAATGCTCTACACTCTTCATCTTGGGGATGAGAGGGGAAGTTATGCTTAAACCTCCACCATTAAGGGTTCAGGCTTTTGGATTATAAGTGTGTCTTGAGGAATCCTTTGCGAGGGGGCGGCCCTTAAAGACGCTATCACTTTAGTTTATTGAGTCACTTTATTTTGTCTGACAACTTCTGAGAGTATGAAACTAAAGGGAGAGAAAGGAAGAGGATAATTCGACAAATACTTATTAAGTTCTGAAAGCTTCCAATTCCACACATAGAACCAGAGAAGAATGGAATATGGACACTGCCCTCAAGATGTGTACAACTGGTTAGACAGACATCCAAAAAGTTCAATAATGCAAGGGATGTTAGGAGGGATATGAAATAAGTGCCAAATAATATCTAGGGCCTAGACTCAATTATCGATCTCTGGCTAGGAAAGCTCTAATCCAAGCCCTTTGTTCTGAATATTGAGAGAGGAGGCAGAGAGAGGTTAAATGATGTATGTCCTTGGTTACTCACATGTGGATGGCAAAGCTGGCAATGAAATCCAGTACTCTGATACAGCCTTATTTCCACCCCATCTTTTACAGTCATAAAGTACTATCATATCTGTGATCTCCTTCGACTCCTACAACAACCCTGTGAGATCAGCAGGGAATGTATTATGGAGTCATTTTACAGCCAAGGAAACTGAGCCTCAGGTAAATCCCCCAAAGTCACACAGTTAATGGGAGAACTGGCACTAAAACCCAGGTGGCTTCACTCCGAGTCTTTGGCTCCTACCATCATCACCTCTTGAAAGCTAATCTGAACAGAGCTCCCAGTAACTATAGCAATAAATATACTAACTTACAGGAGGAAAAGATGACAAGCTAGACCAAAAGTTGTCCTTTATTCTCGAAGAAGACAAAGGATGTCTCCACTTGCCAGTGACCCACAGAGCCCTCAAAGTCAACCCCACCTCCTCCATGGTCCTTTGAATCCAGTGGCAGGAGAACAGTGGGAGACCCTGGGCTTTTTAAGCGAATGTCCCAATTCTGTTTGTCTGAAGCTAAGATTTAAGGCTAGGTAAGAACCCAAGTACGAGGGGACCTCGTTGGGCTTCCCCAAACCATCCATCTGCCCGGGGAAGACCCTCGGTTTTCCAGCCAAACAGAAACAATCGCCATTTACACTCACCCTAAGATGTCAAACCCCAAATAATGGTCCAGTGATCCCTGTGCTGGGACCTTTGTAGGTCAGAGTCAGACTGAGTTTAAGGCATGATCAGGTATCTCCATTTGATTCTTAATGGGCTTTATCAAAGCCTGGTTTTCCAAAACTCTGTTTCAGGAAATCATAAATGAAACTACATGGGGCAAAAGAATTAATTGTCCAGAGTTTTATAAAAAATGATAGAATGAGTAAGGAAGAGGAAAAAGATCTATCTGCAAACCCCAAAACAGTAATCAAGGAGAGCTTCATGGAAAAAGTGGACTTTGCCAGTGATGGGGGCACAGGTCCAAAGTTCAAATCTGGCAATTCTGGATAAGGAAACACTGTGGTAGCCAGAGAGACCCTGGAAATCTGCCAAAGAAAAGACTCCAATGCAGGAGGGGACAGTGGATGGGAGGATGGGACAGCGGCTATGGATAACTTAATCCATTTTGTACTCTTTCCTAGAGTTGAACCTGACTAGCTTTGACTACATCATTCAGCTGAAAAATGGCATTAATGTAAATCCCAGAAAAAAAAGGTTGAATGGCTGCGGTTCAGATTCAAACAGGCTCCTGGTGCCTTCCTGGCCAACCTCAGCCCGCGCTGAACTCTCCCCTACTCTGAGTTCTGCAGTATTTATGTAGATCTGTGCTTTCATATTTGTAATAACATCCTTAGGTCTGGGGAGGAGGGGTTGGAAGCAGGCCTAGGATTCCGAGTGGTGAAGGGGAGGACTGAGGAAATGGGATGGAGGGGGGTGATCAGGAATCCAATGACCTTACTTCACAATCGCCTCCCGCAGGTTGCCACCGAACCAGTTTCTGGGGGACTCCAACTTGCCATCACTTTTAGCTTCTTCGGTCCCCTTCATCCCTTTAGTCCCAACTCCCCAGCAGCTATAGCTTTGGAAAATAACTCTGAAGAAAAAGCTGGAGTTCCCAGTGCTTCCACATACCCTTCTTTCTGTAGGTTGCATTTCCTCAGAAAAACAATATTATAAATGGTGTTTCTGTTCCCAGGCTAATTCACAAAAAAACCCTCTTCAACCTAGAATATAAATGAAATATTCCAAATGGTGGGTTTATTTCCGGGCTAACCCACAAAAGCCTATCTGATCCATAATTTGGCTGAAATACTATACATTTGCCATGGAAAAATACAATTACCAAAATATTAATACCAATAACATTATTTCTTGGATTTTTTCATGGCAAGTATATGCATACATACATATATAATATTTCAGCTGCATTACAGGTTAATGTGAGTTCATCTGGGAACCGAACCACCATTTATGGAAAACATAGAGCAAATTCCAATTTTTATAACACAATTCATTCTTTAAGAATAAATCTGCGGCCGATCATTTCACTTCCCTTTTGCAATATGATCACTCTTTTTATAAACAGGTACCAACATTTCCTTCAATATGTTCATCTGCCCATGAGTATTATTGACTGGAAATGAATGGTTCTAATTAGTTACTGAAAAATGTGGTTTTCAGTTTTGTCTAGGAAACACAAATCACAGAAATTCAGATTAGGAAGGAAGTTTAGAGTTAACAGGTCCAAACAGAAAATCCCTCTACAATAAAGCTGGCAAACGGTCATAGTTCACTCTCATGGGAAACTCCAAGTAGCTCCGTCTACTTCTGGATATGCGTTAGGAAAATTTTCAGGCTATCAAGCTGGAATTTGTCTCCTTCCAACTTCTGCCCTGGGGATAGGGAGGCACCGGGGATGGAAACAACAAGTTGAATTTTATTTTGTCATCCATTTAGGCAGTATTTGTGTCATCCCTTCTCCAAGCCAAACGACTGGTTTTTTTCAACCAGTCCTTGTATGGTACAGCCTCCAGTCCCACCAACCTCCAGTTCATCTGCCTTGGATCCTATCAAGTTCTCCAATGACCTTCCAGATGTATAGTACCCAGAAGTGGATAGAGTCCTCCAAGTATGGGTGATGGAGGGATGACGAGGGCAGAGTAAATGGGAGTTCTCATCTACCCCTGTTCTTTGCTTCTATGAGTGTAGCATTGCCTGGACATTGGATCACAAATAACTACATTCCTTCTATCCCTATAAAGAAATCTATTTTGAATTATTCCCCATGTACCTTCAGAAAAAGCTCATTCCAGCCTTCTTTAGCCATCAGATTCTTTCTTTTGATTAAGGAGGATTTCTTTCAGAGGGGGATAAAGAGAATTTGTGTTCAGAAAGCCATATCTGGCCTTTATTTAGAAACCTTCTATGACCTTTATCCTACAAGGCATTGTAGGGAGACCACCCAGAGGGTGATTTGGGGGCCCCTGAACCTTGTGAACTTTACTTACATTTTTCCCAATTATTGTAACACCTGTTCCCAATAATGCAGGGGAACAAGAACGCCCATGAGGAAAATTGTGACTGAGATGAAAAGAAACAGCTGGCACACTTTCAAAGGATCAGAACAGACCAAGAAATAGAAGCATTTAGTCATTCTTAGAGTTATTTAGCAAACCTGCCCAGAGCACTAATGTTACCATTGCTCTCTTTAGGAGAAAACAGGGACCTAGACTAGGGAGTAGGGACGGATTAGAGAATTTTGGATGCACATAAAATTCAGTGATATTCCCCGAGCTTCTTTATGCATTGCTGATTTCCAGGTTTATAGCCAGTCTGTCAGATTTTTTTTAAAAATTCGATTACAAAGAAATGGTTGATATTTATAGGGCTAAGAAGAGGCTGTTCAGCTGTTCTTAAATTTAATTCAGTAAATGTTTATTAAACACCTGTTATATGCAATATAATATTCTAAGTGCTGAGGATATAAACACAAAACAAAACAAAAAGTACCTGCCCTCAGGGAATTTACATTCTGTACATTCTTACATTACTGGAAGGACAAGACATATACAAGATAATTAAATACAAGATATTTTAAGGACTGAGGGAATATTACCAAATGGAGAATCAGAGAAGGCTTGATGAAGCAGATTGTACCTCAGATGATCTTGGGCAGAAAATGAGAAATATGAGGGCTAGACATGAGGAGGGACTAGATATTACGCAGGGGAGAGAGGGGGATGATTTGGATGATGGAATGCTGAATAAGTTTTATGAGTATCAATCAATTCATTGAACAATCGTGAAGCATGCTGGGCAAAGGAAAGCTCCCTAAAGGACTCCATTATAGATATTCATCCAAGCTGACAGTGACTCATTAATCTTGGAGTTTTAAGTACAGTTATTTAATCAGTTCTGAATCTGTCTATTACAGAGCTTCTTAACCTTTTTTAGGTCATGGATGCCTCTGACATTCTGTTAAAATCTATGGACCACTTCTCAGGAAAAATGTTTTTAAAGGCACAGAATAAAATACTTAAGACCAGACAGGAAACCAACCATATTGAAATATAGTTATCAAAATAGTTTTTAGAAGAAAGTCTAAGACCCCAATTTAAGAATCTTGAAACTAGTCTTTTATATTCTTGTAGAAACTAAGAAATGAGGATCTCAAGTATCAAGTGAGCTCAATTTTGTTTATTCTAGGAAGAAGGGAAGAAGGAAGAGAAAGACAGACAGAGGCACAGAGAAATAAAGACAGGGAGAGATCAAGTTGATAAACAGGAGCCCAAAACTGCTTGTTCTGAAAATGAAACCACAAGTTACTAATGTCATTTGTTTGGAATTATGCAACGGTTAAGGTCTAACATCTGAGGGTTCTTGAGATTATATATTATATCCTGTCTCGTTAACAGTACAAAAGGCCTGTGGATTATCTTCCTTCATGTAAACAATTCAATGCTGAGCTGTAACATTTTACATGTAGATGTTAAACAAGAAATAATTACTTGGAAATCCTTGAGAATCGTGTCCATTGCTCCCTTTTCTTTGACTACATGTCATCACTGTGACAACCTTGGGAGACCATTCTCCTTGGATGACATGGACCTGACTCATTAATCACAGGATTTTTCTTTATTCTTCATCACTATGATCCAGTTCACTTTTTTCTCAATAGAATATAAGCTCCTGAGGGCAGAGATTGTTTGGTTTTAGTCCCTGTCTCCCCAGTGCCTCAAACAACGTCTTACTGTGATAAACACAGAGTAAATGTTTGCTCAGTTCAATTGAACTTCCATCCACTCCGGGAGGATATGCAATGAGGGATTCTGTCAGAGGCCTTGCTGAAATCTAGGTACATTATGTCTGCACTATTCTCAATTCACCAGTCTAGTAACCTTGTCAAAAAACATTTTACAAATAATGTTCAGATAGATTTGCAATGTTTGCATTTCAAAATCCCAGACAACTCAAAAGTTACATAGTCTTCCATACATGTATCTTTCTTTCACTGTGAAATCTGAGGCCTATATTAACCCCCTTTTTAAAGAAATAAGGGTAAATTACTTGGGATCGCATATTCTACTTTGTCACATTATGGGGAATTAATGAGGAAACATTTGGAGATAGTCACCTAAGTTTAAACCCCAAGGTCTCAGAGAAGAATCCCTTACACAAAATTACCAGACCTTTCACGGAGAGGGGTCTTCCCTACTCCTAGGGGAGAACTACTTAGATAATATTTACATCAGACTTTTCAGCTCTTTCAAAGGAAAGTCATCTGTTGTTAAAAGGCATAAGCCCTCATTAAAGTCTGTCCCAGGCTGATGATGCTGTGAAAATTTCCCTCACACTAGACTTACTAATTCTGTAGCTGTACCATCTGTCGATCCCCAAGCCTCTTGTTTCCAGGCTTTCCCCACCTCTCTCCCATTAAAAGTCACTTGTCAATAAATATAGCCACATGGAGCCTCAGTAGGCACCCCTCCCTTGCCAGCGTAGGAGCTGTCAACATGAGTAGTGAGTAAACAGATGTAGGGATAAGCATGAGCAATTCTGTGGTCAGCAGCCAATAATGGTGTCTTTAGGGGGCACTCTTTCTGCCATCGATTTTCCTTTTAGCAAACTCATTTGTATACAGGTTGTCTCTTCTACTACCACAGCTATCATCCCAGTAGCCAGTGAGCTCTTTGAGGGCAAGGAGAGTTTTGTCTTAATCTTTATATTTCTATCATCAGCCCCGCTCACTGCATACAATAGATGCTTAATAAATTACTGAATTTAATTTTTAAAAATAGCCCATTGTCACTGCTGATTATTGGAGTAGCTGCAATGCTTCTGCTAAGCCAGTATGAAGAGAAGTATCATTGTGATACAGTTAGAAATGATAGCTTGGTATCTGATCAAAGATTTTAAGATGATCTTGACTTCTCTGTCCTTGTTATATTTGTAAGAACTATATGGCTCCTGATAGGTACTCTATGGGAACGCAAGCACAGGAAGCTAGTTCGGTTTGTGTCTATCTTTAGAAGAGCAGGGGGTCTTACCAGATATATTAAATATACTGTTGGGAGGCAGTGTCAGTGTAGCATAATAAGCAAGAAGTTTCTGTTGAGACATGTCCTTTTTTTACTGTTATACAATAGTAGAGAGAAAACTACACCCAACATATTTTCAAAAATACCTCACGGGGAAAACAACTAACCTGGAAAACTAGGAGAGAGAATGTAAGAATTAATGAACTGCCTGAAAGTCATGATCAAATAAAAAAAGAGCCTAGACAACATATTCCAAGAAATTATCAAGCAAAACTGCCCTGATATGCCACAACCAGAGAGTAAAATAATCATTTGAAGAATCCACTGATCACCTCCTGAAAGAGATCCTAACTTGAAAACTCCAAGGAATATTGTAGCCAGATTTCTAGAATTATCAGGTCAAGGAGAAAACTGCAAGTAGCCAGAAAGAAATAATTCAAATATCAAGGGGCCACAGTTCTTAATACTTAGTAATTCTTAGCAACGTCTATATTAAAGGATAAGATAGCTTAGAATATGAAAACTGCATAGATTGCAACTGAGAATCAACTGCGCTGCAAAATTGAGCATAATCTTTCAGGCGAAAAATGAATATTCAAGGAAATAGGGGACTTTCAGACTTTCCTGATGAAAAGACTAGAGCTGAACAAAATATTTGATCTTTAAATACAAGACTCAAGAGAAGCATAAAAAGGTAAACAGAAGGAAAAAAATCAAGACAACAACAACAAAAATCATAGAGTTCATTCAGTAAAGTTAAACTGTTTATATCCATACATGGGAAGATGATATTTGTAACTCTTAAAAATTTTATCTCTATTAGGATAGCTAGAAGTATACTTAGAGGATACGGATATAGATTGACTTTGATGTGGTGATTAAAAAAAATTTAAATAAGGGGTGAAAAAAAGGATTGTACTAGGAGAAGAGGAAAGGAGGAGAGGCAGAATGGGGTCAGTTATATCAAATGAAGTAGCATGAAAGACTTATTACAGTAGAAGAAAAGAAAAGAGGAAGGGAATGTTTTTTGAACCTTACTCTCACTGGATTTGGTTCAAAGAAGGACTAAAATGCATACTCAGTTGGGTAGAAAAATCTATCTTACCCTATAGGGAAGTAGAATGGGAAAGAGAGGGAAAAAAAGAATGGAGGGGACTAATAGAAGGGAAGGCAGATTGAAGGAGGTAGTGATCAGAAATAAAACACTTGTGGAGGGACAAATTGAAAGGAGGGAGAAAAATAGGATGGAGAGAAATATACAGTTAGTAATCATAACTGCATATGTGAATGAAATGTATTCTCCTATAAAATGGAGGTCAATATTAGAATGGATTCAAAACCTAAGATACATTGTTTACAAGAAACATATTTGAAGCAGAGAGACACATCCAGAATAAAGGTAAAAGATTGGAACTGAATATATTATGCTTCAGCTAAAGTTAAAAAAAAAAAGGCAGGGATATCAATCCTGATTTCAAAGTAAAAGCAAAAATCAATCTAATGAAAAGAGACAAGGAAATAAACTACATCTTGCTAAAGGAACATAGACAATGAAGTAATAGCAACATTAAACATATATGTATCATGTGATATAAGATCAAAATTCTTAGAGGAGAAGTTAAGTGAATTACAGGAACAGAGACAATAAAACTATACTAGTGGGGGACTTCAACCTCCTCCTTTCAGAACTAGATAAATCTAACTGCAAAATAAGTAAAATAGAAGTTAAGGAGGTGAATAGAATTTTTTTAAACATTACATATGATAGATCTCTGGAGAAAACTGAATGAGGAAAGAAAGGAATATATCTTTTTTTCAGTGGTACATGGCATGTACACAAAAACTGATTATGTATTAGGGCATAAAAAGCCTTACAATACTAGCTGTGTGACCCTAGGTGACTCACTTAATCCCACTTGCCTCAGGAAAAAAAAAAAAAAAAGCCTTACAACAAAATGTAGAAAGGCAGAAATATTAAGGGCATTCTTTTCAGATTATGGTACAATTAAAATTACAATAAAGGGCCATGAAAATGTAGGTTAAAAATTATTTGGAAACTAAATGATCGAATTCTAATGAATGAGCAGATCAAAATCAACCAATCAATAATTTCATTAAAGAAAATGACGAGATACTATACTGAAATTTATGAGATGCAGCCAAATCAGTAGTTACAAAAATTTTTCTATCTCTAAATGCTTACATGAATAAAATAGAGAAAGAGCAGATCAATGAATTGGGCATGCAATTAAAGAATGCCTAAATAAATACCAAATTAGAAATTCTGCAAATCCAAAGGAGACATTAATAAAATTCAAACTAAGA
Source organism: Antechinus flavipes (assembly GCF_016432865.1). Lineage (NCBI taxonomy): Eukaryota > Metazoa > Chordata > Mammalia > Dasyuromorphia > Dasyuridae > Antechinus > Antechinus flavipes. The sequence goes on along the minus strand of NC_067403.1, from coordinate 16,442,162 downwards.
AAACTAGTGAACTAACAAATGAAACTAAGAGCTGATTTTAGGTGTGGGGAGGGAATAATAAAACATATAAACCTTTGGCTAATTTGACTTTTTAAAAAGTTAGAGGAAAACCAAATTATCAGTATCAAAAATGAAAAGGGTTAATTCACCACCTATGAAGAGGAATTAAAGCCATAATTAGAAGCTATGCTGCCCAACTTAGGCCAATAAATCTGACAGCGTAAATTAAATGGAAGAATATTTACAAAATATAAATTGACCAGGTTAACAGAAGAGGAAATGAAAATTTAAATAACCCCATTTTAGGAAAAAAAAAATTGAACAAGAAAAGAGTGAACTTTCTAAGAAAAAATCTTCAAGGTCAAATGGATTTACAAGTAAATTCTACCAAACGTTTAGAGAGCAATTCATTCTAAAACTATATAAACTATTTGGGGAAATAGGAAAGTTCTACCAAATTTTATGACACAAATATTGTGCTGATACCTTAACCAGAAAAAGCCAAAATAGATATAGAAAAATTTAGACCAATTTCTCTAATGAATATTGTTGTAAAAAATTAATAAAATTAATTTAAAATATTAGCAAAGAAATTACAGCAATTTATCATAGGTAAACACTATGTGTGTGTGTGTGTGTGATTATATATATATATATGTATATTTACTATGACCAGGTGGGATTTATACCAAGAATACAGGGATTGTTTAATATTAGGAAAACTATGATCATAATTGACAATATCAATATAAAACCAATAGAATTGATATAATTATCTCAATAGATGCAGAAAAAGCTTTTGAAAAATATAATAACTATTTCTATTAAGAACATGGGGGGGCGGGATTGCAGCTAGGTGGCGCAGTGGATAGAGTACTGATCGTGGAGTTAGGACCTGAATTCACATCTAGCTTCAGACACTTGATGTTTACTAGCTGTATGACCTTGGACAAGTCACTTAACTCTGCTTTTTTTAAAAACACATAGAGAGCATAGGAATAAATGGATTTCCTTAAAATGCAAGCAGTATCCAATGGCAAGCATTATATGTAATGGGAATAAAGTAGAAGCTTTCCAATTAGATCAGGGGTGAAACAAGGAAATCCATTATCATCACTATTATTATTCAATATTGTACTAGAAATGTTAACTTTAGCAATAAGAGAAGAAAAAGAAATTAAAGGAATTAGACTGGACAATGAAGAAACAAAACTATCACTTTTTACAGGTGATATCATTGTATACTTAGAGAATCAACTGAAAAAACTACCTGAAATAATTAACAACTTTAACAAAGTTGCAGGATATAAAATAAACCCACATAAATCATCAAAATTTCTATATATTATCGATAAAGCTCAGCAAAAAGAGATAGAGAAATTCCATTTAAAATAATTATTGATAATATAAAATATTTGGGAATCTACTTGCTAAGACAAACCCAGGAACTCTAACAACATAATTACAAAATGCTTTTCATGCAAACAAGATCAGGTCTAAACAATTAGAAAAATATCAATCGTTCATGGGTAGGTGGAGCTAATATAATAAAAACTACAATTCTAAATTAATATATTTATTCAGCACCATACCAAATTACCATAAAAGTATTTTGTAGAAATAAAAATCAAGGGAATTAATGAAAAAAATTGCTGAGGAAAGTGGCCTAACACTACCAAGTTTATATTATAAAGCAACAATCTTCAAAATTATTTGGTACTGGCTAAGAAATAAAATGATGGATCAATAGAATAGATTAGGTACATGAGACATGGTAGCAACTAATTATAGTTGATAAACCTAAAAAACTCCAATTTCTGGAATAAGAAGTCACTATTGGATAAAAACTTCTGGGAAAACCGGAAAATTGTGTGGCCGAAACTTGACACAGACCAATATTTCACACTATATACCAAGATAAGGCCAAAATGGATATATGATTTAGACATAAAGGATGGTACCATAAGCAAATTAGGAGAGCAAGAAATAGTTTACATGTTGGATTGATGGGGAAGGGAGGAATTCATGACCAAACAAGAGATAGAGAACATTATGAAATGCAGAATGGATACTTTTGATTACATTAAAAGGCTTCTGCACAAACAAAGCCAATGCAACCAAGATTAGAAGAAAAGCAGAAAAATGGGAAACAATTTTACAGCAAGTATTTCTGAAAAAATTCTCATTTCTCGAATATATAGAGAACTGAATCAAATTTGTAAGAATACAAGTCATTCCCCAATTGATAAATGGCCAAAGGATATGAACAGACAGTTTTCAGATGAAATCAAGGCTATCTCTAAAGGCATTTGAAAAAGTGATCCAAATCACCTTTGATTAAAGAAATACAAATTCAAACAGCCCTGAAGTACCATCTCATACCTATCACATTGGTTAATATGACAGAAAAAGACGAAAATGCTGGAAGGAATGTGGAAAAATTGGGACACCGATATATTGTTGGTGGAGTTGTGAAGTGATCCAACCATTTTGAAGAGCAATTCAGAACCCCCTACTAAGTCTGTATCCTCCCAAAAAAATCATTAAAAAGAGGAAAGAACCTATATGTATAAAAATATTTCTAGCAACTCTTTTTGTGGTAGCATTCCTTATCAACTGGAGAATGGTTGAATAAATTGTGGTATATGAATGTAATGGAATACTATTGTTCTATAAGAAATAATGTGCAGATTGATTTCAGAAAAACCTGGACAGATTTACATGAACTGATGCTGAGTGAAGTGAGCAGAACCAGGAGAGCATTCACAGTAACAGCAACATTGTATGATGATCGACTATGACTGACTTAGGCCTTCTCAGCAATACAAAGATCCAAGACAAATCTATGACTTATGATGGAAAATGTTATCCACATCCAGAGGAAAAAATATGGAGTCTGAATGTAGATCAAAGCATAGTATTAGCACTTTTTTATTTTTCCCTTTTGTGCCGTTTCTTCTTTCACAAGATGACTAATGTGGAAACATTTTTGACATGATTGCACATGTATAACCTATATCAGCTTGCTTGCTTTCTTGGGAAGGAGGGATAAGAGGGATGGAAGGAATAAAAAATTTGAAACTCCAAATCTTATTTAAAAAATGAATGTTGAAAGAAGGCTGCCATTTTAAGTTACTGATTTCATTTTAGGATTTCACTAGTGCTACCAAAGTCTAATGGAAACAGAGCATTCAAAAGATAACTAAACCCTATTGTGTATATTTTCTTATTAGATAATTAAACTTTTAGAGTTGAAAATTCAGCCACCCATCCCTTTCCTGGAACCTAGACAAATGCAGAGGGAGGATAAGAAAATGAACATATAGTGTGAGATCTCATGAATGTCTTTTAAAATTAGTAAATTATGCATATGTGTGCCGTCTTCTTTTTAAATAAAATAAGGATTTTTATTTTTAAAAGAGAGGGAGAGAAGAGTTTGGGAGCACTTTCTCTTATTCTCACCCTAAATCTTGAGGACAGATTTGTCCCCTGATAGGATTTTTGGGAGCACAGGCTAAAACCACAGCTGAGTACAGATATTTTTCATATCTGAGTCAAGCTGGGCTTCAGACTTGCTGTATTGTCCTGGGTAAATCACATAATCTCGGCCTCCATTTCCTCAAATGTAAAAAGGGAACAATAACAGAATAGGAGGATCAAATGTGAGGGATTTATACAGAAATGAGCACAGTACAGTGTTTGACCCATAGTGGGTGCTATATAAATGCTTATTTCCTTCCTTCTTTCATGTTCTCTCACTGGCCCCTTTATGTGACCATTATCCCAGACTGGCAATTCTTTCTTAGTCATCTTATTACTTACATCAGTCTTATTACTCTCAGCCTCCTGGCTGTGGTCGGCCTGGCTGCCGGGCAGGATTGCTTCTGTTTCCCTTCTTCCTCATCCAGCCCCATCCACGCCAGAACCTGCAACAAACGTTCCCAATCCCACACGTTAGACACTCAATAAATGTTTGCGGAGGATGATTTATTTGTGTTCTTCTCTGAGGTATTTGAGGAGACTCATGGAGTGAAGTGCCTGAAACACCTCGGAGGAAATACACTCTATGAAAAGAACAAAATAAATTGCAGGGGATTCCCAGAAGCTTTTTTCTGCCCTGAGCTCACCTAAAGTTCTATTCTCTGTCCTCAAAGCTTTTGAGCACTGATTGATGTGAGTACAAAGCCAGAGTCATAAAACTCGCCTACATGTAATTGCAGGGCAAGGCTTTGTGGGAGGGAGCGAGGGCCTGCGAATGGAACTGGGTATATGTAGAAAAGGCCTGGACTTTTCCACAGATTTTAAGTTGGCTTCTACAGTGAATTGTTGTCTGCCCCGGCCCCCTTGCAGCTGGGAAAGCCTATGGGGGCGGCCCCAAGCTGGACCTCCTTCAGCCTTCAGCCCCAACTGGTGTTTGTTAACGCGTGCAGCTGTTGGTTCATTTGTGTCCGAGTTAGGGCGCCTTCTTCTAAACTCTGACAAAGTATGGCCACTCAGGACTCCGCTCGTGCTCCTCTAGAGCTGCGCCAGGTAGCACAGAAACGCGAGACGGGCTCTCAGCTCTCGCGCTGCTCCGAGTTCCATAGAGTGCAGCAGCCGAGCGGGCCAGTCTTGGAATCGGGAAGACCATCAGATCACAGGATCATGGGATTATTGACCGACCTAGGAGGCCATCTAATCCAACCCATTTTGCAGATAGGGAAACTGAGGTCGGGGGGGCAAAACCTAGGTAATGAGCATTAAAGGCGGGGTTTGAACCCCAGCTCCAGCATCCTGCCTCTGGCACCTATTTAGCCAGAGGGAAAAGAGAGAGTCCCGGCCTCCCCTCGCTGAGGTCCTGGCCATCTCCACGAAGGAAGGACAAACCCCTGGAAAGGGCCCGGAGTCAGAAGAGCTGCATTCGGATGCAGGCCGATTCCCCGGACTTTCACAGTCTGGGAGGAGGCCTTTGGGCGGCCAAGTCCCAAGGACCCAGGACGCACCCTGCTCCATCACCGCCCGACTCCTCAGCCTCGAGGATGGCGGGCCAGGGAAGGCGCGGAGCACACGCCCCTGGCGTTAACCGGGCTGTGGCCCACCAGGGCTAAGAAGGGTAGTGGAGCGCCGCCATTGGCCAGAGGGCTGCTTCCGGGGTAGGGGGCGCTGTTGAGCAGAGTTCTGCCCCGGGAAGAGGCTGATGGGAAACGTGCTCATTTGTGGCTCAGAGCAAGAAGTGGGAACGGACCGCAAGAAAAGGAAAGAGAGAACCTGAAGGAATGGGGCACCGGGGGAGAGGCTCAGGCGGCGAGGGCGGGGGTGGGTGGGAGCTCCAGCAGGCGTGGGGCCGAGGCCGGCCTCCCCGCGTGGACTGCGGCCTCCTAGTACTCCGCGGTCATTTCCCGAGTTTCCCACTGGGCTGTGACCGGCCCCGAGGATTCGTGAACGAGCCCCCCGCACGCGGGCCTCTCCCTCCTGGCTGGGATTAAAGGGAGACAGTGTATATAAAAAAAGGGGGAGAACATTTTTGCTCCCCCTCCAGAACCTCGGCCGAAGAAGAGATCCTTTGCTTCTTTTTGCGCTTGCTTCCCCTGCTCTTGGGTGTGGTGATGGTCTTTTGGACTTTGAAAGACAGAGAATAGAAGTCCAGTGAGACCAAGTCCTATGGTCGCTGCTCCTCCAGAAGTTTTCCCAGTGTCCAAAAGTGAACTTGGGAGGAGGATGCTTCATGGTGACCGCTTCAGTTTGCGTCCACCTTATCTAGGGACCACGGTTATCTAGGATAAAGTATGCCTCAGGATCATTTATATTTCTGTTTTTGCCGTATCTACCCCATAAATGTCCTTTCTAAAAATTAATTGGTATTAAGTGATTAAATGATGGTGTAGCATTAATCATCGGGTCAAACAAGGACACAAGGAAGGGTCTTTTGGTAGTCTTGTAAACTCTACGGACCCCTTCTCGGAATAATCTTTTTAAATGAAAAACATACAAATGATTATAAGGGGAAATTGATGTTTCTGGAAATACAGATGTTATTTTCTTCCCCCACCCCTATCCCCAGGTGGGAAATCCTCTGAAATCTATCCAGGCACCCCCTGGGAGTCCATAGATTCCCCAAGTTAAAAATTCTTATGGGAACTAAAAGTAGTGATTGATATCAAGGAATGCAAATCAGAATAGAGGCTTGGATCAATAGTATAAGGAAATAATCCCATCATCACTCGAGGTACCACCAGTCACTTAATAGAAACAATTAACTCAAAGCAATTACATTGTTTAAAAAAAAAAAGCTACAAGTTTCCCAATAAACCCGAGACTCACTTTCCTATCCCCCAAAAAAAACACAAAGCAACAACAAAATCCATAGTATCTACAGAGTATAACAGTGAAATATATGTGTACATACACATACATGTGCTCTCTCTCTCTCTCTATATATATATATGCATGTGTATATCTGTATTTATAAGTATAGATATACGTAAGTACATAAATGTAAATATACAGATATTTATCTCACATGTGGCCAAGGAAATTCATGTCTTGTTACCATAGGTTCCTGCCATCATTTCTCATAGGTTTCTAAGGAACTTATACTGAGTTTAGGGTCTCTGCTATAAAGTAATCAAATTGATTCTGTATCATCCTATAATTGATTTTATTCTGATTGATCCTATTGTGTATGACTAAACTATTTTGTGATTGCTCAGGTCACTTTTTTTTTTTTTTTTTTTTTTTTTTTTTGTCTATGAGCTAAGCTTAGAAGTTGAGTTCTCTGGCTAGTCACTGTTCTATTTTTGCCTCAAGGAAATCTGGTATTCTCAAGGAATACAGGTGGACACCAGGAAATTTGATCTAGTACCTTTACAGCACCAAGCCATCCTTCAGGGATGTCTGGTTTGTTATCCAAAGAAGTCTGGTCCAGCATCTCTAACCTTAAACAAGAAACATTCTGAGTCTCGGGAGGGAAGGAAGAGGAGATTGTTGCTAGCTGCTCATTCCCAATTTCCAACCAACCCTGTGTTCGTCCCCACCGTTCCTGCCAGCTCTGAAACCAATTGCATCCATTTCCTCACCTGCTCAGTTCTGTACCTCAGTTTGCCTTAATAAAATCCTAGGGAGAGAGGAGTGTGATCTGCTTAGTAGCTTGGTAGGTCTGGCTCTGCTCCTCTCTGCAGCTTGGCCATTCTCCCCCACAGCTAGTTTTCTCTTGAATTTTAGCCAACTCTTGTTGTGATATGGGAGCCACCTGCCAGTGGCTGCTGGAGGTCCAACTCAAACCTGTAGAATGAATCTCTTCATGTGAGAGAAGGATGATGATACAAGGAGACTCAAAAGGCAATTGTATTCTCTGGCCTCTCTCCTCTTCCTTCTGCCTCCAATTTATTTCATTCCCAATCTACAAGGAACATCTGTGAAGGCCGCCCCACAAGTCCCTCAAGTGTTATGATTCACAGCTGTGGAGGCTCTTGGAGAACTGACCTGCTCCTTCACTTAGGCATGGTCCTTAACAGACTCTCTTCTCTGTTGTCCACCCAGAAGCCATTTTCTGCCTAGAACATTGCCTCTCTGTGTTTCTCTAAAGAAAGGACCTGTCTCTGCTCTCTGTGGGATATATCTCAACTGCCTGAAACTCAGAAGGCTTGACCGTCTTTTAAAGGCTATGAAGATATGGCCAATTTTTCTCCCTGCCCCTTCTCTGCATCCTGTAGCTATTCTATGATTGAATCATGATTTGGGGATAAGAGAGATTATTGAGAGAGCAACTCCCTCTCATAATTCTCCCCCTCAGTCAAATATTTGCCATTTCTAGTGTTTTAGGTATGTGTTTATCCATATTCCCAGTTCTGGATACCTGGGAAAACTTAAGCATTAGTCCTTTGAATGCCTTCTCCGGTGCCTTGTATCAGAGAGTTCCAGAAAAGTCCATATTTTTATTATAGTTGCAAAGGTGGGAGTTGGACTCTTACCAACTGATTTCCTCCAGCCTGGGAGATAATCATAGGTAATGAGGTATTAATATGTTAACAACTGTGTTATCCCTTTATGAAGTATGATTACATCCATCTTACACTTAGTTTAGCACCTAATTATCTGTGATTACATCCTGTGCTAAGGGAAATCAGTGGGTCAGGGATCAACTCCTTTCTCTCCCCCTTTATATAAATAACTTCACAAATTAGGGCGGGGGGGGGGGGGGGAAACCTAAACAAAATAGACTTTAAGCAGTGAATAGGGACCTTAATTGGTTTGTATTTTTCAGCATCATACGACACCTTTATAAAAATTGATAACATACTGGGGCATAAAGAATTCATAAATAATTGCCCAGAACAGCAATACTGACCTCACTGATGTTAACCTAGTTTTCCACCTACCACGACACCATGCAGGTGCCCTTATCGATCTGCCAGGGCTTTCGGAGGCCAGCAGTCTGCTCGCTTGGACTTCTGCCACCAGATCGTACTGATGCGCTTCTCACCTCCACCTGGAACATCCAGTTGTACTCTTTGGACCTCCCTGGTCCAGCCAGTCCCCTCTCCTGCCCAACCCCAGTATGTCATTTGTGGACAAACTCTTCCACCACTTGGCTGGATTTCTTCCTCTTACCCTTGTCTTTAACCTTTCTGGCTTGCTGGTTCTGCTTGCGCAGGCTAGGATCAACAGTGGGACACTGCAGCCAGGAAAAGTGAATGCAGTCTTAGGCCAGATTGTGAGAAAAGCGATAATCCTGCTAATCATACCGTTCTGGAATATCATGTTCAATTCTGGGGACAAATCTGAGGAAGGAAGGCCATTAATAAGCTGAAACACATCCAAAGCGGGGGTGATCAGAATCCTGATGAGGCTGAAAACCAGGACATTGGAAGATTTAGACAAAGTCAGGAGGTTTAACTTGGATGAGGAAAAACTTTAAGAAGGTAGCTCTTTTTCGAGTGTTGGAAGGGCTATTATGTGGGAAAGATTTTAGACAAGTAGTCCTAAAAGGCAGATCAAACAACGAGGAGAAATTGTGGGGATTCAGATTGATGGACATAATAATTAGCCATCTCAAGTGGAACAGGCATCCCTAGGAAGTTAGAGGTTACCCCTTCTAGTTCCCTGAACAGTCACAGTTATGAAGGGGATAGACAACTCATCCTCAGTCTTCACACACATTTTATTGTACATGTCATTCATCTATCTGTCTCTTTCTTAAACAGCATGGCTCAGTGGGAGAGCAGTGGCCTCTGATGTGTGTTTAAAATCTGCCTCTAACCCATATTGTCTTCAAGACCCTGGGAAAATCATTTAATCTCTCAGGGCCCCCCAATAACTCCTGAGACTATACAAGTTGAAGAGTATGTTGGCAGAGAGAATACCTTCATTGGAATCCACTTCTCCCTGCTCTAAAATATAAACACATACATATATAAAAGAAATAATATATAATATACATAAAAGAAATAATATGTAATAAACTATGTAAATATATACGAGAAAGCCATCACGTCTTTCTCCCTTTTAAATAATCTAGCATCTCCTGGGGCAGCTAAGTAGCTAAATGGAGAAAGCACTGGCCTTAGTCCAGAAGGACTCGGTTCTAAATCTGGCCTCAGACATTTACTAGCTTTGTGACTCTGGGCAAGTCATTTAACCCCAATTGCCTCCATATCCAAAAAATCTAAGGTCTTTTTCTCCTTTTGTTCCTGATTTCATTTTGTCTTTTTTCCTAAAAAAAATCCCATCAAATATATTTAACGCAATTTACATGAATAATATATCAGACTGCTCACTGTCTTGGAGAAGGGGAAAGGAAAGGAAGGAAGGAGAAAAATTTAGAGCTCAAAATTTTACAAAAATGAAAACTATCTTTACATGTAATTGGAAAATAGTAAAATACTATTAATTTCCAAAAAAAGCAGGAAGAGAAGAAGGAGGAGGAGAGAGAAGAGGAGGAAGAAAAGGAGGAGGAGAAGAGGAGAAAAGAAGGAAGAGAAATAAGAGGAGAAAAAGGAGGAAAATAAGGAGGAGGAGGAGGAGAACCCTATACCTCTCTGTAATGAAATGCTAAGGGAGGATTTTCTGGAAGAACAATGTGTTGTCTGCAAAATGTTTATGTATATGGAACCAACAACCACTGAATATGCTAAGAGATTAGATACACACATATACACACACACATACACATGTAATTTAGAATTTTTACATTGTTGTGCTACAGAGACAAGTCTACTGATAACACATTTATTAAGCACTTCTATATAACAGTCACTGGGCTAGTTGCTGAGGATAAAAACAAATAGGTTTTCCTGTCAAAACAAAAATAATCTTTTGAGAATTAAAGACAAATAAATATATATTAATTGCTCATGTTTGTGTGGTTTCAGTACAAAAAAAAAATCAATATTACCTAAATTTGAAAAGAAAAAGAAAATATATCATTTTTTGCAGATAGGTAGGTCTCAAGTGTTAGGCCATATAGGGCTCCTAAGCAACTAGTTAATTTTTTTTCCCCAATAAACAAAAACTTATTTTTTTATCTCTTCTATCTCCTTCCTTCTTTCTGAAAAAGAAAAAGGAAAAACAAAAATCGTTTAACAAATATGCACAGTCAAGCAAAACTACTTTCTGCATCAGTTATGTCTAAAAATATCTGCCTTCTTTGCAATCCATTCTCTCTCTGTCAGGTGGTGAGCAGCATGCTTCATCCCTGGCTTTCTGATGTCAAAACTAGTCATCCCTGGATCAGACTTTAAAAACCTTTCCAAGTTGCTTATTTTTACAGCCGTGTTGTTACTCTACAAATTGTCTTGGTTCTGCTCACTTCACTTTGGATAGGTTTATATGAGTTTTCTCAGGTTTTTCTGAAACTCTCTTTGACGCTATCTTAATCAAGTATGAGTCAGTCAATCCTCCAAGCAGAGTTTGAATGAATGAGTGAAAAAAGCATTTATTAAGCACTTTGTATGGGCAAAGCATCAGAGCATTGAGCACAAACAGAAAATACTCCTTCAGGAAGCTCAGCTGAGAAGACCCTCATGGAAGGTCTCAGTGACAAGTCAGATGGAAAGGTGCCATGGTCTTTAGGGCAGCAGAAAAACAAAAATGGTACAGCCACTTCTTTAATGCTTAATTTTGGACTGAAACAAAGGGTAGAAAATTCTGAAAATGAGAGCATTTCATTTAAAAATAAAATAACTGAGCACCAGTCCTAAAGTCAGAGGACCTGAGTTCAAATCTGGCCTCACACACTTAACACTTCCTAGCTATGGGACCCTGGGCAAGTCACTTAACCCCAATTGCCTCAGCAAAAAAACTAAAATAACTGGAGTTGCCCAAGAACATCCTGTTTTAAAGGAAAATATGCATAGCACTTGTTCCTCTCCCAAACAATACAGAAACTACGGGGGAAGAGAATGCAAAGGTCTTACTCTCAGCCCAGAATAGTAATCGAAAGTTATCACATCAAAAAAGTTTTGACAATTGCTTTAAAAAAAAATTTAGAAGTCTAATTTTGATGTGTTTGTTAAGTCCATTTTTTTTTGTAAATATATAAAAAGTCAAGTGAAAATCTGAGATCCATATATTGCCTTCTTCCCTAAGCAGCATTTGAATGGCTCCAGTCCTGTCTGGGCTGATAACATAACAGATGCAGCATGCATAGTACAAAGCTCAGGCTGGTCTTGAAATAGCCTCAGTTCAAATTCAGAGTCTTACATTTATTATAATTTCACCTTTCTGATCTCAAATTACTTATCATGTGGAGATTATGATAATACATTTTCACAATTTTTTTAAAATAAACTTTAAAACATGATATAAATGGGATTAGATTGGAACTGTGATTTCAAAGCTAAAGGACATATGAGGAATCTCTCTCGTCCCTGCATACTGGCACAAACAAAACACAAAACTGACGGGCATGAACTCTTGCCTTAAGATTTTCATTTAATAAAGACAATGAGTCTGATACACAAATGATCAAAATAGCCTTAAAATTTTGCTAAGTATATAGAAATATGAAAGGCTGTAAGATCAGATATGAATGGGAAAGATGGACACAAGGATAATTATGAAGCGTTTAGCTTAAGTGACTAAGAGAATAATATTACCACAAATGCAAATTTAAAAATCCAGAAGGGAAACTGGTTTGGGGACAAAGGTGATAAATTCAGGTATTTCTTTTTGTTTCTGGTATGTCGAATTTCAAGGTGATGATGGAACAAAGATAGAACTATTCATCTTGGAATTTTTATGTAAGTCTTGTAGCTACAAACAACATTGTAAATTCTTGTGACGGCAAAGATCATGTTTTTAGGCTTCTTTATATCCTTGTACCTAGCACTGGGCCTTACACTCGGTGACTGTTAATTTTAATGAATTAATCATGGGGGACATTTTCCATCGTCCTGTCTAGTCTTGCCTCTTTTAACTCTTCGTGTGTTTTATGCCTTGTCTCGATAACTAGATGATAAATTCTTGCCCATAGGGACTATGTGTTCTTTGTATCCCCAAAGCACAAATATTTGCTTGATTAGATATGAAACGTGTCAATCAACCTAAACGAGGAAGAAAAATAAGAAAAGCAGAACCAAAACTGACTGCAAAATATTTCTTTGTCGTATGTGACAGGTGCTTTAGAACATAATATAAGTTTCTGAAGGGAAAAAAATGCCATACTTGCATCCCATACAGCTCCTCATACTAAGAACCCATGATTATTTTTTTATTTAACTAAAGCTTCTTATTTTCAAAATATACACATGGATAATTTTCATCCTTACAAAATCTTGTGTTCTAAAATTTTCCCTCCCTTCCCCCTCTCCCCTCAGAGGCAAGTAATTCAATATATGTTAAACATGTGCAATTCTTCTATATATATTTCCACAATTATGCTGCATAAGAAAAATCAGATCAAAAAGGAAAAAAAAATGAGAAAGAAAACAAAATGTCAGTAAACAACAACAAAAAGGGTAAAAATGCTAAGTTGTGATCCATACTTTGTTCCCATGGTCCTCTCTCTGGGTGTAGATGGCTCTCTTCATCACTGAACAATTGGAATTGGTTTGAATCATCTCAATGTTGAAGAGCCACAGATTATCGTATAGTCTTGTTGTTGCATGTATAATGAGCTTCTGGTTCTGCTCATTTCACTCAGCATCAGTTCCCATAAGTCTCTCCAGGACTTTCTAAAATCATCCTCTTGCTCATTCCTTATAGAACAATAATATTCCATAACACTTATTTACCATAACTTATTCAGCCATTCCCCAACTGATGGGCAGCCGCTCAGTTTCTAACAAGAAGAACCCATGGTTATTATTAGACATGTTCAGATATGGACAAGTAATTAGCAGGAGCCTGGGTTTGAAATTAAACTTTAGGGAAACATAAATATTAATACGAAAACTCTGAAGCTATGCTTGATAAAACAAATGAGTCAAAAGGGACCTTTTTAGAGATTAACTAATCTAATCCATGTTTTTACTAAGGAAGAAAATAAGACCCTGAGAATTTAAATAATTTGACCAAGTTCATATATATTACCAGAGTTGGCATGAAAACAAATTTCTTAATGATCGATTCTGTGCTTTTACTATGTTAAGCGATTTGATACCTAGAATGTATCTAAATGATACAATTATCCTTCCACATTGCTAGGGGACTGTGAGTGTGATACCCTTGTGATCTGGAAAATCCATGTAAACCATTTTGACCCTCTCTTCATACTAGAGAACAAGTCTTAATTATTATAGTATTAAAAGATAAAATATGTTGATATTATACAATACTATACATACATTTTATTCATTTCTGAATTTCCAAATTTTTCCGTATTGTCTGTGGCTTTGGCAAAACTCCCAAAAAGTTTCCTATTTTATTTCCCATGCTGGCCCACAATCTAGCAAAACCACAATGGAGAAAGTTGAAATGTAGGAGACTGTACTTCATGGCTTTAAGAGTAGTAAGCATGGCTCTGGCTCACAGTTTATAGCCCACAAAAACTGGTTAAGGAGTAGCCATAGTCAATAGGAGGAGCAGAAACCAGGTTTTGGAACTAGTCTTTCACATCAGTGGCTTCCTCCAAAGTTGAAAACCCATCTTGCGGAGGGCAGGAACCATTAAAACTAAGTTCCAATTCGACTATCACACAAATATAACGTCCCATTGAGCATTTCTATGAATTTTCCCCTACCTATAGACATCAGTGCCAGCTGTTAAACAGAAAAAGTACATTAAAAATAAACTGATTCTTCAGAAAATAATTTTATTTATTCAAAAACACATTACCAAAGCAACTCTTTTCTAGCCATTTGAAAACTGGACATTAGTTCTTTTCATTGTGGCGTTCTTAAGGGAGTGTGTCACTCACCAACAAACCTGTAAGGACAGCTAGCTATACGCCTTTATCCAGGCTTCCCCTGGATACAGCTTACGGGGCTTTGAGTATATGAGGCGGAAGTGGCTCAGGTGCTTTTGGGGGGATGTTTAGTTCCGTGAGAAAGTACAGAAGCTGGTGAAGCACATTTGCCCAAATTGATTCCACATCTGCTTTAAGTAAATTGCTCCCCCTAAAATAGCTGGTCTTTTGAAAGGTATTTATTAGAAACTGCAAGAGAGAGGGGGAGAGCATAAATAAAAGGTCAGTTTGAAGATTAACACAAAGCTGCTAGAGATGATTCCTTTCTGAAGGAAAAAAAACAGCCCCAGACAATTCAACCAATTTCTATCACATTCTAATTTTAGTCTTCATGCTTACTCTGGCCTATATGTAGGAGGCATAGTATTGGACTGGAAAGAAGTTCTAGTTTCAAATTTCACACTTACTGGCTACTTCCTTTCTCTGGGATTCAATTTCCTTATCTGGTGAAAGCTATCAATCTCTTCCTATTGTTCTGGCTGCTGTTCTTTAGTTATTTTTTTTTTTCAACAGTCTGGCCCCAGTTGGGGTTTTCTTGGCAGAGATGCTGGAGGGCTTTGTTATTTCCTTCTCCAGCTCATTTTACAGATGAGCCAACTGAGGCAAATTGAGTTTGCTCAGAGTGACACAGGAAGATGAGCCTTCCCGACTCCATGCCCAGCACTCCATCTACAACATCACCGAGCTGTCCCACTTCTTAGAATTATACTATTAAATGCATAAAATGCATAGATTTATATCTAAATAGATGAAGTACCAAAAAACAAAACAAAACCCTAACCAATTATATTGATTTATTGTGATAAAAGTTTTTTTTTTCAAATTCCCTTAGAATCCCTTAAACTAAATAAATTAAAAGTGAGGCCCAATTTCACATAAAATTCTAACAAATTTGTTTATCTGACTGCTAAGAGGGCGGAGGTGAAACAGGAAAACCAGCTGGGACAGGTGGGCACAATGAAGGCAAGTAGGACCAACAGTAACTAACTTTATCTACAGCATTAAGGTTTGCAGAGTGCTTTATGAGCTTTATCTCCTGGGCCTTATCCAGGCCTGTGGATGGGGGCAATTATTAACAAGAGGGAAGGGAGACTCCATGCTGGCTCCATGCTAAATGGGTGGGGGAGCTGCCACAGAGAAGCAGTGTGAGGTAGAATCGGGACCTTCCCCATACCAGGCCCAGCATTACCCATCTGGCCATCTTACCTCTCGAAAGGAGACGGGAAAAACAGTAACAGATCAAAAAGCAAGGCAATTTGGAGGAATTTAGTGCAGGGGTGAGCAGACCTATACACTCAAATAGACTCTGAAGGTAACAGCGTGATTTACCAGACCCAAGTAACTGCATTGTCCCCTTGATAACACAAAGTGGGACCTAGGTGAGAAAAGCAAAGCAGTCAGTCACAGTCTAGAACCATTCCTGGGCATATAGTCCAAAGGCACAGACACAGAAAGATGTTCACTGCAGCACTTTTTAGAAGAGCTAAGATCTGGAAACAAAGCGAGCGCCCACCGACTAGGGAACAGATGAACAAACTAGCAAGAAAGGGAACGATTGTGCAAGATGGAACGAGGAATTCAGAACAACACGGGGAGATTTACATGAACTCATGCCCAGCGAATTAATTAAAACCAGAAGAATTTATGCAACTACAATAATGTAAATGGAAAGGACACTCAAAGGAAGCTGACTAATCTGCTCAGATCAGAGAATCAAACTTGCCTCTATCCTTTTAGCAGTGGGAGGAAGCCAGGGCAAAATGGTAGAGAGCCAGGCAAGGTCAATATTGTCATTTGGTTCTGCTCAACTTATTTTCAAAGAGTGGGGATGGAGATGAGAAAAAGTAGTGGACTGTATTCTACCCAGAAATCAATGGTATGAAAACAAAAGATGTTAATAAATCCTTTCTGAAGATCCTGTCTCAGAATCAGGAGACCTGCTAACAGCTGCACATATTCTATACAAACCTTAAATTGTAGGTGGCAACCCAACATGAGCATGTGTAACTGAATGTGGGGAGAAATTACGATCTTCAGTAAATGTTTGATTTGTACACCTAGTTTATATATCTACATACTAGGAATCATGTAAAAATCTCTTGAACAAAAAGGGGCTCCAAGTGGAAAAACTTTAAGGCCTAACACTATAGAATTTTTTGGCTGATGTAAAAGATAATTTAAGTTTGATTCATTATATGAAGTGGGCAATGCTGCTTTACAAATTTTCAGGTAGGCAGAATGAAGTCAATTTAGGAAACGTTTCTGCAGTATACTGATTATCAAGATGTGTTTCCTCTGTACTTCCCCTTCTCCAAGGTCCAGTTGGGCCCAGTGAATGAGTAGGAATATTGCTTTTATTTTTTTAAAAGAAAAGATCGTCTTTTCCCTCTTGCTTACCATCTTTTTGGGAAAGCAAGAAAAACAAAACCCTTATACCAAAAATACACTCATTTCAGTAATTGAGTCCATCAACCATCAGGAAGTGGGTAGTCTGTTTCATCATGAGTCCTCTGGAACTGTAGTCAGTCTTTGGGTTGATAGTTCTTGCATCTTTCCAAACTTATACAATACTGTCACTATTTTAATTCTTTTCCTATTCTGCTCATTTCATACAAGCCTTTTCCAGGTTTCTCTGAACTATTCCCTTCATTTCTTCCAGTACAATAGTATTCTTTCATATTTATACACCATAAATTCTTCAGTCATTCCCTAATTAATGGATAACCCTCTTCAGTTTCCAAGGCTTTGCCTCCGCAGAGAGGTGCCATCAATTTTATGTACACATGCATTTTTTTTCCTCCCGCTCTTAACACAGAGTTTGGGACATAGTGCCATATAAATGTTATCCATGATCATTAGACCTAGCAGTATCTTAGTCGCAGGGATATCATTGTAAGAATGCTAGAGACATATTTTGTTGTTACTTTATCTGGAGGCCAGACTAGCTTCAGGATATCTCCAGAAAAATTCAATCACTATACTTTGTTTAAATATTTGTTGAACTCGCGAATTATTGGGCATTGATCTTAGCTCTCCTGGGGAACAAACGGTGGTAACTTCCGTTTGGAATCTGGCCAGAACAGTAACTTTCATCTTCCATTTGTAGGAGCCAGATCAGGCCAGTGATTGAGACTAAAACCATAAATCAGGGCATTCAAAGGGCCTAAATCAAGCCTGCTTTGCATCTATTTCCTCGCCTGTATAAAATAGGATTAAATACTTAAAATCAATGAGAAAATTTTCTCTAAGGTGTCATCAGACTGGGATTCTGGTCAAGAGCTACATTTGGTGACAGATTAGGCGACAAGATGGATGGAACAGAGATCAAGGATGGAACAAGGTATTTATGTATCCTAAGCAAAATGGAAAAATTCCACTCCTGCAAATCACAAATTTTTTTTGACCCAGAGATTTTGCTGCTAGCAAATACCCCAAGGAGGTCAGTGACAAAAAGAAAAGCATCATATACAGCAAAAATATTTATAGCAGTACTTTTTATGCACCGAGAACAGAGAAGTTGCCCATCAATTGAAGAATGGCTAAACAAAAACGTGGTACGTGAATGTACTGAAATATCAGTGTGCTGTTTGAACATGACAAATACAAAGACAAATGTACAAAGTGAAGTAAGCAAAATCAGGAAAATGATACACAAAATAATTACAACATGGAAACAATGGAAATGACACAGACAAATGTTGTGAAAATATAACCAAACTTGTCCCCGGCCAAGAGACATGAAATCACCTGCTTTTCTGTAGAGACGGGAGTCTACAGGTGTACAACGCTGCATTTAATTCAAGGCACTCTTATTATATTGACTAATTTTGCTCAATTTATCTTCCTTTTTTCTTTTAAAATTCTTTTCTATAAGGAACAGCTTTTCCAGGAGAGATGCAGCGGGACATGCAGGTGACATTAAAACAAAACTCCATTCCACTCCTACTGTCCAGGGTTGGAGGTTTTCCTCTAAAACAAGACTTAACTCATTAAGTATTACTAAACATCCAAAAGCCAGAAAGAACTCAAACCTGCGAGCCTTTATAAAGCACCCCCTGCAGAGCCCTCTGCGCTGACTTATTGCTAACTTTGGTTTTCCTGACGAGTATGCAGAAAGTAGATATGTAGGAAACCAGACTGAGGATCAAGAATCAGGGAATTCAAAGGTATTGAGGTCACAGAAAAGCAGAAGAGGGTGGGGAAGGTCAGGGACAGGCAGAAAACATCAGCAGACAATTCCTTCAGAGAGGAATCATTTAAAAACATGGAATAGGCAGTTATCCCAGGGCATGGGAAGCTCAGGGACTGGGTCTGAAGATATGCTAATTAAAATTTAAAAAATAAATAAACTGAAAGTAGAGGATCCAAGCTAATGAAAATGGAGCAAGCTCCTTTACTTAGAAGCATCTAGGTGGCTCATTAGCAAGAAGCCTAGAACTGGGGAGGTAGGGCTAATCAAGTCCAAGCAAGGATGGGCCTTCAGCTGTATGAAAGGGGGGCCTACTTCTATGGCAACTGTCAGACCCATTGGGTTAGTTGGGGTCCCCTACTCTAACTCTAAAATAGAGAGGGCTGAGGTCATTTATTTGTCTCTGCATCTATTGCTGTACAGTCATGGAGAATTCAGAGCTTTGTGGACTCCCAATAGCCAGAGGTTAAGGGTGAGCCGTGATCTAGAAGGAACTAAAGGAAACAGTCGTGCTATCTGTGGGCTTTCTGTGCTCCATCCCTTAATCTCTACTGTCCTAAACTGAGCCACCTGGGCATTCGGCCCATTATGTTACTGAATTTGCATGCAGGTGCCCAAAGGCGATAAGGAATTCTATTATCTTGTGGAGTATATAGAACTTCTGGATACCTATTTTGCAGTACACCACAGGACGTGATAGATGCCAACGGTGGACCTTTGGGACATTTATGATTTACCTTTTTAATGTTCACTTGAATACAAATATTTGCAGACTCCAGTCATACCACTTATTAATCCAAGTATGACTTCCTGGTATGATTTAATCTGTTTACAAAAGGAAATATTCAAACAGAGCTGCTCACACAATAGCAAAGTTAAACAAATGGTTTTAATGTACACATTTACACTTGTATTAATCCTACATTTATTTCCACCACATATGCAAAGTAACTTAATCATACAATGTTAAAACTGGAAGGGATTGGATTATCTTGTCCAATTTACCTATTTTTATAAGAGGAAAAACTGAGATCTAGAGTTTCACAAAACTTGTAAGTGGGAAAGTTGAAATCCACATCCATGTATTCTTATTAAAGATCCCAAACTCACATTATTTCATATTTACATTCAAAAACAAAGGCGTCTTCAATAAGATGTAAGATGGACTATGTGCCTATTAATAAGCCGCACATGGCAGAGTCCAAAAGGTTTTCTTGGTTCCAACATTTCCACATCTCACAAGGCAGCTTACTGAAATCTTCATTTTAGTAGCTTGTCTGGGAAATGGTAATACACAAGGGAGTAGAAAGATCTTCCCAAGTGTGTTGTACTTTCCATATTTCAATCATAACTCCTGGGTTGTAGAGACCGACTAATAATAAGTAGATCTGTTCTTTACCCAAAATGGAGAGATTTAGTTAACAAATTCACACATACATCCCCCCACCCCCAACTTCCTAACAGAGTAACTTGCATCGGTGGTGTTTTGAAACTTCAGAAAAATTTAATATTAATTCTCAGAATTAATATTTATGGGAACTACTAGCATTTACTCCATTATAAAATTCTGTCTTCTCCAGTTATCACTCCACAGAGATGACCTATATTTGTTAAGAGAACAGAAGCGATGATGATGTTTGTTTTCCCATTCAGATCAGACACAAGCCTTTTCACTTCCTTCCAAACGGATCAGACCACACTTTTAATCCTATGAAAAAAATAATTTGAAAGTATTCAACAAGATGGGTTTCAGTTTCAGACCTCCAACTCCAAGTGAACAAAATGACATTCAAAATTCAGTTGTGCAATTCCATGCAGTTTCAAACTGCCCCGGCACTCTGCTGGAGTCCAGGAATCTGAGACAGTTAGAATGCTGTGCCAGCCTTGAGGGCACACTTAAATGGCTTCACAATCTCCTCACAACAGGAGGAAAGCTATCTGGCCTAGTGAGAGAAGGAACTCTGCCACAAATTACTAAACTTTTAGTTAATAAGCCATTCATAGAACTAGAAATCATTTGGTCTCACACAATTCAAATTTCCTTAAAGTAGCTTAACTCTTTGACTATAAAGACATCCTTTGCTTTTTGTACAAAGAATATGCTATCAATTAAAATAGTCTACAAGTAAACAGTATTTCCCCATGGGACTGGCGTCTAAATAGGCATTTGATAAAACCTGCAAAACACTTCCTCATGTTTCATATTCAACTGCATACTTACCTTATCTACTTTGCTGTATTTTTAATGCCCATTTTAAATATTCAAAACAGGAATGAGGCAAACAAGCAAAGTATCTAGGTTAAATTATTCAAAATGCCCAACTTTAAGCTTTTCTTGGCAATTATGTAATTATTATGAATATATTATGAAGAAATAAATCCAGAATAATTAGTATATATGGTCCACGAGGTAGCAAAGATGTCTTTCCCAAATAGTAAGAATCCAAACCGCAAATGAAAAGTTTTATGAGTTTACCTGGTGGCTGCACATCTGCTTGGACAATACCAGCCCGATTTATAGCTTGTTCCAATTCTAAGAAATACAAACCAAAATATGACTTTTAGTGACAGGGGTGAAAAAAGCTGAGATTTCAAGAGCCACAGTCATGGGGCAGTTGTAGATAACAAAATTCAGGGATGCCATTGAGCCGTCATCATTTGTGGTTTTCAGGTGGTAGCAATTGGATCCCTTAAGGCAAAACATAGAGGCTTTTATATCATTCAACCAAAAGGGGGGGGGGGGGGAGAATCCTTCAAAGGATAGTTTTTCTAATGTTTTATTCTCTGTACTCTCAGCATTTCTGAAAGGCAACAAAAACAAAAAGAGACTAATTTTGAAAGAACTCGTGGGCGTGATATCAAAAGGAAAATGCTGCTGAACTGAAGGAACAAATACAATTAACAATACGATGCAACTTAAATATCTGCACTGCACTTCATGGAAGAACAAGAGAGAAAATATGCTATGTTTTTGATAGGAAATAGAGCAGAAAATTAATCTTTGGGTGGGCGGCTTTGGTTTGGGTAATTGAAGCTTCCCTAATTGATTGCAGGTGTTGTGCCAATTAGTAATAGCATTTAAAGCTACAGAAGCTATGCCAGTCTCTCTGGAGCTGTCCTGAACATGCAAAGGCCAAGAGAAATTGGGCATTTTATGTCTGTAGGCTTCTAGCATTCTGACATCTCTCTAAGTGGTTTAGAATAAAACCAAGTCTTGTGAAAACAGAGACTTATTATTTTAAGAATCTTGCCAAACAAATGGTGGTATTTTAAGAGACAGACTTGTAGCCAAAGGACATTTACTAGAAAATTATAATAATTAAACTTTGCAATAAAACCTTTGTTTTAATCAGACTGACAGCGTTTCCTTGAATCCACATTTAGTTCTTCTACTATTTTACTGGTGGATCATTTTCTTTACTCGATTCTCTGGCTTCCTATAAAGATATAAATGGCATGATCCAACAAATAAGCAAGAATTTATATTAAAAGCTTATTGCTTTTACAACTCCCACCCCAAGGAATAACTGCCCACAATTGAGTGATCCTACTTACTTATTTGGTTGATAAAAGAACACTCAATTTTGTATTCACAAACAGGAAAATGGCAGGATAAGGGGGGGAAGGGGGAGGGGTCGGGTTCCTCTGGGAACAGACACCCAATTTGAAGACGTGAGACAATGATGACTTAATAAGAAAAAATAAAGTCACTGTATTATATTTCCTTAAAAACTAACAGAGAGAAAACAGGAGGAGGGATAGGTGAGAAATGACTTGTCTTCAACTATATAAAGAGTTGTCAGGGAGAAGGCTTTAGACTCAGGTCCAAGTGTTTGTCTAAAAGTGAAGTATTTCAGCTCAAATAAAAAAGTTACACCAAGAATTATTCCCAAAAGGAATTAACTGCCTTGATGAGGTGTTTTATAATGTGTTTCCAAGTGATGGAGAGCAAGCAAGACTGTAAATTTGATATTGAGGTTAAGGGGTTGGACTAATTGACTCTAAGGTTCCCTTTTGGGGTGGGAATTCTGGATTCTTCCAGTGGGAACTGGAATATAACTGAATTTATATGAGATTAAAATATGTTTGAATAATATTTCCTAAAGGCAGTAACTCTATATAATTACAATAAATTGTCAGGAGTCCATTAACTTGTAGTTTTCCGAGCCGAGTGCTGTACAAAAGAGCATCCTTTCCATTGATATTCCTGTAGAACCAAAGCCTTCTTTGCAATAAAGTTCTCAAAGAATGGTCACCTTGAAACAAATCAAGAGAAAAGAGCAATGACCACCACAGTTCGCCTAATCTAGGACGAAAGCATGTCTACTCTTCTCCCTGTTTTCTCTGCTAACAAGAGAATGGTGGGAAAGATTGCCCAATGATAATGAATCAGAGATTCCATTACAGAACCAAGAGTCAGGAGGCCTCACTTCAAATTCTAGACCTTTTGCTTACTAACAGTATAATCTTAAGTGAGCCACTTTAAAGCTTTTAGGCTCAGTTTTTTCATCTGTCAAATGGGGACCATATTTGAAAGGTTTACCTCATAAGATTGTCATGAGAACCACTGAATCTGGAAATTTTAGGGCCTTTAAAATCACATAGAACAATCTCTTATTTTACAGGTAAGGAAATTAAGATACAAAGAGATTAACTGAATACTCAAAATCATACAAATTCAGGGTTTCTGACTCCCAAACCAGGGCTACTTCCATTACACCAAATTGTTAACAAATTCTATAAGCTGCAAAATGATATATAAACACAAGCTGCTATTATTACTAAGCAGATCATTTTTAAGGAAATCAGCTATCTTGGTAGCAAACCCTTGGGGGGATGGGGGAGAGAGATAAGTCAGGTGATAGAAGGCAAAACAAAGTTTCTTAAAGACAACTATTATCCCAATGAGCCTGTTTTGAGAAACACTAAAGGAAGCTGGCTTTTGGTGGTGATGCCAGAATATCTAATTATTCCTTAAACCACTGTAATGCCTCAGAGATATTACCAAGAAGGGAATCTTTGTCTTCCCGGTTTTTCACTAACTGTTAATGAAGTTTGAAAACAGCTAAGGATTTCTTTTAAACAGGGTATAATCTCTTAATTCTTGTTTTAATGCTGATTATCTCTGTGGCTTTGCTTGGGTTACCGATTTAAATACTTTGCCAAACCTGTTTTCTGCCAAGCAATCACTGAATATTAGTATCCTATCTACATCACAAGGTTCTTTAATCCATTCATGTTTTTGAAGCCTTAAGTTTTATATAAATTCACAATATTGAGCAAAATCCAAGCAAGAGACAACATTCTTACTTGGGAATGTGCAATGAGAAAAGCTATATATTATTGTGGAAAGAGCACTGGATTCTGCCACTTACTACATGCGCGACATTAGACAAATCACCTCAGTTTTCTTATCTTTAAGTTGGGTGTAACGGTACATCTTTCTTCTGTCAGAGTTCCTAGACTGAGAGAGCAGGAGAATGTTGTAAACACAGGAATCCTAATTTAGGGGAACGTTCGACAATCTCTCACGCTATCCAGGTCAACCATATTGAAAGAAGTGGTCAAGATGATTAAGTAAACTCAGGCCAAATAAAAGGTCATTAATGGAATGAAATTAACCTGAAGAGATTTCTGAGGGGAAGGATGTCCTTGGACCTGGGCTATTTACCACTTTCATCCATAATTTAGATTAATTCATAAATGGCATGCTTGTCCAATTTGTACATGACAGAAAGCTGGTGGGCATGGCTAATGAACTGAGAGAAGGAGCCAAAAAAAGGCTAGAACCTTTGGTTAATCTGAGAAGACGAAATTTAAGAGGAATAAAAGGAGAGTCTATGGGCAAAGTACTTGAATTCAAATGGCTGAGTTCAGAAAACTGCCCAAGTACAGGATGGGAGATGAGATTATGTGGAAAATATCCGAGTAGGATATTTTGTATTCTATGAATGCAAGTTCAATATAAATTTACAGTGTGTTTATAAACATATTATGACATCCATAATTAGCTAATGTCATCTGTAGGAAAGACTGCCACATTAGAAGGTGGGGCGAGGTAGAGGGGTCAGGATGGCGGCAGGAACGGGGCCAGACTTAACCATTAACCACTTAGCTGTGTGTCAGTATGTTAAGCCTCTGTGGAGAAGCTGCAGCGAGAGGATTTTAAGTGTGAGTGCGCGCTCTCTGTCCCTGTCTCTCTCTCTCTCTTACACAGAGATATAGAGATGTATCTATGTGTGTTTGCTCTCCATCTATGAAAAGCTAAGTTTCCTAGAAATTAGAATTATCTAGTTCTAGTTATAAAAGAACAGGAAAGCAGCTCAGGGAGCTTTCTCTGTAGGTACAGGTAGGACTAGGATGAGTTCTAAACTTCCCTCCAACTGTGATATTCTATCATTCTTTTTGTCCCAATCTACACCAATTAATCAACAAACCTTTATTAAGTAGCCACTGTATGCAAGGCACTATGCTAGAAACTTAGAATAAAAAGACAAAACAGTCCCCATTGCAAGGAGGTTTGTGATCCACCACTGACACCTGAGGAGATCCCGGCAGGCGGCCCGAGAACACAAAGAAAACATGGATTCTGAGAGAAACTTAATGGAGTACATTCTAGTGAGGGGCGACCTACGGGTGGCACTGAAGCAGCAAGTGTACTGTCAAATTTTGCGAACAGCTAGTAGTCCAGTATGACCGGAATATAAAGTTTGCAGAAAAGGGAACAGTATAAAATAAGGCTGAAAAGAGAAATAGGAACATCTTGTGGAGGGCCAGAAATGTTCAATGGAGGAGTCTGAATCCCATCCCAGAGGCAATTGGGAGCTATGGAAGATATCTGAGCAGGGGAGTGACAGGAACAAATAAGGATGATAAGAAATTGTTATGCTAACAAGAAAACAGCCATTCCCTCTTCAAGTTTCAGCTCTCCATGGCTACAGCTCTACTCTCAGGGGAGACAGGAGCAAGCTCTCTGAACCTGGGCAAGACAGGAAAAAAGTGAATGGCTGAGAGCTAAGGAATCCTTTGCAGCAAAAGGATTCCAAAGGCCAGGTTCCCTAGGCTTGCTCAGCAGGGTCTTACAACCGGCAGACTCTGCCCCCTGGTGCACAGGCAGAGGTGGGCCTTGCAGACTGAACTGGAGATTTTTAATCCTCAAAGGTCAAAGAGCATGAGAAGAATTGGGGGGGGGGGGGGGGGGGAGGGGGAAGGGAAGAAAGGGGGAAGAGGGAGACTGGTGAGTTTCATTAATGTAAGAACCCACTGAATGCTTTGAAAAAAAATTTTAAAGTAATTTCTTAGCTTTCAATTTTCATGTCTGAAATAAACCTACCATGTGTTATCTGCCTAAATAACAGTGTTTGTGTAACACTCCTCCCACCGTGTTCCAAGTCCATCACATCATGTTAGGAAGGATTCTCCCCTCTGTGGACAACTACAGAAAGGGCACGGCAGCTGCCCTCACCTGTGCCATGCGGGGACACCCGGATAACTCGCTTGCCTCCCCAGTGCCCGCTGCGGTTAGCCCAACTCCAGCATAGCGGTCTACCCACACAAGGGACACTCTCCCTGTGGGCTGAAGCTCCTGAGGGGCCCCAACAATACGAGAACCCCACATCTGGCGGTCAGAGCCAAGGCTTCTGTGCAGCTCCTGGGGTGACAGGGAATCAAACTGTCCCAGGTCTCGACCCACAGACCGAGCACCTCAAGTGAGGAAGATTCCTGGGCAAGACGGCAGACTCACTGGGGACCTAACGCCAAGGTGCGGCCCTCCCAGAAGCTACAAGGCCGGAGATGGAGGCAGGCGGCCAGGCCCCAGTGGGTGCTGGGCGCTCACCGCGGGCCTGTGGGTGGGGGAGAGCCTGGGCAGTGCTGCCCTCGAGGGCACCTGGAGCGAAGCCTCGAAGGCGCCAGCTGTGCCAGGGTGTGTGGTGGGGGCCGGTGTGTGAGGCCCCGAGCAGCTGTGCTGGGTCCCGCCTGGAGGGGATGCCTGCACAGATCAGTTAAGGGGAGTCCTTCCTGACAGTGTGGCCCGGAAGGCAGCGGGAAGGAGAGCCTCAGACCTGGTCCCACAGAGCAGAGGCTCCGCGGCTCTTTGTGTGCCCTGAACCTTGGGCTGCTGGAAGGGATGAAATGGGGGGCAGCCACGGCGGGTACCAAGCTGAGCTTGGAGGGGGCCTAACTTCCGCTCCGGCGCCCTCTGTTAGTTTTTCAGTAATTCGCTTTGGGCAGGAGGCCTGCTCCGGGACTCTGAACCTATTTTATGTCCCGACCCTTTGCACACAATCAGCTGAAGCCCAGGACCCCCTTCTCACAATATTTTTAAATGCATAAAACACATAGGATTACAAAGCTAATTAAACTGAAATGCAAGAAATAAGGTTTTTTTAAAGTTCTGGACCCCAAGATCTCCTGCCCTAGTCTAAAGCACACAGGAAGGGGGCAGCAACCGAATATTCCATAAAGCTCTATAAAAATATCTACTTTTAAAAGAACACATTCTTCCATGATTATTACACCACCCCAGTACAAGTTTGGAACCCCCGGGTCTGATTTCTTATGCCTTCTTGCCATTCTAAAGTCCCTCACTTCCCAAGTTCCCATTAATTTGCCATGAGAGATGTCTTCGGGACGGGGAGCTGGGCACTTGCTGGCAGGGATCCGTCGGTGTTTCCCGATCTCTTTGAGGCCTACAATCTCCGTTTGCCGCTAACCACCGTCCGACGAATACAGCGCTAGTACAGCCGGACGGATGACATCACTTAAAGGGATCTCCTACAGCCCACACTGTAGCCCTGGCTCGGTCTCTGGAGACGGCCCCGACTCCTACACAGAACCCCCCGCCCGTCTGTGGAGGTTTCTCTTCCAAAAGGCCTTCCCGGACCCTGGCGGCTGGGGACCTTCCCCTCTGCCGAGCCTGGCGCGCTTACAACCGTTCCGGAGGAGTCAGCACCCGTTCCACCCCGGCCTCTCCTTAGGGAGGCTCCCCTAGCTTGTCGGGATTAAGGTGGCTCGGCACGGCAGCTGCCCTACTAGATGAGGCTCGGAGCCCCAGGTCGGCAGGCTGAGTGCCGCCCCCCCCGGGGGCCTTCTGTAATCATTGCCCCTCAATATCTTAGACTGGGAGCGGAGTCCCCGGCTTGGGCCCGGCATGTGGCCGCCTGGCCTTGGCATAACCACAGTCCTTTGCACTCGGATGACGTCAGCCACAACCACCCCCGAGCGGTTTCCAGTCAGGACGCTCCGTCTCGTGTCACCCCCTCCCCCAGGGCCCCAGCCCCCTCGGCGTGGTACCGGGTGTGAGACTGAGGCACTGATGGGACGGGGTCCTTTTGGGGACTTGCGATGAGGGACGGGCTAAGCTTGCACCCAACTTGGGCGAGAGGGGGAACGAGTCGGGTCCGAGGGACCCGGGAGCACAGGGGGACAGCGGCGGGGACTGACCGCCCGGGTCAGAGGTCACACTCACTGTACTCCTCGGTCCTCATCAGGGGCCGGAAATAGATAGGGTAGAAGACGGCGCCCAGGATGACGGCGAAGCCGCCGAAAATCATCGCCGTGCGCAGGTTGCGAGTCATGACCCAAGCTCGGGGTGTCTCGCACGAATCGCAGCCTCTGAACCCCAGGTAGCGCCCGGCACTCGCGCGAGGCGCCGGAAGTGAGGGCGGGGAAAGGCTTTCACTTCCGGGGCAAGGGGCGGAAAGCAGGGAGCGCGGACAGAGGAGTTGGGGGCGGGGACAGCTGGGCAAGCCCCCACCCCTTTCTCCTCCTCACCTTGCACGGGACTTTAATCTCGCTGGCCTGGGGCACGTGAGGAGTGTAGGGTCGGAGGAAGGGCAACGGAAGTCCGCGGGAGGAGCGGGGGAAACTAGAGCAAGTCACGTGTCTGGGTGGGCTCTGAAAGAGCCGCCCGCTTGTGGCGTCCCGTGGCGTCCCGTGATAGGGACGCCATCTTTCCCTTCGACAGGCCATGGGCAAGAGTCGGGCCCTGGATGAGGGGTGGGGGGGACACGGAAGAGTGTGGACGCTCAGAGCCACAGGAGACAGGCCACGTGGAGGAAAAGGGAAAGACCAGGGGAAAGGAAATCCTCCTTAGGACAGAGGCCACGTGGGGAAGCGGAGGGCTACCAAGCAGACCACAGGGGGGAGGGGACTCTCCACTAAATAGGCCGCGTGGGGGCCACCAAACAGAGGCCGCGTGGGGGCCCGTGAGCTGAGCCTTGGAAGCTGTTGTGATGGGTCGGACCCGAGAAGGCATCACCTTGTCCCCTCCTTGCATCACAGGGTTCCGGAGGGAGAGGCGGCAGTCTGGGCCAGCTCTCCCCCCTTACACACAAGGAAGCTCCAAGGAGACGGGGCCAGGGTGGCGCTCCCGCCCAGTGCTCCGCCCCAGGGAGCCCCGCTCCGGTATTCTGGCATTTGTGAAGCACCGGCGGTAGAAAATGCCCAGTGAGGTGTTGGGGGCCGCAAAGCTGAGCTGAGCCATCTCCATCTCCCTCCTTTTCTGCCTGTCCCAGTTCCCCTCTCCTGCTCCCTTTCAACCTCTTTGTCTCCTCAGTGAGAGTGTAAGCTTCTTGGGGCCTTTTGTATCCCCAGCACTTACCCAATGCTTAGTACCTGACAGGCTCTTTAGTGTTTGTGGATTGATCAACTGTTTACTCAGAATTTAATGGCAAAACTGTGTATGTGTGTGTGTGTGTGTGTATGTACATATGTTATATAAAAATAAAATTACATAAATGTATGCACAATTCAAAGACATGAGCTCTACCTCTCCACAGATTGCAATAATCATATGACCCTAGATTGGTTCTAGGGAGAACCTGCTTGAGTTTGGTTGTTAGCTAGCATAAGCTTCAAGGACCCATCTTCTGACCACAAGGAAGCATTGGAGGAGGCTTTAAAGATTAGATAGACAGATAGACAGACAGACAGACAGACACACATGTTAGTGTGTTTATGTGTGCAATGCATATTTATACACATGTATATTGGCAGCATTTCATTCCAATGTGTTGATGCTGTGCGGAGGTGACCCTCAGCTATTAAAGGCTTTTCCAAGGACACATAAAATACGGCAGCAAAGGCGTTGGCAATAGTCCTGGCAACAGCAGAAGGCTCCTCCTTGCTAAGGATCAGGCTCGCTAGGAACAGACATCCGTCAGTAGCTAGTAGGCTAACCAGTAAGTAACGAATTTTTCAACCATAACAACCCATGAAACAAAGGGAAAAACAGCGACCTGAGCGCAGGCCTGGATAGCCCGGAACTGCTTCTGTGGTACCAGCAGTAGAACTGCATAAAAAGCGGTAGCTCGGGCTCTAAGAACCACACAGCTTTTAGACCTTTGCATAGCCCTCAAATGTGAGATCTTTGTAGATTAATAGACATATTTTTGGAAGCAAGGGGATTATCTCAGTACTGACAGGTGTTAGTCACATCTATTGAAAACCCAGGAAAGAAAGTTCTTGTTACCCAAGTCCTCGGCCCTGTCAGAGTTCTGATATTTAACATCAAAAACCTGATATGATTTCAACTGTGTAAATGACATTTTAAAGAAAGAACCATCCCTATCTGCTTTGCCACAGCACCATAAGGACTAGCAAACTTTTCTATCTGAATTGCAGCTGAAACTTTCCGTAATATTGTCTCTCTCAGAATGTGAGTTCATTGAGAGCAAAGACTGACTTCCTTTTTCCATTTATATCTCTAGCACTTAATAATGCTTCCTTCATTCATTTTTCCTTCTCAGGAAGTAATCAATAGCTGGCATCCCAAGAGAATCCAACGTACTGTAAGAAAGGATGAACACATAGCAGCCCTCCTTCAAATCAATAAATCAACCATCAAATATCTATTGAGCTCATATTATGTTCTAGCGCAGGGGTCCTCAAGCTTTTTAAATAGGGGGCCAGTTCACTGTCCCTCAGACTGTTGGAGGGTAGGACTATAGTAAAAACAAAACCTTTGTTTTGTGGGCCTTTAAATAAAGAAACTTCATAGCCCTGGATGAGGGGGATAAACGTCCTCAGCTGCTGCATCTGGCCGAGAGCTGTAGTCGGGGGACCCTGACAGGCTTTGTAAGTGAATAGGAGAACATGAGTGGGACAGTCCTTGCTGGCCCTTTACCTTCTACTAAGAGAATACTAAATATTCAAAGAGAAGTAAATGCAAGTTAGATATAAATAAGCACAGCGATTTGGGAGGAAGGACTCAAGAAAGACCTCTTGAATGTGGTGATATGTGAAGGGGGTCAAAGGTGAGGAGAAGGCATTTCAGGAAGGGGAACAGCCTGTCCAAAGGCTTGGAGGGAGGAGATGCAGCAGGGCTGAGCAAGCATGGAATGTGAGCTGAGAAGTCGTGAGTAAATGGGTTTTAAATGGAGAAGTCTGCATTTGATCTGAAAGCAATGGGGAGCCTCCAAAGCTGCTTAAGCAGAAGAATGAGACATCTCTCTGTGCTTTAAGAATATGTAGAAAATGGAGTGTGGAGGGAAGAGACTAGGTGGATGGAGACCAGATAGGTGATTTAGTGAAAGACTTGTAATTTCTGGGCTTAAACATAGGCAAAACCTGCCAACTAACACTATCACTGGTACAGATTAAAGCATCATTTAAAAAGCCTTTACCAGTCATCAAAAAGCTCAGTAGGCTACAAAATGCACAATTATTTTTCAGATTTCAAAATGCTTTACCCCCTGCCTTTGGGTCCTCTTTCTGTATTTCTTCCTCTCTTTCTCTCTCTCTCTCTCTCTTTCTTTCTCTCTCTCTCTCTCTCTCTCTCTCTCTCTCTCTCTCTCTCTATCTATCTATCTCTCTCTTTATCTCTCTCTCTATCTCTCTCTTTATCTCTCTCTCTATCTCTCTCTATCTCTCTCTTTATCTCTCTCTCTCTCTCTTCTCTCTCTCTCTCTCTCTTCTCTCTCTCTCTCTCTCTCTCTGTCTCTCCATATCTCTCTCTCTCTCTCTCTCTCTCTCTCTCTCTCTCTCACACACACACACACACACACACACACACACACACGCACGTGCACACACAGAGTCACTGCCTTTGGACCATTTTTTCTCATCCCCTTCTCACCTTTGATCATCTATCTATCTTGTGTAGCTGACATAGTTTGGGGTCAGTATATTACCATCTCCTAAAAATGGCTTAATCACAGTCGAGTCTTTACAGCAACAATGCATGTCAAGGAAACCTTAGCAAAGTTTGGCATTAAGAGCAGTGGGATGCGGGGAAAGCCAGACCCAAATGACAGAATGTTCTTACAGTCCAGATGCCTAAGAACATGATTTTCATCTCAATCACTGTGGAAAAGTCAGTCTGTGCTCCTAGCAGCCACCCTCTCTATCCTCGTATGGGAAAATGTGAGTGCTTGGAGGGAGTCGGAGCTCTAATGGCATATCACACAGGGTTCAGACAGACATCAAAGTTAATCCACCCTCTGATCTGGGCAAAATGGTAACTGGATTTTCTTGGCACCGCAGCGCCACTGAGGTGACACGCTGCAGCAGGGCTGATTTTTTTTAAATAATAAAATTAAGGATTCACAAGGAGTGAGTCAGTATCTTTGGGGTAAGTTTGGAGATCTCGGATACAATAAGGTGGGACAAATTTAAATTAACCACGAATCAGCGGGGAAAATTCTTACTGAGAATCACTAGTAGAGCTAAACAGTATGTGGGTACACTATGGACCGGTCAGTAGACAGATGGGGAAAAAAAGAATGGAAAATAAAAAGCAAGATAAGAGAAACAGAAGACAGCGAGTGATGGAACGGTCCCAACAGTCCAGGCTGGCTCCTCCTCCTCCGTAACTCATCTCCAGGGAAATGGTCCAATAGGGCCATTGTGATAAAGCTGCCATTCTCTCCCATCCTTCATCACAGAGGTAGAGGGCCACGTATGTGCAGTAGTGCATTACTGTCAGTACTGTCCACGGAGTGTTGCTTTTGCTAAGCCTATTTTTGATATTTGGACCCTCTCCCCCACCCTTCTGCTCCTGCTCCAGTCCCCCTAAGAGTCAGAGTGTATACTAAGGTACGGAAGCAAAGGAGGGTCTGGACACTGAGAATTTAGAGTTTGCCTTAGGAATTGGTCTCTAAAGCAGTCTGCAGCTACTAAGCTTGCTAGATTGTCGGGAGAGAAAAATTCAGAATTGAATGTGATATAAAAACAAAAGATATCAATAAAAACAAGTACATCTGACACGCTCGCTGTTTATAACTTCCATTTACAGTTATTAGTGAATCCATATGCTATAAAAAAGCACTTATGGTAGTTCCAACTTTCTTCTTAAGCAGGGGCAGCTAGGTGACATGACATGGTCTTGAAGTCAGGAGGAACTGAGTTCAAATACGACCTCAGACACTTAATACTCCCTAGCTGTGTGTGACCCCGAGCAAGTCACCTAACCCTGATGTCTCTCAAGGACAACACTAACACAAACTATGTATGTGTACGTACACATACATATGTATATGTAAGAGAGATTTGTGGCTCTGAATATTAGGATAGCCATGCAGATTTCAGATCTCAATTTCTGGCCCAAT
This sequence comes from Antechinus flavipes, assembly GCF_016432865.1. Classification (NCBI taxonomy): domain Eukaryota; kingdom Metazoa; phylum Chordata; class Mammalia; order Dasyuromorphia; family Dasyuridae; genus Antechinus; species Antechinus flavipes. The sequence continues at coordinate 16,409,041 of NC_067403.1, read as the reverse complement.
TTTATTTGCTGTTTAAAGCCCATTCACAACCTGGTCCGAAACTCTTTCCAGTTTCAGAATGCATTATTCCATTTTTGAATGGTAAGATCCAGCCCAGCTGGCCTCCTCTTTGCCTCTCTCATCTCCATCTTTTTGCACTGGCATTCCACAAGCCTACAAGGCGCTCCATCTTCATCTCTCCCTCGCAGGCTCCTTGTTCTCTTTCAAGACTTGATCTAGCACCACAGGAAGCCTTTCTTGATCCCACCTGTTTGCTAATATCTTCTTTACTTATATTTTGATTCTATAAAATTTATAATCAATACACATTATATTATGTATGTTTTATGTATTATATAAAATATAATTATACAAGTAATATATTGATTATACATTAATTACTTTGAATTATTTTGTATTTATTCTTCACACAGCTCTATGTGTCTATGTTATCTGCTACATGTTATTCATTCTAATAGAACATAAAATCCTTGAAAATAAACATTTTATTCTTTGTACTCGTATACCCAATGCCTATCACAATGACTGACACATACTAGGGCTTAATAATACTTGTTATCTTGTTGTTTGCCTGAATATTTCCCAGATATATAGGGGCTTCTCATTTATATTATGGGCAGGATGGGCATTTATATTATGACCTGTGGATCCTTTGCATAATAATCTATTTTTTAATTCACAATTGAAGAAATGCTAAATATTTATCAGTTAGTGAACATGAGGACGTAGTTTTGTTTTCAATCCAAGTTCCTCGACATTCTAAAATTTATGGATTTCTTTGGGGGTTAGGTTAAGAACTCCTGGTCTAGAGTCTCTCAATATTGAGAACAAATAGCATTTCTATGCCTGATTTTAGGAGATCTTGGGTTGATTTCACTGATCTAATGTGGCATTTAGAGTATCATATTATTTCAGGGACTATTGTACAAGAAAGAGAAAGAAAAATAAGCCCTTGGCTAACCTAGAAAAGGAGAATTATTGCTTCATTTTTATTTATTTACTATCAAAGCCCTGGGTTTCCGTATGATTGGAAAATGTTCCTTATTCAAGTTGTCACAGCTAAAAGCATTTTATATGTCCATAATCCGAGCCCTGACTACCAAACTGTTTGTTTGGCTGTCCAAAGGAAGAAATACTCAGCCGGGCTGTATTATATAATTTTAGTTAACAGCCTTGTGGACTGGTGGTGTTTTTTCTCTTCTTCATGGTCAGGAATCTGACTAACTTGGAAGTGGAAATCTAATTAATGGGAAAGATATTCAGTCTGGAGGGAAAATTCAGAGTTGCCCTTTGCTGTGGGGGAAGGAAGCATGGCACCTGCACTAATTCCTAAACCCATCTGCCCCTCCTTCCCTCCCTCCCTCCAAGAGTCTGTGGGTCATACGTGGGAGCAGGGAGCCGTGTGAACACTGAGATCTGTCTTCCAGTTCTACTGAGGAATTGATCTCTAGATCCAACTGCAGCCACTTTATTTGCGGGTCATGCTGAGTGCAAGAGCACATGGACAATGGGTAGTCAGAAGTTTATGGCTGGTGGCAGCAGGAAGTGTGTCCACTAACCCTGGTGCTCTCCGGGGCTATTTGTCTTTTTTGGTGACTTCATCTCTGCATTCAGGCTCGATTCCATGCTGTATCAGCTCTTCTGGAAGACCAAGGACGGGGAAATACTTAAATAAACAATCTTGACTTGGCAAGGGGAAGGCTTTTTCCCCCGGAGCCACGTGATGGACTTGATTTCTTTTCAATCATTTGCCCCTGGGGCCAGCCCTGCATTTAAAAACTCCGAGTTGCTGGACTCCGGCTTGCTCTGAGCAGTAGGTAACTTTGCAGCTACTAGGCCATAATCTGACTTGAAGATTTATACCTGCATTAAATCAGTGGGGGAGTCTTCCTGTGTGCTTCCGAGTGCAAAGTTTTCTTTGTCTCTTGGCAGTATCTGATTAACCTAGTAAGCTTACATCTCTCACAAAATTCTAAATATGGAGGTGGTGTCCATCGGGCCGATATGGGAAGAAGGGACAGGCAGGGAGATGTGCAAATGGTATAAAAAAGAACAACAAAATGAGTATCGCATGTATATTGTGATCTATTATTTCTCAAGGGAAATTTTCCTTCCCAATGTGCTTAGAGCAAAAAAATCAGTTGATATCTATTTCAAGTTTCTCCTGTCAGAATTTAAAGCTGAATTATATATTCATTTCTTCATGAAACCAAAGAATTCAGTGTAAACTAATAATAAGATGAAGGCCTGAGTAAACTAGAGTAGCTTTTGAGGAGAATTTGAGGATTTTCCCCTGACCTCCATGTGTCAATTCCTAGAGTAACCTAAGTATCCTGGACTATTCTAAAGAGATCCACCTTTACCCTCTGCCTCCAAGTCCTTGAGCAACTTATTTGTTTGGCCACTGACTTTGGGGATATTCTTAAAGATTCACTTCATCCTCTCTGCTTTTAGTGGCTGTAAAATGGTAATAATATCTGCCCTGAGCTACTTTATAGGGACTTCACATAACATTGCAGATTGGTTTGGAAAATTTATCAACCAGGGTGATATTCACGAGTCCTTTCCACCTTAGCAGAGATACAAATGGATGGAGTATCCAGATAGTGAACATATTTTTCCTAAAGATTCAAAGTAGTATTCTTTGCTTTTGGGTTGCTTTTTTTTTTTTTTTAAGTTAAAATGATTTAAAAAAAAAAAAAAAACCCAAACAACCTGATTTCTTTTAGGTCAAGTTTTCTTTCAGGCTCTTAGCCTGCGGGGAAGTGCTAATTAGTTAGATTATATAACATCTGTTAAGATCTTTTGAGAAACTCAAAGGATCACATAAGTAAACAGAAAGTATAGCTCTGAAAATAAAAATGGAGACTTTATATACGAGGTTAAGCTTTGAATAATCTCTATTGAGTGCAATCCTATGGAGGGGCAAATGCTTTCCACACTCAGCTCCCACTTCCTTCTGGGGATCCCTTTGCTCTCTGCCATCTCTTGGGGGATGTCAAGTAGTAGGATGTTGCCTGCCATAGTAGAATGTTCTTGGATCTTCCTAGTATGAGCTTTAAAGTTTTAATGGTTTTGGGTCCAGAATGGGCCACAGAAGTTCTCGGTTGTTTTTATCCTCAAAAGTGTTTCTTGAATTTAATAATATTTTATCTTAATAACACTTTAGAATCATAATGTGGATTCTTTTTGAGATGCAGAAGCACTTTTTCCTTCCCTAGTGCTGACCTATGAGACGGCATAGAAGAGGAAAGAGAAATTAAAAAATAAAAAGATTAATCAAATGACTTGCTTCTGGCAGTGATCAGCCAGGGCATGGACTTGCTGTCTAGCGTGTCAGCCAAGGGTCCACTTCTCATTATTCTTCCTTTCTGCATCCCCAGAGCTGGGATTATTTTACTAAATACTCATCTGCTGATGGGTATGGAAGATACCACCTCATTACAAATGGTGAGGTTCCTATTGTTTAGATTTTCTTGGTCTGTGAAATTAAACTTTGCATTCTTTTGAAGAAAACACTTATGACATTCCCTATTTATTTCCAATTAAATCTAGTGACAACTGGACCATAAGCTTCTGGGAACCTGGTTTATCTTTCCTATTTCCCACCATACTCAAATGAATCTCTGATCTCATCAGCTTGGGAGATCCAACTACGGTGCAGATCACAATTTGCCCATGTCTGCTACTATTCTTAATGACACCTGGCATTTATATAGCACATTAAATTTTGCAGAGCACTTTACAAACATTATCTCATTTTTATCCTCACGGTGACCCTGTGAGGTAGGTGCTATTATTATCTCCATTGAGTAGATTAGGAATCAAGGAAACCAGAGCTTAAGTGACTTGCTTAGGACTATACAGAGATTCTCCTAAGTATCAGGCCTCCCTAACTCCTGTATTCCCCAGTTGCTTCTCTCCTTGTTTCTCCAAAAGTTTAGAGCCATGGGCTCTGCTGAAGGCCTTCCTTGCTTTCTTCTGAGATAGTTCATCACTCCTCTGACTCAGGGGCGCGCTGCCTTTCCATCTGTCATAGGATCAGCCTGTGTCCTCCAATCGTGTGATTCTGTGAGGATGTCTTTGGAGCTCCCTATTGGTTACATGTTGCATCCTGTTCACCCTTAGCATGGACCACTCCATCATCTCTCTGTGGTAATCATTTCTAGGTCTTCAGAAGTCTCACTGAATATAGAAACATTGGCAAAATATTAGAATAGAAAAAAAATAGGTCTTTCATTTCATAGGAAGTTCAGGGTCACTAAAAGAGATTTACAATTTCCTGAAAGCAATCTAGCCCACTCTTGACTTTCTTAACTCTGGGCCCAGTTTAGTGTCTACTTGTATTGTCTATTCTATGCATGCCTCCTATTGGAGGAGCTTTGTAGTGGGACTATCTAAATCCATTTTAAAATCGGGACAGTTAAATATAACATGTATAGGACTGCTTGCCATCTGGGGGAGGGAATAGAGGGAGGAAGGGGAAAATTGGAACAGAAGTGAGTGCAAGGGATAATGTTGTAAAAAATTACCCTGGCATGGGTTCTGTCAATAAAAAGTTATTTTAATAAATAAATAAATGAAAATAAAATCGGGACAGTAGGAATTTTTCATCCACTTGGTATTTCCTGGATGAATGGACAAATCAAACTTCTTCGAGTGAAAATACAAATGCAACCTCTTCCAAGGCTCTGTAATTCTTAAACAGGAGAACTTGGAGGATGTCACTCTCCAGAGGGAATCCCTAAACTAGATTCTGCAGTCGATCTCCTCCATCACCAAGGTTAACATGTATGGGGAATACACATCTCCCTGTTTTATGCCTCTCCTGAAGTTTATTTTCAGAGGACCATTGAACAGGTTTCTTTCTATTGTAGCAACTTCCAAATAATTCTGAATAATCTTTTTTTTCCCCTGAGGCAATTGGGTTTACCAAGATTTGCTTAAGGTCTCATGGTTAGAAAGAGTTAAGTATTTGAGGTCAGATTTGAACTGAGGTCCTCCTGACTTCAGGGCTGGTATTCCATCCACTGCACCATCTAGCTGCCCCTCTGAATAATCTTAATGTGTGGACTGAGGACACCTTGCTATGAAAGCTCAAGCAAGATATCATTTTTTCCTATAGAATCAATTTTTTCCCTATAATCAATGATCAAGTCCATTTTTGACTATCCCTTGTGCTAGAAAGCCTATTTTGTATCATCCTCACTGAGGATATCTTTGATTCATGTATAGATGGGAGAATAGATCTATCAGTCAGCAGGTCCTGATGCTCTCTTGGGACATTTTTTTTCTTTCCACTATGAACAAGATCTGAGAATTTTTTCTATATTTTTGGTACATGAAGGAAGGGAAGATGACAAAAATTCAGAAAACAAGTGTAAGATCCCATTGTGCTCATTTTGTTTTATTATGGAAACACATTTATTAAACACTTAGTTTGTGTCAGGCACTGTGGTAAATACTGAGAATCCAAAGACACACACACACACACACACACACACACACACACACACACACACACACAGCACCTGCCAGAAGAAGCTTTTATACAAACAGAAGAGATCACATGTAAATAAATAAATACAGAATGAATAAGTACAGGCAGCGATGCAAAGAGATCATAAGGAAATGTGGAAGAGAAATATTGTGAAGCAAAAGTGACAATATTTGTCAACAGATTGGATATCTGGGAGTGAGGATGGGGAGACTGAAGTTGCAAACCTCGGAGAGTGGGAGGACAGTAGTGCCTTTAGCAGTAATAGACAAAAGAAGGAGAGCTGGGGGAGAAGAAGAGATGGGGAAATTAATAGATCTGTTTGGGGCATGTGGAATTTGAGGTGATTTCTACTATTTAGTTTGAAATAGCCAGCAGACAGCTGAAAATATCAGTTCAGAAGAGATTTTAGGGCTGGCTACATATTCCCATGTACATATATGGGCGTCATCTGCGATAGAGATGGTAATTAAACCAAGAGAGATAGTATGTAGAGAAAAGAAAAGGCACAAGGCAGGGGTCGGGACTTATGGGTGCTCATGATAAAGACTTTTACAAAGGCTGAAATGGAGAGCTTTGAGAGTTGAGAAAAACACCAAGAAAGAACAGGATAATAAAAACCCAAAAAGAGAGCATCCAGTAGGAGAAGATGACCCACAATGACAACTATAGCAGAGAGGTCAAGAAGGACGAAAATTTTGAAAATTAGAGTAGGTAGTCAAGAGATTATTGTTAACTTTGGAGAGGGCAGATGACCAGATCAGAAGCCAGATTTTGGTGAAACCAGAAGAGAATGAGAAGGGAAGACGTGGAAGCATCATGTATAGACATCATTTTCAAGCAAATTAACAAAGAAGGGAAGGCCATGTATAGAATAATAATTAGTAAGCATGGTCATATCAAGTGAAATCTTTTTCAGAATGGGTATTTTTCTAGGCAGCAGGGAAGAAGTCAGTGGCTAGGGAAGAGACTAAAAATTAGGGAGAAACTAGGTTTGATAGCATGAGAACAATGCGTGAGAAGATGAGTTCAAGGGTACATATAGAAATGTTCATTTTGGAAATAAAAGGCAGCTTTTCATCAGATACTGGAATGGAGAAGAAGATAAAGAGGATGATGTCAGAGATCTGAGATGAGGAGAAAGTGAAAAACGGGAGCTCTTAGTGAATCTTTTTTTTTTTAAAGTGAAGTGTGAGGAGAGGTCCTCAGCTGAGAGATTGTGAGAAAGAAGTGCTGTGGGAAGCTCAAGATGAAATGAGAGGTCAGGAACAGTTTCTGTGCTGAGTGGGAGAGAGAATTGAAGAAAAGAATTATTATACTACTATGCAGGACCAGTTGAGATTAGATAATATACACTGATGGTTGGCCCAATCAATTCTTTCTTCTCTCTATTATTCTGTATTCATTTTCTGTACCATACTGTATCCATTAAGTAATACATGAATAAGAGTGAAGGAGGCAGTTGGTTGGAGTAGAAGAGGGTTGGGGTTTACCAGGGCATTATTAGAGATAGGACAAGAGGAGAAAGGATTTAAGAATAGAGAATAGTGTACAGAAAGGAAGTTGAAATTGGGAAGGAGAGAATAATGTAGAGTTGAACTAATTAGAAAAGAAGTTGAGATTGGGAAGGAGAAATAACGTAACCAAAGCAGGGATGATTATACTGAATATTGAGAGTATTGAGAGGTGGAAAGATGGACCTTCTGGTAAGGATGAAGAACAGGGTTAGGGGTTGAAAGACATAGGGAAAATTGAAATGAAAAAAGATTATGATCAGAAAGAAATTTTAGAGGCTTGAAACATGAAATGGAATGTTGAGGATTGATGACAAGATCAAGAGTATGATCATTTGTGTAGCTGAGGTGGAGAAGTAGGTCAAGGAAATTGAAAGATCAGGAAGTTAAAGTATTCGAGAGAACATCAATATGTATATTAGCCTAGTATGAGGGCCGGAGCTGGGATAGAAAGACAGTGAACCAGCATTGATCTTACAGAAAAAAAGGAGAGAATATCCTATGTGTTAGTAGATAACAGTCACCAGTAGCTGGATTGAGTGATAAACTGGATGTTAAATTGCGTCTTCATCCCTCAATGTCCTCAATTCCATCACCCCCAGCATGGATCATTTTTACACATACTTGATCTACTCCAGCTGCCTTGCCCATCTCGGTACCATTTCTACCTTTTCCACAAGCACTATGGGGACTGTGATGCTAGGGTTCAAACAGAAATGGAGATAAATTGTGATTTTTGCAAATCCTCTCACTTTTTCTTCTGTTTGTAGTCCTCTCTCCTTGAAGGCCAATAGGATGAGTTTGCTTAGCCGGATATCTTACCACACTTTCTTTAAGTTGATTTTACCTCCATTTCTTTGTTCTGTTTTATGAGACAACATCGTTCATAATCATTTATCAATAAGAATCTACTAATGAGTTTATATTTTAACCTGATACTGCCTTTGGCAACACTTCTCTCTATTTGGAAAGTAGGGCACATGTTTATTGACCATAGTCCTTTCTTAGCTCTTTTGGTCTCTTTATTGTGACATTTAATTTACATTGTTTAAACTTAGGGATGTAATTACTATAGTCAGTGATGATGTCATTCTATTATCTATTGCCAATTTTCAAAAACTTCTTTAAGTAATTCAGTGTGAAATCATTTAATTGTATTATATATTCTTTTTTCTCATCATTATTCGTGTGTGTGTGTGTGTGTGTGTGTGAATTCTGATCCTAGGTCTTATTAATCTGGATGTACATTGACAGCTAACTCATGAATAACTCCAATGTCAATAAAATATTTTCTTCTGTGTTAAGATGTGGTTATTTTATTCCTTATGGTATAATTTGGAGCCTGCTATGTCCATTACCTACCAATTCTTTTCACAAAGATGTGTTCATAATGTAAACTATGAAGTTTTGTATGAACTGATGACTCTCCTTCCACTATGTTTCACTCTGGTGCTGAATAAATGCTTTTGGATTTGATAAGATCCCTTAAGAGTTATTTCTTTTTTTACAAATACATTTCTGAGATGATTCTTTTTTGTTTGCTTGTTTTTATTTTTGTTTTTTTAAGCAGCTGTGGAGTAGGCGAGTGGTTCTGAAATTTTGATTTGAGAGAAAAGACTGGATGATCACAGCCTTGCTATTGCATTATGGAAGAGGAGCTGACTTTAAATTCGCAGTTAAAGCTCCTTCTAAATAAACATGCCAAACTTTATCTTGATATTCTCTGATGTGGGATCACTAGTTCTGAGCTGCAACCAGAAGTCTTAGAAATGAACACCCATTTTCCTTACCATAGAACAAAGCCCTAGCTGGTTCCTGAGAAGCGTAGTGGGAACTCCCCATACTGTGGGAAAAGAGAGGCTTTCAAATCTCTATTGCTGCAATATAGAGCCTTTGCCTCAATTATTCCACTTGCCAATTATGTGACTCCTTCATTGGGCAAATCATTTAATTTTTCTCTATTTTACCTTCTCCGTATATAAAATTGGAACATATTTCCTATACTGCCCACCTCATGGGGTGATTTGTTATTGTTGCTTTATTTTTTAAGAAAGTATTTTGAAGATCTTAAAAGTGCTATAGAAATGGCATTATTAAATTTTTTTTTATCACACTCTCCGTCAATTTGACCATATTAGGACAGGAGCTAAGACTCCCCGGTACAACTCTCAGGAGATTTTATCAAGTATCCCCCTAATGGCATCCAAAGAAAGTGAAGAATAATACCTTTCTCTTCTGATCTCATCATGAAACAGTTTCTAGATCCTACCCCTGAGGATGCTGCTAGCCATTAGAAGCCCTTAATCAAACTCCAAAATCTTGGGGAGATGGCTACACTGGCCATGGTCTCATAACCATTTCCCATCTTAGGAAACAGCCCTCTGTATTGTGGGAAACTCCCTGGGAATGCTTCACAAGCTACTTTACGGCAAATAAACTGCCGGTGCTTGAGGATGCTTTTCCTCTGCTTAGATTTTAGTTTGTTCCTTCAGCACAGAAGGGCTGAACAGTGTAGCCTCCTTGTGAATCACTTTGTTGAGAGGGAGGTGAAGGAATGAAGTGAAATCCCAGGTTGTGAAAAGTTAACACAGCCCTAGGAGACGAAGTTCCACACAAGGCATTTTCTGCTGAACCATCTAAGAAAAAAGATGTGTGTGTGTGTGTGTGTGTGTGTGTGTGTGTGTGTGTGTGTGTGTCTGTGTGTTGTGGGTGGGGTGAGGTTCTCCAACAGTATTCATTAAACAAATACATACAAGGTATACAAAGATGCAACTATAATAACTGACATCTCTATAGCATTTAAACATTGTTTTTAAGTTTTTGCATACGTGATCTCATTTGATCCTCATAGAAAACATGAGTTAGATATTATTTGTATTATTATTCCAATTTGACAAGTGAGAAAACAGTCTTAGAGAATCAAAACAAATAATACAATAGCCATCCACGATTCCAGATGACTAATGAAGAGCACACTATATCCATGATAAATGATGAATGTGCAGAGGACCTGATTCCAGGTCCAACATTCTAACCATTTATTACCTAATGTTATCCTAAGTTACAGTTGCAGTTTACTCCATAGTAATAAAAAGATCTTGAGATAAGAAGAACTGAATCACAACCTAGGGATGGGAGTGTTGCACATTGCCATTTAACAGATAATTTATTTTTTAAAATGTAGAACTTTTGGGGGAAGGTTTTTGTACTATCCCTAAGCCAGTAAAAGTCTACTATATAACTGTTTTCCTGTAGAATTAGATTTTTTTTATTTTATTGTGACAATAGAGTTTGATATTCCAGAAGAACATGAGCTCTGACCTCTCCAGCAGATCCTGTTAAGCTGAAAAGATTTTCAATACGGGACCAGAGTTAGACATCTGTCACCTGAGGACCAGCCTAGATAAGTTCTGCAAAACTCATCACCAGATTGCAGCAACTAACACTAACCTACCATTAAGCGTGAAGAGGTTTTGATCTGCATTGACATCAATTAAATAATAAATCAACAAAAGTGTGAAGAAATAATATAGAATCAAAATCATCTTGATAGAGTTACTGATACATACTTATTCCCCTAAAAGAAACTTGTTTTTTTCCCGTAGAAGACTCTTCCTCCAAGACTGCTCCACAATTTGGAAAATATGACCCACTGGCCCATTGTTTCAAAAGTTTACCTGTAATTGGTTCAGAAGGATTCATAAGAGCTCTGTAGCTCCATTATCCAAGTTCCAGTGCACTTGTTTGGTACATAATAATTTCATATTTTTCTGACTACTGATAAAAATAGTACCAATACCCAGCAGGTGCTGACTAAATGATAATTATACTAGTGTAATAAAGAAAGGGAGATTTGTCCCGGTGTCTCCAACTCAGCCCTTCTCAGTGTATTCCTTTCTTATCACAGTGTCCATTTTCTGCTAATCTTATCCATTAGGTTGAAAATGACATTACACTTGTATATCTTTATTATTGTTGGCTTACACGTCCTAGTTTATGCTGCCACATTAGTATGACAAGTCACAATATTTTTCTGTTCCTGCAGTGAAAGACTGCAGTAAGTTGAACTTGCCACAGTGAGATAATTATTAGCTTTCTCAAGAATGCTACTATGTATGCATTACTAATAGCTCCTGAAGGATTAATATTTCTATGAATTTTGAAAGACACTGAGAAAGCACAAAAGCTGAGGTTGGGCAGTTTTAATATTTTGATATGAACCGTATGCCATATATCTTACAATCAAAGTGGATAATTTGTTAATGTGTCACTAGTGTTTCAGGCCTTTGGCTAAGTGGAGAATTATGCAGTTTCCCTGGATAATGTTCATCATTCCTAGTGAGTCTAAGAAGGTCAGAGTATTAGAAGATTCCAACAATCATAAGATTTGCTTACATTAAAGAAAAGCGTCCTTTCTGAGTAGGTTTTTCTGAGAAGGCAACAATGAAATGTCTAAAATGAAGTAATGTTCATGAGAGTTCGATGTTTGCCTCTTGAAATAAGAGAAGTGATTTTAACATCTGGAGCTGAATAATAAAGGTTTCTTTTGGGAGGGATGGAAAGAAGAGGATGAAAGCTGAAAAGATTTTTAAAATTCAGCAGAAAAAAGCTATGGGTCCTCTCCTCCCCCCTTCCCCCCAAAAAATCTAAAAGCTTTGAAAATTCAGGACCACAGAATCAGAAATCTATAAGTTAGAAAAACCTTCAAAGGTCATCTACTTCAACAATATCTGAACAAGAATTCTCTCCACAATAAATCTGACAAATGGCCATCCGAAACTCATTACCTCCGGAAGCATCCATTCTACTTTGGAATAGTTCTGTTTGGAAATTTTTGCTTAGATCAATTCTAAATTTGATTCTCTAAAACTGCTACCCACTGGTCTAGGTTCTGATATAAGAAGCCATATAGTCTATAGTTGAGGAACAGTCTCAGGGAAGTTAACTTGCCCAGTGTCACGTTGATTGAAAACATAGATTTGAATCCAGAATCCCAGGACTCTTTCTTTCTTTCTTTTTTTTTTTTTTTTTTTTTGACTCTTTCAATTTTACCAAATGTAATCTTATTTTCTTATGGCAAATACTTGAAAATAGCTATGATGGCACCTCTGCCCAACATGAAACATCCTTAGTTAACCTAACCCAACCTCATATAGTGTGGTTTTAGGGCCTTTTGCCATTCTGGTTCATGACCTTTACACACTTTCCACTTTTCTAGGACCTTTCTCCCTGTACCACCTGGAAATGAAGACAGCATCCTAAATGGGGGCTGAATGAGTCAGTCTTTCCATATCATCTCCTCATTTTGCCCCTCCTAAGACAGCGTAACATTTCATTCACTTTTTTGTCTACTCACAATGTGATTCATTTTGATTTAGAAGTCTACTAAAAACTCCCAGATTTTTTTCAGATGAATTGTTATGTAGCCAAACTCCTCCTCTCTGACCTTGTATTTGTGAGATCAATTTTTGTTTGAACCCGAGTCAGATTTTATTCCTATCAAATTTCATCTTAGATTTAGTTTGGCATTTAAACCCGGCAAGGTCTGTTTACAATATAAATCTGTCATCTAATGCCTTCCCAATACTTCTAGCTTTATGTAATCTGTAGTTTTTAATAGATATACCACTGATAATTCTGCCCAAGTGAACGATCAAAATGTTTAACCACACAAGACTGAAACTCCTGGGGCATTTCTAAGTGACATTTAACCATTAAGGACTGGATCTGATTGTCCAGCCAGGAATCCATCTCATTGTGTTATCACTTAGCCCATATCTATCCATCTTATCCAAAAAAAAAAAATTAGAAATTTTATCAAATGCTTTGATAAAATTTAAGCAGACTACATCTATGGCATTCTTCAAATTTACCAATCTAATCATACATCCAAAAAAGAGAAATTAAGTGAATTTGAATGACCTGTTTTTGAAGAAGCCATGATGGCTCTTCCTTTTCTAGATCCTCAGATCATAGATTCCAGAGTTGGAAAAGACCTTTGAGATCCTGTGCAAATAAGGAAACTGAATCCTGAAAAGAGATTTGTCCAACATCAACTCAGGGACAAATGGCAGAATTTTTCCAGGACTGGAAGTCAAGGTCACTGGCATATGATTTTTGAACTCCGTTCTCTTCTCTATTTTGAAAAAAAATGGAACATTTGGTTTTCTCTAGACATGTGACCAAGGTGATTTATTCCTCTGAGCCTGAGATTCTTGTTGGGAATGACAATACTACCGTCCCCTGTGAAGCTCCAGTGAGATAATAGAAGGAAAGTGCTTTGTAAATTTAAAGTTTTATCTAATGATATAGAATAGAAAATTTACATGTTTTATTATCCATGATAGATATCACTTGAATATACTTAATGATTTTTTTTTTTTTAGAAGAGTGTAAGTTACTTGAGGGTAGGGACTGTTTCATTTTTGCCTTTATTTCTCCTCTGCCTAGCATAGTACCTGACACAAGGTTGACACTTAACAAATGCTTGTTGAACTAAATTGAATCAAATCATGAGCTTTGGTATTTTTGACACTTTTTATAGCACCATGCTATAATTATATATTTTCCCTTGTTCCCTGTCCTTGATTCTGTCTTTTGTATACAACTTTTGAATTCCAAAGTAGTCTAGGGGTTCCTTTTGCATTTACATTAGTAGATTTAAAGAACTCCCAATTTTCCTCCTTTTTTTGGAATTGTTTTTCTTTTAATCTTCAAAATATTCTTAATAGCTTCCCATCCCTCTCGAGTGGGCTTCCTTTTTTAGTTTCCCCACTAGTTATTGACAATTAATTATACATTGCTTTCTTTGACCATGCTATTTATCCATTATATCTGAATCTTTATTTGCTTTATGCTTTCAATAAGTCCTTCTGTTAAGAGAACATTAAATAGCCTGTAGGTAGGTAAATAGTGATATATTATATATATCCCCAAACTGAATTTTAATAGTGTTGATGAAATATCTTTTTAGTGCTATGTACAGAATACATATCCAACTGCGTCCTGTCCCCTATAAGTATAAACTATACACATTTTGATGCACATCATCCACATAACGATGCAATCATAAACCTATTCTAGCACAGATTATGAGGTATTGATGTCCTTATTTCTGTCAGCAGCATCCCCAGAAAGCCAGGTTCCTGACTTTAATGACACCTTTGACAACAAAATCAGCTGTTAAAGCCTGTCCATTCTACCACTGGAATATATCTTGAAACTGTTCCCTCTTATCGATCCCTATGTCACTGCTCAAGCCTTCATTAACATTCACCTGTGGCTGCATTAGCCACCTCATGCTTCCTCCTGCCCCCAGTTTCATGCCCCTTTCAACTTATCCTTTCTATCACTTCCAGCACAGTTTCTCCTGTACATGCATCCATTTGGATATGTCACTCTTAGACACAAAACCTCTCAGTGGTTCCCAGTTGCCTTCTTAGTAGAGTTCAAACTCACTCTCACACTGAAGAGCTTGCAGTGGGGAAGAGTGACTAAGTGCCAGCAAGAATTGCCTTGAAAGCCACTCACTGATTCAAGACCCCAGATCTCTATCCTGATAAGTATGAAAGGATAAGAACTCTTAGGAATCATTTATATTATTTAGAAGTACCATGATTTTATGGATCTGTCATCATTTGAAATATTTAATAGAATGAACCCTGGATTTGGAGTCAGAAATTCCAACTCTAATATGGAACTCTGCCCAAATGGGTGATCACACTTTGATCTAGCAGTGTCTCCACTGGGTCTGTGTCCCAAAGAGATCCTTAAAAAGGGAAAAGGACCCACATGTGCAAAAATGTCTGTGGCAGTCCTTTTTGTAGTGGCAAGGAACTGGAAACTGAGTGGATGCCCATCAGTTGGAGAATGGCTGAATGAGTTATGGGATATGAAGGTTATGGAATATTATTGTTGTGTAAGAACCAACCAGCAGGAGGATTTCAGAGAGACCTGGAGAGACTTACATGAACTGATGCTGAGTGAAATGAGCAGGACCAAGAGATCACTGTACATGACAACAGCAAGATTATGTGATGATCAATTGTGATGGACGGGGCTCTTTTCAACAATGAGGTGATTCAGGCCAGTTCCAATGGTTTTGAGATGGAGAGAGCCATCTGCACCCAGAGAAAGACTGTGGGAACTGAATATGGATCAGAACATAGTATTTTCACCTTTTTTTGTTGTTGTTGTTTGCTTGTATTTTGGTTTTTTTTTTCTCATTTTTCCCTTTTTTGATCTGATTTCTCTTGTGCATCCTGATAATTGTGGAGATATGTATAGAAGAACTGTAGATGTTTAACATATATTGGATTACTTGTCAAGTAGGAGAGGGAGTGGGGGGAAGGGAAGAAAAAAAATTGGAACATAAGGTTTTGCAAGGGTGAATGTTGAAAGCTATGCATCTATTTGGAAAATAAAAGGCTTCATATTAAAACAAACAAAAAAGAAAGAAATTCCAGCTCTTATTGTCCTTGTGACAGAATAAGTCACTTAATTAACCTGTGGAGACTTTGGTCTTCTTATTTGCAAAATGAGGGGAGAGCAGGAAATGATGCTGTAGAACCCAATAAGCCTGGGGGCCAACCAGGGGCAAGATGAAATCAGAGCCCAATCCTAAATGTTTAGGCTCTCTTACCTTTCTCCTGTAAAAGACCTTTCCAGCTTGCCAGTCATTGTGAATCAGCAGGGAGCAAGACTGCAGGCAAAAATGGCCTGATCATTTTCTAAGCACAGTCAAGGATAACCCAACCTGTATCAGAAAGCTGGAAAGGAAGCAGAAGGAGGCTCTGCTCCCCTCTCTCTAAAGCAGTATGTTGTAATTCTCCCGGAGACAAAGGGGAAATTTAAATCTCCTCGCTGGAAGTGTGTTAGATTTTCTGGAGAGGGGTGTTAAATAAGGCCACAATACCAGAGGACATTACTAGTTGTTTGATTAAGAATAAGACGTCTAAGAGAAGCAGAAATCCACCAACTGTAAAAAACCAAACAAAAACAGAACAACTCAGCCATCTGAATTAATCAAAGAAAAGAGAATATGATTGAAGTAATACTGATGTCTCTGACAGTCGAGGTGAAAATGTGAACATACTCCTATTTGAAAAATAAATGAGGCTCCACAATTTCCATCGACAGACCTCCAGGTGATTTGGGAACATTTGTAGCTAAATTTTCATTTTGCTGAACTGCACCAAAAAAAAAAAAATCCTCCTGACTTCACAAAGAACTCCAAGAGGCACAGAGCAAGGTGAGAACGTGGTTCTAAGTAATTAAGCCTTATGGCCCCCTTGTTAGCTAAGAAATCCCAGTGCACATCTTTGAAATGCAACTGTGTCTGCTTCATAGCCCAGAATCGCACCCAAGACATTTTCCTGGAATGCCAAGACAAATAAGGTCCACATTTCCTGAGAGAAACTAACTCAAATGATCTTTAATTTTGTGATCTTTTTCCCCTGCAATTTTAGTGTTAGATTACTGTGATAGGAGGGATAATCAGAGTAATTACACTTAGTCAATGTCCATGTCACTAGAATCTATTATCCATGCTCACCTCCTAGGACCCATTAGTGGAAGAGACCTATTTCTTCTTTTTTCTTTCTAGTCCACATTGGTGATTTCAATGGTGTAAGGGATTCCTGGTGTGGAAACTCCTTTTAGTGATGCAAATCAGCTGCTAATCTGGACCTTACAGTATTAGAGATGGGGCTTCTGAGAGTTGAGGTCATTCGCTCAGGGTCATATAACCTATTTGTCCTTCCTTCTCAAAGAGGACCATGATGTCAGAGAGGGGATGCCATGACTTGCAAATGAATTGAGTTCAGTGAGGGAGGTTTGGTGCAAAGTCACCAGTTCTGGATCTCTCCTCCGGAGCTGAGTCCAGTGGAAAGATATAGATCAGCGTCCAAGGGTAAGATATAGATCCGCATCCGGTGGTAAGATTAAGTCAGCATCCAGTAGTGAAATATAGATCAGCATCCAGTGGTAAAATATGGATCAGCGTCCACTGGTAAGATTAGGTCAGCATGCAGTGGTAAGATATAGATCAGGGTGACTAGAGATGGCCCAGAATGCTCTGGGAGACCTTGACCTTTTTAAATGAAGTTCTTTCCCAAATTTCTAGTTAACTGGGATAATACTCATTCAGTGATTAAGGGTGAATTATTAAAGAGATAAAGAAAGACCTCTTTTATCTAGTAAAAAAAAATCTGTGAGGGGAAGACCCTGAAGGTATCTAACCAAAACAGAAGCAATTGCTATTTCCAGGCTCTCTGAGTTATCAGGGTCCAAACGATGACCAATGAGTCTTAGATTGGGATTTTGGTCAATCTGTGAGGACCAGAGGCCTTAGGAAAGAAATCTAGCCCTAAAGCCCAAGATACTTTGTACAATTTCAAAATGTATGTTCCTTTGGGAAGAGCACCCACAGGTAAGGGGAGGATACCCTATATGAACAGAGGGAGGAAAAGAGGAAGGAGCAAAAAAGAAAAGAGAGACAAGAGAAAGGAAGGAGCTGTGTGTTGCCCACTTGGAACTGGCCTCTTGGGCTCCCAGTGGGGTAGCTACTATTACTTAGAGGTTGTAGTTTGTCCTTTGTTCTCCAAGAGGACCATGACATCAGGAAGAGGTGCCCTGACTCACAAGTGGGTTGGATGTAAGTGAGAGAGGGTTGTACAAGGTTACCTGCTTCCCCCAGTATATGTTAGAGGTAGTACTTGAACCCAGGTCTTCCTGAATACGTACTATTATGTCCCTTTTTCTCCTTTGGTTATTCTTTGTTGTTGTTTAGTCGTTTTCAATCTTGCCTGACTCTTTGTGACCCTATTGGGGGTTTTCTGGGCAAAGACACCGGTGTGGTTTGTCATTGTCTCCTCCAGTTAATTTTACAGATGAGGAAACTAAGGCAAAGTGGGGTGAGTGATTTTTCCAAAGTCACACAGCTAGGAAGTGTCGGAGGACAGATTTATTTTGTTGTTGCTGTTTTTATGAAACAGTTGGAGTTAAGTGACTTATCTAGGGTCACCCAGCTAATGTGTTAAATTTCTGAGGCTAGATTTGAATTCAGGTCCTCCTGACTTCAGGACTGGCTTTCTATCCACTGCACCATCTACTCCCCCACCCCCTCCGCCAAGTCTATCTTTGAACTCATGCAGATGAGTCTTCCTGCCTCCATTCCTTGTGCTCTACCCATTGAACCACCTAGCCAGTTATTCTTCCAATGGCTTAAATTCTCTTCTAATTTTGAGTTGGTCAAAACCTCTCTCAAGAGTTTCTTCTGCTTTTCCTGTTTCACATTCTATGTTTCATTCTTTTTTTCTTCCTTTTCTCCTTCAAAGCCCAAAGTGGCACATGTTCCATAGACCCCTTGCAATCCCTTTTTGCCCCCTCTCTCCTTGCCTGAGTAGTAGGATTTGGGGCTTCCTGGAATCTTCCTTTTTTTTAATTAAAGCTTTTTATTTTTCAATACATATGCGTGGACAACTCTTCAACATCAGCCTTGGCAAAACCCTGTGTTCCAACTTCCCCCCTTTTCCCACACCCACCCCCAGATGGCAAATAGTCCAATACATGTAAAACATGGTAGAACGATATGTTAAATCCAATATGCATATACATATTTATACAATTATCTTGCTGCACAAGAAAAATCAAATCAAACCAACAAAAAAGAAGCAAAATAAAATGCAAGCAAACAACAATAAAAAAATAAAAAAACAATAAAAAAATGCTATGATCTGTTCCACACTCTGTTCCCACAGTTCTCTCTCTGGGTGTACATGGTTCTCTTCATCACTAAACGATTGGAACTGTTTTGAAACATCTCATTGATCCTCATATAGGACTGTTGTTGAAGTATATATTGATCTCCTGGTTCTGCTCATTTCACTTCACATCAGTTCATGTCAGTCTCTCCAGGCCTCTCTGAAATCATCCTATTTCTTATAGAACAAGGATATTCCATAACATGCATATACCACAATTTATTCAGCCATTCTCCAATTGATGGACAACCATCCAGTTTCCTTGTCCATCCAATTCATAAGAAATCAATCAACTATTTTTTTTGCACACCTACTTTGTGCAAGGCACTATGGGGAATACATAAAAATTTAAGGCATAGTCCCTACTCCCAAGGAGCTTAAATGTAGTCAAGAAAAAAGATTTTCTATATATACATATAGATAGATAGATAGATGGATAGGTAGGTAGGTAGGTAGATGTAATGGGCTGAGTCTTGAGTTGATGCACTGAGGTCCCAAGCACATGAGGCTAAATAGTAATTGGACCTTACTCTATTAATATATAAGCCTGGAGAAAGAATGGCCCCCACCCATTCTTTGTGCAGGTCCTGATGTGTTGTATAGGAAATGACGATTTTGGTGGGTGGAGGCAGGGGAGTGAAAAGGGAAGTGGAAAGAAAGACTGCTGGCTGCCATCTTGACACAGCTGCTCACATTGCTATCGCAACCCCCCTTCACCTGCAATCCCCCTTCTCCTCTGCTGGCTGGCTTCCTGTCGTAGCTGCCCATATTGCTATCGCAATCCCCCTTCACCTCAAAAAGAATAAAGATTGAAGATTTTTCCCTTAACGTGAATTCCTGACTCTGGCTGATTTTAAATACAGGGTCATTATATATATATATATATATATATATATATATATATATATATATATATATATATATATATATATATATGTGTGTGTGTGTGTATTTCTATGTATATAGACATTTCTCTCTCTCCTCCATCTTCTTTCTCTCCCTCCCTCTCTGGGTCTCTGTCTCTTTCTCTTCCCCCCTTTCACAGCGTATCATTGCCAGAGAACTACCCCAGACAATAACTGCCCTAAAAGTTGCAAGAAGCGACTTTGGGTGAGGAAGCTAGACGTGGTTTCAGCTGCTTCTTCCATCTGTGAGTAGGTGATCTAACTGCCAACATCCCCGGATAGCCCCACTTCCAGGGGTAACATCCATCTACCTCACAGTAAGAAGGAGTTGAGTTTCTTCTCTTTTGCTGCTCAGGAAAGTACGTTAGAATTTCCTTATAAGCAGCAGGGGAAGAATCAGTCTGACTATTTTGGTAAAGGTGGAAGGTTCGTTACATAATAGCAACTCCCTCTGAAAACAAGAGAGAGAGAGATACAGGTATATCTAAACCTTTTGTCCATAAATTTTCACTGTAGGACGCTAAAGGTTCTTAAGAATACAATAAACCAATTCAATGTCTGTCTAGGAACTTCTGGCTTGGGAAGTTAGACATTTTTAAGAGCATAAAACATTTCCAAATAAGAGCAAAAGAAGGAAGAGTGGATGTCGTTAAAACTAAAAGCAAAATATTCAAAACCATAGGATAGAGAGCAGTCTGGGATCACACATTCTCTGCCTGGACCAATTAAAAACTCAGGCTAACGCATCCACTATATACCCAGCATCCTTAGCAAAACCTCGAAGCAAACTTGTTTGCCCACTTTTCTTTCTCTTTCCTTTTTGTTTAATTTCTCTAAGTATCTTCCTTTGGGAGGAAACTTGGGCTCCATATATTTCAGGTACATGCTTGGGCTAATGATATGGGATCAGGAGATGTGGGATCGAGAGGGCACAGATGCACGGAGAACAGGATCAATTCGGATTCTGCTACCTAAAAAGAATTTTTGTGGGCCTAATGAGTTCTGAAATAGGGTTCTTTGGAGGGCGAGGAAATGAGATAGAGAGTCATGAGTGACTCAGAAGTCTGAGGAGGAAACATAGTGTTATTAACATACGTAGCCAGTCTCTGGAGTTTCGCTTGGGCTGCTTTATGCACTGAATTGCGTGGAAAGACAATAGCCCCAAAAGTGAGATGCTACAGGAAAGCAATCTAATGAATTTGAATTTGAACAAGGCAGGGCCATGGATATCTCTCACTGAGTGCAGCTATTTGGGTACCAATTTGACTTTCTCCTTGGATAAGCAGTATGGGACTAAGTCAGGGAAAGCAGGCTACTTAATGAGCCATATTTTCTCTGTGTTTTAGCCACTTCATGGAGAAGGGTTGCTGCATTTGATACTAAAGAAACTCCTTTAGGTTCCTAGATTTCCATGTAACAAATTGTCCTTTTTTTTTTTTTTTAAGCATTCTATATGGAAACTAGACCAAATGAATTCTTTATTTAAAAAATAGTGCGACTTATTAACATGCTTGATATTGAAATAAAAAGTATATTTAAGGGGCAGCTAGGGGCAGCAGTGGATAGAACACCAGCCCTAAAGTTCAAATCTGACACTGCCGAGTTGTGTGACTCTGGGCAAGTCACTTAACCCCAATTGTCTCAGTTTAAAAAAAAAAAGTATATATAAACTTTCTAAGAGATGTACTAAAAAAAGAAAAGAAAATACATTTGTACAAATGTAAAACAGATGTGTACCCCAAGGAAATTAGCTTTCCTGATGTGGATAGCATATGTTATATATAGAAAAGAAATGTGTATATTTATCTCTAAGTCAAGTTTGATTTTAATATGATTGTGTCATTTTAAATACAGTTCCCAAATGACTTGTCACAATCACATATTTAAACCATTAATAAAATCGCATAAAATCAGAGATGTGATTTAAACTATGGACCCCTAAAGGGGACACATAGAACCAATACTCAATAAATATTGTCATTTTGGTAACTGACTCAATTGTAAGTCTTTACTGAATGCCTCCCACAGCAATGTACTGGAGATTCAAAGACAAAAGGAAGACAGTCCCTGTTCTTAAAGAGCTGATATTTCACCCAGAGAGAAAACATGAATATTTGTAGTCATTTACAAAGCAGATGCAAGGTTACCTGCAAAGGAGAGAAAGCATTAGCAGAGAGGGAACCAGCAAAAGACTCATGTAGCACTTGAGCTGAGTCTTGAAAGAGATTCTTAAGGACTCCAAGAGGTGGGGTGAGGAACCAGTACATTCTGGATGTGAGGATTGTGGGAGGCTACAGGACAAATCTGGAATAGCCATTTTGGAGAATGGGAGAGAGAACCACTAAGGAAGGCTAAGAGGACTGCCATGCTGCAGTGAGGGTCCAGTTAAAATACAATATCATAAATCTGAGGTGGATATATTCAGCCTAGTGGTCCAGACAGCATCATTCATCCCCATTTGGTAGCTATAAATAGTAAAGGAGGTAGATGGTCAGAGTAAACTATCTGAATGAGGTCCATGTGGATTATTTACAAAAACAAACAAAACCAAATAGTACTTTGTTCTGTCCAATAGAGTTGTTTATATATAGAGAAACTTCTAAATCTTTACCATTACAATAAGTAGTAATAATAATAATCTCACAGAGCAGTTAAGACCTCACTTATTCAACAAACATTTATTAAGCATTTACTGCCTATGTCCATTGTGGTAAATACTGAGAAAAACACAAGTTTTAGATAGCTCAAAAGAGGAGTTTTTAACCTGGGGTCTGATAAACTTTAAAAAAAATTGGGAGGGGGGATTCCCATCAATTGAGGAATGGCTCAATAAAATGTGGGATGTGATGGAATATTATTGTTCTACGGGAAATGATGAGCAGGATGTTCTCAGGGGAAAAAAAAGCCTAGAAAATCCTCCATGAACAAAGTGAAATGTACCATCTGCAAAGTAATAGCAATGTTCTGGGATGGCCAGCTGTACATGACTCTGCTATTCTCATTAGTACAATCATCCATGACTACTCTGAAGGACTTACGATGAAAAATCCTATCCATACCCGGAGAAGGAACTGATTCTATTGAAATACAGATTAGAGCATTCTCTCTTTCTCTCTCTATTTTTAAGCTTAATTTTTCTTGAGGGTTTTTATTTTCATTAAGGTGGGAGGTCTATGTTTTCTTTTACAACTTAACTTTTATGGAAATGTTTTGCATAACTTCACGTGTAGTTTCTTAATTGTAGGTGGGGATAAGGAAGAGAACCTAGAACTCAAAAAATTTTTTAAACTTAATTTTTTGTTGTTGTTTTGAAAGTAACTGGGGTGGGGCAGCTAGGTGGTGCAGCGGATTGAGCCTCCTGAAGTCAGGAGGACTTGAGTTCAAATCTGTCTTCAGATACTTAACACTTTCTTGCTGTGTAATCCTGGGCAAGTCACTTAACTCCAATTGCCTCAGCAGGAAAGAAGGAAGGAAGGAAGGAAGGAAGAAACTGGGGAGGAAATATTTTATTTCATAAAATTTATTTATAAATAAATCAAAAAATTAATAACTATTTCAATATAGTTGGCTTTTTTATAATCCTATTTATTTTATGCATTTACCCCTCACACTAACCTGCTTTTCTTGCCACTCAATCATTTTCTTCTAGTGGTGGCTGAACTAGCGATTCACTATGCTAACAGCCAGGGTCACTCCAGGTAATGCTACCTTGTCAGTGGGAGAAGTTTCAATGCCTCCCGCAGGTCTACAGGCCTTTCAAGTTCCCACAAGGCCTTATATGAAAGAAAAGCAGTCAGGTAAGGAAGGCAATCCCATCCCATGCACTGACTCACCTCTGCAGAGCTATTATAGCTTCCAATGTCATTGTAATTTTGATTTGAAGCATGAACGCCCTCTACAACCTTCTCCACAGTTATCATTGAGTTGCTACTTGAAAATCTCCAATGGGGAAGTCACTATCTTCCCAAGTGACCTGTCCTATTCTAGTGACTGGCAGTTCTCTTAGAAAGTCTTTCTTTATATTGCAAAATCTCCTGCCAATCAGTCATGGTTGTACCTGCCCTCATGGGGCAAGCAGACAAAATCCAAATCCTTTTCCATTTATTTCAAGACAAAAATCCTATCTTCCTCCTCCACTGCCCCTCCACTACAACCATTCTAGGCAGAATATTTCTATATTCTTCAATTGAGCCTGTATCACATGATTTCAAGTCCTTTCATCATATTATTCACCGTTCTCTGGATACGCACCAGTCTATCAATACCCAAATCAAATATATTCAGAACAGAGCTGGAAATGGTCTTTCGGATACGGGGTAAGTGAAGCAAATGTTATCAGCACGATTACCTCCTTCATTATGGACCTTATGTGTCTTTTACCACAATCCAAGAACGTGTTAGCTTTTTTTGAATACTATGTCACATAGATAACTCATACTAAGTTTGCATATCACTATAATCCTAGACCTTCACTATACCAACAACAACAGCATAAAAAATGAAATAAAATGACAATATAAATAGCATTTTCATAGGACTTTAAGACCAGTGAAGCTGTTTACAAATATAATGTTATTTTATCCTCATAACAACCTTGAAAGGTAGGTGATATTATGTCCCTTTCACAATTGAGGGGAAATTGAGGTAAACTCAGAACTTAAGTGACTTATCTAGGGCCACAGTTAAGAAGTATCTGAGATAAGATTTGAATTCACATCCAATACTCTACCCACTCTACTATCTGGCTGCCAAATTAAGGGCTAGCTAGTCATGCCTTCTCCATCTTATACCTGTACAGTTGCACTATTTAAAGTCAAGATTTTGCATTTATCTACATTAAATTTTTCTTGTTAGTTTCAGCCCACTATTTTCATCAATTGAGATATTTGGGAGATTTTATATTAGCTCTTTTACATATATTTCAGTCATCTAATATGATATTATGAACCTCATGGAGAGTGATAAATATTTGCTAAGTGACTGACTGAATCAATGTAGTTTAAATTGCATCTTTATTTTTACATGATAATTTAAATGATTTAATGAGTGGCTGTCAGTGATGAGGCACTTGGGGACCATACATAAAATGACACAGTAATATAAAAATCAAGCCTGGTTCAGAGATTAATTTTAAAAATCTTTTCTCCATTTATATATCATCCATCAGATCAGAGAAAAGTTCTTCCTTTAGTGAGACTTATTTTAAATTTACAAAAAATGAATTTCTGCATTCCTATAGATTGCCTTCTTTAAATCATTTTTGATGCAAATTGTATATAACACTTATTTCAGCTAAAGTTCAAGAAGTATTATTATTTTTTTTATATACAGGAGATGCTAAACTTTGATGCCATTTTCATCTGTAGATAAGCAGATTTTTCTATTAAAGGGAGGCTCACCTCCCAAAGTCACATTTAAATATTCAAAATGCTAGGATTGGTCTCTTGTGCATTGCATAGCATACTTCTATAAAAACAAGGTTAACTTCCAAAAAAGGGGCAAAAACATTTAAAGATATGCAGCAAAATGCAGACATTGCCCATTTGGGAAAGAGTGAACAGAGAAGGTTAGAACAACCTTAGAGAACAAAGTTTGCTGTGAGATTTTTTTTTTTTTTTGGTGCTGAGTAATTTTAGAGAAACAGAAAATAATGGATTTTTTTTTCTCTCGGCTAATGAGTTAGAAATACAATTGGAATCAGGAGAAATTTGAATATTTGAATTTGGCAGTTCTTGATTCGGAGTATGACCCTATCTAAGTTACTACTTCTTTAAATCTTAATTTCCCAATAAAAAATGTATAAAATGATTCTTACACTGCTATTTCACAAGATTGTTGTGAGAGAAATTCTTTGTAAATATATCAATATTATATGAAAGCGCATTTTCCTCCGATCATTCTGGAGAGCAATTTGGAACTATGCCCAAAGGGCTATCAAATTGTATATACCCTTTGATCTAATGGTGTCTCTACTGGGCTGTACCTCAAAGAGATCATAAAGGAGGCAAAAGGACTCACATGTGCAAAAACATTTGTCGCAGCTCTTTTTGTAGTGTCAAAGAATTGGAAAATGGCCTACCAACTGGAGAATGGTTGAATAAGTATGATATGCTAAAGTAACGGAATATTAGTGTTCTGTAAAAAATGATGAACAAGCTGATTTTAGAAAGATCTGAGAAGATTTACATGAACTGATGCTGAGAAAAAACAAGCAGAACCAGGAATACACTGTACACAATAACAGCAAGAATGTGCAATGATCAAATATGAAAGATTTGGTACTTCTCAGCAGTTCAGTGATCCAAGACAATCCCAAAAAAACTTTGGGTGGAAAATACCATCTGCATCCAGAAAGACTGAATGTAAATCAACACATGCTATGTTCACTTTTTTCTTTTTCTTTTTTTTCTCCCTTATTGTTCTGATTTTCTTTTCCCAACATGATTCATAAGGAAATGATTTTTTAAAAAAATAATGTACATGTGTAACAAAAAAAGTTATTTTTACATGCAACTGGGGAAAACAAACAAACAAGCAAAAAAATAAAAGTGTGATTTCCTATTTAATTGATTTCTAAAAAAAATTTCTTCACATATTTTATTATTTGGCCAAAGTTTCTAATCTATTATTTTTTCAGCTATCAGCACGGCCTGTAATATGTAGAGATTCACACAGAATTTTTTGGCTATAATATAACATTCAAATAGGTCCACAGTGTAGTCAATGTTCTGGGCTTACTTTCTCTACTCCAACTTGTTTTGGCAGGTTGGATCCCAATAGACCAGCTACTACTTTTCTCCTCAGGGTGCTACAAAGTGTTTTTCTGGTACTATTGCTAATAAGCCCCCACTGGAATGCTTCTCTCCGTGTTACTTAGTCAGATTTCATTAGCTTTAGAAAGAGGAAGTTACAAAGATGCATAGTAAGAACAGTTGGTACAAAGTATCCTCCCCAAAGCACTCCTCCATCAATATATACAGAGTTCAGGAAGAAATGGGCTTAACCTAAATGACAGGTGACCAAAGTAATAACCAATAGTTCCCCTGAATTTCCTTTTCAAGAGTCTTTAAGATGATCCCTTTAAAGATGATGTAGCTTTCTGCTGAAGAGTCCTAAAATGGTTTTTCTTCAGTGTGATTAGCTTGATACAGACATTCGTACCAGTCACAGATGGGGAGAGAAGAGAGAAAAGCTCTACTCTTTCCCAAAAAGCAATTCCTATTTTGGGGTTTGGCTGGAATCATTCTTTTTGCTAAGTTGCCAGACACTCAAATGCTATGTTCTGAACTTCCTTGCTATTTTATAATAGACCCACAGGGTATGACTGAATCTTCCCAGGCAATATCAACACACTCCCTGTGACGGCTCATTGAAGTTCCTTTGATTGATTCATTGATTCATTATAGATATCTCACCTTGTTCACACCTAATTCAGAACTCTGAGTGATTTAACTCCTGACCTTATAATATATTCATAGCCACCAATCTTGTCCAGATGATGTGACCTTAGCTCTTGGGGAAAAAAAAAACACTTCTTTTTGTGTATTTGTCTTATCTCTCTATCTTAGGTTAGAAATTTTTTGAAGGAAGGTATTGGTCACATTAATCTTTATAATTTGTTCATTCTTTGTATAGTGTGTTACACATAGTAGATGTTTAATATGGAAGGAAGGAAAGGATATAAGGGAAGAAGGAAGGAAGAAAGGAAGGAAGGATTTAAGAGAAGAAGGAAGGAAAGAAGGAAGGGGAAAAGAAAGAAGGAAGGAAGGAAGGAAAAGGGAAGGAGGGAGGGAAGGAAGAAAGGAAAGAAGGACACAAAGGAAGAAGAAAAGAAGGAAGGAAGGAAGGGAAAGAGAGAGGGAGGGAGAGAGGAAAGAAGGAAGAAGAGAAGGAAGGAAAGAAGGAAAAAAGGGATGGAGGGAGGAAGGATGTAAGGGAAGAGGAAAGGAAGAGAAAGAGGAAGGAAGGAAGGAAGGAAGGAAGGAAGGAAGGAAGGAAGGAAGGAAGAAAGGAAGGAAGGAAGGAAGAAAGGAAGAAGGATTTAAGAGAAGAAGGAAGGAAAGAAGGAAGGGGAAAAGAAAGAAGGAAGGAAGGAAGGAAAAGGGAAGGAGGGAGGGAAGGAAGAAAGGAAAGAAGGACACAAAGGAAGAAGAAAAGAAGGAAGGAAGGAAGGGAAGGAGAGAGGGAGGGAGAGAGGAAAGAAGGAAGAAGAGAAGGAAGGAAAGAAGGAAAAAAGGGATGGAGGGAGGAAGGATGTAAGGGAAGAGGAAAGGAAGAGAAAGAGGAAGGAAGGAAGGAAGGAAGGAAGGAAGGAAGGAAGGAAGGAAGGAAGGAAGGAAGGAAGGAAGGAAGGAAGGAAGGAAGAAAGAAGGAAGGAAGGAAGGAAAGAAGGAAAGAGGAGGTCCAAGAAAAGTTTTATTCAATAAGTACTTCTGTAGAATTCTTTGATGTCTGAGTTTTTAAACCTCATGCTAAGTCGTTCATGTTTCTAAGCTGTCTTTGGTCTGTAGCTTTACTCAGCTACATGTGTCCCATTGATAGCTGACAGCTGTCGGATAAGCATATCTCACAAACCTGGCTGGATAATGAGGAAGCCTGTATATAGGTGGGAATGAGACACGCTCCATCCAGCAGCCTATTTCTGTGGTCTCTATTACATACCAATGAACCATTTTGGCCAGAATCCTCTGCTCACTATAGCCTGTTCAGATAGTGCATTTAACTGTAACGGTTTGACAAGGTTTCTGATTTCAGAATTAATAGAAAACTACACCCCTTCCTGAATAAAATGGCCTATTCATCCAAAAAAAGGAGTTAGCCTTGTGTAGTTTTGGCTCAGTTCACATTTTGAATTAGTTATGGACAAGCTTACACAGAGTAGCCCTTGAACAAATATGTAGTATACACAACAAAATATTGTATAAAAGTTTTAAAATATTATTAACAAAAGAAACTTTGATGAAGACTTGATCTCAGTCGATTTCATTAATCAATTGAGATCACTGTGGAGTAGCATATAGAGAACCCATCTCAGAGATTTAGGTTCAAAGCCTACTGCCGGTTGGATGACACTGGACAGGTTCCCTAATCTCTCAGTAGTCCCAGACAACTCAGACCACAAGTGGCAAAGCAGCTGCCAATCTGGATTGTTTCCTCATCTAGAGTTCCCTAGAATAATGAAATCATAGTTCTGGTTCCCCACTGGAAACCTCCCCTTCCTACTGCCAAAAGACACCAGTTGAAGAGGTCAGTGGTACAATGGAAAACGATGGACCACCAGGAAATTCCTAAGTATAAGTGAATAAGTAACTGAAACTCTCAAACCCTCTATTTCTTCCTCTAAAAAATAAGAGGGTTTGATGACATTATCTCCAAAGTCCTTTTCAACACTAAAATCCTATTTTATGACAATCGACTATTTTCTTTGGATTGCTTGATTTCTGATCCATTAGAGGATATGACTTGTTCTGTTTGTATCGACTCGACCCTGGCTGGCAACAAAACTAGCTTCCTTTATTGAAATAGTCTTTCAGCGAGCACATTGCCATACTGATGAAAAACTCCAGGTAGCTCCTATTCTGTGTTTCTGAGGTGCTCTTTTCCTGGGGTGCTCCTATGCCCCCACATTTCTCGCAAATGAAGAACACGCAGTTGGCAGTCCTGATGTTACCTATGTGAATGTAATGAAGTCACAAGCCCAGAGAAGAAGGAAAAATGATTCCTCGGTGTTCATCTTCAGATCTATACTCATTAGGTCCGCAAAACTGAAACATCACAGAATGATAGAAATGCAGAAAAAGGAGATGAGACGGCTTTGAGAAATGAGAACTGAATTCCATGGATTGGGTCTCCATCAGGAGCATCTGTGAACTAATCAGAGAGCCTGGGACGGAAAATCCAGGTGAGCCGGAGCCATGGTTTTAATGGGTCAGCAATCAGGTCGTCCTCACTTTGGCCAACTGCCACTTGCGGAAGGGAAGGCCGGCACTAAAAAGTCAGTTGGTGTGGTCATTAAGACAATTCCCTGCATATCACCAATTCTTTCTCTTGCTTTCCTTCCAAATACTTAACTTGAAACATTCGTTAGAACTGAAATCACAATGAGCATGTTTACCTGTGTGTAGGTAGGGGTGTGAAATATTAAGAGCAAGAACTGATTTGAGTTTTTAAAAATCTTAAATAATTTATAATACTCGAACTATCTCGGTGCATCACACGTATGTAAATGATTTTATAGCTTTGCTATTTATACCACTACACTCCTGATTACAGGGCAGATAGCTCTTCCCCAGAGTTTTGTATTCAACGAGTAGAATTGAAGCTCAGGTTTCGGAAAGAGAATTTCCTTATCTAAATTTGAAATGCAAAACTGATTTTGCCATTTAAAATTTAGAAATGATAAGAAAGAAAGGAAATAGTCTTTTCTGACTTGTGGGTAGAGGATTTAAAATATTTATTCCCATCATAGATAATTTTTATATGTAACTCAACTTAGGGGCTATGGTTTTTAAACGAGAAAATTGTTATTTTGATGTTTGGCAATGTTCAAAAGGAAATGAAAAAAAGTCATAAAATTTTATATGAAATTGAAGCAGCTCTTCAAAATCGTCTAATAATCTTCTTCAGAGTACAGGAAGAGCTGGCTAGCTGGAGTATTAGATCTCAAATGCCTGAATTGAAGAGATGCTAAGGTTCCAGTTACTTTAGCAGGCTGCACATATACGACCTCAACAAAGTCACTACGTACTTCCCGATACTTTTTTCTAAAATAAGACTGATGGCCAGTTACTTTACCACAGCGTTAGAAGATTTAATGAGACAGCAATAGCTGAATGGAGTGTTCTTCTTTGAGGGAGTGTTCTTCACTTTGATGTTGCCAATTCTTTTATACTATTCACCTGATTAATTTTTGAAATTTGTGTACAGATAGGTAGCCAGATGTTCCTCCTATATAATTGGAAGCAAAAATGTGGGCCAGAATTTGGAAATGCTATTGAAGTACAAATTAACCAGTCTGTTTTTCTATCCCTTCGTTTGAAGGTTAGATTGTCATGAGATCCCTGGAGAGAAAATCATCAGGGAAAATGTACAGATTTATCCTGGAGTGGATTTTTCTACATCCACTAGAAAAGAGTAGAAGGAGGGTTGCCCCCTCTGTTCTGCTCTGTGTTATCTGAAAAGGGAGACCATATTATATGCATATCCTAATGTCAAGAAGCAAATCTTTACTAGTGTTGGGCTTAATTTGAGAAGTAAAACTAATGCAAGCTTCTGAATGAAGAATTACTTATTACAAATTTTATTTTAACCTGAAATACCGGATAGGAAAAGCAATGGTCATGTGCACAGCCACAGCAGAACATGAGAGATGATTCTAAATATAAAGCAATAAATTTCCATTTCCAGAAAGCTTGAATAATCAATACTGCACATTGTGTTCTGAGCTGTCCAGCTTTCATTTGCTTCCTTGTAGATTTTCTTTTGTTCTCTGATGTGCCCTTTTTATTTTATTATTTCTCCCTTTCTCCCTCTCTCTCTCTCTCTGCTCCAGGAAGAAGGCTACAATTAAGTGCAGATCACACACACACACACACACACACACACACACACACACGTAAATATCTACAATCATATACATATTTACATAAATATTCATATGCTTATATATAAAACATTACTAAGCAAGAGTCTTCTGTTCTCCAAAGGTGGATAGTCTCTTCCTTCAAAGTCCAAATCTTTTTATATTTTTCTAAATACACAAGAATTATTTTTTGAAAACCTGATGACTTGAATGTAACTTTGAGGTATCCATGTCACCTAAGCATTAGCTGAAGGGCAGAATTGAACTTTTCAGACCCTTGTCTCACTAACTGTAGAACGAATGAGTGAATGTGTCCCCTGGACTACACAGTCCTAAGCCCACACTAAGAAAGAATTTAGGAAGGGATTTTCTTTCCTCTTCCTCTTTCTTTTTTTAACAGCAAAACCAAATAGATCAGAGGCTTCTGGGTTTCCAGCTGGAACAGGGAGCCAAAGAGCTTTTTTTGCCTTTTAAAACTATAACAACAAAACCCCAGAATTTTTTCCCTTTCTAACTCTTCCCCCCTTCTCTAGTCTCATTATAGTGTACTCTTAGGAAAATACTATAATTTTTAATTTTCAAAAGGGAAAACTTTGTGTGTGTGTGTGTCCCCTTCCTTAATCAGCCCCAAAGGCCCTCTGTCATCTAGCTAATCTCCACAGCAGATCAAGATGTTTCCTTATTACCTGTAACATGTAAATATGTTATATATTTACATGTATGTGTATATACACACACGTGTTATAGATAGATTTTTTTTTTATGAATATGATCCAATTACCACGTGTATCTTCTTTTAAAAGTTCACTGGGTTCTGATTTACCAGGAGAAAAATAGAATTTAGAATGCAAAACTTTTAAAATATTTAAATAATTGTTTTTAATATGTAACTGGGAAAATAAAATATTATTTAGAAAAGAAGTAAAAGGGGGCAGCTAGGTGGGGCAGTGGATAGAGCACCAGGAACAAAAGTCAAGAGGACCTGGGTTCAAATCTTGTCTCAGACACTTAAAACTTCCTGACTGTGTGACCCTGGGCAAGTCACTTAACCCCAATTGCCTCTACAACAACAACAACAACAAAAATTAAGAAGTAATAGATAATTGTGCCTGTCATTGACAAAACATGCTTACTCCATTATTAAAGCAGTGGTCCTTCTGAGTTCAAATCCAGCCTCAGATATTTACTAGCAAATCACTTAAACTCTGTCTGCTCCATTTTCCTCAGCTGCAAATAAGATCATAATAATATTTACTCCCAGAGCTATTTCAAGGATCAAATGAGAGAATATTTGTAAAGAGATTAGCACCATACCTGGCACATCATAGACACATAAATGCTTATTCCCTCCCTTTCCTTCCTACTTCCTTCTGAATCAGACTATTTGACATAATACTCCCCTAATTTTCTCAGTAATCACAGCTACCTTATATTAAGCAGCTGTCACTTTCAGTTCTATTTTTCCACTTCAAAATTTTCTTTATTTTCTGGCCTTTTACTGACCTGGAAAGTCTCTTTTCTATGTCTTTTCTGTAGCAGCCTTTAAAACCATTTGATTCAAGGTTATTTTTTTTAAAAGAATGTTGGGTCCTTGAGGAATTGAGAGCATATAATTTTAAAGCCAAAAATGTGTTCAGATCAAAACTCTAAGTTGACATTTCCTATTAATAAACATTTAGTCTTTATAAATCAAAAGCTTAGTTCATTTGCTACCGTAATCAACGTCCTTGAATTGGGTTTCTGCTTAAACTTCTCTCTCTTTTTGAAAATTCTTTCTAGTAAGGTTTTATTTCCTTTCTCCTTTAAACCTATTCCATTTCTTTGTCTCACTACTCTTTTCTTCTGTAGTAATTCTTTTATATTTTATATGTGTTTTTTTAATTGGGAGAAAGAGATTTTTACCTTAAAAAAAAAAAAGAAATTAAGTTGACAAATTTGATCTATTTGGTAAGAGAGAGAGTAAATTATTTTCTATGAGAAGGTCTTCATACAAGTTCCTAAAATTCAGTCCCCTTTCCCCCTCATCCCACTCCAACACTTTGCAAAAGGTCATCGACTAATGGGTTCTAGTGATCTAGAAAGGCTCCTGCATCTCACTGCAATGATGCATTGGCTAATGTGTCACCTGGGTTGTAGAGTAGACAGAATACAGTCATTTTTCTTCTTCAAGTCATACAGATTTGAGAAAGTTAATTATTTAATATGTTTACGAAGCACATTGGTTCCTTAGAGGAAGAATGTCATCTGAATGTATATACTTGAATAATTAATTAAAGTTTAAGCAGATTACTTGGTGAGTCCTTCCCTTAACTGCCCCATTTTGCTAATGAGGTGTTTTGAAGTTACAGTCTTATTTTCTTTCTTTTTTTTTTTTTCCTTTGGGTACCCTTTTCTTTCTTCTTTTTTAATTTCCTCCTGCTTGATTCTTTTCCCTTTCTGCCAATTCAATCAGTCTCTAGCACATGGTGGATGCTCAATAAATATTCAATCAAGATGATTTAGGGCCCACATCCATATGTAAAATTTTCCTTCCAATATTAGTGGAAGCTTTAAACTCATAAAGCCATAGAATGAGATTAATAATTAGAGTGTTCTAAGAAGCTGAGGAAATGAAAGGCTGACCACATAAAACACTAAGCAGAGGATTGTTTTCAAGAGTCAATGGGACTTTTGTTTACTTAGCTCTCCCTCTCTGCCAGTTCTGCTTCCCTTTCTTGACAAGAAAAAGAATATATGAAAATGTATAAAAATTAAATCACGCTGTTCGTTGAGACTACAGCCTCTTTTCTTCTCATATCAAGTAAAGCAGATTGACAAGGGGACCCTTCAACTTAAGAAAGCCATTACAGAAATTCGGTTGATTTTGTCTGTGGGAACAATGGACTAATTTAGACTAGATATTAAGAAGTGACATATTCTCTTTGGTTGTCGAGCAATGATGTCAAAACTTAGGGCTTTTTTTTTTTTTAACCAGAGATTAAGGAGAATCATAGAATATTTTTACATCTATCTTGCTAAACCATGACCCAATTTATTTATATTATAATCTGGTGTTCTAGCCTGAGAAGTAAAATGAGCTGTTCTTATCAATTAATAACTGAATAGAAATTCAGATTCTTATTATATTTGAAGAGCTATTTATTCAGAGTACACTACAAAAATGGAGAGGTGCTCCCTGGTATGACAAAAAAAAAAATGCTGATAAGCATTTTTCTTTTTCTCTCAGAGGTTTGAGTAACTGTGCTGTCTCACATTTTCTGGTGACCTGTGCTAAAACCCTGGGGCTAAACTAGACCTATAATGGATCTATTTCTGAATTGTTCAGCAGTATTGAAGTTTAAAACAGCAGTCATAGTGCATGCATATAATGAAGTCAGTTCTTCCCTTCACATCCAGTGGAGCACAAGAAACTGGTAGAAACCCTTCCAGCCCTGTCCCCATTTCCCATTTTCTGAGGCAGCAAAGCACTGGATAGGGGAGAAGTCACTTGACATGATCCGAAGTTTCCTAGGAAGCCCCTGCTCCCAAATATGCCTCTAACAAGTAGACCAAAGATGCTTTTCATTCAACCATCAGTGATTGATTTTGGGGGGTTTAGACATTACCTCATATTGAAAAGCAAACATCCCTGAGAGGACTAATATATTTTCTTTATCACTTGTTAATACTTTAGCATGAATTAGTTAATGAAATTCTTTCTAATGTGAGAACTAGGACCCTTGGACATAAAACTGATGACTGGAATCTATTGGTAGACCTTGGCACTCTGACTAGAATCTAAGAACTTTCGAGACAGAAAGTCTCTCTTCTTTTCCCTCCTCCCCACCTCAGTCCTTCCCTCCTTCCCTCCTTCTTTCCCTCTCTCCTCTTCTTTGTCTCTCTCTTTCTGTGTATCTGTCTCTCTGTCTCTCTCTGTCTCTCTGTCTCTCTCTCTCTCTCTCTCTCTCTCTCTCTCTCTCTCTCTCTCTCACTCACACACACACACACACACACACACACACACACAAATTCACTCTTTAATCTACTCCAATTTCATTGTTCCACAGATGAAGCAAACATTATATGGTCTTGGCTAAGATCACAAAGTAAGTTATGACAGAGCCCAGACTAGCACCCAAATCCAAACAAATGTGTGCATTGCTTCCCTTTGTTCATACACACACATTATATGCATGCCATGTCCATTCTATCTTATTTTTTTTTGCTATTTTTATTTCCACACCACATTTTGACTGAATATAGTCTTCTTTCATCCCCTATCCATCAAACCAACTGTCTTGATAAAGAAGAAAAGCAAATCAGAAAAACTAACCAATATGCCAACCAGGTTTGACTATAAACACAATATTTCACACCCATGGTTTCTCCATTTCTATGATGAAAAGAACAAGTTACATTTTCTCAGCTCTTCTCTGGGACTAAGCTTGTTCATTGTAATTATATAAAAATGCTTTTCTTTTTCTATTCACATTGCTTCAGTAATTGCCTCTCTTATTTTCCCCGTTTTAATGAATTCACTGCATCTGTTCATATATCTTCCCATGCTTCTCTGTGTTCATCAGTTCTTGCACAGTCGTATTCTCCACACTCATGAAGCACAATCTGTTCCTCTGTTCTCCAATCAGACACTTTAACTCTAGTTCTTTGCTTCCAAGGGTTGGTTTGCTGTTATTGTTTTCTGGTTTACAACAAGCAATCTCTTTGATAGGACTGAATAGTCTGGTGGTAGGGAACACTGTCAGGAAAGAGGAAGATGTAGAAAATCCATTGAGAAGGACTGACTGACAGATGGAACAGTGGATAGAGTACTGGAATCAAGAGAACCTAGGTTCAAATCTAGTCTAAGACATTTGATATTTGCTAGCTGTGTGACTCTGGGCAAGTCAACCCCAATTGCCTTGCCCAAAACAAACAAACAAAAATAAAATGGATAGCAAGATGGGGGATAAAAACACATTGCACTATTTAGCAGTTCCCAGGTACAAAATGGGCAAACACAAAGCTTGGCTTTCTCTCAGCCCAGAGAGGAAGATGAAGGGGGGGTAGGAACAGGAATTTACTTGTGTTTACTATGTGCCCAGCATTATGCTAAGCACTTTACAAATATCCTCTCCTTTGATCCTTACAGCAACCCTGTGGGTTAGGTACTGTTGTTACCTCTATTTATAGTTGAGGAAATTAAGGAGAAAAAGAAGTTAGATGACTTGCTAGTCCCTCTCTGGTTACATTTGAATCCAGTTCTTTTCCTTCACTGTTCTCTCTGTTGAAGTACCTTGCTGCCTCTAGGCAATGATCGTGATAATATTTATAA
This sequence comes from Antechinus flavipes, assembly GCF_016432865.1. Lineage (NCBI taxonomy): Eukaryota > Metazoa > Chordata > Mammalia > Dasyuromorphia > Dasyuridae > Antechinus > Antechinus flavipes. The sequence continues at coordinate 16,372,471 of NC_067403.1, read as the reverse complement.
TAACTCATATTAATACAGCATTTTGCAGCATATATAAGTATGATGTATATAAATGAGGGAAACGTTTCTCTAGTTAGCCAAGCTCTAGCTATGCTCCCTGGGATCCAGCAGGACAACAGGCCCATTCACCAGGGACTCGTGGGCGAGAACTGGCTTCACTCAGTTGCATTAATTTTTATGCCTTTTATTATCATGGAATCAAAGATCTGGAAGGGACCTCTAGAGGTCAGCTAATGGGAAAATACTTAATAAGCATCAATAATGTGCTAAGCAGTGCACTGTTCAGAATCTGCAGAAGACACTTAGACACGGTTTGCGACCTTCTGGAGCTAACATTCTAAGAGACAAGGACAAATGTGCATAATGTTCTCCTCCCCTCTTTCCCTTTGGGGATAGGACAAGAGAAAAGGTAGGTCTGGTTGATTGGGAGCTTCTGCACTCAAATTCAATTTTGTCCTGAATAATAATTTTCCTTGAGAATTTGAATAAATTACCTGATATGCTTTGATTTCAACTCGATGTTTACAGGAAGCAAGGCCTTAGTCCTCTAAACAAATGAGAGAGAAAGACCATCGAAGTGAAGGGGTGTCCATTCAATCAACTCACCATGAGCAGGTTGATATGTTCTTTCCATGTACTAAGTGATGGGCTAAGTACAGGGGAACACAAAGAAAGGCAAAAGTAATGGGTTCGCCTTGAAGGAGCTTCCATAGTAATAAGGAAGAAACAGGACCATAACCATGTCCTTCCAGGACACATAGATGTTCCCTCAGAATTAAGGCACCAGCAACAGGAGCACCTTCTGAAGAAGGTAGGATTTGGACTAAGTCAGGAAAAAAGCCAGGGAATCTAAAAGGTGGAGGTGAGAAGGGAGGCCATTCAGGTTTAGGGGGCAGCCACTAGAAGGGCAAAGAGTATGGAGAGGGAATGATATAGGCAAAATTTAGCAAGAGTTCACAGAAGGAAGTGGTAGATGTTATAGATAATAGATATATAGGTAAGCTACAGATATAGATACAGAGAATAGATAAGCCCCTCACTCCATGAGGGCTTTCAAAGATAATTGGTGCATTTTTATATTAGATCTTGGCAGTTATTAATAGGGAGCCAAGGAAACTTAATAAAGAAGGAACACCACAGCAGACGGCTGCTTCAGGAGTATCCCTGGGGCAGGTAAATGGAAAATGAACTGCAGTGGGGGGAGACTTGAAGCAGAGATACCCTCTGAAAGGTATTGCAGTAGAACAGTTGGGAGGTGGATAGCTAGCTGGACCCATAGTGCACAGAGTACGGGGCTCATCTTCCGAGTTCGAATCTGACCTCAGACACTAGTTATGGGATCCTGGACAAGTCACATCCCAGTTTTCCTTAGTTTCTTCATCTGTAAAATGAGCTGGAGAAGGAAATGGCAAACTACTCTGTTATCTTTGCCAATAATGGGGACCACAAAGAGCTGAACATGACTGGCCAATAGCAACAGCTGAGAGGCAATGAGGTCCTGAAGCCCCCTCACAGGGGGCTGTGTGAGGGGATATAGGATAGTTGTAAAGGTGGAAATTTCAAGATTTGAGAGGAGATTGCTCTGTGGGTGGAAGAGAGAGGAGCTGAGGATGGCAGGGAGGTGACTGGTGAGACTGGGTGGCCAGGAAGAGAGTGGTACACATAACAGTAAGAAAAACAACAGGGAAGAGCAGAAAGTTTTGGGGAATAAAGACAGCTAGTCTGAACTTCCCAAAAGGCAATGAGAATTGATAATGTGAGATTCTAGACCAGAAGGACTAGGACTAGATAGACCTGGGAAATCATCTACATAAAGAGATTTGTTCCCCTGGGAATTGATGAGAAAATGTACAGGAAGAAGAGAGCCCATAATAGTCTTTACAGATGCCCAGTTAGTCTCATGCAACATGGATGAAGATCAAGCAAAAGAGATAGAGAAAAAATGGTCAGGTAGCTAGGAGGAGAAGCAGGGGAGAGCAGAGTCAGCAAACAGGAGAGATGATCCAGCCAGAGAGACTGGTCAGAGGTATCCAAGACCTGAACCCTCAAGGACTGAGAATGACCAAAGACCATTCTGTTTGGTGATTTGGAGGTGATTTTTAACTCTGGAGAGGACATATCCATGTGAGTGATGAGGTCAGAAAGCAGATGGCAAAGATCTAGTAGCAAGTGAGATGATGGGAAGGCTGAAGGTTGGTCTGTGGAGACAAGAATGAGAGCAGCCTCCCAGAGAAGCTGAGAGGGAATGAGATCAGAGATGTATGGAGAGGACTTGGCCCTGGCTCGGAGAACCACCTCCTCATCTGAGCCTGGAGTAAAAGAGGAGATAGTGAGGGAAGGTGTGTGGGTGTGTGGGAGCAGGAAGGGGGGGAAAGAAAGCACTCGGGCAATGGCTTCATTTTTTTGGTGAAACAGGAGTGAGTTCTCAGCAAAGGGATGAGGGAGGAAATGAGGTGGGATGTTTGAGGAGAGATGAAAAGGTCTGAAATAGCTTCAGGTGATGAGCCAGAGAGCAAATTGATTAGGGAGATGTAAAGGATTCCTTTGCTGCAGTGAGCATCTATTTGGGATTTCATGATTTCTTCTCCCTTTGTTCAGAAGCATAGAAGGAACAAAGGAGAAATTCCAGCACTGGGGTTGGGGGGAATGGAACAAAACTGGCAAGAGTCTCAAGGGTACATAGAATATAGGGTGGAGATGAACTGGTCCTCCAAGAAGGGGAATAAAGAGAATGATGACCTGGAAGATGGTGGTCATAGTGAGATGAAAGGTCATATGAAGGGCAGAGTGAGGATGCAAAACAAGATGGTGGACATAAGGCAGGAGGAAGTGTGGAATGAGAAAAGATTGTGGTCAGACAAGGCCTTGTAGGGTTTGTGATCATAGAAAGAAAACAGTTGTGGGGGATGACAAAGTCTCTGTGTGCAGAGATAGAATGGAGAAGCGGGTCCTCTCCAGTTTGTGGAAACTTTAAAGTACTATGCAAATATTATTGCCATCATTAATATTATTAGTGACGATGGCACAACTAAGAAGCCCATCTCCTGGTTTCCAGCTCCATTTATTTTCAGCATTTCTGCCGTGACCGTTAATCCTGGATGTTGGGAGACTAAGCTTGCCCTGCCAATCTTTTGCTGATGCCAGAAATCTTCGTTACTATCTGCTTTGTGATTGCCCCCCAGGAACCCGGGGACCCCTGCCTCTGTCTCGGAGCCGAAACCTGCCAGAGAGGCTATCTCCCCATGGGACGGAAAGCTCTTTGAGAACAGGCCCTTTACAGACTCTGCTCGCATCCCTCGTGCTTAGCCCGCTGCCACAAACATAGTAAGAGACTAAGACATATTCCTGTCGTTCATCCATTTAATCAATCAATTAACAAGCAGTTCAGACGTGTGAAGAGAAAACTGGCCCAGTTCCTTCCCTTAAGGGACTTACATTCTACTGGGGAGGTAGCCTGCACATAATAAATATGAAGCGTTTCCTGAGTCAGTGGTAGCTGGGGAAATCAGAAAAAGCCTTCTGTGGGAACTGGTACTTGAACATTTTGATGAAATTAAGGGATTGTAAAAAACAGAAATGATTTAGGAATGTGTTCTAGACACAAGGAATCCTGGAGACAGACACAGACAAGATGGATTGTCCTGTTTAAGAGACCTGAAGAAGGCCAGGTGGGCTGAACCATGGTGGGCAGAAAAGGAAACCCATTTACCAAGGCCTTCGGGGCCTTCATCTGATGTCAGAAAGAGACCGAAGGAGGCAGAGGGCTACGGCTGAAGACAAAGCAAAAGGAAATGGACTTGACATGCATTGTGATAATAGGTACTCATCTCCCATGATAATAGGTGATAATAGGTGCTCATCTCCCAAGCTCCTCCCTGTTCCCTGACTCACTGAGGGGCTTCTGATACCACAGATATTTTACATCAGATAGCTCCAGTTCACTTTCCCTATTTTTAATTTTAAATCCACTTTTGCAATGAAAATGATCATTGATTGGGTTTTGATTGGGTTACCAAAGGAAACTAAAATTTCTATAGAGCTTTTAAATTAAAAAACTCTTTCATGTGGGAAATGACAGGAGATAAACAAGGGACCCTATTCAATGAGATGCTCCTTCCTCTCTGTGCTCATCTTGAGTTTGTGTGTGTGTGTGTGCCCACGTGCATGTTTTACTGAGACAAATGGAGTTAAGATATTCCTCTCTGTGCTTACCTTGAGGTTTTGTTGTTGTTGTTGAGGCAATTGGGCTTAAGTGACTTGCCAGGGTCACACAGCTAGGAAGTATTAAGTGTCTGAGGCTGGATTTGAACTGAGGTCCTCCTGACTTGAAGGCCAGCACTCTACCCACTACACCATCTAGCTGCCCCTTGCTTTGATTTTTTAGCAGCAAACATTTCTATGCTCATCTCCCATGACTCACTGAGGGACTTCTGATACCACGATATTTTACATTGATTAGCATCAGATAGCTCCAGTTCACTTCCCCTATTTTTAATTTTAAATCCATTTTTGCATTCACAATTTCAGACAAAGTTTACATTGAAAATGTTGTCAGGATCGGGGAGATAGAATTCATGAATCCCTTTCTCCCTTGGCTCACACACGCGTTCTTTCTCTTCAATTATTTACACTTTTTTCTCTCCCTTAACGCCCAATTGCTCTCTCCTCTCACTCTATCCCAGAGTAAATCCACACATCCCCATTTTTTTCCAACCCTTATGTTACATTTAACACTTTTCTATTATCCACATATGCTTTTCTCAAAATGCCTATACATATACTTGCTTACACATATGGACGTACACTTCTATCCTTCTGGCTCAAAACACATTTTTTCTCATTTCCTCAATATATGGATAATTCTATAGTTACCGAACCCGGCTTCATTTTGCCTGAAAGAAAGGAACAGACAAATAAAGGAACAGGTGCGATCATGGCCTGGCAGAAACAATCCCCCTTTGAGAGTGAGCAGAAGGGTGTGGGCACTCTCTTGGGTACACCTTCTGCAACCTGACATGGCACAGGTTGGCTGCTGTTGGGGTCCAGAGTCTACAGGGACTGTTACGAATCAGGAAATGGGATTCCCTAATATCCTCCGGGTCTTGGCCCTACCTGTGCAAAGGGCCCAGCTGGGCACACCCTTCTCCTTGTCTCTTACTAGACAAACAAAATGTGTGTGCAGTTAGTGCTTCTAGTTGGCGGCTGCCCAAAGGCGGCCCAACTCTAGGAGGCAAGCTGCTAAGCCCTGGGGAAGCATAGGGGAAGGAAAGCTGCCTACTTTCTCCCAGCGTGGAGGGGAGAATTGAGCTGAATATGCACCTATTCGGAAGGGCAAAGATCCAAAAATAACCCAAAGCAATAGCGTTTCTTTTGACATGCCCAGAAATAGAGTTCATTTCAAAACAGGCTGGGGCTTCTTCCTATCAAATGAATCAAAATTCTTTCTAGTTCCCATGAAAAAGATGAGGAGACCCCTTTTAAAAGGCTCCTCCACTGCCAAATCTATCCACTCTTTTACTAAAATGTTTCCCAAAGCCAGACCCATCTGGCGCTCATGGGAGTCTTTTAGGACTCCCTAGACAGACTCAGGGGAGAGACTGAGGTCTGGAAAAGTAGGAATTGGAGTCTAGAACTTGATGGAATATGCTAAGGGAGGGAAAGAATGTTGATTTCTGGTGATTGAGCCAAGTGAAAAGTAAAGGAAGCAGGTCTGCGGAAAGATATCTGGAAGGTAAAGATCATATGAGAAATGGAAATTAGAAAAATGGAAACAAGTCTGCGAAATTTAGTCAGAGGCCAAAGGTGATCTTTGGCAGAAACCAGAGCAATGGTTTTCCTGTCTGGATGTGGTTTGCTGCTTAATAGTAATTTTCTCTTCTATTTTGATATCGAAGGCAAGTGTCACGGTTCATACATCTTCATTGTGAATACCTGAGGATATAGGATGGAGGAGGGGAGAGAAGTCCATAGAATTCTGCATAGGGGGAATACTGGGTTCTAAAGAAAGGGAGAGAAATGGGGAAATAGCTCTGGGTGAGACAAAATAAGGAGGAAAGAGGGGAAAAGTCTCCCTCATCCTTAGAAAATTTTTCTCATTATGGACCAATCCTATCTCATATAATCTCAGGATGCGCTGACTTTCTATTGCAGGAACATTCTATTTTCTCAGGAATTGATTCTCACCTTTAAAAGATTCTTAGACCCACGAGTAGTGCCAGCTAAGGCATATCCACACACTCACACCAGAAATGTGGATAGCAGACCATTTGTCCTTATGAAGGAATTAGAACTATTGCTGGAGAGCATCTTGATCTCTAATGTAACCTTAGAGGTCATCCTATCTGATCTCCTCCCATCTTCATCTCTCTTGATACTCTGTTTCACAGTCACACGCTGCCATGTTGGTCCCTAAATGCCCAAGGGCTCTCTTCCTTGGATGTCTCTGTTCTGTTTTTATCTAGCTACCCTGGTAAAAAGGATCTGATAAACAAATTCATGCTAAAGTATTTGTGACAGTTACCTCTCCTGTCCTAGAAATGTTAACATTAAACCTTGTTTTTTTTTTTTTTAACTTAGTTTCCAGTTTCTTGCCACTACAAAAAGCACACCCTAAGAAAACTTCTTCCTAATGATGAATTGTGGACATCTTTAAGGGCTAGTCAGGTAGGTATTTATGGGCAGACCATTTCCCCTCCAATAAAATGTGCAAGAGGTTTTATAAAATTTATTGGAATGGAAGTTCCTTGAGGGCTGGGTCTATTTCATTTTTGTCTTTGTGTTCCCAGAGCTTAGCACAGTTCCCGGCATTCAGCGAGTCAATCATAAATGCTTATTGAACTGAATTGAATTATGGGTCAAATTGGTGAGAACAACTTAAAAGGATAAAGGCCATGGTTGAGTTGAAAGCAAAGAAAAGTTATGAGATTTTGGAAACTTCATCTTCCAATAGTGGTCAGCATTTCTTTTCCAAACTCATTTAGCTCAAGGAGACTTAAAATCACCAAGTCACTGGTGCCCTAAAAGATAGAAGGAAATGACTTCTGAGGAAACGAAATGTGGATTCACAAAGACAGAGCCAAAGACCAGACATATTCATCTTCTTAGAAAACTTGCATCAGCTATAGGAAAAGGGAACAAAAGCAGTCATGTCACACACAGAGAACTTCCAAATGCGTTTTAATGTCATGAAAGCACGGTGTAGGCTGTTATTGCATGGATTGGCTTTCTCCTGACAGGGTCTACAGCAGAAAGGGACAACAAACGTCATCTTTATAGGGGAGAGAACTGAGGGCCAGAAGAGGAATCCGGTTAGCCAAAGTCACACAGGTAGTGAATGGCAGGGCCTGGGATTTAGAGCAGACATCTTCCTATTCTAAATCCAACGCTCATTTCTGAAGATCACATGGAGGTGGAATAATGGACTCTCAGCAGTTAGCTTTTGTAATGAAATCGATTAAGAGCATCTCTGCCCTTGTCCCGAGTCCCCCATTTGGACCACAAGTGCCCTCGAATTACCAAGTGGTCACTCCCCTCCCCTGAGTGATGGAGAATATGAGGAGCCTTCCTAGGTGCGGGCAGTGCCTGGGGAAGAGGGGGCGAATGTTTAAGAGTGATGCTAGGAATCGCCTTTCTCCCTTTTGCAGGGGTCGGGGCTTGACCCGCAGTATTTTTGAATCCCCAGGGCTAATGAGTTGTTTTATATCAGACTTGGAGTCTATTATTAGTCCTAATAAGCACGATCCCACTCGTGGCAGTTGCTAACGATTCTGGGGGCGGATTAACTTTGTGAGTTGCAATGGCAGCAGCGAAGCAGCTCACTGGCTTGAGATCCAAGTCGAGTACCGAACGACCGGATCCCGAGCCGCAGCGTTCGCCCGGGGTGCGGACGAGGGTTTCGCCGGGGCACTCCCAGCATTGTCGCCCCGGCTGGCGACGGCGATCTCGAGCCGCCTTCCTGCCACTCTCTTAACTCCAGAAACGTGATTACATTCGCTTTCAAACGGTGGGAGTGTTTCCGGGGGCAAAACGCCCTTAATTGGGGAGGGGGGGGGTGAGTAAAATCGAGGAGAACTAATTAACTTATTTTATTTTCTGTCCAAAGCGGGACGGAGGGGCTCGTGAACTTCCCCCGCGACGCAAATCAAGCCCCGAGCAGCCTTCCGAGCCAATAGCCTGGCGCTTCCCGAGCTACCGGGATGGCACCACTGCCTCGAACGCGTGTACCTTGGAATCGGAGAGTCCCGCGGCCCTCCTCTCATTGGCAGAGAGGGTGGGACCCGATCCCAAAGACAAAAGATGAATTACAATGGCTAGGAGGGCGTGAAAGTCGACGGGGATCCCCGTCCTTCCAGGTGGACGAGGTGGGAGGGGGGAAGATGGGCAGGAAGCGAGATGTCTAGCCTCCCGGCCCCCCCCACCCCCACCCCCGCAGGTGTTTCGCTAACGAGAGACGGAAGCAAAGAGGTGGGGGGGCAGGCTCGCGCGGCACGGAGGCGCCCCGAGTCCAAGGGGCCGGCGAGTGCGGGCGCCCTCGGGGAGCAGCACCTCGGCGATCGCCCCCGGGGCTGGCAGAGGGCGGGAGGGAGGAGGAGCCGCCGCCGCCGCCGCCTCGGCCGCCCCTGCCGCTGCCGCTGCTGCCCGGGCTGCTGCCGCTGCTGCTGCCGCTGCTGCGGGGGCGGAGGTGGCGGCGGCGGCCGCGGCGCCGCGGCGGCAGGTGGCCCAGCGCGGGGCAGGAGGCGGGGAGGGCGGGGAGCGAGAAGGTGGCGCCTCCGGCGGGGGCCGGTCCCGGGGCCGGGCTCTGCACCAGGTGACCCTGTTCCGGGCTCGGATCCGGCCGGCCCTCGAGGTCCCCTCCCCCGACTCCCCCTGGAGCCGGGCTGCGCGGGGCAGGAGGAGCAGCAGCAGCCGCCGCCGCCGCCGCCGCCCGCCACGGAGCAGGACCGCCCCGGCCCCGGAGCAAGAGCCATGGCCCCCCGGCCCGCGGCGGACAACGGGGAGGAAGAGGAGGAGGAGGAAGAGGAGAGCCCCCGGGGCCGGACGAGCGGGGGCCCCCCGGGCCTGGGCGGCCGCCCCTCCGCGATTCTGCTGCTCTGCTGCCTGGTGAGCTGCCCCGGACCCTGCCCTGCCCTGCCCTGCCCCCCCCTCCCTCCGGACGCCGATCTCCCCCGGGTGTGGTGTGGGCAGCCGGGGACCCGGCGGGCTCCCGGCTCCCGCGGGGGGCAGCCTGGCCAGGGGAGCGGGGACAGAAGCCCTGAGTTTTCTTTCTTTCCTCGCCTGCTGCGCACCAGGTGCTCCTGGCACCGGGAAGGCAGCCCAGGTACCGGAGTGTGCTGGGCTGGACGCGGACTTTGTTTCTTTCTCTCTTCTCCCTCCCTTCCTTCCTGCCGAACTCCCTCACGTCCTCCCGCGGCATGTCTCCCACGCGCCCCTTCCCACCTCCCAGAATGCCCCTTCAGCCACTATTGCGTTTCCCACTCCTCCGGACCGCCCAGTCCGCTCTCGGCTCCCTTAGGCTGCCCTGTCTCCTCCAGCCCGGACCAATAACCCTGGACGCCTTTTCCTCCTCTACCCGACTCCTTTACATTCTGAGCTCACACGCTCCTTCTAGATCCCTTAAGTGTTCTCCCCACACATCCCTCTGTCAACCTGGAATGATCCCCGCTCTTGAACTCCTTCCCACTTTCTCCAAAGTTTCAGATGTCAGCCAGAGGCACGATTCTAGATAGCATATTTAACTGGCTTTTCTTTTCACTCAGTTCTGCCCTTTGCCTTGTAATTGCAATTTGTCTCCATATATTTGCATATGTTTGTTATCTACAATCAGAGTCAATAACCTGGCTTTTAAAGCTATTCATTCATTTTAAATAGGAGTGGGATTCAGATCTCCAAACCCGGATGAGAAAATGATGGCTCAATTCCCATCGTTTTTCCTGAGTTCAATAGGCAGGGATCTGCAGGTTGGCACCCTTTGTGCACAACACACCTTCACCTTTCCGGATCCCTCTCAAACCTGGTGCTGTCTCACCATATATTACTATAAATCATCAAAATGGCAAGTGCTGAATCATGAAACTGATGTAATAGGAAAGTTACAGGACCACTCTATGTCCAGATCTCTTATAATTTGTCAGGTATTGTCATTATCGAGGCAAGGGGGAAGAAATTAATTTCTAGAGTCGTTTAAAGACTGTTTAGAAAGCTTGGAAAGAGTGAGATTTGGTACCCAGAACGAGAAACCTTTCCTTACCTCTATGTGCCTTGCTATCGTGGATGATTCAGACGCAAGATGTTTCCCTTCTGTAAATGAGAAACTACTGTGATATTTTAATTCTACCTTGAAATCTACCTGTTGAGTTTACACTGCTTTTCATCTTACTTTGGAATTACCATGTGCTGTGCTAGAGAAATAGGTACGAATTTTCAGCCTAAGTTGTCATTTTAAATGAAGAAAAAAATTTATTAGTCCAAGAACTGTCATTATTTAATACTTGTGCCACGGGGCTGTATAGCACAGTGTAATTAATAAAACTGTGCTCTAGCAAATGACAGAGTTCTTACCTAAATAAATGGTTCCTTTCATGAGGTACTTGTACATCAAGAGAAATGAAGTAATGGGAGAAGACTAGAAGTAGAGAAGACCCTCTTCCCTCCCACCTCATTCCCAGATTGGAAAGAACAGAAGCCCAGGTTTTTGTAGCTTCTGGTATAGAGGGTAGGTATAAAAAAGGTTTGGAGGCCAAAGGTAATACCTGGAGAAATGGAACTGTTCGGGGAAGAGTATGAAGTTTTCTGTGAGCAAAAGGGAAAAATCAAGAACAAAGCAGGACACAAAAAGAGAAATGATGCTTATGGATAGACTAAAGGCTCTGAGGTGCTGAGAAAGCGCTCCAAAACAGAAAGAGATTCCAGAAAACACTGGAACGTGGAAAATAACTAGAGCATGGATGAAGGGCTTGGCAAAGAGAGAAGGAAGGGAACTTGTTTTTTTTAATAGGAAGAAAGAAATGTCAATGATTCTTGTCCATTTATGTGTCGATCAGATACACCTCTGGATTGCCATCCTATGATGGAATTGAGAACTCCATTTCCTAATGTCATGCAAAGAATTTATCAATAAAGCAGGAGAAAGACGTAAAATCTTTTAAAGATTGAGACGTTGCTTTGAAAGCTAGTTCCTTAGCTAGCTGGGCTTTTGGGAAAAGAGGGGATTTTGTCATAGGTCAAGTTTCCTTGCAGACTGCTTATCATGAGTTTAAAAGTGATATTGAGGCAAAACTGGTGACTTGGGAGGGGGACTTCTGAAGGGGTCTGTAAAGTAATAGAGTATGGGCTAGTCAGTCACCTCTTAAGAGGGTGGGTGCTGTGTGGACAGCCTTGTCCTAAGTGCTGCCGTTGAATATAAAATAACAAAAGGCCCCCGTGTCTGTCCTGGAAGTTTACAAACTGCTTGGGAAAATCTAACATAATGAAATGATCCAAGGACACTGAGAATGGAGATAAAAAGTACATCTCACAAAATGAGTTCATAAACTGATTACAGAGACAACAGGATATAGTGAAAAGAGCACTGACTGGATTTAGAAATGGAGAGAGTTCTACTTCCATTTCTGCCATGATCTTTAACAAATCAATTCTCTTTGCCTTGGTTTCCTCAGTTGTAAAATAAACTTGGTGATGTCTAGGGTACCTCTACTCCTCCATGACTATAAATACTGAGTGGACTTAAGTAATAGAATCATCACCTGGGATCAGAGAAAACATTTTTATTTTTCAAGCAGGATTTGGGAGACACAGAGTTCTTGAATTAGTACAAAATGGAGACCATGATAGCTATTAAAGAATCTCACTTGATTGAAGTTCAGGTACATCTATTTATCCATCCATTCATCCATTCATGCATTCAACAAATTTTTTTGACTTGGGAGATAGAAAAATAAATAAGACTGGACCCTTGGTCTCAAGGAACTTCAAGTCTAGTTGGGGAAAAATAAGGTCTATACACAGAGAAGTCTGCATTAGAATATAAATATTATGTGATAGGAGTGGGAGGGATCAGGGATGGAGATGTGGAGGAAGTGACATTTGAGCTGAGCCTTGAAGGGTAAGTGGGATTTCAGTAGGGGTTCTAGGGATAGGGAATGGTCATTTGAATCAAGTATAGGAGAAGGGTGTGATGGATTCAGGGAGTAACGAGCAATGGGTTGCCTTGAATTTGTAATATGTGACAAAAATGAACTTGAAAAAAAGTTAGCGAGGCAGGTCAGAACCAGACAATGGCAGGTCTTGAGTTTTAGGCTCAAGAGTTGGTCCGTTTCCTAACCTTTTTTGGTAGTCTGGTAAAACCTATGGATCCCTTCTCAGAAAACGGTTTTAAAATCATTGAAGGAAATACCAAATTTGGGGGTTTTGCCATTCAAGTTCAGACCCTCTGAAACCTACCCAAAGACCTCCAAGGGGCCTTTGGACCCCAAATGAAGAACTCCTGATTTATATCCTAGATAAAAGGAATGTTCTATACGTTAGAAATCTTTTCTCTCCATACTTAAAAGCATAGTACTTAAGCTTTCATCAGCTGCTCTGAAGCTTCTCGGGAAGAGATACTGTTACATCTAAAGTAAACTAAAATCAATTAATAGGGAGGGAACCAGTTGTGGAAGCTACAGAGGAGCAACCCTGTGGTAATAAAAGCAAATATCTGAGGAGTCTTTGGAGTTTCCCCTTTTTTCCTCCTATTCCCAAGGGCCTGACAGCATGACTTGCTGAGCTCCCATGTGCTTTTTGAGCACATCTCTGAATGGATCAAGCCAGGTCAAAGGCATTTTTGTGGCGTGCCGGGCCCTGTGCTGAGCTTTGGGGAGACGAAGAAAAGACAAAAACTACAATCAGTGTCGATGGTTTCTTTGGACACCTGTCCAGATTTAAGTTCAGGTGATTGGGTGACTTTTATTTGTTTGATTTTATCCTGCCAGCCCTCTTCTTTATCACCTTCAATTTGTGAGCTGGCTAGATGGTAAGCTGCCTTTAACCACGCGTCCTTCCACATGAGTTTCCGTGGCCAGGGCCCAGAGAAGGATGAGATGTTTTGTTCTATATTAGCTGGACTTCCCAACCATCAGTGTTAGCCCAAGAAGGGAACTGTGACTGTAGCTAGGATACTGCCAAAGCATGAATAATTGTGACGAGGCCCGAACGATAAGTCACAGAAACCGTGCCAAACAATTTTTTAAGAAGAGACAAACCACGGTCACGGCGGCTTTCTGAGAAGCCTGGACCAGTGAGTGTCAGGGAGCAGGGAAGGCTTCTGGGTGGTGACCTCTGCAGAGAGGGGAGGGCGCCATCCCCTGAAGCAGCTACAGTGGTCTTCGCGTGGTCCTTCCAACACACGAACCCTGGTCTTGTCTGATTAAACATTCACCCGTTAAATCTTACTGCTGTCTCCCTTGGCTGGCCTGAGAGTCCACCACGGTACCATCTGTGAGAGATGGCTTTGCTAGAATGCAGCTCTGCCCATTCCCAACAGTGGCCTTGAATGTCTAAAGATTTTTTTTTTTTTTAATTGAAAAATAAGTGTCATGATCACCAGTATCAAAGGCAGCTGTAGAGCTGAAATAATCAGTGTGGATATTTGTACTTGTTAGACAGCAAGAGGACAAAGAAGTAAGAGGGTTTTAATAGAGCAGATGGATGTGGGGGACAGCACATCAGAGCTGTGATGGATGTTGGGGAGTTTTCAGTCAGTGGCAATAGACTGCGTTCTTTTTTTAAAAGATTTTTATCGATATCGTTTGTTTTTTACGCCATCTGTGTTTTGATCCCTTTGTATCCTCCCTCATATCCCTCCCCAGAAAGCCATCCCTTGTTTACAAAAAAAAAAAATAATAATAATGGGAAAAGAAGGAATAAAAGAAAAAATCCAGCAAGACAGATCAATATATTGAAAAAAATCTGACATGTCCAGTATTCACACCAGTATCACCCGACCTCTATAAGGGAGTCGGAGAAGAAATCTCATAGATCTTCTTTGGGACACAGGCTGAATCTAGCTATCATGAATTTATGGATCACTTACTAAGCATCGAGCACAGTGTTGAACAAAGGAAAGAAAAACATAAGCAATTATATGTAATCCCTGGGGACCATGGATCATCGAAGTCCAAAGATAATAATATCTGACTTTTACATAGTATTTTGTTTGCAAAGTACAGTATGATATTATTTGATCCTCACAACAACCCTGTGAATTACTACAAGTCCTATCACTGTTTTACAGATCAGGTAAATTGAGGTTCAGAGAAATTAAATGACTTGCCCTCCAGTACATTAAATATTAAATATCAGAGGCAGGATCCAGCCTTGATATCCCTTGACCTCCAAATCCAGCCATCTTTCCACCATACCAAACGGCTTACAAACAAGTAAACGGCAACAACCAAAAACCCTTTTATTTTTGCTAAAAGTTTCAGCCTCCCCATCATATACCAACAGTTTTGCTGCCTTTCCTTCATATTTATCCTATTCGTGGAATACTTCAGTGGTATTCCCAGAGAACAGCAAGAAGAAGAAAGGGGGAAAAGGAAGCTGGATAATTCCCTAACATATTAACCACCACAGTATAATTTATAAATCACCTTACTGGCCTTTACTCTGTAGAGGGAATTCTTTCTCTGAAGAAGGAATCAAGGGGCTTTTGGGGCCAGGTAGAAATGCTAAAATGCCACAGTTTCCATAGATTTGCTTTCTTCTCTTCTTCACTGACAAAGGACTTAGTGTCATTCTAGTTATAAAAATGATGGTGATGGTGTGGTAGTAGAAGTGGGAAGGAGATGCTAGTGCTGGTAAGGAGCAAGTCCTTCTAGACCAAAATGGAACTGCTGGGGATGGTGGAGTTAGTTGAAACTTCCCAAAAATGGAAGAAATGGTTCTTAAAGAGTTATTCAGTCACCTGCCGCCTGAACTTTGGACCGGAGTGACGGAGGTGAACGGAGAAGTTCAGACCGTAGTGACAGCTACGTGTTCACTTTGTGTTGCAGGGTTTCTTGGGATATGGCCAGACTGTGTGGCTGCTTCCACGTAAGCTACAGTCCTCATGCAGCAATTCTCAAAGTTTTTGATCTCAGAACTCCTTTCTGATGAGTGCTCCTGAGAATTGCTGAGGACATGAGGACACCAAAAAGCTTTTGTTTATGTGGGTTATATCTATTGATATTTAGCATTAGAAATTAAAGCATGTAGTTTAAAATATTTATTTTTGTTGTGGTAAGTCATTTCAACCTAATTTGACCTAATTTGGGGTTTTCTTGACAAAGATAATAGAGCAGTTTGCCGTTTCCTTCTCCAGTTTGTTTTACAGATGAGGAAACTGAGGCAAATGGGGTTAAGTGACTTGCCCAGAGTCGCATCATTAATAAGTATCTGAAGACAGATTTAAATCCACAAAGCTGAGTTTTCCCAACTTTAGGCCTGGCACTCTACCCACTTTTGCTGTGCCACCTAGCTGCCTCTAAATAGAATTCATTTTTTAAAATGATAAATTCATTACAAATGAACATAAATAACATTTTTATGCAAAATAACCTTATTTTCCAAAACAAAACAAAAATAGTAAGAAGAATGGTGTTGCTTTACACATTTTTGTAAATCTTTTTTAAGTCTGGCTTGATAGAAAACAGTTGGATTCTCATCTCTGCTTCTGCATTAAATCTCTTGGAATATGTTGTTTTGATTGAGGTACGTGAAGAAAATCTGGTCACGCATATATGTAGTTGGGCTATTACAGTTTATTAATAGGCAGTTAATTCCTTGGGATTATTGTGAAAATGGTTTTGACCTTGCAGACCCCATAAATGTGTCTTGGGGATTTTCAGAGATCCTCAGACCACCCTTTGAGAAACACTAGTCTAATAGATTTTGGGGGTTTAAGCACTAGCACAAATGATCAATTCTGTTCTAAAAGTATCATTCTTTAATATGTAGTTATGTTTCTGGAAGGAAACATGGTGTTTAATAAATGCTTATTGAATAGAATGAATTCTCTGACATCAGACAGCTTGTTATCCATGGGTAGCTTATTCACAACCAATCTTGCCTCCTGACAGCATCAGCTACTTTACTTGATGTTGTATTCTGTGGATAAAAACAGGATTTTTCTTTCTCTCTAGTCCTGCAAACACTGTCGAGGGAGGGCTTTTAAGCCAAAACTCTTCCCTCCATGACTTGGAGAAAGCTTGAATAAGCAAACGAGTAGAACAGTTCAGCCTGATTTTAATCTAAGTCTTTAAACTGAGTACACTGGACACTTAAGACTTTCAGGATACGGTTTCATTGTTGAGTTTGAATTTTATTTGCACTTCAGACATTCTGTGTAAATATAATAACATGCTTAGAAAGAAAAAAATGAATGAATTTTGGATTATCCACATGTCTCCCCACCTCCTGCCATTGTCATCTGGTGGGTGTTTATATGTTTATAGTAAACATCAAAAATGTTTTTCCATGATCTTCTCAATATCAGTAACAGCCTTGGTATCAAGGGATGATTGTTTGAGGAGAGTTTCTTCTCATTGATTTTTTTTTTAAAGCATATAGAACTCAGTCATCCCAAAGGAAGAACTAGACACTATTGACTAATCCTTTTCCCATCAAGAAGAAACATAAATCCTTCAGACTCTTGACTTCTATGTTGAATCTTACTCAGAAAAACAGTACATTTATGCCTCCCCAGCCTGGGTTATCTGTCATGGAAGCATGTGTACAATTGATTTTTTTTAAGTCTATAAAATAATCAGGATTGCTGAATGCATTCCCCTCTCATGAAAAAACAAACTTCATTTTAAAATCGAATTTAGTATTTCATAGATGAAGTGCCATCGAACTAACTTTTATAGACACAGATATAATGGTTGATGTCTTCAGAGCGCTTTCATGTTCTTTGTTCTTTAAACTCAAAAAGCAAAGAGACAACATAGGACTCTTGGGTATAATTTGTAGGATTTAAGAAAGGCCCATCTGCCCAAAATTATCTTTCTCCTGAACTGTCATTCTACTTTTAAGTAAAAGCTTTTTTAAAATGAAATTTAAAAATATTTTAATTTTTTCCAATTATATGTAATAATTTTAACATTTTTTTTTGAGTTCCAAATTCTCTTCCTTTCACTCTTATCTTTTTCCTCCTTGAGAAGGCAAGCAATTTGATATAGGTTATACATGTGCAGATATTTAAAACAATTTCACATTGTAAAGAAAACACAGACAAAAGAAACAACCAAGAAAATAAGGTTGTTTTTTTTTTTTTTTTAAGTCTGCTTTGACCTACAATCAGACTCCATCAGTTCTTTCTCTGGAGGTGGGTAGCATTTTTTAACGTAAGTTCTAAAAACTTGTCTTGGTTCATCATGTTACTGAGAATAGTTAAGTCCTTCACAGCTGATGATCATATAATTTGCTGTTACTATATACAGTATTCTCTTGGTTCTGCTCGCTTCACTTTGTATCAGTTCATATAAATCTTCACAAGTTTTCCTGCAACCACTCTGCTTGTCATTTCTCATGGCACAGTAGTATTCCATCACAATTATATGCTACAACTTATTCAGTCATTCCCTAATTGATGAGCATCTCCTCGATTTCCAATTCTTTGTTAACATGAAAAGAGCTGCTAGGAATTTTCTTGTATAAATAATCCTTTTCCCTCCCCTTTTTTAAATTTCTTTGAGATACAGACCTAATATTGGTGTTTTGGGGTCAAAGGATATTCCCAGTTTTATCACCCTTTGGGCATAGTTCCTCTCCAGAATGGATGGATCAGTTCACAACTCCATCAATAATGCATTTGTATCCCAATTTTTCCAGTCGTTTTCCTTTTCTGTCATGTTAGCTATTCTGATGGTGGTGAAATGGTTAGGTTAAAAACCTGTCTCCAGAAAGTTTGTGGAAATGGGTCCATGTTACTAGGAAACTATAGCATGGCAACCTCAGATCGCTATCAACAACAGCATAAAATAATTATTCAGGGCAACCTGAGGAGATGTGACACAGAATTGATTTTTGTTTGTCGTGGGGAGGTGGGATAGAGAATGAGAATTGAAGAAAAGTGGGAAAGTTCCAGAGCAAAAAGCAATGGCAGAAGAAGGGTGAGGAGCCCTGCATAGTCAGAGAAACTATGAGAAGACTTGCTCCCTGGGAGGAAGGAAAAGAACAAAGGTTAAGTGGAAAGTGTTTAAACCAAGTTTCTTTTACTTTCCAACCCTCACCATCAAAGTCTTAATGTTGGAGGATAAGAAACACAGGTACACTAATATATAGTGAATTGGTCCAAACATTCTGGAAAAGAGTTTGGATTGATGCTATTTTTAGAAGTACCTAAAATGTCTGTACCCTTTGACTTAAAGATCCCACATATATGCTTATGCCCAAAGACATCAAAGACAGAAAGCTAGAGTCCATCTACTCCCCCAGATTTCTAGTAGTACTTTTCTGTGATAGCAAAGAACTAGAAATAAAAGTAAGAGAAACTCATTGATTGATTGGGGAATGGCTTATGTAATATACATGACAGTGTTCTAAAAAATGAAGAATATGAAGAATACAGGCTTAGGAACTGATAGAAGAAATAAGCAGAACAGGAAAACAATATTTACAATGAACAAAGCAGTATAATTGGAAAGAATAAATTAAAAAAACCTAATGTAATTATCATAATCAGACTTTTACCAAAGGATGAGTTGAGAAAATATACCCCCCTATTCTTTTCAGAAATATGGGGAAATATTGCACATAGTATCAGAGAGGTGATATAGACCCATATGGAAAGGAGAGAAGAACTGAGTGGGGAATAATACATGGTGGGTCAGTTCTTGCTGGCTTGTTTTTTTTTCTCTTTTTATTCTTTCTTAAAAATTTTTTTTTCTCTTTAAAACTTTTTTATTTTTTTGCTGAGGCAATTGAGGTTAAGTGACTTGCCTAGGATCACACAGCTAGGAAATAGTTAAGTGTCTTAGACCAGATTTGAAGTTAGATCCTCCTGATTTCAGAGCTAGTGCTCTTTCTCCTGCACTACCTAGCTGCCTCAAGTTTTTTTTATTTTTTTAAAATTTATTTATTATTTTATTTTTCCCCAATGACGTGCAAAAAACAAAATTTAACATTCATTTTAAAAACTTTGAGTTCCAAATTCTCTTCCCCCCTCCTTCCCATCCTCCCTCATTGAGGAGGCAAGCAATCTTAAATTTATCTTTTAAAAATTTAGTGCCTTGTACCAACTAGGCACTCAATAAATGGCTGTTCAATTGAATTGAAATGAATTAAAAAATAAGGACGCTGGATTGAACTGAAGCAGTGGGCAGGAGATGAAAGGTGAAGGAACAAGCCAGTGATCGGAAAGTTATTGGTACGCCATTTGTTGCTTAGGATCCGGTAGCAGCGATGTGTGATGTGCCTTTGCCGGAGCCAGCATGAAATATTAAGGACCTATATTTAACCAGAAAAATTAATTGTTTTTCTTTTATGTTAAAACAATCTGGCATGTGAACAAGTCCAGGAAGTTTAAATACAACGTTTACCCTGAAACTCCATTCTTCAGTTAATTGATTCTTTTTTTTTTTTTTTTTTTTGCCTAACAGGAAATGTTTAATAGCCTCCCATAACATATGCCAGGAAACCAGCTTAGCATAATCAATATTTAGAGTGTGATGTGTCACTGATAGGTGCTGGTTATGTACATCCTGCAGGCAATGGCTATTAGCGCGTCGGTCCTGTTCCAACCCACAGTGTCCCTGGTTTCCACGCTCCATATGTTCTAAAAGACAGGAAGGAGATCCAGCCCACTCTCTGGACAAGCTCTGCTCTGTCTCTTCAAGGCTGATCGGGCCTTTGCTCTACCCACTGAACTAGAAAGCCTCGCTGGTCTCTGAGCCTCGGCCTGTGCGCTACTTCCTGCCCATTCTCTCGGTAATCTCCTTAGCATAATCCATTAACCCACTGTTTCATAACTGCCAATCTGCTGAAAAATTATAGACAGAAAATGTGGACTGACCTGTAAAACCTTTACTCCCCAAAGGCTTTATTTCTTAAAAGCTATCCATTGAAAACAGTGACCCCCTACTTCTCGCAATCAGCCACCAACTCCGCTTCCTTTCTTGTTTTGGAAAATACTGCCTCGAATGGAACTGTTCTGTTCCCTGTAACTCCATTGCACTTTTTATACAGATGCTTCTGCACAGAATAGGAGGGAGATGGGGACATCCTCTTTGAGTATGTTTCTCGTAACCTAGGATTTCCCAGGCTCTGAGCTCACATAGACAAAGTCCAGATCAGTGATTGACCCAGTGGGATAATTTTTCCTTTGGGCCGATTATATCCTGACTCAGTTTGACTCTGGGAAATTTCCAAATATGTTCGTGTCTAGAGTTCTACAGATGTGTATAATGCACTCTCTGTTTGCCATCCGAACATAGGAAAGTTACATATCCCCTTTCCTCACCCCCCCAGAACAAACAAAAGAAGCCCCCAAAACAGAAAACAGAGAACACGTAAAGCTCTCATAGTCTTTCCTTGCAGAAGGACTTGAACTTGAAGCTTCTGGTGGGGTGACATCCCAACATCTTAGCTCTCCCCCAGCTCGCTTTCTGAAATGAATAGTTTCTCCTGTGGTTTGCACTTCCCCCTAGAGGGTGAGCCTATTTTGGGGCTGCTATGTAGGGACCCCCACTTCCTATAAGACTGCATGATTTGAATAAGTTCCTGCAACAGGAAGGCATACTCTGCTCTTTCCCCCCTTCCTTCATCATGCTTTAAAGTCTTCTTGTTGCTTCGTTAGCTGCAAAGCTTCGTGGGTAATTCTTTTTTTTCTCGGGGAAGGCACTGCCTGCCCGGTGAGTTATAACTTTAACGGCCACAGTATCCTGATCGTGCAAAGGTAGCATAATCACTTGTCTCTTAAATAGGGACTAGGATGAACAGCGTAACGAGGGTTTAACTGTCTCTTATATTGCTCAGGAACTTTCACACCTGGGCTTCTTTGCATGACAACCTCCAGAGCTGGTATGTCGTGTAGTGAATCAAAATCCCATCTATTCTTCAAAGGAGATTGTGGCCCAAAAACAGGAATCAAAATCCCATCTATTCTTCAAAGGAGATTGTGGCTCAGAAACAGGAATCAAAATCCCATCTACTCTTCAAAGGAGACTGTGGCCCAGAAACAGGAATCAAAATCCCATCTATTCTTCAAAGGAGATTGTGGCCCAGAAACAGGAATGTGGGGCTGAGTGGGGCAAGTAGAGTATATTTGTAGCGATAAGACTCCACCATGGCCATTGGCTACCGCCGTCCCTTAAGATGGGAAGGTCCACCATCCAATCTTCACATCTGTTCAGAGTATCAGGAACTCTTGTCTTAGATCATTTGAATAAGCTCATGGAGTTTACCTTATGCTTCTTCATTGAGTCATCATTTCCTGCTAGGGGGAGAAGGGATGAAAGAAATCCCCTCCTTTTTTGCCCCAAACCCCATCTACTCCCCAGAAAAGAAAAAGGCAATTCAATACAAGCGAGCAGCTTTCTTGACTCACTTTTACTGGTGAGTGCAGAGAGGAGGCCCCTCTCTTAACAATTGCTTCTCACCTGAGTGCAAGTCAAAGAAATTATCCCAGCACCAGTCACAGAAAACCAATCAGGAGTTTGGTTCTGTCCTCTAAGCAATAGTTTACTTAGCCATACTCTGAATAGGAGAGATGAGGTTGGCAAATTTTACCTCTTGGAGAGTAGAGAATTCCTCTACCCAGGTCCCTTTATAAATAAAAACCTCAAACTACTAAATTATTCTTATATATGTATATATAAGTACATTCACATATATATTTAAAGATAATCTCATTTCTTCTAGATTCTTAGTATTCTTCTAGTATTTTAGAATACCATTTTCTCAGTGTTCTTTAAAGATCTAAATACTGAATAATCTTGAATCACCAGTACCAAAATAATCAGAACTCTAAACTAACCAGATCTATTTTTATACATTCAACTTTCAAAAGTAACAAGTTTAAGGAAAAGAAACTCACACCAGGGATTTCTTAAGGGAACCATTTCTAGGCTCCATCCTGGGATCAGTACAAGTTGAGTCTAATCTTTTATATCATCACCATTTATGTCTATGGGACTGACCAAGGATCACGGATCTGGACGATGATGATCCCCAGCTATTCCGACCCATACTCTGGGGTCATCATTAATGAAAGTTCAGAATAAGTCAACACACTTACAGAAACAGAAAATCAGTGCGGTACATTTTTAGAAAGATTTTTTAGTAAAAACAAATTGAAACAACAAAAAGGATTTTCTATTTGACTGAAATTATTAATAAAGCAGAACAGTTTCCTTCAATATTTCGGTTAATTGAGCTTTTGCTGTATTGTCTAGTTGGTTGCCAAGTGGTGAAGGATGACAGCTATTTGATGCTGTCTCAGGATGGCACACAGAAGAGCAAGACCGTTTTTTAAAAAATGAAGAGGAGGTTTAAAAATTATTCTTCTGAAACAGGATGCTATTTTACATACTATTTGCATGTGCTAGAACTGTTATGAATTGTTATTTTGCTAAAGCAATCGTGTGAGCTCATTGACGAGTATTTTTGGAGGAAGCATTTGGAGATATCACACCTATGGAAATAATGAGCTACAAGTCAAGTCATCGTCTAAATCAGCTTCCAACATCATTAATTTTGCATTGCTTTGAGTCACTTAAGTAGTCATTCTGAACAGTTTGGTTCTCATTTTCTTTTATTTTTGTTCTATTTATTTATGTAGGTTCTCATTTTAAGGACTCCATTGCATATCTTGAAAGATGACTCAACTCGTCGGTTGAACTCATTGTTATTATATCATTGCTGGTTTTATTACCATTCCTTGGAGAACAGCATTCAATCCCAGATTTAAAAATCAAGACTGAAACAGTCTTTCTCTAAAGCTTCCTACTTACTAATTATAAGATCATTTTATATCTGCTTTAAACCTATAATTTATATATATGTGTGTGTGTGTGTGTAAAATGGTAACTTAATTAATTCTTTCACCATAAGAGTAAAAATTAGAGGGCATACCGAGTTGCCTTTTTTTCCCTCAGAATATATATATATATATATATATATATATATATATATATATCCATACACCTTCCCACCCATTTCTCATGATTTGACCCCCCCAAAAAATGTCTATTTTGGTTTCCTTTAGTTTCTCTCTCACCAGTTGGCCACTTTGTACCAATTGTATCTTGTAGAGAAGCAAGTGAGTCAGATTCTATTCCTCCTCATCCAGATCAACTATATAGAGCGGTTCTAAAATTTTATTTAGCTTATGATTCTGGGGGGGAACTGGCTCAAATTTTGGCATGTGTGGTGGCCAGATGATAAAAGAATACAGACATTTCTTCTTGAAAGAAATGGTTAGACCTGAAGACCTAACAAACTTTGGTCAAAGGGGCTCTAGGCTACCAGGTAGTTTTTCTTCCTAAACAAAGATGAAGCTAAAATATTTAATATTTCTGGTGCTGAGTAGGGCAATTCTCAGTCCGGACTTGCCTGTGTGTGTGTGTGTGTGTGTGTGTGTGTGTATTTTTAGAACAATACAAGTCTCCCGCTGATCCACAACTTTGAAATTATAAGGAGAAGGCAGGACCTTTATTTTGCAGTCCTGTTGACGTTACCCTTGGGGTGCACTTTGATCCCTTCTCCCTGATGAATCCTGGCAGGTTCTGACCACCTCTCTTTGAAGTCTTGACAATGGTTTTTCCAGCATCTGAAACTGGGGTGTCTCTTTTTAAACCCTAGCAGCCGCTTCAATCGCTGCCAGCCCTGTTATGTCATAGCTCTCCTTTTGGAAAGCAGCTCTGTGGACTCTTGCCACATTGTTCAGAGAGCAGCATTTTGATTAGCAGCTGCTACTGTGCCAGGGAATGGACCCACAAAGACTTTAATGTAGCCAATTC
This sequence comes from Antechinus flavipes, assembly GCF_016432865.1. Classification (NCBI taxonomy): domain Eukaryota; kingdom Metazoa; phylum Chordata; class Mammalia; order Dasyuromorphia; family Dasyuridae; genus Antechinus; species Antechinus flavipes. The sequence continues at coordinate 16,348,496 of NC_067403.1, read as the reverse complement.
TTAGTTTGTATGATTTTTTTTTTAATCCGATGAGTGACATTTTCCCCTTGGAAATCCACATGCCCTTGTAGAGCAAATCAACCAATGAGCATTTATTAAATACCTACTGCATACCTGGCGCTGTGCTAGAATTTGCCAACTAGATGCCGAAGATATCAGTGGGATGTAGTGGGATCTGACCTTGAAAGATTTATTTTTTTTTCTTTCAGAACTTTGTGCCAACCTGGGGCAGACAAACGCTTCTGACTACATCGCTGGTCCCAGAAGCCAAGCCCGGTGTGACTTACAAAGATTTTATTCACGTCGTCGTCATCGAAGGAAACGTTCGCAACGTCTCCGAAGTTTCAGTTCAGTATTTATGTTCTCAGCCTTGTGTGGTCAATTTTGAAGCCATCGTGTCGTCCGAATTCAAGAGCAGCATCCCGGTGTATAAGAAGAGGTGGATGAACGAGAAACATCTTCACACTAGGAGAATTAAGATGGTGCACGTGAAATTCCCCAGCATCATGGTCTATAGAGACGATTATTTCATCCGAAACTCCATCGCGGTCTCTGCTGTGATTCTCCATGCCTGGATCACGCACAAGCACAGTGGAGATCTGAGTGAGAGGTGGGGGGAGAACTTCTTACATGCTATAACCAAGAACTTCACTTTGTTGCAATCAGTCCCACCATTTGAACGCCCTTTCAAAGATCATCAAGTGTGTCTTGGGTGGAACATGGACTACATATGGCACCTGCAAGCAAACAGGATACCCCAGTGCCCTCTTGAAAATGGTAAGTATCATGGCCGTCTTCCTGGGTAGCGGACCATTGTTTTAGTCAAATAGCTAGTGTCAGGACAGAAGAGCATTTTATGGCATTGGTACAGTTTGAGGAGAAGAAATTAAAAAAAAAAAAAAAGACGAAAGAAAGAGAAGGTGAATTCTTCTCCCTGACCATTCCCCAATTCAATCTCTCTGCTTCTGCCATCTGTGGGCCCCTTGTTTGGAGATAGGGCTGAAGGAAAAGGAAAAAAAAAAAGGAAAAGGACTAATAAGAAAAAAAAAAAGTTAAGCAAAGTGACAACAAGAGTGTCTGGGTTTTAATGGCACAGAAATAAGCTAGAGCAAAATTCAAACCAACAAAAGAAAGGAATTAGCCTATTGTTCCCATCCACTCAAGCACTGATTAAAGGGAAGAGTGCTCTGTATGGCTGTACGCAATGGTTTGCTGGTAAACTTTCAATAATTGGCTCTTCCAAAAAAAAAAAAAAAGTCTGCATAAGACACATTTTTTAGTTTAAACTGCATTATTAACATTTTCTCCATCATTTTTTAAGCCCAGAAATCAACAAAACAATAAATCAAGCCCTGATTTGTAGTTTGCCAATTTAATTTAATTGAAAATTTAAATATTGGCTGAAAAGCTGGTACAATCTGGCTCCAGCATATACCGGACTGCATTACCTCATCATGATGCTGTAGACACAGCGTGTGTGGGTGTGAGTCGGTGATAGAAAGCTAAGCCTGAGAGTTGGAGAACTCTGCTCTCAGACAGCAAATGGTCTTTCCCTTGATTGTCTCCATGTTGGCACTGAGATCAAACAGGAGTACCTTAAAATTGTCCATTTGGAATAGCTTTCTTCCCTAACCTTTTAGAAATATAAATTCACAATATATCCTAATTCTGAGAAGATCGTGGAGATCTTGGGGTCAAAGGACACTTGGATAAGAGGTAAACTCCTTGTGGACAGGGACTATTTCACTTTTGTCTCAGTATCTCCAGAGTTTCGTACAGCGCTTGGAACACAGTATGTGCTTAATAAATGTTTGTTGATTGGTTGCCCAGATGTGACTAGAAAGACATCAAGGTTCATCCAAGTCTTACCCTTCTCCTATAACATATACCTGGAATCAGAAAATCTGGGCTTAAATTCCAGTCCTGTTATTGACTGCAGTTGGCAAGAGTTGAACATCAATTTGTTCATCTATAGATTGAGGGAGTTGAAATATAGGCCCTGTGATGTCTGATCTAGTTCTAAGTCCAAATATCCTGTCAAACTCTGGGGATTCCCACAGCCACTCTGTGGATTTAGACACGGACCATCGTCTCCTTCCTCTTCGTACCTATGCTCCTGTCACTTGTCCGAAAATGATTCCTTCCGAAGGTCCCCTGGGGGAAGGGGAGGAGGTTGGAGAGGGAAGCTGGGGAACTTAACTGACATCACCAAAATATTGCTATTTACATTTTGAAAAATTAACAGTCCATGTGATCTTATTAAATAGCCAGTTAGAGTAAAGTTGTCCTAGTGAAATAGTACATTGTGTAAGATTTATATTTTGTTTTAATTGCATCTCTACGTGGGTGAGAAGTAGCCTCTTGTTCCTTAATAGATAGCCAGGACTTTGTACTTTTCCTGGACTGTAAATATATTGATACCAATGAGAGGAAATCTAATTTCCTTCTTGGGTCTGTAATTAAATGTCTGGAATAAATGGGTCACATTTATTTCGATGATCGATATGTCTACTTCCTAGCATCAGAACCTCATCCTTGCATCTGCCTGGAATACCATACACCATGGGCACCCCATTTGTTAAGGAGAATGAAGCACTGGGCATATGCAATGCACAGCTTTCACTTACCTCCTACTTTGTTATGGCTTAATGATTCCATTTCGTGTTTGGCAAATCATATATTTCTCATTGAAGAATGAATGAATTGAGAGCTGGAAGTTTAAAAATGAAGTCATTTATGAGCTTACTGAGTTCCCAGAGCTTCTGAACATAACCTGAATATGTGAAATTCTTGTTCTTTATTCCGTATTCACAATGCTCAGAAATAGCTCAGTGGGATGTCCCCCTCCCTCCACCCCAGCTTTTCTTTAGCGTATTACCTTCGGGACGCGAGCCAGTATAAACAACCTTAATGCAGAGGAAAACCTTTACAAATGCAGAAAGTGGCCCAAAATAGGGGACTTCTTAACCTGCCCCATTAGCAGCATTATCATATCCTCCCCTTTCCAAAAGGAAACATGTCCCTTGTACTCTTCCTAAAAGAAAATCGAAGGACAAGATAAAACAATCTTCAGAAAGAAAGCATTAAGACTTTTGTTCTCCCTTATGGCCGGGGAATGGATGAGGTCCAGCCCTGATGTTGTTCACCGTAGGGCAGCCTTGTTTGGCTGGGAAGCGAACAGGAGTCAGCTCCAAACAATAAGAAGGGATAAAGAAGGCAGAGAACTGAGAAACTCTTCTCAGTCGGAGGGACTCCTTTCAGGCTCAGTCCCTTTCACCGTCTTATTCCAGCAGCAACATGGTGCGCCCGAGATACATACTTTGTCAAGCGTCTGATGCATTGTGATTGCTCTGCCTGTGGGCTACCGTACACTCGTATTTATTTTACTTTCCTTTGCTCTATAGAAATATTCAGGGTGAGTCAAAGTCTCTCTGTACCTGGGGCAGCTGAGTTTTATTAGAGTTCTCCCACCTAAATATAAGTATTATGTTAATTTGGAAGATGGCCGGGTCGCGAGTCCGTGTGCTTCTAGGCTATTTGTCTCGACATCTTCTTGAAGGAAAAGCCTCCCCCCTTATAATTGTATCCTCAGAGATGCAGCACCGGAGATTGTGCTCAGCCCTTGTGACTCCATGCTTGTCTGAAAGCCTGGAAGAATAGTCTCAGATGCTGAGACTCTAAGCCAGCTCCCACAACAAATCCCAGTTTTTGCCGTATCACTCTGCTGGAAGCGTTGATGTTAGAAGATGGCCCTGATGCATCTCTCTAGGCCCATCGAATAGTACAATTATTTGCACAAGATTCCCAAAGTAACCCTTGTCTTTCCTCATGTGGAGGGGTGTCTAGCCAAAAAAAAAAAAAAAAAAGCCTGAATAATTAAAAACATTCCTTAGTTGTGTGGCTGGTGAGAGCCAAACATGGAGCATAAATTTGGGGTCCCAGATATTGAGCTGAAGTCTCAGCTCTGCCACTGATTATCACCTAGATGACCTTGGACAAGGCATTGAATTTGGAGTTCCAGAACTTGAGCTGAAGTCCCAGCTCTACCACTTATTATTGCCTTGGTGACCTTGGACAAGGCATTGAATTTAGGGTTCTAGAACTTGAGCTGAAGTCCCAGTCTGTCACTGATTATCACCTAGATGACCTTGGACAAAGCATTGAATTTGAGTTCCAGAACTTGAACTGAATGAAGCCCCAGCTCTGCCACTTATTACTGCCTTGGTGACCTTGGACAAAGTATTGAAGTTAGGGTCCAGAACTTCAGCTAAAGTCCCAGCTCTGCCACTTATTATCACCTAGATGACCTTGGACAAGGCACTGAATTTAGGGTTCCAGAACTTGAGCTGAATGAAGCCCCAGATTTGCCACTTATTATTGCCTTGGTGACCTTGGACAAGGCATTGAATTTAGGGTTCCAGAACTTGAGCTGAAGCCTCAACTCTGCCACTTATCACTGCCTTGGTGACCTTGGACAAGGCATTGAACTTGAGGTCCCAAAACGAGCTGAAATCCCAGCTCTGCCACTCACTACCACCCAGGTGATCTTGGACCTTGGATCTCATTTGTCATCATTTGTAAATTAAAGGGTGGACCAACTAACCTCTGAAATTCCTTCTATCATTAGTTCTTGATCATGTTCCATCACTGGGTTGGTCACTTAATATGGCCTACCCACATGACCCCAGGAAAGTTGATTTTTGTGAGTTAATTCCATTGCTATTTCTGAAGGTCCTCGCATGTTTACTCAGGCCCGCCATGTTTAGCACAATCAGAAAGAGTGAGAATGAAAGTATTATTTTGCAGCCACGCTTAGTGGCTTGTGATTGAGTCAAGTATCGAGAATCCAAGAAGCACACGCCAGAGTTATTTGCTATAACCCCCCGAAGATTTGCCTGTTTTTCCATGAGATGTGAATAACAAGCCTTGGTCCTGAGTCCATATTGATTTTGCAGAATCACTACAGGGGAAGAACACTTCAATTGTATTAGACACTAGTGACTCATATATTTATAGAATCAGAATTGGAAAAGACCATCGGAATCGTTTCATATGAGCCAGATATTATTTATCTTATTTTTATTGCTATCCTTTGGTTTGATATCACTTTCATTTCCAAATATATGCCATCCCCTCCTTTTCCCAGCAAGTCATCCCTATAACAAATAGCAAATGAAAAAAAGGAAATAAAAGCCTATCAGTAAAATGAAGTAACCTTTACTAGCCATGTCTGATAGCATATGTGACACTCCACACCCATAGTTACCAAGGAAGGAGATGCAATTTCTTAGTACTTCTCTGAGTCAAGCTTGATCATTATAATTATGTAGTGTGCACTTTGACTTGTAATTTTTTTTCAATTTATGTTGTTATAATCATTGCATGTATTATTTGTATGTTTGTTTACTTTAATCTTGATTTGTTCATATAACTGGTGGTGTTTTTTTTTGTTTTTGTTTTGTTTTGTTTTGTTTTTTGGCTGAGACAATTGGGGTAAGTGACTTGCCCAGGGTCACACAGCTAGGAAGTATTACGTGTCTGAGACCAGATTTGAACTCAGGTCCTCCTGACTTCAGGACTGGTGCTCTATTCTCTGCACCACCTAGCTGACCCTTCATATGAATCATTTTTTAAAGCACAATAATATTCCATTATATTCATGTAATTTCTTTAGCTAATTTCTAATCTACTTTGCTTTAAGTTCTTTGCTATCACAAAAAGCCTTGCTATGAATATTTTGATGTCTGTGGGCCATATCTTTCTGTCTTTTTCCTCCATGGGGTGAATGCCTAACAGTGAGACCGCTACATCAAAAAATAGGCATTTCTCGTCATTTTTTAGGAGCACATTTCATGTGTCTTTCCAGAGTGGGAGGAGCAGTTCACAGCTTCCCAATAGTATGTGTCTTTTTCCAGCTCCTTCACACCAGCTTTTTTCATTTTTCTCATCTTAGCAATTTCCCAGTTAGCCGGTGATACGTCAGAGTTGTTTGAATTCACATTTCTATTATTATTCGTGATTTGGACACATTTTTCATAGGGTTTATAATAATATCATAACAGTAGTTTCCAATTCTTTTGAGAGCTGTCTGTTAATATTTTATGACTGCTTATCTTTTGGGGAATGGCATTTAGTCTCATATTTGTGTCAGTTCCCTATGGATCCTGGGCATTAGACTATTTCAGAAATATTTAATGCAAACACTTTTGCGCAGGCAGTGATTTTCCCCCTTATCCCAGTCGTATTCATTTTGTTTGTACAAAAGTTTTTCGATTCAATGTAGTCGTAACTATTGATTTTATCTCATAGGATTGCCTCTGTCCTTTATTTGGTTAAGCGTATTCCCCCAGGCAGAGCTCTAAAAAGTAGTGCTCTTCCAGATTTTTTTATGATGTGACCTTTTTTAAAGTTATAGATTCATTTTAAGGTTTTTGTCACATGTGGTATAAGATCCAGATTGCTCGTTTTGCAGCGGAGGAAAATGAGATCCCAAGTGACTTTCCCAAAGTCACAGAATTGGTCCGTCGCAGAATTAAAAACAAAACCCAGGCCTTTTGACCGAAAGGTCCACCCAAAAGCATGGTGGTACATTCAAAGCTCCCCATTTTTATCATAATCCTCAGAACTCAGCAGCAACCAGATTGCCAAGTTCTGGAAGATACCTTGAACATAGTAGGTGTCTAAAATGATTCATTTGAATTGCTTATCTATGCTTTGACACCTTTGGGAAAATGGTAAACTTCAAGGGATGACAGGAGCTGGTAAAGAGCCCCTGAACCCATTTTTGGAAGATGGGGCACTAAGTCTTGGCACATTTCTAATTTCTTACTGTAGCATTCTATGCTTAATAAGAACCACTCCTGTTGAGTTCCTTATGAGGTGATGTGTCAAGATTGCCTTTATTGTCTCCATCCAGACTTAAATGAAGATTTATAAGACAAAAAACCCGTGCTTGATGAGACTATGTCAGCACATCCTCTTCATTCATTTTTATCACAGGAGCTAATTTTTTCTAGGAAATCTGTAGCCGAATGAAGTGCCTTCCTGCCATTATAATTAAGGTCTTTGGGTCTGGATAACAAAGCCAATTGGCTGCTGTGACATCAGTGTTGATCACTTGTGTAAGTGTGCTTCCCAAGGTGACTTGAAAATAGCAGAACCATTAATAGCAAACCCTCCAGAGCCATCTGGCCTCGACTTTTAAGCCAAACTCCCGAGAACCACAAAACGAAATAAGTAAGTCTTTTTCTCCTCCCTCTACAACTCTTGAAGTCGACTGAGTACCTTGTTATTTCTTTATCTACTAGTGTAATACAGAGATAGACTTTCAATCTCCTTGCTCATTAAATCAATGTTAATTAAATGAAGGAGAAATGTTATTTATGCTTTGGGGAATAAGAAGGTGCTGATGGTTCAGAGTTGATCATCTTTATTCCTTACTTGTTCTTACAAAAGTTTTTGCTGCTTTGACTTTTTATCGAATAGTGCAGTGCTTTCTAGGAGAGAGTTTTGCCCTGAGTGTTTTTACATGGAGCGCTTGTTCCTTGTTTGTCGCCGATGCCGGCAGAATATAAATACTCGTAAATTTGCATTATAACCAATATAATTAGTAGAAGTCATTTATCAGTGACTTAGACGAATGCTTAGCAAATTTCCAGATGGCTCAAAGCTAAGCAACGTAGCTAATAGGTTAGAAGATGGTAGAATTTTTTTTTTTAATCTCAACAGGCTGGAACGCTGAGCCAACTCCAATAAGGGATATATCAAAAGTACTACACTTAGAGTCTAAAAATTAGCTGCGTAAGTATAGCATAGGGAGATGTGTCTAGACAGCTCACAAGAGGAGAACTAGAAGTCTCAGTGAACTACAATCTTGCTGGGAAGCAGCTACGGGATGGGGAGGCCAAAAATTGAATGTACTCTTAGGCCATATTGACAGATGAGTAATGTGTCAGAGGAAGGAGTTTTCATTGTATTCTCTTTAGATTAACACTGGCAATCAGATCTGGGCAGGGCCTTTTAGAAGGAACATTCAGTCAGTCCACAAGCATTGCTTACTCTCTGTTCAACATTCTGCTGGGACTGGTGATAATGAAGAGAATCTCTTCAAGAAACTCCCATTACACTTCGACGGAACAATATGTTCCTAGACGAGTAAATATGTGATATATTAAAAATAAATCCAAGACTTAGAGCTTGAAAACTGGTCCCACCTCTTCCTGGCAAATTAGAAGCAGAAGAAATGGAAGCAATGTCAGATTTTCAATTCTTGGGCTCAGAGATTACTACAGAAAGTGACTGCACACATGAAGTTAATAGCTTAATACTTGGAGGGAAGACGATGACAAATTTGGACGGCATACTAAAAAGCAGAGACATCACCTTGTCGTCAAAGGTTCATATAGTCAAAGCTATGTAATAGCTTTTGACTTCTAGTAGCAGTAAATCGCTGTGAAAGTCAGACTACAAGGAAAACTGAACATTGCAGAATCAATACATTCAAATGGTGATGCTGGAGACTTTGAGAGTCCTCTGCATAGCAAGTAGATTAAATCAGTCTATATTTAATGAAATTAATTCATATCATTCATTGGAAGGATAAATACTGAAGCTGAGGCTTAAATACTTTGACCATATAACAGAAAGACTGGACTTAGAAAAAAAATAAGCCCTGATGTTGGGAAAAACTGAAAGCAAAAGAAGGGGACAGTAAGGGATTAAATGAATAGTGTCATTGAAGCAACGGCTTCAACTTCACAGACTTCAGAAGCTGGTGTAAAATAGAAGGAACCAATGGGTTCGTGGGGCCATGAAGAGTTGGACAGGACAGGAAAACCCAACAAGAACAATCAAGAGTTAAAGTATATGCACAAGATTGTGTGTGTGATCCAAACAATGAGAAACATATAGATAACTTTCCTAATAATTACAACTATTTTTAAAAGATTAAAAAATAAATCCAAGGTGATTCAGAGCAGGACATCAGGAAGGAGCTTTGAAGAAGGTGGATTTTAATCCTTCAAGGTGGGCTAGAAATTGTAAAAGGCAAAGGTACATTTCAGACATGAGAGCTAAAAACTTAAAAGCCAGGAAATGGAAGACTGTGCAGGGAACTACAAGGAAGCCAATTTTTCAGGAGCAGAGACGATGTGAACATGAACTGTGTAGGAGTAATCAGTTTAAGAAAGATGGGCCAAAAAATGGCCTTAAATCCCAAACACAAGAGTATATATTCTAGAGGCAATGGAGAGTCAACAAAGTTTCTTGCATAGAAAAGTGACATAAACAGAGCAAGTTTATAGAGTTAAGATCAGAGGGCTTAGGAATATGTGATGGTTCTCCAAAGGAAACCTAGAAGGTTCTGGTCAGATAGGAAAAGAAATGTGGTAGAGAAGTGTCTAGGAAAGCAAGAGCATCTAGGAGGAGGAGTCTGTTCTTAAGGAAGACAATGTGAGTGAAAGGAGCAGAACAGCAGAAGAAAGTCCTGGATTTGTCTGGCTAGAGAAACCCGAGCTCAGATCCTCAATCTGACGCAATTAGCAATTTCAGCTCTCTGCATCTGTTCACCTGTTACAGAGGGATGATAATCTCTATAGTACTGACTTCACAGAGTTTTGGTGAGGACCAAATGAAATCAGGAGTATTAAGTGCTTTTAAAATGTGCTATAGGGGAACAGCTAGGTGGTGCAGTGGGTAGAGCACCAGCCCTGAAATCATGAGGACCCGAGTTCAAATGTGGTCTCAGACACTTAACACTTCCTAGCTGTGTGACCCTGGGCAAGTCACTTAACCCCAATTGTCTCAGGAAAAAAAATTCTCTCTCTCTCTCTCTCTCTCTCTCTCTCTCTCTCTCTCTCTCTCTCTGTGTCTATATATCAGGTATGATTGTTGTCATAGAAGGACTTGAAATGATGTTATATGAATTGAAGGAACTTTGGGATCATTTATCTTATCAAGGAAAAGATGGAAGTTGGTAGATATTTTTTCAAATATTTGAAGACTGTCATGTGGAAGAGGGATTAAGATTATTTTGCCTAATTTCCACTCTCTCTATTGTCCTTTAATTTTTGTCTTCCTTCTCATTTTTTTTCTTTCTAGATCAAATTTTTTTTGTGCAACAAGATAACTGTATAAAAATGTATACATATAGTGGATTTAACATATAATTTAACATATTTAACATGTATTGGACTGCCTGCCATCTAGGAGAGAGGGCGGGGAGAAGGAGGGGAAGAGTTGGAGAGAAAGTTTTGCAAGAGTCAATGCAAAACCATGCATATGTTTTGTAAATAAAAAGATATAATAATAAAATTTTTAAAAAAGATTATTTTGCCTAGCCCCAGAACTGGGAAAGTCATGCAGATTTCAGTTCAGATTAAGGAAAAGTTTTCTAATAATTAGAGCTGTCTAAATATAGAATACACTGACTTTTGAGGTAGCAAGCACTCTGTTTAGCAGAAGCTGAATGACTTTGTGAGGGATTTTGTAGAATGGTTTCACATTTCAGGTAGGGATCAGACTAGAAGATTTCTAAGGTCCACAAGAAGGATTTGACATAATTCTGTATTAAAAGCTTTTCCGTCTTCCATCAGATGGACCATAGAAATACTTCTAATAATTGGGTTCAAAGAAATACTCCACGATGAATAATTCGACGTATCATTTGATCTGATTTCTATCTTTTCTCTAAAAACGTATTTATGCATTGTAAGCACGGAAATGAAAGTTAAATAATTGAACTCTTCAGTTCTCCTGACCTGTCAAGTGGCAATTACTGATTAGTTCCCTCTGCTTTTTTTTTTTTTTTAACTCTACCTCACATACAACATTAGCAACAGAAAAACCTAGAGAAACTCTCAAAATATTCAACAGCAGTGGAATAGGTGACTTTGTGGCATATTTGGCATTTGGACAAAAGTAGCGAATCTCAGAACCATCTCATCCAACCCATACCTACATAAGGATCCTGAATTCAGTGCCACTTTACAAAGCTAATTTTTGCTGCAAAACCTCTAAGTGTATTAGAACTTGCTACCTCTCAAAGGCATTTTTTCTTTTTTAATGCTTGGTAGCTCTAAATATCACTGTGTTTTTTTCTGGGGAGCCTTTCTGCAGCTTCCACCGCTGTCCCTGGTCCTGTTCTCTGAGGTCCAGCAGCACAGTCCCATGCTCTTTTCCACGCAACATCCAGCAGATCGTTGGAGACAGTATCATGGTCCCTCCCTCATTTGTCTCTTTTCCAAGCTGACCATCCTCAGTTCTTTTAGCCACTTCTCATGTAGATTGGCCAAAGGTCTTTCATCATTTTTTAAAATATTTTCAAAATGATCAACATGCTAATAGCAATGTGACCAGAACTGAAAAAAAAAAATAACTAACACTTATGTAGCACCTACTATGTGCCACTGTACTAAACACTTTACAATTATCATCCTGTTTGGTCCTTCCAACTACCCTGGGAAGCAGGTGCTATTATCACCCTCATTTCACAAATGAGGAAACTCCGGCAAACAGAGGCAAGTTCGGAGTCACACAACTACTAAGTGTCTGAGGCAGGATTTGCATTGAGGTCATCCTGATTCCAGACCTCCATGCTCTTTGGGACCACCACCTACTCTATATGAAGTCTAAGACAGGATTGTATAATTGCACTTCCTCTTCCTGGTTCCTGTTAACAAAGCCCAAGACCCCGTTAGCTTTCTTGTGTGTACCACGCTTTGACTTATTTTGAGTTTCCAGTTCACTAAAAACCCAGATCTTTTTCAGATGAATTACTGTTTAGTCATGATTCCCCAGGTGTACTTGGGAGGTGATTTTTTTAAGCTTGTAGTGAAGACATTATATTTATCTGCATTAAATTCAATCCAACCTGCTGTCCTAGCATTTCGAGACTTTACAAAAAAAACACATTCAGTTCTGTAATCCAGCATATTAGCCATGCTTCCCAGCATCGAGCCATTTTCAAATTTGAGTTCCTCCCATCCCACACTGAGTTCAGCCTGTCCCTATTCTTTTTGTGCGCTGATGCGGTCCAGAGCTCCGAGGTGTCTGTTCTGTTTCAGCTCTAGACTTAGAGTGTGATTTCTGGGAAAGTATTAATTTTTAACAAAGCTCCATTGCAGTAAAAATAATTAGGGGGCCTGCAGATTTTGTAGTAATGGGATTTTAACTGTCCCTGTAAAATGTCAGTTCACGCTGTGGCTTTCTGCAGGTAAATGACACGTTATTATAGCAGTTTTGTGATTGTTGGCTTCCAAAAAACCCAAACATTTGCTATATAACTTTTTTTCTTAAATCTCAAGTGCTTTAATTTTTCTATAATCCAGCCTCACTTTATTCCAGAATTACAGACTTAACTCTAACTATGCAGGAGAGAAGGGAGGAGCTCTGAAGCCCTATGATTCTATATATTATAAAAAACACAAATTCACAGAGCTAAGAGGGATTTCAGAGGATCATCTAGTTCTTTTTCCTGAGGAGGCTGGGGCTACATGGTACTTTAAAAGATTTTTAGTTAAAAAAAAAAAAAAAAGATTCTACTCTCTCTAACCCACTTAAGAGTTGAGGCCTTTTAATATCTAACCTACCTTCCTGTCCAGATATAAATTTCAAATCTTCTTTATGGGCCAATAAACATGGGATCTTTTGACTTTCTTTTAAAGAGCTTGCAATAGTGTACTTAGGGGGCATTATTTGGTTATCCCGTCAATTTTCTCTTTTTCCCAAGCCCTATTACTAGGGTTTTTGTTTCCTTTCCCATCTCCTCCCCAGACTATTTCTGGTTTCTCCATATTCCTCCGAAAATGTGGCCACAATAACAAGGTTTCTTTGTGCTGTGCTGCATTATAAGAAATATGTCTGGTTATATGAAAATCCAACTTTTCGTAAGATGGATCAGGTTCCGGAAGGCTTTTGTGTTAATGCTGTTCTTATGGAGGAGCAGCAGCGTCCTCTGTAACTAATGGTTCCTTTTAGTGGACTTGTGATCTGAATGAGTAGTGGAGTGGCTCGGATCCTTTCTTCCATGTACTGGTTTATTCATAGAATCACAGAATGGCAGAGTTGGAAGAGCTCTCAATGGCCATCAATGCAGCCCATCCGTACCCAGAAAAAACAATCATCTCTACAACCCATGCACCTATTGGTCATTCAGCATTTGCTTGAAGATGTCCAGTGAAAGGGGACTCATCATTTTCTAATCACATTTGTTGTGTTACCCTAGGCATGTCACTTTTTCTTTCTTTCTTTCTTTCTTTCTTTCTTTCTTTCTTTCTTTCTTTCTTTCTTTCTTTCTTTCTTTCTTTCTTTCTTTCTTTCTTTCTTTCTTTCTTTCTTTTCCTTCTTTCTTTTTTCCTTCCTTCCTTCCCTCCTTCCCTCCTTTCCTCCTTCCTCACTTCCTCCTTCCTTTCTTCTTTCTTTCATTCTTCTTTCCTCATGCCCAGTATACCTATTAAAACAAAGTCCTTCCAGAGGAAATGGATTTGGGAGAGGAATTGGAAAGAAGAAACCACGGTCTAGTGGGAGGAATACCGCAAAAGACAACCAGGGGATCTGGGTTCTAAGCCAGACTTGGTCACTTACAAGCCAGGGGACCCAACAGTTCGAACCCCCAGTTTCCTCATCTTTAAAATAAAAATGTTAGCATCGAGTAGCTAAAGAGTCCCTTCAAGCGGTAAAATTCTATGGATGATAAAGTTGACTGATTACTTCGCAGTCCCATTAGAAGTAAACAGTGGAAAGGATGCCATGATATTGTCTGTCATAACTCTGAGTTTCCAAATGATGTGGTTGTTGAAGCTCCAGGCACAAGGTCTGGAAATCGTCATGAATTTGGATTTGTTGGACTCAGTAAGTCTGTGGAGGGCTTTAAAATTAGTTTTGACCCTCACATCTAATTTTTTTTTCCTACATAACCTTTTTTTTCAGGACTCCTTTTCCCAGTCACTGTCTTTTTAATCCCAGGGCACAGGAGACGCGCATCAACACTCACTCATGTTACCTTTTTTCCTTCTTTTTTCCAATTTGGAAACCTTTGTTGAGCCCCTATTCCTAGAGTCAGGTTGGAAAGTAGTAAAAGCCTGTTCCCATTTGATAAATGTTCCTTCTGCACATTAGATAACTCAACAGCTATAGCTAACAGAAGGTTTCCTAGGGGTCCAATTTAGCCATCTGGCTGTCTTCTGCACCATACAGGCCCATGGATGCCAAACTAAGGTTCAACTGACTTGAACCTGATGGGTAAAAGGGGTCCAGTCTCTCCAGAAATCCCTCGTGAGTTCCCAACCCTTTGGCCAAATTCCCTTCAGCGGATTGGGCCGAGAGCACCCATTCCCACCGCGGTGTCTGAACGGGGAAGGCGAGACCGTGGGTGTCCCATCAGCACCGATCACCATGCAGCTCTCTCCTCCCCAGCGGGCTGACCTGTTTAACAAAGCAGGTGGATTATCCAGAAGTTGATTGCAAAAATTTGGCTCATTTAACAATATTAAATATGTCTATGATGTTGCACCGAGCCCTGGTGACTTCCCAGTTAGGACAGACCAGAGATTCTTTTCTTTCTATGACTGAAAATGTTCTGCTTTGATGAGCCAGACTTTGGATGCCTGGGGTCTCATCAGGAGGGGCTGTAGCACTAACATTTGCATCTGGCGGTCAGACAGAGGATCCATCTTGCGCTTCCCTAAATGGAGTCCTGCTAAATAGGATGCTTTGACTGTTTCAGTAGAAACATTTTGTGTTCCCGGTAGGGTTTATCAAACCAAGCCCAAAGAGTATTTTAAGAAAACAAAGGAGAGGTAGCAGAAGATATGAATTTGAATCCAAAGCCAACTAGCTGGAGGACCTTTTGGGGCCTCAGCTTTCTCATCTTTAAGACGAGAGGGTTGGATTAAATAAACACCAAGTTATCTCCTAGCTGTAGATCTAACCAGAGTGTGATTCCAGGAGTTAGTTCAGAAATGGGAAATGACTATTTCCATGGGAAAATGACTGGCCATATTTAAGTGTTGGTTGGGGTAAACCGAGGTCTTGCAGATCTCTCTTGAAATCTCTGCCTGGGTACAGCACCGTGCCCTTCAGAGAGAGATTACACATTCTCTCTCCTCTGCAAAGTCATGATAGACCTGGCATAAGGGATTTATGTGTTAGAGGATGAAGATCTTAAATTCATGGGAGATCTCAGAACAGCCAGCCAGCTACCCAGAGTCAAGTTAGAATTGTGCAAACCTCAGGGGTTTTCCATCTCAATTCAATTCATGATCGAGTCAAGTCTGGTTGGGGTTTTTTTTCCCCTGACCGTCTTCAAAAATGTTTCCTCTAAATAGTCCGTTTGATGAGTAACGTGTGTTTTTATGTGATCACCAAGATGAACATTTTTTCCTATTTTCAGATGTGGTCAATATGCTCAGCTTTCCCTATGCATCCAGTGGAGAAAACACAGGAATTGTGAAAAAGTTCCAGAGGTTTCAGAACAGAGAGCTCGAGGCAACCAGACGCCAGCGTATTGATTACCCCATGTAAGTCAAGAAAATATAAACCAGAGGCCACTGGTGTTCGCTGATTCTCCCTGGGGGTCATACTCAGACTAAAGCAGTCTTTCTAAAGACATGCATTTTTAAATACACTCTTTAAAAGGTCAATATCTCTGTAACCTAAATTATTCTACAAGGCCTAAAAGATCCAGAAACCCTCAAGGCCCAATTTTCCTAAATTATTGTCAACTCTCTGCTATCTTTTAGTTTAGTTGGATTGAGGGGGAAAGATTTTTATTTCATTTTCACTGGGTTTTATCAGTGCTTTGTGATTTTAATTAGCAGTCTTTTTCAGATCTAGATACCTCCATCCCTATTCCCATCCAAGTCTTTATTGCCATTATAACAGAAAAAAAATCTGTTCAGTTGTTGTGTCCAATTCTTTGTGACCTCATTTGAAGTTTTCTTGGCAAAGATATCGGAGTGCTTTACCATTTCCTTCTTTAGCTCATTTTAAATACGAGGAAACTTTGTCAAATGGGGTTAAATGACTTGCCCAGAATCACAGAGCTGAGAGGTGCCCGAGGTCAGATTTGAATTTAAAAAGATGAGTGCTTTTAACTTCAGACCTAGCTCTCTATTCCCTGGACCACCTAGATGCCCAAAGAAAAAAATAGTTAAATAAAAGCACCCATTTAATGATTGCATCTGACCAGTGTTTATAATTCATTGCAAGTAGTCTCCTAGCTTTTTTGTCAAGAGAAATGTTTTATGATCTATTCTCTGGGACCAAAGATTGGTCATTAGAATTACTCAAAGTCCAGATTTATTTTGGTGTTGTTTTCATTTGCATTATTGCTTTTTTTTTTTTTTTTTGGTTTTATACATCTGACAAGATTACTAACAATAGGAAAACAGGCCTGAGGCCAAGGGCTGATACCACGCAAAGATTTCAGATTTAGCTATCTCGTCAGCACTTTTTCTGCCCTCCACTCTGCCCTTCCTAGGTCAGAGACTTGGAAAGTTGGACAACTTTTGATTTTCTTCATCGATTCCAGTAAAACCTGCATTTTCTTTTAGCTCGATTGAGGGATGCCTCCTTGGACTGGATGGATTTAGCAGAGTGATTTAATCCTTCCCATGCTGCCGGGATAGAGATAGATCTTAAGTCAGTTTAGTGAGCGTATGTTATTGCTAAGCTTCCTTGTAATAACTTATCTTCATGAGCTTTCTCAGCTGGGTGGTCAGGAGGGAGCTGGGTGCTTCCATCTGTTTGAATATCTTACCACTGATTTTTGAGACCACACTGTCAAGTCCTAAACATCCCGAAGCACTGCAGTACCGGCGTGCCTTGGGGTTATTCCAGACCAACCCAATAAAGTGAATGTCACAAGAAAGCAAGTCACGTGAACTTTTTGTTTCCCGCCATCATCTGAGAATTTAGCAAGTTGTAGTCTTTTGTTGTGGAGGATCTTGCCTCCGTGTTAAAGGCTGCAGACTGATGGGAGGGTTGGTGAAGGTTGGGGTGGCCATGGCAATTTCTTAAAATAAGACAACACTGAAGTTTGCCACATGAATAGACTCTTCTTTTCACTTGAATGAATACTTCGAGACCATTGAAAAATTATTACCCATTAAAAATCCCATTAAATAGGGAGACACAGTAAGGGAGAGAGACAGCTGATCAGTTGATGGAGCAGTGGGAACATACAAAACATTCATCCATTACCTTCACCGCCTTCCATGTTGTAATTTGCGGTGCCTCAAAACAATTACAGTCATGACATCAAAGATCAACAGTCATAGATCACCGTAGTAAATATAATAATGAACAAGTTTGAAATATTGTGAGAAGTATCAAAATCTGACACAGAGACATGATGTGAGCACGTGATGTTGGAAAGATGGTACCAATAGACTTATTTACTATAGAACTTCAATTTGTAAAAAACACAATAGCTACACTTTGTAATAAAGCAAAGCACAATAAAATGAGGTCTCCTTTATACTCTCAAATAAGCTAAAGCTCCCTGAACCCTAACTTTAATTAGGAATTATATTGTGATGAATTTAAAGAACTCAGCCACTGAACCATTCCTCACCCATATTTTTTCATTCCAGATATATGATAATTAAAAGTATTTGTATATATGTGTATATATATGTTTGCATGTTTGTAAAGAAATACATATATATTTACATACACATATATAAAACACACATACAGTCTTTATAGTACTTCATCTTTCTGACTACATTAGATGTTTTTCTCTCACAAAATGTAAAATATTACTTTTCCAAACAAGATGGCCAAAGTCCAAGACAAAAATAACCATTCAAATTCAACAAGCAACTAATACTTGCTAGGCTCTGGAAAAGCAATGAAAAGACATCAATAACCTTCATGGAACTCATATTCTGCTAGAAAAACTTACATTTGGAATATTTGTTCCATATTGGTAAGCCAGAAAGAAATGTGAAACGAAATAACCAAAAATGCGTGGGAATACATGAAAAGATTATATTTGACAATATAACACCATCAATTATCATATGATGAACACATTATTACATTTCTGCAATCATTATTACAACCTACTACTTTTTTCTTCAAGACTCTTTATAGGAAAGAAAATGAATTTTAAAAACCCCTAATAGTGATGTCATATTATTGATTAGAATCACTTTTTACTAAATTATCTCTTACTAGCACCTACATTTTTAATTTCCTCTTTAATTTTGTAACCTTAATCAAGGACAGAAATGGCAGCTACCCAAGATTCTCAGAAAGACACAACAATAGAATTTTTCAAAAATAGTCAGCTCATATGTTGGATTTGTACAATGAAGCCTTCCTCCTTTGTGATATATTTCAATGTGGCTTTCTCATCTTGAGAAACCCGACTTTGCTGCTCATCTCTCAAGATATATTTGAAGGCAAAATCATCCCTTTATTAGGAAGAAAATAATTTGTTTGATAACCGTTAGCTATAATAATCTGTTTTGAGGTGAGATAAAGAAATCAATTTTCTTTTTTCTCCCTTTGCTCTTACAGGTTTACCATTTCAGTATGGCTTTATTTACTCCATTATTGCAAAGCACATCTCTGTGGGATTCTGTACTTTGTTGATTCAAATGAGATGTACGGCACACCGTCCCTATTTCTAACTCAAGAGGGTAAGTATAAGACAATGACCTCCTAGCGCCACTGGAATTTTGAGGATTTCTCAGAAGAGAAGGCTTTCTCAAACACACCGACCTATTGGCTAATCCTAGGCCAAAGAAGTTAATATTCATAGACGGTGATATTGCCCAGAGTGCTCAAATTACTCAAGAGATGCTCTAATTTTCCTGTTCAATAGGAAATGAGGTCATCCTGTCGAGGCGCTTTTTGAAAAATATCGGAAAGTCCCTTTTTTATACTTGGCTTTCTGTCATTTTAAACTCAGTTTCTTTTTTCTTTATTAGGTCACCTGCATATTCAAATGCATCTTGTCAAAGGGGAAGACCTTGCTGTGAAAACCAACTTTATCCTTCCGTTGCAGAAGTGGTTTCGACTGGATATCTCTTTTAACGGGGGACAGGTAGGGTGACGGGAGATTGTCCATATTTCATTCTCGGCATATGTTTCAATAAGGCGAAGGACTCTGTTTTAGAGAGCAGAAAGATCTTCAGAAATGGGTTTGTTGGAGAAGATCGTGAGCTGTCACAGACATTCAGACCAATACGCTTAAAAGCATCCCTTTTAAATTATATGAATGGGGAAGTAATCGTACCAATAATACACTCAAAATTGTCTAGACATAGTCCCTTTCCCTTGAGGATCCAGCCTTACAGTTCAGCAGCCACAGTTATATTTCACATAGGGCCAGCAAAATACTTAAATTCAACCACCAGATTGGATTGACTAATGTATCATTGTCCAGGTAAATGGCTGTTTTGACAACACGTAGACACAGCCACAAAGTATAATGAAAAGACCGTTCAGGCATTTAGTGCCCTGAATCATTACAAATAGTGTGATGTCCTCATGGTCCATATTTTTGTGTTATGGCAAACCTGTGACTTTGCAACTAGTTCCAGCTTGTCACTGTGTACAATATGTTCCATTTTCCAGTTAGTCTTTTACTAACCGTCCTTATTGGTTATGGTTTTCTTGAAACAAAACTAGGAAGAGACTTGTTTTTATCGTGTATTGAATGATACCTGGTTTCACTTTTGGTTGTGGTTTATAATTTTTTTCCCTTAGAGGAAAGGAAAATAATATTAAATAATATTAATTAATTAATTGAAATTAAATAGTATTAAAGCTTGGCTTTTTTCTGGAAGATTTCTTGGGGAATTTTGTTTAAGTAGGATGCCTCTGATCACTCCAGTCTCCGATGTAAAAATTGTGGTGCCATTTTGTTTTTGTGTATCGATGTAAGACTATATTCTTTGTTATTGTTTTTTAATTACTATCACTCTTGTCTCCTAAGAGAAAGGCCAGGATTGTTGCTTTTGCTCTTTCAATAATTCAAAATCAATCTTATTGAGCTTTTTTTTTTCTTCCCTGAGGCAACTGGGGTTAAGTGACTTGCCCAGGCTCACACAGCTAGGAAGTATTAAATGTCTGAGGCTGGATTTGAACTCAGGTCCTCCTGACTTCAAGGTTGATTGAGCTTCTATTATTTGTAAAGCAAGATGTTTGTTGTCCCTTGTGCTATATATAGGAACTTGCAGACTCGTAGGTGAGAATCAAGGTACCTGCAGTCAGAAAGGTGACCCAGTGGATACAGTGCTGGACCTGAAGTCAGGAAGATTCATCTTCCTAAGTTCAAATCCAGCCTCAGACACTTATTTTCTAGATGTGTGACTCGGACAAGTCACTGACCCCTGTTTGCTTCAGGTCTTTGTCTGGAAAATGAGCCAGAAAAGGAAATGGCAAATCACTCCTTTATCTTTTCCAAGAAAACCCCAAATGGAGTCACAAGAGTTGGGCACGATTGAAACAACTGAACCACCACAAAAATTAAAAATCAAAGGTGACCAAAACTAGCTTCCGATGATCAAAACAGGGATGTCACAAAGGCACATCAACTGAACGCTACAGACAGTAATTGCCGGAGGAGTTTAGAGAAGAGAGGGATCAGTTTGACTGGAGCATGTCAGAGAAGGCTTTATGGAAGGGATGACATTTCTGTCGAGTTTTGCTAGAAGGAGAGAAGAGAGAATGGATGAATGTGATTTGCATAGATGGAGAAAGTCATTCAAAATAGATGAAAAGCTGTGAACATAAATGGGAGCAGGGAAGACTGCCATATTCAAGAGATATTGAGTAAATCAGTTTGACTTGAAGGGAGGATTCATAGGAGAAGTAGCAGGAAATGAAATCTAAGGGTCAAAATTGAAGGAAACTCAATTCCTGATTGGGCAATTCAGGTTTTATTTAATAGGCAGTGGGGAGTCATTGAAAGTCTTTGAGCAGGGGAGTGATGTGATGAAAAGGTATTTTAGGATGATTAACATGATTGCATTACACGGGGTCAATTGGAGCAGAGAAGATTAAAATCCGGATGAGTTAAGACGTTTAACTGAAGGTGTTTTTATATTGAACTTCCAAATGAATACAGGTCTAAGAAATGGAGACAGAAAGAAAATAAGGGTCGATTTTTTAAAAAGTGAAAAAAAAAACCACAGATCAAAGAGCTCTTTTTTATGTGAGCATAATTGTAAAGTTGTTTGTTTTTTTTTTCCAGTTGCATGGATGGGTAGCCTTAGGCTTTTTCTATTCAGTTATTTTGACAAATCCTTTGACCAGTAGATTTAGTGAAGCAATTTGTGAATTTAGTTGACTAATAGATTCTTTTATATTTATTGATCTGACCAATTAATTACTGGATAAATTGACCAGATTTATGAGTGGTTTTCTATTCTGTAGACACTGAACCATTTAACACTTATCACCTGTATCATCACACTGGAGTATCATCAACAAGCACTTAGTCAGCCCACAGTCTATGCTTTCATCCATCAGCTAGCTACTGTGGGGAATACAATCACATGAAAAGAGAAACTCCCATTCCTTTGGGAAGACTTGTTGTTATTCCCTCACGTAGGACTCCTTGTGACCCCATTTGGAGTTTTCTTGGCAAAGATACTGGAGGACTTGCCATTTCCTTTCCAGCTTGTTTTACAGATAAGGAAGCTGAGGCAAACTAGATTAAGTGCCTTATCTAGTCAGGAAGCTAGTAAGTGTCTGAGACCAGATTTGAACTCCGGAAGATGAACTTTTTTGACTCCAGACCAGGGTTCTGTGCACTGCCCCACCTAGATGGATGGGAAGCTTATGTTCTCATTAACGAGGACAGATGAGCCCTCATGAAGCAGCCAGAGAATGATAAGACAGCATAAATCAAGGGTTGTATGAAATAAATTTAAAAGAACTTGGAGAATTCAAAAATTTAGAAAAGTGATAAAGGATAATGGCATATGAAGGGTCTACAGAACAAAAAAAATTTTCTGAGGACTGCAGCAGACTAAATTTTAACAAGCTCTCTTTGAGATCTGAAGTTCCGATTTCCTTCCAGAAGCTGAGGCTTCACACAGGAAATAAAAAGCCCTTCTTCCATTTGGGGGGCCATGATTTTGAAGGACTTGAAATCCAAGAGGAAGCAGTTCTTGCTTAATATAAACATTTATGTCTGTGATTGCATAGGGATCCACGTGTGTATATGTGCTGCATGTACATCACCCATACACAGATTTATCTATACACACACATTTATATACATACTTATATATGTGGGTTGATATGTATATTTATATTCCATGTATCCATATGCACATATATACAATGTTCGTATATGGGATTGTATGGTGGTCATACACAAATATAACGTGTTTATGTTTTGTGTGTACATATACACACACATACACACAAACGTGTTTTTATTTGGATGGGTTTGTATATGTGTATGTATTTACATCTGAGCATGTGTGTACATACACATCGCATTACATCGTTTGGTTACGTTTTGGGATTATATGTATTAAATATTCATAATGATAGTATAGTGTTAACAAGTATTCAGAAAATATAGAATTAAATGATGAATCCCAAACATATTAATATTAGTTTTATATATATTGCATTTAGCATAATATGACTAATTCTATTTAATTCAATTACGACTAATACTTATCTCTTTTTCTCCCTTTAGATCACAGTAACAGCCAGTGTTGGAAAGGATTTGAAAAGTTATCAAAATCAGTCAATTATGTAAGTGCAGCATTTTCTTTTACTCAAAGTGATGCAGTGTAAGGTTCAAGGAATATCTATACTGTACTCGTTTATCACAGAAATGGAGCAGTTTTGCCTTCCTCCTCATTTAGTTTCTCTAGTTCATGGTCTTTTTCTCCCTGACCAGTAACAAAACTTTATGCTTGCTTCCTTGCTTCCTTCCTTCCTTCTTTCCTTCCAATTTTTTTTCTTTCTTTCTTTCTTTCTTTCTTTCTTTTTCTTCACTTCCTCTCTCCCTCTTTTCTTCCTCTTTCCTTCCTCCTTCCTTTCCTCCCTCCCTTTCTTTCTTTTTCTTCTTTCTTCCTCTCTTCCTTCCTTTCTTTTCCTTCACTTTCTCCTTCCCTCTTTTCTTCCTTTTCCTCCTCTTCCTCCCTTCCTTCCTTTCTCCTTCCTCCCTCCCTTTCTTTCTTTCTTTTTCTTCTCTTTCTTCCTATCTTCCTTCCTTTCTTTTCCTTCACTTCCTCCTTCCCTCTTTCTTTTTTCCCTCTTTCTTCCTTCTTGCCTTCCTTCCCACTTTCCTTCATTCCTATTTTCCTTCTTTTCTTTCCTCCCTCCCTTCCTCCCTCCCTCCCTCTTTCCCTCTCTCTCCCTCTCTCTTCCTTCCTTCCTTCTTTCCTTCCTCCCTCCCTTCCTCCTTCCCTCTTTTCTTTCTTTCTCTCTTCCTTCCTTCTTTCCTTCCTCCTTCCCTCTTTTCTTCCTTCCTTCTTTCCTTCCAATTTTTCTTTCTTTCTCTCTTCCTTCCTTTCTCCTTCCCTCTTTCTTTTTCTTCTCTTTCTTTCTTTCTCTCTTCCTTCCTCCTTCCTTTCCTCCCTCCCTTCCTCCCTCCCTTTTTTCCTTTCTTCCTTTTTTCCTTTCTTCCTTTTTTCCTTTCTTCCTTTTTTCCTTTCTTCCTTTTTTCCTTCCTCCCTCCCTTCCTTCTTCCTTCCTTCTTTCCTTCCTTCTTTCCTTTTCCTCCTTCTCTTCCTTCCTTCCTTCTTTCCTTCCTCCCTCCCTCCCTTTTTTCCTTTCCTTCTCTCCCTCCCTTCCTCCCTCCCTTCCTTCTTCCTTCCTTCTTTCCTTCCAATTTTTCTTTCTTTCTTTTTTGAAGTCCACAGAATTTCCTCTCCCTTCTTTCAAGCCCCAGAGCCATATTCCTTTTTTGCATGTCCATGTAAATTAGGCTTCTCTTTTATAGTACTTTAAAATTATTTGTTTTCTTTGAAAAACATTGTGTAAAATATATCATCTTCCTAATATTGTTTATTGAAAACAGTTGATATGCTAGGCACTGTATAAATGGGAGGCATTCTTCATATTTATGTTTCTAATCTGAATTAGAAATTTATACAGTTATAAATATTGGTGTAGTTTGTCATCCTTATGTAATCTTTTCCCCAAAGAGTTATAGAAAAAGAATCTGGCCCCTTGCCTTGTTTTTGTGTAGAATCCTGGGACTTGGAGCCAAGAGTCTCAGATGCTGAAATCATGGGGGTAACCTTCTGGTATAATTCACAACTGGGAAGGCACTAGTTAAATATCCTGATTGCTTCGAGACTTAAGAGATTTGTGAGGGAATGTGGAGAAGGTCTAATGAAGAGAAAAAACAACCAGAATGCATCCTTGGAAAGGATTTTCAGAACTCATTAGGACTGCTGACATTTCACTGCTCCGTGGCCTTTGCTAGCCGCATTCACACCCACCACTGCTACCTTTGCTTATCCCAAGCATCTCTGCCGCCTTTCCCGACACATTTCCTTGAGAATCCAAGGAAGTATATATAATCTGCAACAGATGTTTGAACAACTTAGAATGCAAGACAAACCCTTATTCCCTTGAAAACCAAGCGAAAAGAGACACGGGAGGAGATGAGCTGTGTGTATCAAGTTTATATGTTTATTACCACATTTCCTGGTCCCCATTAGGCCCACCCGGATTTCTTTCAGGTTCTGGCACACAGAACAGTGCTATTTTCATGGCTGGATTAAAGGATTATGTTATATAGAAAGCCTAAGGAACTGGTATTATTCAGCATGGGAAGAGAGAGCTGAGGCAGCTCCTTATTAACTACATGAAAGTAGATGAAGGATGTTAACAAACCAGTTAGTCTTGCTCAAGAATGGAGCAGAAAAAAAAGTAGAATTAAATTGCAACAAGGGTCATTTAGACCAGAGCCAGAGAAAAAATCAGTGACCCCAAGAGCTCTGAATTTTAATATTTAGATATTAACTCAGAAGATTTCAAGAACAGGATAGGTAACCATTTGGAGAAAGGGAACGAACCGGATAAGTGTCTTTAGGCCTCTGCAGCCTGATTGTGTGGGAAATGTTATGAAAATTAAGTGTTGAAGCTTTTATTGTACTTCCTGATTCTCATTAGACTACTCTGATTTCTTTTTGTTAATTAAATGTTTTATTAGAGGCATCATATTAGACATCAATTACAGTTACTGAATAATTATTTACGTTTTAATTAATTTCAGTTCTTTAAATATCATACACTTACTTCTTCAGTTTCTCTAAATCCCCTTCAGAATTGTCTTTTCTTTCTATATCCCAGTTAGACATCATTGATTTCTTATACTGAAAGGCCTAATCCTGAATTTGGAATCCAGTTGGATTTGAATCATGACAGTGCCCCTTCAATGTTTACAAGCCAATTCAGAATGTCTCTTCCCCTTTTTCCCTTTCTTGCCCCTCCTCATCCTCCCCCCGATATTTTCATATCTGGTTGAGTTTCATGTATCAGATTGCTTCCTATCTGAGGGAGGGGGGAAGAAAGGGAAGGAAAGATAGAATTGGAATTCAAAACTTAAAAAACAAGCCAACAATGAATATTAAAAATTGTTTTTTACATATAATGGGGGGATACAATATTAATTAAAAATCTATCTGGTTAAACTTCCTAGTTACCTGTTCTGTTTTTTCTGCAGAAAATAGTATTTTTTTTTCTTTTCAAGCTAAACAAATATAGAGATCAATATTAGATAGCTAGCATCCCCAAGATCTTCTCTCTCTCTCTCTCTCTCTCTCTCTCTCTCTCTCTCTCTCTCTCTCTCTCTCTCTCTCTCTTTCTCTCTCTCTCTCTCTCATGTTTCCAGAGACTCCATTTTCAGAAAACAATGGTCAAGAAACGGACAATTACAAATTGTAGGTTTGCTTGCTCTCATGTGATCTTAAAAGAGCCTCTTAAATACTCTTTGGACTCTGTTTTCTATTGGTAAAAACATTCATATTGTCTCTTCCACAAAAGTGAGATAGGGCAAGTTCTCCAAGGAACGTTTGAATGGTGCTTGAGAATAAAGAACTCAGACGAAAAATTTAAATCTGAGATTCAGAAGCTTCCGATTGTAGCTGGAGAAGTCTGGAGAAGTCAGTAATTAAAGCCTTCATAGAGCAACAGTCCCTCAGTGGGTCGGTGAAAATGAGCTCAGAGTTAGTCCGGGTTAAAAACTTGACCAAGTCTTTAGATTCACATGTATTTGTGTCCCTTGGAGCTTGGCTCTTTCTTCTTAGTTTTCAGCAATTCTTTCAGATTCTTTGATTTGATTATCCTGATGGCAGGTAAAGGGCAACTAATGGACCTACCTCATCTAAAGAGAGTAGCTTAGGCACTCGGGGAAGGTTTAAATTGGC
Source organism: Antechinus flavipes (assembly GCF_016432865.1). Classification (NCBI taxonomy): domain Eukaryota; kingdom Metazoa; phylum Chordata; class Mammalia; order Dasyuromorphia; family Dasyuridae; genus Antechinus; species Antechinus flavipes. Next base: position 16,322,133 of record NC_067403.1, on the reverse strand, counting down.
CACAAAGGGCTATTTTTTTTTCCGTTGTGGCAGAAAAGTTGACAGTTACATTGGGGAAGAGGATGGCCGTCCTGATGAAATCACAACTCCCCGCGAGTTAGCCAGATTCATGGCCATCAGAAGAAGAGGCCCAATTCAGTTCAGTTCGACAGGTAGCTGTTAAGTAGCTTCCACCTGTGAGGTGCAAGGCCATCTGGGGGGGGGGGGGGGCTCCAGTCCTCCTGCACCCAGGTGTCCTTTGGTATTGTCAAGGTGAAGCTAATGAGCATTTCCTGGAGAGAAAACTGCAGGATTCTCTAGACCATACTTTGAGAACCAGCTTTAAGCAAACTGCTTTTCCCCACAACAGCTCCACAAGACAGACAGTCTTAACTGTTTTACTGATGATGAAGCTGAGGGATTAAATGATTTTCCCATAGTTACACAGCTGTCACCGGGTCAGGATTTGAACTAGAGTTCCTGATTCCTCTAATTTTTGTTGGCTTGGTTTCTAAGCAGCCCTGACTCAGATTTAATTTGCATCTACCTTGAACTTCATCTCACCTTCCTAAATTCAGACTCTGCTTTTTGCTTGATTTTTTTAATCCTTGCCTGTTGATGGAGTCAGTGGACTCTGCTCTCTGTGACCTCTAATGCCTTCTCTTCAGCTTTTGTTTCATCTTTCCGGCCCTAGCTCTTCACCCAGAATAGGACCCGCCATTCCATACGAAGGTTTTATTGCTGTGGATGTTGTCGTTATCGACGTTATTGCTGTTGTTGACCTTCGTGCTGTAAAACCGGGCAATTTCACTTTTACTGGTAATGAAAACAGAACAGAGAAAAGATGTGTCCTAGAGTCACCCATCGTGATTTTTAGAACAAATGATTTCTTAACTAGTGCTCCATCTGCTGGTTCTCATTGCCCTTGGAGAGAGCGAGAGGAGACGGGGGATGTTAGGGACATGTGGGAATGAACCTCAAGGAGTCCAGAAAGTGACTTAGATTCCTTATTTTAAGTCCTATAACAACACAGACCTCTGTCTTCTTTTTCCAGCTTTCGAGAGGATTTCTATTATAACGACACAGAGGGCTACTTCATTCTCGGAGGCAGCAGGTATGCCCCTGGAACGGAAGGATTCTTTGGTCCCATGAAATACTATCGTCTCAGCGTGATGGAGACCGAACAGGTAGGTCTGGGGCCCGGGTGACAGATTAATGGTCATTCGCCGGTAATGTAACATGGGAACACGCGATGCAATGTAAACAGGAGATTTACTGGAGACAAATTGAGTAATAATTCTGTAACCAAGCATGATTAATTTTGAGGGTTTCTGCAAGTGTGATAATGGATTTCTGTCAAGATTTGGTTCATTTAATACTCATAAAATGGAAATAATTTACTTTCTGTGTTTTAATAACCACTAGCTTAATGATGGAGCAGACTTTTAGCGAGATGCTGCATACCCACTGATTAAACTAATGAAAGAAACCTAAGGTTTGTGAGGTATCATTTAAGGTATCAGGAAGAGATGCTTTAGCAGGGGAAGCTCTTTAAAAAAACATGCAGATAGCCCCCGACTTAAGAATGGATTGTTTTAAAAGTACATTTGCAAGGCAGTTGTTGAGAAGTTGAAATATGTTTCCACAGAGAAAAATTTATATATGTATCTATAAGGTTATGTGTATAAAAATGTACATTATAAATATACACATGTAGATAGATAGACATACACACCTATATTTATATATGCTATATATTGCATGCATACATCCACAGAAATAAATATTCAAATAAATGTAAAGATTAAGGAATGGAATTATAGGAAAATTATAAAAATTATACTGTAAATTTAAAAAAAAAGTCAAGCAAATTAAATCAAACCTATACATATATATATATATGTACTCAGAAATACATATAATGACTAGGTTCCCAAACCAAATCAGTACTAACTTGTAATATGCCTGAAATATAATATTAATAGTACTAGAAGAACTGGCTGCCATATCTAACAATATTTGCATGGGAAATTAGGTTCAGAGTTACAATTCCAGATGCAGGAATATCTTATCCCCTATTGTAACTTGGGAGTGGGATCGTGTGCGATTCTTCTCCACTTTGGCAGTGAAAACAGAGTCTTAGTTCTTTTCTACACTGAGGAATAGGAGCTCGAGCTGATTAGGTATTGAGAGGGATGGGTGAGAGGAATGCTGGGAAAATTTTGGGTCAGAGCTTCTGTAGTTTTCCTTAGGAACACTTCTCGTTTTGTCCATCATCTTTTCTCTTTTTATTTATATTTTTAAAAAATTATAAACCTAGAAAAGAGAAACATCATGGCATGGTGAGAAAGGTGGTTCAATGGAAAGTAACTTGAAGTTGGAAGACTGAGGTTCAACTTCTAGGAAACCTGGGCAGGTCATTAAAGCTTTGAGTGCCCTACACAACAATAAAGATATGTCACTGACCTGTGCCCAGAGAGGGAAATGCCATGCTAGAATTTGATTTCCCACCAGTGAAATCTCCAGTTTGGGCCATCAACAAAAATAATCAAATAAATACAAAGAATAAGGAACAGAATCGTAGGAAAATCATAAAAATTATACTGTTCATTTTAATAAAGTAGTCAAAGCAAATTAAAACAAACCAAATGTGTTTAATTTGTGTCCCCTTTCCAATTCATCCACACTTCCATTATCTTTGGTTTCTTTTTCTCATTTTTATATAACTGTTGCCTGTGTGTGCTGTTGGTTCTATTGCTCTCACTTTGCCATTGTCCTTGTGAGCCATACTCCCTGGATAGGCTCCATATTTATCTTTTTTTTTTTTTATGATGCTATAATATTCTATTGCATTAATATACCATCATTTATTTATCCATTTTTCAATCCAAATATAGAGTTGTTTTTAGGGTTTATTTGGTTTTTTTTGAGGATTTTTCTTGCTGTTACAAATAAAGCAGATATTTTCATACAGGAGGATCTTTTTTGTTCTTTTTCCGAAACCCTTTGGATAGGGCCATAGCAATAAAATGACCGGATCAAAGGGGATAATGGGTTTTGTTAGCCAACATGTAGCATGCTGTCCTGTCCGGTTTTTTCTCCACTCGTTTCTTTCTTTTCCATGGGCCCCACAGACGGATCATACTTTCCTTTTCAGTATACCATGTATTGCTTCCAATCACAGTTTCTAGTCATTCCTGATCCATTGTGAGAACAGAATCCCACAGCTTCTTCCTTACACCAGTGAGCAACTGTTCCCTTTGAGGTTTTCCTCAGGGATTTTCCTGTTTCTGTCAATGGCCTAGCCACTCACCTAGTCATCCATATTCTAAATCCCTCTGCTAACTTTTGCCTTTTTCTCACCTTGTACATCTAATCCAATATGAAATATTATTGATTTTACATACATCATTTCCCTTGAATCTATCTCTTCATTTCTGCTGCCACCCTAGTATGTGCCTTTATTATCACCCGCTTGGATATTTTGATAAATCTCTGTTCCCCACTTGGATTATTTTGATAGATTTCTCCACATCCCAGCTTCCATTTTCTTCTTCCCTTCAGTCCATTTTTGTATCACTACCAGATTAGTCTTTCTTTGGCTTGTGTCTAGTCACTCATCTGCCCCAAATGGGTCAGTACCTCTCTTTTGCTTTGTCAAATAAAGTCCAGACTCTTTGCCTTGGCATGAATGGCTTTCCATAGTATTCCACCAACCAATCTTTCCAATTTTACAAATCAATCCGTCAACAAGCATTTATTAAAAATTTAGTATTTGCCGAGCACTGTGTTCACACTCTTCTCTGCCACTGATTCTAAGCTTTAGTCAGACCGGGTTGCTGATCATTCCCTATACGCATCTCTGTTTTTGCACTTCATGCTTTGTTTAGACTCTTCTCTGTGTCCATATGCCCTTCTCTCTCTCCCCCTCCCTGTCTACACGTGCTGAAATTTTACTATTATAGCTCAAATGCCCTTTCACGAGAACTTCCTTGATGTTCCCCAGTTGGAAATTAATCTCTCCTTCCTTGGATCTCATGGAGAACTTTTGCATTTATCATGTTTTATTTTATATTCTTTGTACTAGTGTCTGCTTTACTTCCCTTTGTATTTTCCCCAGCACCTGGGACGGGGATTTCTGTGGGTGATCATGTGTGACTTTTTGCATGTAGAAGATATTTAATAAATGTTTGATGAATCAAATTGAACTGCTAGAAAGGAAAGAGGGGGGAAGACTGTGGTTTTTCAAAAAGGCTCCTTCCTATCCTTCCCTTTCCCCTTTTCCTTTTTCACTAAATTCCTGTAGAGAAAGATAAAGGTGCACTTAGCTGATGGTTAATGGCAGTTTTTTGAATGTGCATAGGACCAAAGTACTATCTATTTACATTTCAGCAGACCACTGCAACCCAATGGGCCTCCTGAGCATTACATCATAGAAGCTGGCTAGGTCTCACGCTAGCTCTGAGCCTTGGGAAGCAACAGCTGGGGAAGGAGGAGGCAGGGAGCAAAGAACTCCCATTTCTTACCTTCTCACAGGCCCTGCACTAGACTCCATGCTTGTCTAGAGTAGCAATTCAGATGAGAATCAGAAACTCATGGTAGAGTCTGGGGGAAGGGAGGAAGTCCACAATAGGGGTCTGAAGCATTGAGGGTGGAGAAAGGGAAGAATGGGACATCTCAAATAGGGAAAAATTAGGTCTTTTTTTGTCACCCAGATGATCATTTGTCTGTGAAATATGTATCTTGCCTACCAAATAAAGCCAGACTTTTAACCTTAATATTCTAGGTTCTCTGTAAGATATATCAGAAATTAGGTGTATGTAATTTGGAGACTTTCTGCAAGCTGGCACCTAGATGGGTTTGGGAACCTACAGAGTACTGAAGTCCCTTATTTAGAAGCCATCTCAACAGCTGATGAGTTTCTAAATTTTGGGGCTGTAGAAATTAGCCGTCATGTACCATGGCCAGTGTAACATTATGCTCATGTGGAACATCATCTCCCATAAAGAAATGCCATTTAACTGGCCAACTATCTGGACTGTGGTTTAATAGCTCTGACTCCTGCCTCCAGCTAGGTGGGATGAGAGGAACGTATAATAGAGCAGATAAAATGCTGGAGCATAGAATTCCTGAGTTCAAATCTAACTTTGGTATTTACTCATTTATGATCCTGTGCAAGTTTCTTGATCTCTGAGCCCCCATTGTCTTATGTGTAATAACAATAATAATCATAGCTGACATTTGTTTCCACTTTAAGGTTTACAAAGAGCTTTATGTATCATCTCATTTAATTTTTACAACAGCCCTGTGAGATAGGACTGATGATTATCATCCTCATTTTATATATGAGAAAACAGAGGCTAAAGGGGGCTGAAGGAGGCTGAGTAACTCACCCAGAGTCAACGCAGCATGCTAATGAAGCTTCTGAGACTAGCTTTGTCTCCTGTGCTCTACCCACTGCCCCATCTATGACTGCTGTAAGGATCAGATGGCATAGAGTACATCTGCAAACTTACAGGATCTCCATGTCATCTTGGTCATTTTTACTATATATGGGGGAGTCCTAGCTCTGTAACCTTCCATCATTGTGACTTTCTTTAGTTTCAGGAAGGAAGACCAGAAGCCTTTTTAAATTCTTGAAATTGAATTCTATTTGAAGAAGTTTGTGATTTTTAATAAAAAGAACAAATTACTATTAAATAGTACAGATGTCTTGACAGTCCCTTGATTGATAGAAAAATCTTCTTTTTTCCAGTGCTTCTTTTACAGTTAATTTTGCAGGAGGGTGACTGGGATCCTGAAATTTAGGTCTCAGATAACAGAAAAATAAAGCCCCTAATGGGAGAAGAAAGCTTAGGTTGAGAGAGGAGAAAGGAAAGGGCAGTGATTGATTTTGCAAATTGCCTAAAACTGAAAACCTCCATTAAAAGGTTCATTTTCAGAAGAGATGCTCAACATGTTTAATCTATATTGGATTATTTGCTGTCTAGGAGGAAGGGAGGGAGAAAAAATTGGGAACACAAAGTTTTGCAAGGGAATGTTAAAAACTATTATTGTATGTATTTTGAAAGTAAAAAGTAATTATCAAATTTAAAAAAATAGAAAGAAAAGAACCGGAAAAACAAACAAACAAGAAGAGATGCTCCAGAGAGTGAACTGGGCTCTTTGGGATCTCCGAGGCCTTAAGGCATTGGCGCTCAATCTTTGGATTTGTTTTTTTTTTTTTAGATCTTCAATCCACTCTTTGAAAAACAACTTGCTGATCAGATTGAGTTATACTATGAAAGATGTGCTGAGATTAAAGAGATCGTGTCTCTATATGCAAACGTCATACGGCAAGGGGATGACAATCCGAGAATGTGTAAGTATTCAGCTTTGGGACGTTACTTTTAAGCACTGTGCTCTTATGCTTGCTTCCACATTGAACTACAAAGTGGGCTGAAACTCGACCCTAATTGAGAATTGCAACCATGACTTGATATAAGTTAAAAAAAAAAATTGGTTTCCAAAATCTGGAGATGGATACTTAGCAAAATTTAGCAAAGAAATATAAAAAAGTAAAAGCAAAGAGGAGCAGAAAACTGTACCATGATTTTGACTGTATGAAATTTGAGATAGTTTTGAACCGCTATATTGTTTTATTCCCAACTAGTTGAGCTAGTTTAGACAATAAGGATTAATTAGAGAAAAAGAATAATTACTAGATATTTTTCCTTGATGCATTTTGACCTAAGACCATTAAGAATTGTGTATTATTTGCCTTTACCAATGCTATATTATGAGCTTGTTTTTATGAGCTTTTGCTTAAATCCTTGAAATTGAATTCTATATGAAGAAATTTGTGATTCTTAATAGAACAAATTACAATTAAATTGTACAGATTTCTTGACAACTCTAAAGCAAGAAATTTATTTTATTATATTCCTAGGCCATAGTCATCATGTTCCTCTCCTCCAAACTTCTCTGTTTCTTTTTGAGAGCATCATTCTTTTATTCAACCAGCTTTGCCCTCTGAAAGTCATTCTCAGATCTTTCCCTTCCCTCGAACGACCATATCTTGTCAGTTGTTGTCTTATTCCTTCTGTGTGCAAGTGAGTTGGGTTTGAGGGAGGGAGGACTGTGCAAGGTTGCCTGCCTCACTTTTTCCTCCAGAGCCATCTGGTTCCAGTGACAAGATATAGATCAGGACAACATGGCTTCAGCTCCCTGATGTTATGTTCCTCTTTGAGAACAAAGCACAAAAACCCAACATCTTATCCATTCTACTTACATTCTCCTGCATCCATCTTCTCCCCCCTCATGAAGTCATCAGTCTGTCATCGTCTCTCGTGTAGATTGTCACAACAAATTTGGAATTGGGCTTCTAGCTTCCAGCTCTGTGATGTGCAATCCTCCACACAGGGCCCATAATAATGTTCTTAAAGCACAATCTGACCATGTCACCCAGGTTAAAGAACCTCCAAAGGCTTTTGATGAACTTGAGGATAAAATAAAAATGTTTCAGTTTGCTAGATAAAGCCCAACTCCAACCAGTTCTCTCAGGCCCACTGAATACCACCAACTCCCTTCTGGGTTCCAAATGAATTGGCCCACTTGCTGGTGCCCAACTCAGCACTATTTATTTCATGATTTGTCTTTGCACAGTCAGTGCCCCTTGGGTAGAACATACTCCCTCTGTACCTCTATGAGAAGCCCTTGCTTTCTTTAAGTCTCAGTTCATCCTATTGCCAATGAGAAACCATCCCTGAATTTTTTGAACTGCTCACATCCTCCCTCTTTTATTATCCTGTATCTACTTTTCTGAATATTGGATATTCTCATTGCCACCATCTCCCGCAGGACAGTTATGTTCATTTTATCTTTGTATTCCCGATGTCTTGTAGTTTTGCCTCCTATTTTAGAAGAGCTTAATAAATGCTCTGGGGATTGATTGGATTGGATTAGATTAGATTGGATTGAATTGGATTGGATTGGATTGAATTGGATAATCAATCGTCCCTCTAGTGTTCTAGCTGGAAGTCCAGAGCACACTAACTACTTTCCGGCCTTATGCAGTGATGCTAGGATTAGTCACATGCATTTCTTCTGGAACAGGAAATTCCTAGGGGATATTTGTTCTTAGCTGCAGTAGATTACATATTCATTCCTGCCCACACAGCTCCCCATATACCCTGCAGCTGAACTCCTCAATCGCCGTCAGATTGAGGGGCAAATTTTGCACAAGTGCCAATCAGATGAGTTTTGCATCAGATGTTCCAAGTTGGAGATCAGAGACGGGTTATAGGAGTGTGAAAAGGCAATACTTTGGGAAATTCAGCTCAGGAGGAGGTTCTAGGCAGACTGCCCCTCTTATAACAAAACCAGCCAAAAATATGATACTGTCAAAAGAGGATATAGTAAAGAGAGGGGAGCGAAGATATCCTGAAGCAGAAAGAAATGTGTGGAGGTCGTAAAATATAATCTCAGGGAATGGATTCTGTCGGTCAGGGCCTCCCTTTGTCATTGGGTCTCTGGGCAGAGACTTTTCAGGGTGGAGTAGCGACCCATCAGATTTCTCTGACTGCCTCCCTCTAAGGAGTCTGCCTTCCTCAGGCTCCTCTTGCTCCGCTCCTCAGACAGAGCTGTCGAGCAGGTAGTCACCCCATCGGTCCTAGAGGGGACCAGCTGTTCATTTTGCAAAACCACTTAACAGTCATCACTAGCTCTGGCTTCCTTCCCCCCGGCTTGCCTCCAGAGATGTGACCCAGTGACGAGGGGCACCCTTTCCAATTCCTTTCTCCTCAAACAGTCAATCACCAGCAGTTTACATGAACTCGGCCGCCTTTCTCCCTCTTCCTTCCAGCTCCCAGGTTTTATTTCAAGTTTGTCTTGGCAGGGAAGGGGCTCAGAGAGAGGAGAATTTCCTATTTCAACACACACATATGAAACAGGAAGGCAGATTAGGGTGATGAAAAGAGCACTTGCTTTGGATTCGGAAGGCCTCCTTCAAATCCCGGCTCCGTGACGCCAAATCGCTCACCTCTCTGAGCTACACTTGCCTCTGTTATAAATTGGGGAAATTCAATTCAGGAAAAGGTTATAAGAATCATCTATGAATAGATGAAGCAGGTTTGTTCCTGCTCCCTCTCTGTTACAAAGTTGCTGTGGGGATCAGTGAGACAATGTCTGTCACCACAAATAGTTTCCCCACAAATAATCTTTTGAAGTGAGCTATTATTATAACTTCTTATGTTTCTCTTTTTTTTCCTAGGTAACCACAAAAACTACTATTTAGATCTTAATGGTAGATATGGAAAACTGTCAACATGCCGGGCCCTTCCTTGGGGAAAAGAACTGAAGGACAGATACCTAAATTTGTTCCAGATTTTGCAGGAAAAGGATTTTTCATCTGGTAATTGAGTCTTCGTCTTGGCTTTTTGAAACTGCTTTGGAAAGCTCCCATTTAGGGGCATTTCAGTGTGTTCTCTTTGCTGGCTTAAGTTTCTAAGTGTTTCCTTGAACTAGATATCCTTGGGCATTTCAGAATTAAATTCTGTCCACGTATACAAGTAGCTCTCAGTAAATCTGCGAGTGATACTATACGTATCTATCTATCTGTATGGATACATCTAGGTCTATCTGTATATATGTGTAATGTATATATATATATGTATGTATAGATCTCCATTACTCAAAGCTGGACCCTAAATTTAGAAATCATAAATTGTAATTTAAGTCCTTCCCAACCCAGAAATCTTTAAAGCTGCTTTCCACAGGCTGTCATCATCTCTTTAAATATCTGCTGACTTGATTTTATGTATTAAGTAGACAATTAGAACTAGAACTAGAAAGGGAAGAGGTTTGGTAGTCAGTCATCAAATATCCAGAGGGATGAAGGAATAGGCAAAGATTAGTCTGGAGAAAAGAAGGCAAAGAAAAAATGTGAAAGTTATTATCAGATCAAGAAGCAGCATAGTTCAGTGGGAAAGAGTGTTGGATTTGAAATCAGAGACCCAGCTCAGCCATTTATAACTCCCATCACCTTAGCAAGCCACTGAATTTCTCTGACCTCAGTTTACCAGTCTGTAAGATAAGATAGATTGGACTAGCGAGATAGGAGGAGGGGTCATGTTGTTCTGTGTCGTTCCCAAAACCAAAGCTAGGTAGATGTTATTGGGAGACTTTTCAGACATAAGAAAGGCTGTCCTAACAACCAAAAGTGTCCAAAAGCATGATGGGATGCAGCGCTCCCCACCGCTGGAAGATGGGGCTTTCATTACGATGGATAGGTACCATCTGTTGGAGATCTCAAAGAAGGGGGTCAGTCCTGCATTGCATGGGACATCGGGCTAGATGGACTAAGGTTTCTCTCAGGTGCTGTAATTCGGTTTCTGACCGTATTTAAATGAGATTGTATTTCTTACAAAAGGTTCAAAAAGAAAGCAGTATTTTTCTACTCTTTCAAAAACCTTAAAATCGTTTTTTAAAAAAACTAAGCAAGTGCTACTAATTGGCATCCTTTCATGTTTCATTTTCCACTTCAGAAAGACTTCTTTTAATCTAAATTTAAATTTTTGTCCAAGTGTCAGGAGCTCTGACATCATTATTTTGTCAGCGCCTGAGGTCTGACAAGTAAAGATGAGTGTAAACTGGGCTCGTTGGCTCTTTTAAGAGACTCCTATGTATGTGAACATCAAAAATAGATAGCATTTGCTCCCGACTGGCCGGTCCCTGCATATCGGGAGCCCTTTAACATCCCAGGTTTGCATCCTTCGGGATGAGAGGTATGGAGAAACTGGGACTTGTCATTTCGCTTCTCCTTCAGGCCTCTTCTGGCATTAGCTCTGCTTAGCTCCCTGCTAAGGAGCAGCCCAATAGGTGCTGCTCAAAATGCTAGGTCTCCCTTTCCTCCGGCAAGCCTCGCTTCCCTCGGCACGTACAGACCTATATTTCTTCCTAGTCGTTCTCCTGGGGCAGAAGCGTGGGCCGGAAGAGAAGCACGGGGGCCTGTCCTGCCAGCAGCCCCTCTCCTTTCCAAAAAAGAAAATGAAACCTTTCTCAGAGACAGGTTATACTTGACCCGGGGCATTCTGTTGGCTCGAGCCAGAGCCTTCCCATTAGCACAGAGAGAGAGGCTGGAATGAGATATGTGCCGAGTTATGTAACCAGAAGGAATAAATGGCATGTAAATCTCATTTTATAGTTTCTAATAAATAAATTTAGGTTTTAAAGTATTTTTACCCCAGTTTCCTGTGGAAAGAACAGAAATCATATCGGTGTGACAGGGTGCCAGTTCCCTCCCTCCTCCTGACCTCAATCTGTCCTAAGTACCTAGCACAGCTTCCCAATCTCACGAGGTAAAATTGATCATTGGCTGGCCGGAGCCGACGAGAGATTGTGTTTGGGTCGCTCTTAGATTCCTTTCCTTGTTTGGAATTCATCGACTCCGTGTCATCAGCTTCCATTAACACCTTTCAGCTTACAGAGAGCCTTTGTTTAGTCAGTCAACGGGCATTTATTATTTACTCTGTGCCGGGTACCGTGCAGAACACTGGGAAGACGGAGAGAGAAAAAGCGGTCCCTTTTCTAAGGAGCTCACGTCCTAATGAGGGAGGGAGACAGATTGTGAAGAAGTGGGTCCCTACAATCCCTGGGCAGCTTCCGCTCGGTTCCCACCGCTGGGCATGAGGAAAGCCTTATTGGGCATCTATGTCCCATTAGTCACCGAAGGGGGAAGGAGGAATCTTAGAAAGAATCCAGTCCAAGGAGCACCTGCTTTATCAGTTCAGTAAACAGTAGTTGGGAGCCTACCATGTGCCAGGCACTTTGTTAAGCACTAGAGATACAGGGGAAAAAAGATACTCCCCGACCTCAAGAAGCTGACAATCCAATCAGGAAGGACTGCAGAGAAGGGGAAGCCAGAAAGGTGGGGTCGGGGGGAGAGGAAGAACCTCGGAGAGGACCCAAGCTGGGACCGTGATGATCAGATCTAGCAGAACTGCAGATGGAAAGTGGAACGTGAGCTAGAGAGTCCAAACCCTGCCACTTGTAAAGGAAAACTTAGGAGAGAATTTGATGTTCCAGCCTCCGGCCCGCCAATCTTTGATAGAGAGAATAAAGCGAAAGCTTAAATTGAACGATGAGGGATCTGGGCTAGACATAAAGAAAACCTCCCCGGAGGTAAAGTTGGAATTGCTGAATGGATCACCACAGGAATTGGTGAAGTCATTGCCAAGGGCAGAGCTAGGAGCAAAGAGAGGGAGAAGTCACAAAGAGCAAACGTAGATTTGAATAACGGTTCTTTCATGACGGCTGCCTCAGAGAGGAATGAGCTGGCGGCTGTCACATCAGGGCTCCCCGGGACGGGAAGGATTCAAAGAGAAGCTTGAAAGCCACTTGTTAGCCACTTTGTGGGGCAGATTCTTGTTGAGGTTTGGGCTGGGCTGCAGGAGCTCTCAAGTCTCTTCCAACAAAGAAATTCTGGGGTTCTCTGAAGTCTTACAAACCAGGAGAAGCTCGTTGGGCACAGCCCTGCTTTTAGGCCATAGAGCCTATGATTTCCTGGCTACGTATGCATATAGGTATTCATTCTCTCTCTCTCTCTCCCTCCCTCCCCCCTTCCTCTCTCTCTCTTTCTCTGTCTCCTCTCTCTCTCTCTCTCTCTCTCTCTCTCTCTCCTCTCTCTCTCTCTCTCCTCCCCTTCCTCTCTCCCCCCTTCTTCTCTCTCTCTCTCTCCCCCCTTCCTCTCTCTCTCTCCCCTTCCTCTCTCTTTCTCTCTCCCCCCATCTTCCTCTCTCTCTCTCTCTCCCTCTCCCCTCCCCTTTTTCTCTCTCTCTCTCTCCCCCTTTCTCTCTCTCTCTCTCTCTGTGTGTGTATATATATATGCCTGTGGGTGTGTTTACAATTTAATCAATACTTATTAGGTACTTACTATATTTAAGGCACCGTGCTAAGCTCTAGGGATACAAAAAACAGACAAAAGATAAACTTTCCCCCTTAAGAAGCTTACAGCCTAACTGGGGAGACAAGGTGCAAACAAATACCTATGGAGCAAGCTATATGTGGAATAAATAGGAAATAATTAAAAGAGAGTGTACTAGAATTAAGAGGGGTTAGGGAAGCTTCTGTATATTTATATTCACATACACAGTTGCAAACTCATAGGCTCTGTTATCTAAAAGCAGAGTTTTTGTATCCGTGTGTGTGTGAGCGCCTATAGTCTTAGTATCATGGCATTGGAGTTAGAATTCTGGGTTCGAGTCCTGCCTTTCTGCCTGCTACATATATGGACTTGGTATCCTGGGCAAACACTTAACCTTTCAAGGCCCTATTCAATTTATAATAGATTTACAAGCGGTAGAGAAGATCCCAATCTATACTGGCAGAGTCTCATCTTCCCAGAGTTCTGTATACCGATGAAATCCCAGGTCCGGTCGTTAGGCTGTATCTTTACCACCCAGACAATATTTCTGCTCCTATTGTATCTCCCTCAGCGCTGTCTAAGACTGTGGAGGGGAGATCATTTGCTTTAATTTTAAATAAATTAACCTCACCCTTGAAGTGGATAAGTAGGAAAAATCAAGGAGCTGGGCAGGTCAGAAGGCTTCCGATTTTTGGTTGTTATTCAGTCATGTATGATTCTAGGACTGCGGACTAGACTGTCCATGGAGTTTCCTTGGCGAGGATACTGGGGTGCTTTGCTGTTTCCTTCTCCAGGGGATTAAGGCAAACAGATTAGGTAACTTGCCCAAAAGCCCACAGCCCAAAAGCTTGAATTTGAGGCTGAATTTGAACTCGGCTCCTCCTGACTTCTAGCCTCGCTCTCTCATAGCTGCTCCTAGGTAAACAGGGTAAGTGACTTGGCCAGGATCACATAGCCGGTGAGTGCCTGAAACTGGATTTGAACTCTGACTCTAGACCTAAAATCTACTTCTTTAACCACCTCCTAATTGTACCATGACTCAGGGAGCTTCCTTCTAGAAATGTCTCTCCCTTCAGGGTCAGGCCATTATGATTGGTCAGCCTGGAAGTCCAGTTCCTCATCAGATTCCCCTTAAAACTAGCTCCTCGATATTTAGCAGATTGAACCCTCTCTAATGGGCTTTTAATTTAAATGCTCATAAATGGGAGTCCTATAATTATAGCCAAAATGACAGAGAACTCTCTACTTTCCTTCTCTCTCTTGGCCTGTATTTAAAATTTGCACGTATTTAAAATGTAGGGGTGCAGTTTGGGAGCACCACGAGACTGTGTGTGCTGCCGTGCCAGGAAATGGGCCTAAGGCTGAGGCTGGCCGGGGTGGATCAGAGCAAAGAGGCCCCTGAGTCAGAGGAGTCCAGCCCAGAGCAGAGATTTAGTCAAGGAAAGGGTCCGGGCTGGAGGGTGGCGGAGTCCAGCGCGTGGTAGGTCAGGGAAGGCAGCTGAGATGGCATTCAGGGCGTGAGCTTTCTCTCTGCTCCCTTATATCTCCAGGGCCCTAAGGGGCTTTGTGGGGTGTGCGGGAGGATTAGCCCCTCTGGCGGGTGCTCTTGCCAAACCCCTTCCAGGGCTGCCCCACCACTTTTGGTGTCCACAGGCCCCCCACTTTCACCTGTGGCTCCCCAAGGCTGTGGCGTGCGCATTAGCCACAAAAGCTGGCAAAATTTCCTGGCAGGTGCACCAAACCGGGCTGGGGGTAACCAGTGGGCTTTGCTTTGGACATTAAAGATGCCAAGGTCACCTGCTGGGTCCTGGCGATTTTTGTCTCACCGCCGGACTTGGATAACTCAGAAAGGGGCTGATGACTTTGTGCAGTTGCACCTTGCTTAGATCTAAATCAGAGGCAAGTCAGGATGTCTCCCCATGATGCCATTGGTCCCTTTGGGAAACGAAGGATCCACAACCACTTGCTGTTGTCGGAACGGCTTCCAAGGCCTTCGGGGAGATCCCGTCCTGGGCCGAGCTAGGGGCAGGGGTCAACCTCCCACAGCGGGGCCGCTTTCTCCCATGCAAGGGCATTCTTTCTTTGGAAGCTTTTCAACTATTTGGATGCTTCCTCTTGGAGAATATGCATAATCCCCAACAGTCTTGGAAGCTGCCGGTTCTGGATTGATTCACAGGGTGATAATGAAACCATTGGCTGGGGCTTCACAGCCCAGTGCTCATTACCTACCCCAGAGCACAGACGACAAATCATCCTCCGCGACTTTGATTTTCTAGGGTTTGATTTTGTCCAGCAGACCCATATGTGCACAATCCATCCCTTTGATGGTTAAATGACACTTGTATTTGCACTTTCTTAAAATAAAAGAACCAAGCCATCTGCGTTACTCGCAGTGCCCTTTTGGAAGCTTGAACTAAAAACGATTTTCCTCTTTCTGTTCCTGACACACAATGAGCTTGGTTTCCCGTTCCCGAGTTCTGACTCTGGCTCGCTCTGCAGTTCTGTGATCCGGAGGCAAGGAGCTAATTGTTCTCTCGCTCAGCTCTCTCCTCTTCAAAGGGAGAAAGTGTCGGTGATCTTCCTGGTGGCACTGCTGGGAGAGGGAGCCAACCCGGGATGCCCGACCACTCCGCAGCCGTCCGGGGTTAAGTCACGATGACGGGTTGTTGTGTTTTCTGGGCTCCTGGTTTTGGAGGAGAAAGAACACGGCTCCCTTTTAGTTCCTTCCCCAGCCCATTAATCTCCAGAAACGAGGCGTGTTTTTTAGTTACAGCCCAGCTAGAGAAAGTGCATATGTTAAAGCAGATGGACGAAATTAACAGTTTCATTAAATTGATTTTAAAATTGTCAGTTTCACGATGACACCAAAGCAATCATGGCGCTGGTTTTGTGCCATGATTGGAAATTCAGACTTCAAAGAATGTGTGAAACTAGCAGTTTTGTCTTGGAATTAAAATTTTTAAATTGCCTTCCCTCTCGCTGCTGAATGCTTAGTTCTTTCACAGCAAAGACTGATTCATGCATTCATTTAAGCTCAGAATTTTAATTATTTAAAAGAAATCCAAAAAAAAATCTTTTATCAAACAGATGACTTCCAAGTGTGTGAGATTTTGAGACCTAGAAGCTCAAGTCTTAGGAGTAATTCCCTTCCCCCACGGCCCTTATTGTCCATCCCTTGCTAACGACTGCACCACCATGACAATTTTTGGAGTTGGGGCCAGGGGCCGTGGGAGTCATGTTCTAATGAATTATTTCCCTTTCACAGAATCATAGAATCTGAGAAGCGTAAGGGGCTGTAGTCTAAGCCAACATGAAGCCATCCCCACTCTAACAACCTCACCGCGTGGCTGTTCGGCCTCCCCTTTACAGACTCACCGTCTCCTCAAGCAACCAGGGCTTTGATCATTAGGAAGCTTTTCTTGATATCAGACTAAGCTGGAGAGTGTACCTCCCGCTCCTGCTCCTGTCCTTCCCTCTGGAGCCCACAGAACACACAGAATTCACCCACCAGCCCTTAGATCCCCCCTGCTTTTCTTCAGGCTCAACAGGCCCCTAAACTGCAGTCTTTGGGGCTTTAAGCCAAACGGATGGTTTTGTTCAGGTTTTTGGCCACACAGGTGAGGTACGGGCGAACGACATCTTAATGTTTAAAAATCCTTTGCTGTGAATACCATCGGGAAGTCCCTGAGAAGGATATATATACTTAAAAGTAAATCTATGAATAAGTTGGCATGGGATTTATTTTTAAAACTTCACTTGAATGGTACAGTTTCTATTGAATAGAGATAAGAAGATTAGATTTGTTGGGTAAAATGAGATTCTTAATTGCAGTGTGTTCCGATGGATCCTTGTTTCCTGAGGTCCATGTTCCTGTAGTGATGGAGATTGCAGCCTATCCCTGCCATCTCTTCCAGCATGATTTTTACCCATGACTTCCTACATTTCAATGCAAGCAATCTACCCAATGTATATGTTTGAGGGTCTTCCTCCCTTTCTCCTGAAGTAATGAGATCACCAGTGAGACACTGGGCTTTCTACTTGCCATCCCTTGTTCACTCTGCAAGATTAATTCATCTTTTCTATTGTAGATTTTCCTAAAAGGGTCTTCCTCCCTTTCTTCTGAAGTAATGAGAACACCAGTAAGTCACTAGGCTTTCTACTTACCATCCCTTGTTCACTCTGCAAGATTAATTCATCTTTTCTATTGTAGATTTTCCTAAAGAGGGTCTTCTTCCCTTTCTACTGAAGTGATAAAAACACCAGTAAGTCACTGGGCTTTCTACTCGCCATCCCTTGTTCACTCTACAAGATTAATTCATCTTTTCTATTGTAGATTTTCCTAGACGTTTTTTACTCCTATTGTTCTTCATTGTCCCTCATTTCTTCCATGTTGCAGGATACTCACACCCAACACATGATGCTCCCTAGCAACTTGAATTGTGCTAGGCCAAAATCCAGATCTGCATCCCACACCTTGGAGTCACTCTCTCATTGACTGAAAACTCTTGAATCATGGTAGTGGCTGACCCCTTCTCATAGAATAGGACCATTATATTTTCCTCCCCACTTCAACTGGCAAGGCGGCGAGAGCCAAACGTTTTCACTCTTCACGGCTCAGTGGCTTGAATTGATTGAGGAAAAGGACATATTGGTAGTTTCAAGGCCGTAGCCCACCTCCGGTTTGTTTATATTTTCAACCACATCTTTTATGTTCATCTTCCCAAATGACTTTTGCTACTTTCTATTTTGATTCCTCAGTGGTTGGGTGGAAAATCTAAAATAAAATCATGAAAAAATATTTTGGACTTCATAGGAAAATTCCTGTTGAGTATCACGGTTTCCAAGAAGATAAGAAAGAGCTTAAACTAGTTGAAAACAGCTCTTTAAAAGTGAATCATGTGTGGGATTTAACACTCAGAAGAAGTTTTTATAATACAAGGCCTGGCACGGGGCCTTCCTTGCACACAGTAGGCTCTCGATAAATACACGAATGAATGAATAATAAATAATAGACTAGAGAATTAGGAGACGGTGGTAACTGGAATGGCGGAACCATAAAGCCCTCAAGTTTTGCCCAAGTGCTAATAAATTTAGAGGTTCCCAGGAAGGCTTTAGAAGATGATATGTAGCTTAAGGAATCTGAATAATCAGCTCCTGGCTCACAGCGGTGTT
The DNA here is from genome assembly GCF_016432865.1 of Antechinus flavipes. Lineage (NCBI taxonomy): Eukaryota > Metazoa > Chordata > Mammalia > Dasyuromorphia > Dasyuridae > Antechinus > Antechinus flavipes. The sequence continues at coordinate 16,304,081 of NC_067403.1, read as the reverse complement.
TTAAAGGAAACTGGCTACTTAATGTCTTATATATGGCCGTGTCCGGGAAGGAATTGGAAGCAAAGGGGACAAGAAAGTATCCAGTTCAAAGGGGTGGGGCAAGAGAATTGGGGGACTCGTATAACTTTTTCAGAAAAACAGAGGAAATGTTAGAAGGAAAAAAAAATACCTTTCTGAGGAAAATCTAATAGAGGTAACCTCTCTTAAGAGTTTCAGTGGTCCTGATTTGCTGGTGAGTCACACTGAATAAATTGCTCTCCAGGGGGATCTTTTCAGCTATATATGGCGAATCAGTTTTCCCAGGGCACCAGACAGTCTTTCAGAGCCTAGGAAGAAGTCATTTGCAAAATGACGTCTTAGCATCCCAGAAGAGTTTAATTTACCTCCCCTGAGGGTGGTTTACCTTGACTCACTGTAGGATCAGTCATAACAATAACTCAGATAATTTAATTGGCTCTCTCCCCCTCTTTCCAGAATCCTGGCCACCTCATGGTAATTAATTTTGTGTACCCTGAATTATGTTATTTCCAGTGCCAGGAAGCCAAAATGATTCAGTGCTAGAAGTTGGTGGGAGGATATTTGAGAAGGCTGTAAAGAGACTCTCCGGTATTGACGGTCTACATCAAATTAGCTCCATTATTCCCTCCCTGATGGATTCCAGCTGCTGTGGATACCATAAAGCATCCTACTTCCTTGCAGTCTTTTATGAAACGGGACTAAATGTGCCTATAGATCACCTACAGGTAGAGTATTTCATGGATTTTGCTGGTATCAGTAACCCTCTTTACATTTTTTCCTTTTAGCAGTAATTTAAAAAAATTGTCGAAGAGGTTGGGAAGGTGGAATAGTTGATGTCCGTCTTGGCTGGTAGAAGCGGCCATTTCTAACTCCCCGGGGGGCTCTGAAACTCCTGAGGTAGAAGCGAAAAGGCCGATGGATGAGGTAACGCCATTATGCGGGAGCCAGTGCCTGAGCGTTTGACTAAAAGAGGAAGTGATATCTCTTCTGGAAATGCAGCCTTAGATGAAGAGCTGGTCTTCATCATCCAGAGAAGCGCTCCTACCACGTTGCACAGCAACTTGAGCATTTAGGAGCAGATTATTTCTTTATTATTATTATTATCATAGCTTTTTATTTACAAGATATATGCATGGGTGATTTTTCAGCACTGACCCTTGCAAAGCCTTGTGTTCCAACTTTTCCCCTCCTTTCTCCAGATGGCAGGCAATCCCATACTTGTTAAACATGATAAAGTATATGTTAAATACAATATCTCTATATACATATTTATACAGTTGTCTTGCTACACAAGAAAAATCAGATCTAGAAAGAAAAAAAAAAACTGAAAGGAAAACAAAAATGCAAGCAGACAACGTTGTTGTCCACACTCATTTCCCATAGTTCTCTGAGGAGCAGATTATTTCTTGAAAGATAATCTCAACCCCTTCCCTCCCAAGCCAGACTTTGATAAATGCCTGATTTTGGTTACTTTAGTCTCATCCTCCTGGTCCTCTAGGTAAGGAGAAAAGTGTGGACCTCTGGTCATCTCCATCCCCTGGGGAAGGGATGACCGTGCCGGAGAGTTTAAAAGGAAAGTGAGCAAACTGACTATGCAGCTCCAGCTGACGTTTTGTATTCAGTTTTCATAAACGCTCTGAAATGTTGCCTGCTCTGCATATTGTTTTCTGATTTCCATAATTTGTTGATTATCCTTGATCCCTGGGTTACCGCCTAGCACGGGCCAGGAGCTGCCTCCCTGCTTGGGCAAAGGCACTGCCCCTTTTTTCCATGCTTTGTCGGTGGCTTTGTTTGGGGTTTGTTTGGGGTTCCATGGGGAGGAGCCCTGGTAAGGGTTCCGGGCCCTACTCTGGGACCTGGAACCTGGGTTCTGGCTTGGAGTGAGCCACAAACCAACAAGGTGATTTCAGAGACAAGTCTTTGCAGTCCTTTGTTACAGGAGCCGAGTTTGGAATCTGGCCCTGCTAACCTAAGGCAAGTCACAACAGCCCGAGGGCTTCTGAGAAGAGAAGGCCGAGGAGGAAGTGCTTGGGATGGTTCCATCCCTGCCAGATCCAGGGGCCTGGTTGTTTGGTCCTGGGCCGGCGTGGGACCTGGGCCGAGCAGCTCCCTGACTTCCCCTGGAGAAAGAACAAAAGCCCTTCCCAGCCTCCCTGGCCCGCGAGGGACTCCATGATTGTTATTCTCGTGGTCCTCTGTTTTGTTTTAACCAGGGCAAGCTGTATAGCTTGGTCGGGGCCCAGGGGAGCGAGAGATTGTCAGCCATGAATCTTGGCTACAAACACTACCAGGGCTTTGACGAGTACCCGCTGGACTGGGAACTGTCCTACGCCTACTACAGCAACATCGCCACCAAGACCCCCCTCGATCAGCACACTCTGCAGGGAGATCAGGTACGGAGTTAACGAGCAGGGACGATTTACTGCGGCGTCCGCACAGGCCGGGAGAGGAACCACCTCAAGGGCCGGCATCTGTTGCTGATTTATTCCCAAATTCCTAGAGAATGCGTCTCGCTGAATGAAAGGAGAGCTTGTTAAAGGCTTTCACCACATCCCAATTCTCTGTTATCAAGAATGAAAGAACAATCTCCTTTCTGTCTGTGAGTCAGGGCTAGAAGAAGGAAGGACGGGTATTGGAAGAGAGGGACTCAGCTCTTAATGTGTTATATTGATGAGAGACCCCCACCCTCTGCCCCTGAACAATCCCTAATGCAAAAAGGAAAACAGCTATAATTCCAGATATCATAATGAAACAAGGCTAAGGGCCAGAGTGGACCCTAGATGGTGGGTGTGGATGGCATAGAGAGCGGTGGCAAAAATAAAATATAAAAAAGAGGGATGGCAATAGAAGGCTAAGTGAGGAACAAGAAGTCGATGTCAGCTTTAAAAAAACCCCAACAACTCCAGACCCCGTTCTGGGTTTTACGTACATCATTAGTTCTGGTCCAATATAGTGGGAACACTGGACTTAGAGGTAGCAGATCTAGCTCCGATGCTTAACTAACAGCAGAAGCATGTGAGCTCTGGTTTTCTCATCTGATAAACACAATGAAGGATCATTGAATTATCTATTTGATAGGTTTTTTGTGAGAAAATATTATGGAAAGGTGAAAGGTTATTAATTATTATTATTATTACCATCTATCCATGTTTCTCCTGCTTGACAGGTTTTTGTGAGAAAAGTACTTTATAAATTAGAAAATATTATGGGAAGATGAGAGGTTATTATTAATAACTTTTATATTATTATCATTATTATCCATCCATGTTTCTCCAGAAGTTGCAAAATTTATAGCAGGGAATCTCATATCTCTAAATAAGAATTGATTGAGAAGGACTGACCTAGGCCCACACTTCCCAAATAAAAAAAAAATGTATATTATATAAGTGGAAATAATCCAGCTGATAAGATTATCAGTTGTAGATCTAGGTTAATCTGTTTTGATGGAGGTGTTTTCTCTTATGAAATCACAGTTCCTGTGGGGGGAAAAAAAATCAATCCCTAGTCCAAGGTATCAGGACTTTACCTGGAAGAAAGATGGGAACTGATGAAGGAATCAGTGGGTGACCAGGAGTCAGTTGTGAAGAATTTTGATGACTATTTTTTTTCAGATAGTTAATAGTGACCCTGGATGTAAATGGAAAATTAATCGTACTGATGAAATCTGCAATCTCTGAACCGTCTTCCCGCTGGAAGAGAACATTCAGAAACTAGCCACGGCCGATTCGCCCAAGTCACTTTATGGTCACTGCAGGAACTGGGCCACTTTGTACCCTCTTAGCTGGGTGCGTCGCCTGCTGAGGATCTGGCTCATTACCCTGACCTAGCTAGACAGTCTCCTCGCCTGCACAGAACAAGGCTGGCGTCCCGATGGCCGTGGTCTAGGAAATAGAACTCGGCCATCCTCATGGTTGTGAAATACATGATCCCACACGATTGTGAGGCTTCTTGAAACTGTCCCTTTAGGAGAAGGGCGTCCAGTGATTATTTCATCCTTTGGATTTATATTTCCAGCATGGTGTTTAGCACTTCGTAGGTGTATAATAAATGGTTGTTAGCTGATCAAGTCAGAGATAGAGATAGAGTTTCCTACTGAAAAATGAATTGGGATACTTGGGCCTTCTGAGAGGAAGCCTATTTATTTAGTGTGTCTCCCTTCCTCCTCCCCCCATGGGGTCAGAGCCAGGAAGATGAAATGAGATCTATTCTATCCTTATAGATAGAAAATAACACGCTTGGACCTGCAAATTAAACAGTCAGGAAGACCGATCAGAACTCAAGTTTCCTTCAGAATATCTAATAAATGGCTTCTTGAGAAGTTAAGTAGAAGTAATACATTCATTTAAATATCCCTTTGTTGAACATCAATTAATTCATCAGTGGCACCCAGAAAATGAACACGGTGGATGTAGGAAGCTAGACCTTTGGTTAACAAAGGAAGTGTCAGTTAAAAAAAAAAAAAAGGAATCGGGACGAGGTAGCATTTTTTCACTATTTTCCTTAATTTATGAGTTATCATCTGTTTAATTTTATAGTAATCTCTAACTTTACTGTAAACGCTAACAGTAATCATCTCACTTGGGATCTCTTTTTTATGACTACGTAGGATGCCATTCTAGCTTTAAGAGAAATGTAAACAGCAACATTTATGTGGCTTGATTTTTTTCCCCCAGGGCCATTATGTTATTTTTTTAAAATTCCCATCATCCCGGCATTAAAGGTCAGCGACATTATTTCCTGTCTAGATTTGGCCAAATCGTGTGCGTCCCTAATAGACAAAGTGATAGGATGGGAGAGGGTGCTTGGGGTGAGAAAGATAAGTTTCTTCAGAAGCTATTGTTCTTCTAGAAAGTAATTATCATGCTTGTGTGATGGCCTGAGTTAAAACCTTGATGTTTTACTGTGCAACAACTGGCATTTAATATTCAGCAGTAAATACCCAAAGCATCCGACCCACTTTATGCACCGGCTAAATTACACCCAATGTTTCATTTTATAATGACGTCCAGTGCTTTCTGAAACCTGAGTGTTTTCCACTCTGCTCTTGTCGTTAAAGAGACTATTTGCCCATCCCTTTAAAATATCTCGAATGTTAAATTGCAAGAAATAACTTGGGGATGTGAAGGGGGCAGGGTGGGATCTCACGTCGCTGCCTAATGGGAGCCAAAGACCTCGGCTGATTTATACGCCGCATTAGAGCCGTGGCTCGGCGGAGGGGGTCGGTGTTAGTAGGTGTTTAAAGGCCGGGTTATGAAATTGCTCTTCCCTCTCACTGCGAGTGGTTCTTGGTTCCCGGGCCTGCCGGCCGACCCATTAAGTTTTATAACTCGAGAGAAGGCAGATGCTGCTACAACCTGTGCGAGCCCCCCTGGAAGCCGCGACTTCCCAGCTGCACAGAATTCTCCTCCATCCTGGCTTTTCTTCTCCCCTCGGCACTGCCCGTTTCTTTCACGAGTCCCGCTGAGCCGACGGCCAGAACCTAGTGGGAACTGGCCCGGCTCCGCTGGAGGAGGTTAAAGGTACAGCCGCTGGGCTGGCCTGCTGTGGGCGCCAACTCTGAGCCGGCGCCCGGTGCCAGCCGACTCCTTATCCAGCCGTGGATCTTTTGCCTGGTAGGTTCAGGGCCTGGCTTCCCTCCAAGGCCCCTTTCTTGGCCAGAGCTGAACAGGATTCTTTGTAAACGCTTTCCCTTCCTCACTTAACATCAGTGTTAATTAGCACTAATTGCTGTCCCCTGGGCACGCAGCCCTGATTTGGGGGAGTTCCACTCGCGTTAGCGGGCAAAAGAGATGGCCCCCTGCGGGATAGGGTTTCAAGGGCACTGAGAAGAGGCTCAGGTCCCTGAGCCTTCCCTTGGTTATCACTTACGCCCGACAGCTCCTTGATGGTTGCAGGTTTAGATTAAGGTTTTGATCCCTGAAAAACTGAAAAGATCTGTGGGAGAGAGAATGTTCGAAGCTGCTCTGCATCACCAAGGAAGGATCTGTGAGCCAGGTGAAGGGGGGAGCCTGGGGGGTGCTGGACACCAATGGCAGCCCCGAGCCCCCAAGGAAGAGTTCATAGTTTTGCTGATTTGTTCTACCTTTTGAGGGCCTCATTTTGTTCGTCTATATGAGGAGCTCAGAACATGATCTCTGGGGTCCCTCCCTTCTTTAAGTCTCTCCGGTACATGGGGGTCCTAGCTCAGGACCCTCCAATTTTGCTTTAACCTCAGTCCTTAAAAGTGCCCAGATGGGGAATCTGAGGTCATAAAGCCCCAGAGGGCACAGCCAGGGTCTCGGGGGGCGACGTTCAGCCGTCCCCCTCTAGTGGCAGGATCCCTGCGGCAGGCTTCCATTTCCTAACCTCGCTCGGTGAAACGGGACAAAGAACTTGGGCCGTCCCCCGAAGCTTGGCCCGTGGTCGCATGTTCGGTGGGAGCCCCGGGCAAACATGACCAATGAGCTTCACGGGGAAGCGGCTTGGACGGCTATCTCCACAGAAGCTCACGGCGTAACTGATAGTGGCCATTTGTCCCAGCTCTCCCCGTGCAGCTTCAGGGTCTGCCATGGCCCCCGATGCTCTATCACAGTCCTGCCTCAGGCCCCTAATGTCCTCCTCCGATATTACAGGATCCTCCCTCCACATGTCAACATCTGGAAAACAGAGACGGCCGCGGCGTACAGAGAACTCAGAGTAGGCTCACAGATGCCAGGTGTTTTTATTAACCCTCATTAAGAGAGTGTCAAAAGGGAAATCAAAGCCATTCTCAATGCTGTCTGGGGCCTCCTTCCCAGATCAGGGCTGGATCCGATATCTCTGGTTGTTCCACCACCTGCTCGTGAAACGAACAGGTCTGGGCAGCCGCCAGAATGGGAGTCACTCTCGGGAAGCAGTCCCTGCGTCATTCTTAGGTGTCATTATGTGAATGAGACCCCTCCTCCCAACTTATCAGAACCTCTGTGTCTTAATTGTTTTGTTCAGTTATTTAAAAAATTAAATCATCCCTCTAAAAAGCGCTAACATTTGCCCCCACTGAAGGTATTAGAAATGTATTCTAAAATAAGGGTGTCGGACTGGAATCGGTGCTTCTTAAACTTTTTCCACTCGTGACCCCTTTTTTTCCAAGAAATTTTTACATAACCATGAGGGTATAGATATACATGTCAAATAGCTACTGATAATAAATCATAATTTCGCAGCCCCCATATTCAGTTAAGTGAATAAAGTGGCAACTCACAGTTTAAGAAGCTTTGGACTAGCAATCTCCCTGATCCCCCCTGATATTATGGTTTGGGCCATGTTTTAGGCTTACGTGGAAACAATAAGGCTGAAGGACGACGAGATGCTAAAGGTCCAAACTAAAGAAGATGGCGACGTCTTTATGTGGCTGAAACATGAAGCGACAAGAGGCAATGCAGCTGCTCAGGTAAAGGTGGGGGCCGCCATCCGCAGTGGTTTTAAATGTTCCCCGGGTTGCATGTAATGTGGGAAAAGTGAGGAAGGACCAGAGGAGGAGGATGGGGAATCTTCCTGCAAGAAGGTAGCAGTGAGCAAGTGGAGGGTCGGAAACTTAGAAGAGGATGGTTGTCCTCCCCCTTCACTTTTTCCATGAAGAAACTGATCTAGATACGTTAAGGGATTGGCCCAAAGGTCACCGGCTACATTTTGGCAGAGCTGGAATCATAAATGTAGAAACAGGGAGGGAAGCGTAATATGGGAGGACTTAAGGAAAGATCTCACTGGCTTCCTAGGGCACTTTTATATACTTAGTTCTTGTGTTAAGGGGATTTGTCTCTGTTCTTCATGGCTCGGGAAAGAAGTCATTTAAGGATTTCATTTTAGTTTCTCTCTCTGTCTGTCTGTCTCTCTCTGTCTCTGTCTCTCTCTCTCTCTGTCTCTGTCTCTCTTTCTCTCTGTCTCTCTCTCTGTCTCTGTCTCTCTCTCTGTGTCTCTTTCTCTGTCTCTGTCTCTCTCTGTCTCTGTCTCTCTGTGTCTCTTTCTCTGTCTCTGTATCTCTCTCTGTCTGTCTCTCTCTCTCTGTCTGTCTCTGTCTCTGTCTTTGTTTCTGTCTCTGTCTCTCTTCTCTCTCTGTCTTTCTCTATTTGTCTGTCTCTGTCTTTCTCTCTTTCTCTCTCTCTTTCTCTTGTGTCTCTCTCTTTCTCTGTCTCTGTCTCTCTCGTTCTCTGTCTCTCACTGTCTCTCTCTCTCTCTTTCTCTCTCTCTCTCTCTCTCTCTCTCTCTCTCTTCTCTCTCTCTCTCTCTCAGGCCTGGCATTTTGGAAATTTTCTCAGACACATCCCTTGGGGAACCTGGTGGTTTTATTGACAAAATAACAGAAAAGAAGTTCTCGTTGTCTCATGAGGAGACAGGTTTTAAGTAATGAGCAAATTTATTTTCTTAGGATCATTTGACAAGAGAACAGACTGTCTAGGAAGAGAAGACGAGTATTAAATAGATGTTATTGATAAAGGAGATCTCGAGTAGAGCACTCTGGGGAATCTGACTCAGTGCTGCCTAATTTTGTCAGGGACTCGGATAATTGTAATTACATGGCAGCCTCATCCAGTACGCAGGTGATAAGTTGGGGGGGTGAGGTTGATACCACCACCGAATGACATTGGGACCCAAAAGGATCCCGATAAGCTAGAACTTTGAACGTGTGGCAAGATGAAATTTAGGAGGGGTAAGAGAAAAATATTACATGGATTTAAAAAGAAAAAAAAAACTTTGCAAATATAAGATGAGTGAGTTTGGCTAAACAGCAGCTGATTAAGGCTAGGTAAGAAAGAAATGAGGCAGAGAATAATCACTTTTACTTAATAAAAAAAAAAAGAAATTCAGGAAGGGAAGGCCCTTGGGGCTTCTGGCCAAAACAGGAACAGTTGCTATTTATGTTCCCTCTGAGCCAATCTCGATCGAAACGATGGCCAAGCTGGAACTTCTTGTTGGCCAATCCTTTCTGGACCATATGATCATAGGGGGCTAAGAAAGCCTCCGAATGTGGGCAGTGGTCCTTTGTCCTGGCCAGACCATTTCTGAATTTTTGTATTCCAGTGTTCTGGGTCACTTAAACTAGAGAGCATCCAGAGGAAGATGAGCAGAAAGGTGCATGATCTCAAGTCCATTCTGTCTGAGCATTAGTTGAAGGAACTCTGGGAGTTCAGCCCCTCAGGAAGGTCATGAGATCAGTCTTCCTAAATTTTATGGGATGTTGAATGGAATATTAGATTCGACTTGTTCCTTTGACTCCAGAGACAAAATTAGGTTTGAGGTTGGGGAAAACTCCATCACAGTTAAAGCTGTCCAGAGGGAAGGCTGAATCCTCCCTTCTTGGAGGATTTCAGGTAAAGACCTAATTGGGAGATTGCAGAGTGGGACTGGATGCTGCTGACCTTCCTGCTGCCTCTGAAACTCTGTGCTTCTGTGATACCTCAGTTTTTGTTTATCTTTCTCTCCCTCCACCCACTCTCACAAAGATAGACTTGCTCCCTAGCTTCTATTAGGATATTTCTAATTATGGAGTGATTAAAGGCTACGGTTATCAGGTGGAAAACATAGGATGTCAATCACCTTGCTGGCTGCGGATAACAAAATCCATTGGCCTGAATGCATTTTCTGTTTTAGAAAAAGCCTGAAATCAACCGTGACTTGTGAAGGTCATTTTAAAAAAATCATCATCCTAATTATTATTATTTGTCATTTCAGCAACGGTTGGCGCAGATGCTATTCTGGGGACAACAAGGCGTGGCTAAAAACCCTGAAGCTGCAATAGAGTGGTACGCAAAGGGTGCTTTGGAGACGGAAGACCCGGCATTAATATATGATTATGCCATTGTATTATTCAAGGTAAGAATAACTTAATTTGTGCCTAAATTCTGCAACTCCCATCAGAATTGCAGAACAGTTTCCTGGAGGCATATGTGCAAACAGGGAGTAGGTAATTAAATAGCTTAGGATTTGCTTCCGTCACTCACTCTAGGGAGAAAGAGATAGCTGATAAAAGGTGGAATGAGAATTGCTCATTTCTCCTACTCACTCCCCCCATTTTTTTTAATAACTGTTTCTATGTTTGGCTCTTTGACTCTCAATGCTTTTCCAAACACCGCTGCATCCTCTAAGAGATGTCCCTGATTCTCAGATGGGTGCCCTTCACCTGGTCTTATTGGACTGCCATTTATGCATGTCACCTCCCTCCCATCTATACAGAAATCACACCTGTGTGATTTGCTGATATTCAGACCCCAATCCCAAGTCTAAAGCCTTTTAATTAACCCCTCCAGAGTCAAGCAGAGAGGAGTTGGAAGAGAAAACCATTGGTGAGAGTTGGTCTCAGCGTGGCTATTCCATGCCATGCCATTATATTGGATTTCGAGTTGGAAGGGACTTTGAGATCCCTAGCTCAACCTGCTCATTTTCCAGATGCAGAAATTGAGGTTCAGTAGAGTTCAAAGACTTGCCCTGGATTTAGGGGTACAGGTCCCCTGCACATGCAAGTGGTGCTCTTAACATTAAATCTTTCACTGCTTGGGTAATCATAAAAACCAAGAGTCAAAGGGTAGCATCTCTGCATCGCTGTGTAGCCGGGCTCCGTGGCTATTGCTACCCATCAAAACACTGGCTTTATCTCCCCTCCCCGGTCCACGGACAAAAATATCCACCATCGTCACTTGCGGAGACGTATTCATTTAGATTCCCTGCCTTCTTTGTCCAGTTATAATCATCCCAACTCCCTTACCATTCTCTCGTGGGTCCAAGTTTAATCATCTTTTTATCTTTGTAATGAATCTTAGCTTGACCCAGTGAAAACAGCCTAGTTAAGTCTTTAGCTTCTGATCAAATGACAGACTGTTTGATCATGTGGTAGACAGAAGCCCTGCACTGAGCTACTTCTGATGGGAAGATCAATTGGGATGGGGCTCGTGATTTCCTGGCTAGGGGTCTTCTAGATGGGAAACACTCTTTATCAGGGCAGGTCGTCATCTTCAGTGCATTTTACAATCTTGGAGACCCTCCATGCCCAGGGAACTGAGCAGCAAAGTAATTTGCTTGGGTGGGGGCCCAAAGCCAATAGATTTTAGAAGAAGAGCTTGAACCAATCACAGTCATTGTCTCTTTCCACTACCTTATGGAGCAACATACACGTGTATTTTGTGTTTCCATGGTCTCTTTTCAACTACAAAGAACACATCCGTGATGATGAAGATCTCTTTGAGCCCAGGTGGTCTTTTCCTCCTAATGCTTACATTTGTGGTGTCTGCCTACATTATGATGTTGCTCAGATTCACAGTCAGCCTTGAGCCTTGATAAGGAAACTGGCTCTAATCGCATCCCCCTACTCAGCAAATCAGCACCGTACCATATTGTACTAAGTGTTGCCTCGGTCATCCTTAAGGAACCTTCTTCTGTTCTCCCTCCTTATGAACTTCCATTCTCCATCTTTACTCTGTCTTTCATCATTTTGTTTCTTTATCCAGCACAGATTTGAACCCAACGAGGGGATGTTCAGAGGATATTTTTTGGGGGGAACTTAGGTCTTGCTCAGTAGCACTAGAAAAGAAGGAGATTTAAATCTGAATTGGATTGATGCATGGAGCTTTGTGTTCTTGTTTTGAAAAATAATCTTTGAGTTAGCAGTTTGCTAGAAAGCGATGATCAGAGATTGTTTCTTAATCATATGCATTGTGGCTTTTGGTTCTCAGTTCATTATTTCAAATCCCACATATTCTCCTATGAAGAAAGTAAATATTTCCAAATTTCCCTATATTATTCAATATTGTCCATATTGTTGTTTAATATGAAACAGCATATTCATGTACACACCTTATATGTGTTTCACACATTATGTCTTGCAAAGCATCTTTACAATATGGTCCCAATTCTTCAGCATCTGGGAAACTCCCCCTTCTCACACAAGAATATTTACCCAGAATAACAGCATAGTTACCCAGTTCACAGTATTCTGGAGAATTACATTTACTCAAAATCCACAGCTCATGAACCCCATTAGATATGTTTATTTTTTCCTCTAGTTATCTAGAGCCCAACTTCTTAACCTGTGGGTTGTGGCCCCATATGGGGTCTCATAACTGAATGTGGGGACCACAGAATTATGATTTATTATCAGTAAATGTTGATTTGTATATCTATTTTATAAACTTGTATACCCGTATGAACATTTCTTGGGCAAAAAGGGTCGTGAATGGAAAAAGTTGAAGAAACCCTGATCAAGACATAATCAGTTCAAAGTAAAGGTATTTAACAAAATAGCATAGCAAGAAAATTTTGGAAAATAGAACAAGTCTTCCATTGTGTAGACTGTATGTCTAGATAACTGTATAGATTTTGTAGACAGTGTATACATTGCATAGGCTGCTCTGCTGATCTCTTAGTGACTCTGGGTCTGTCATTTTTACTGTGCTTGGGCTTATCTGACCTTAGCTCATAAAATCTGCTGCCTTAACTCATGTGTGTAGTTCTTGGACTAAGATCGAGTTCTTTTTTTGTTTTTTTCCCAATTCTCCACCTTCCTGGGAGGAGATCAAAGCCTTCTGTCTCAGATAACTATTTAACTTAAGAGTTAGATATTCTTAGGATCCTCTGGGGCTTGGCACACAAATGCTGTGCCGTGAGGTGGATCAAAGGGTAAAACTAAGGAGGTGAGGTCATTTTTTTCCTGCCCTCCCAGCCATTCTTGTGTTTATTAAGTATGTCTGTCGAGCAAAGGTTGATTGCTTTGGTTCTTTATATTAGCCAGCAAAGAACTCAGTTCTCATGACAATTCTATTTTTAATTTGAGATAATTGGAAGCAGTTTGTTGTGACCCCCATAGGTCATGAAGTAGATACCATGATATGGACAAATAATCAACTTATATAGAGCATTTCATTCACCATGTTACTCTAATCCAGGGTCTTCTCTGCATAAATGCCCTTTAATCTATTTCTACCCCCCAAGTGGATGACCACTGGTTAGTCCATGAGTTTATATTTTATACAATCATCCTGTGCCTTTCCCTTTTAACTTGTATCATCAAACCTAATTACCGTCTCCTCTGTCCTCGCAATCCCTCCCCTTTCCTATAAACAACCCATTTCTAAGTGCTTGCTACTCTTTTCTACTGGAGAATATAACAATTTTAACTGTGAAGCATTTGTTTCACTCTTGTGGCAACAAAGATCTTTTTCTTTAAGACTGAGTTAATATCATCCTCTGATTCTGAAGAATTCTGAATATATACTAGTACTAATTTGATATTTTCACTCCATTGGAGTAGGCTCTCATGAACTAAGACAGAGAATGGTTTTAACCTTTTATTATCACTCCCCTCAGTTCCCTACCCCACTTAAGTCTTTTTATCAAGTTTACCAGTTACCAGTTTCATTCTCATGGCAACAAAAATCTTTTCTTTCCTAAGACTTTGAATTAATATCATCCTCTGTATTCTAATGGAAGTGGATCTCTTTGATAAAGAGAGCTAATTCAGTTTCAATTGATCAAGGATGGACAGAAGCAGCTACAGCCAAAGAAAGAACACTGGGAAATGAATATAAACTGCTTGCATTTTTATTTTTCTTCCCGGGTTATTTCTACCTTCTGAATCCAATTCTCCCTGTGCAACAAGAGAACTGTTCTGCACACATATATTGTATCTAGGATATACTGTAACCTATTTAACATGTAAAGGACTGCTTGCCATCTGGGGAAGGGGGTGAAGGGAGGGAGGAGAAAAATCGGAACAGAAGTGAGTGCAAGGGATAATGCTGTAAAAAATTACCCTGGCATGGATTCTGTCAATAAAAAGTTATTAAAAAAAGAAAAAGAAAAGTATTCATTCCCATAAAAAAAAATTAATATCATCCTCTGCTTCCGAAGAATTCTGATTATATACTAGTACTAATTCTTTAGTGTTTTCACTCCAGTTTAATAGTCTCTAATGAACTAAGAGAATGATTTTAAGCTTTTATTATCACTCCCCTCAGTCCCCTACCCCACTAAAGTCTTATCAAGTTTACCAATTAGATAATCTCAGAAGAAAAACATCGAAGACTGTTAACCTCATTGAATCTTAGCCAGTGCTTCTGATAGCATCAGTTCAGCATTGGTAGAAATAGAGCTTATACAGTGATGAATGGCAATGTCATGTCAGCAAAGTCACCCCGGAAAATAATAACGGAATAACAATACTGTAGCTGACATTCTTTTGGTATTGGCTTTAAATTTAGAAAGTGTGAAGTTTACATTTTTTAAAAATGCACGTCCTGCCAAAAGCTGCCAAGCCCGTTTGCCTTGTTGCTGCAGAGCATTAACTGTGTGTATTTTCTTCATCATTTTTATTGTTGTTGTTTGTTATTGTTTAGGGTCAAGGAGTACGGAAGAATAGAAGGCTCGCTTTAGAACTGATGAAAAAAGCTGCTGCCAAGGTAACACCTAAGCCTCTTATTTACAGTGAAACATTTCCACACCGAGCACCTACGCACTCACGAGTTTGCAGAAGTAAAGGGCTTCACTACACACAAAGATCCTGAAGGTGGAAAAGGGAAGAGAAGGGAGGGGGTTGGAACCCAGTGTAGTGGTTAGGTGTGATTTAGTTCCAGCACACACAGAAACCTGCCATAAGACAGACGGAACAATTGGAAATGGAATTTTTCTTTCTATTAACATAATTCAAAACAAATTATTTTGGCGATGAAAATGTGATCATTGTTCCATTGAGAAGAAATAGCTTATCTCCTTAAAATGGAAGGGACACAAAGACTATTGAATTTGAAAAACCAACATTTTAATCCTTTCGAATTCAACCTTTTAACGTGAAAGGACTTTTTTGGATAACAAGGCTTCAACTGTGACCATATTATTGATTTTAATGCAGTAAATAGCATGGGGGGATATGCCAATCTTCATGTCAGAACAGCTAGGGTCATAGCTGGACTTCGGGGGGATCTTGGGCTAATCATCTGGTTTCTTTCGTCCTCTGGACTGGTCTTTGTCGGCTCAAAATCCTAGGATCTTATGAATCTGTTCTGATGGTGCCGTTCGTCCCAATGGAGATGTTCAAAGTAGCAGTTTTGAAAGAAGCTCCGTAGAAAGGAATCTGTGCTCCTTTCGGAGATATTGTCTGCATTTCATTTTTTTGCCACATAATTGAAAGTCAGGACCAAGCTGTGCTATCATACATCCCGTCTTTATGTATTGTTGTCTATTGAAAGTGTTTCCCTTACAATAGTGATCTGTGTAAAGAGTGCTTAGAACTTTTCTAGGAGCACAATGAAAGCTGGAATAATAAGGTTAATTCTTGTCTCCTATCCCTTTCCCAAGCGAACACCAAATGGCCAGTGTGGATTTAGGGAGGTTCCGTTCCATAAGCATTATTAAGGTTATTGCATTCCAGACACTGGGGTGGGCCCTTGGGAAACAAAGACAAAACAAGGAGCTTCTGGGCTCTTGTAGTTTGGTTTTACTGGAGTATGAAGGAGGAAGTTGAGAAGCAGAGGGGCTATCCAACTCCATAAAGAGCTGTGATCCCCGCTGAGCCAGTGGGAGGAGGAACGTGACTACACTTTGAAGTCACGCTCACAAAACCAGGAAAGGTACCGACTTGGACCCTCCGGAGATGAGGGAGAGGGGGTCGCTTCTCTGACGCAGCCGGGTCCTCATTAGTGCAAATAACGACTCCTGTAAAGTTGTTGTATCTATTCACATTCATGCTATTCAGAGGTATAATTATGGGAAATAAGGCGATTGGTTCCAGTCCAATGGAAATATTCAGTGAGAATTTAAATAATCTAACTTCTTCACTGGATTCGTGATTTGTACTAACCAGGACGTGGCTATGTAAAACAATGCAAATGTAGATTTTCTGTGTCTAGAGGGATCTAGCCATCTCTCTGAGTGGAAAATTAATCATAATGTGTTCTGTTTTAAATGCACATTAAATAGATCTAAAATAATAAGAAACTCCTCAGAGCCAAAGTCATCAACCATGCTGCCAAGCAGGGGGATTCAGTTAAGATGATGCACAATGGGTAGGTACCTCTGTTAAATGAGTTAACATATATACAATGCTGGGCAAGTCTTAAAGGATTTGTTGCTCTTGTTGCTCTGTGGCTGCTGTTTCGGTTGTTGTCATATGCCTTCAGAATGCTAAAGTGATCGGAAAGTGGTCGGAACCCCGGAACCCCAGTTATTTGGTCTCTAGTGTTATCACTGCTTGGGTTAGTTCCTCAGTCAGTATGTTCTTAACTATCCCCATGAGTGCAAGAAATCAATGAAATATCATGGTGGTGAAATTTGCACATGATGATTAACATGAGATACAACTAATTTAGGGACATCTAAATAAATCGGGAATATCAGTGTCCCATTTGACTTCAAATCTACTTTACACATAATAATCATGTGCCATGACCATATAACCGTGTCTATCTCAGTTTCCCCAACTAACCAAAAAATGGGGATGATAATAGCAGTTATCTCACAGGATTGTTGTGAGGATCAAATTAGATTCATTGATAGGATGAATAATAGCATGCCTGGTATACAGTAGATGCTTAATAAATATTCATCCTTTTCATTATTTTTACTGTGAAAATGGGAGATATATGGAAGTTCCCTTCCATACTTTGGAAATGATCCAGTTAAATGTCTCTTTCCTACATTGTGAATGATCCAATCATTCTGGAGAGTAATTTGGAACTATGTCCAAAGGGCTATCAAACTGTGCCTATTCTTTGATCCAACAAAACCACATGTATTGTTGGTCTGTATCCCAATGAGATTTTAAATATTTAAATAATAGTTTTTTATTTTAAAAATACATGCAAAGTTTTCAACATTCACCCTTTTAAAACCTTGTGTTCCAAAATTTTCCTTCCCTTTCCCCATTGCTTTCCCTAGACAGCAAGTAATGAACAGTTCTTCTATACACGTTTCCTTATTTATCATGCTGCACAAGAAAAATCAGATCAAAAAGGAAAAAATGAGAAAGAAAAAAAGCAAGCAAATAATAAAAAAGGTGAAAATACTATGCTGTGAACCACATTCAGTCTCCACATTCTCTATCTGGATGCAGAAGGCTCTCTCCATCACAAATCTATTGGAATTGCCCTGAATCATCTCATTGTTGAAAAGAGCCATGTACATCATAGTTGATCATTACATAGTCTTTTTGTTGCTGTGTACAATGTACTCTTGGTTCTACTCACTTCACTTACCATCAGTTTATGTAAGTCTCTCCAGGCTCTTCTGAAATCATCTTGCTGACTCCAGTGAGATTTTTAAAAAGGACTTTTTTGTATAAAAGTATTCATTATAGCAATGGTTCTCAAAGTCTGGTCCAGAGCAGCCTGGGAATCTCTGAAATCCTTTCAGAGAGTCTACAAATTCATAATTAATTTTTATTTTTAATGTGATCAATATCTATAACTATAACCCACATAAACAAAAACTCTTTGGACAGATCTTCAATCATTTTTAATAGGATAAAGATATTGAGAACAAAAGTTTGAGAACCTGTGCATTACAGCTTTCTGTAGAGGCAAAAAAAAAAAAGGGAAATTGAGACGTCCATCAATTAGGGAATAGTTGTGGTATATTGTTGTAATGAAATACTATTGTGGTATTTAAAAAATGATAAGCAGGATACTTTCAGAAAAACCTGGAAAGACTTATATGAACTAGTGCAAAGTGAACAGTATCAGGAGAACAGTATGCACAGTACCAGCAAAACTATATGATGAAAAACTGTGAATGACCTTGATGTTCTCAGCAATACAGAGATCCAGACAATTCTGAAGGATTTATGAGGGAAAATGTGATCTACCTCCAAAGAAAGAACTGGATAGAATCTGAGTACATACAGCTTGAAGCATACTTTCAAATTTTACTTTATTTTTAATAGGTTTTTTCCAGTTACATGTAAAGACAATTTTTAACATTCATTTCTTTATCAAATTTTAATTTCAAATTTTTTCCCTGCTTCCTTCCCCTTCTTCCTCTCTAAGATAGAAAGCAATTTAATATAGGTTTTATATATATATATATACACAATCATGTAAAACATATTTCTATAATAGTTATATAGTGAAAGAAAAAACAGATCAAAAGGGAAAAAATCCATATACACAAAAAGTGAATAATATACTGTGATCTGCATTTAGACTCCATTAGTTCTTTCTCTGGATGTAGATAGCATTTTCTATCACGAGTTTGAAACATACTTTTAACATTTTTCTTTTTCTTTTTTTTGGTCTACATTTTCTTTCATGACATGGATAATAGGGAACATGTTCTTTACGTCTGCCTATGCATAGTGTTGTTGTTATTCAGTTGTTTAAGTCATGCTCAATTCTTTGTGACCCCATTTGGGGTTTTCTTGGCAAAGATACTGGAGTGGTTGGTCATTTCTTTCCCCAGCCCATTCTACAGATGAGGAAACTGAGGCAAATAGGATTAAGTAACTTGCCCAGGGTCATATGGCTGAGAAATATCTGAGGCCATATTTAAACTCGGGTCTTCATGACTCTTGACCTAGTGCTCCATCCACTGCACCACCTAGCTACACATGTATAATCTATATCAAATTGCTTGCCTTTCAAGGAAGAGGGAGAGGAAAAAGCAAGAGAGAGGATTTGAAACTCAAAATTTAATAAAAACAAATGTTAAAAAATTGTTTTTATGTGTAATTGAGAAACATAAAATAAGAGTTTTAAAAAGAAAAAGATGAGAACAAGATGAACAACAACCACAAAGTGAGTAATTGGGGGAAAATGTAGATAAATTACTTAGGCTAGATATGTCCCTAATGTACCACTACTACTAACATAATAATAATAAAATACTAATTGATCTTTAAAACTTGTCACACTGCTAAAGTTTGACAGATCGATTTATAATTTGGGTATGACTTCTGTTTAAGTTTTTTTTTTTTAATTTGTTATATTATGTGGTTAGATAATACCCCATGATAATAGCTCTATAGAGTTATACTTAATAATCACCTACATTTGCATAGTAGTTAATTTGACAAGTCAATGTCAGTATAATATGAAACATGACTATTCAGTTACAGGATTAATTTTGTTTATACAAATTTGCCAAAATTTTATAGTCAAATGAGTATTGTTTCTTTCAAAATAGCCACGTTGGAAGACTGTACAGTCGTATTCCTGATGCTGCCATTATTCACAGCAGGGCTGAAACTCTTCCTTTGGAACTTCCTTCAGTATCAATAACATGTTCTTTTGGGCATCCTTAGGAGGAGCTCATCTTAATCTTTTGAGCAGGGATATGATTTTTGGAAATAGCTAAATGTCAGACAGAACTAGGTCTGGTGATTAAGGTGTTCAGTGCAGCTTGTGGTACAAAATGAAGCGTGAGTATAATGTAATTTGACTTGATTTTGTATCGCCGTGAGCTTATAAACTGGCTCTTAAGGCATTTCCAAGGCTAAGTTCCAAGCAGTGACAGAATCTTTGAACTAAATGTAAAATGCTTTTCGATTATTAAGCATTTTTTCTCCCTCTCAAAAAAACAAAACCTCACAAATCCTTGAAACAAATATGCAGAGTCGAACAAAGCAGATTCTGATACAGATGGTCACAGATGAGTCTCATTTTCATGTTTGGTCCGTCACTTCTCCTTCCTTATAAGGAATAAGCATTCGTTTTCCTTGGTCCTCCAGAACCAAGACTGGGCAATCAGAAGCCAACAAAGAGACGTCTGCAGGGTTTACAAGAAGGCCTGTTTGTCAGCCTCTAAAAGGCTCCAAGGAAAGAGCAAAGGAAGTTAGAGAGATGCGGGACTCTTGGCTCAGGGAGAAGGTAGAGGAGATTCAGTTTGCTACTGTAACAACACTCCAGGTGCTTCTGGGATGCCCTGAAGACTATTTATGAGCCAGAGACCTATGGAGGGTTTACACTACTCAGGGCTGAGGCACCCACCCTTGCCAGAGAGATGGTCTGAACACTTCCAAGCTGTTCCCAACCGTTAAACAGTGCTGAAATGCTGACCATGTACCTCAGGCTGAGCTCGATCCCTTTCTAGCCAGACTTCCACCTGGAGAAGAGGTTTTGAATTCCTCTCCTGTGGCAAAGCATCTCACGCTGATTCCATTCCAGCAGAGATCTACAAGATTGGGGTTCCACTGCTCACACAGAACTGACTGAAATCTTCTGAGTTCTATGGCAAGAGGAAGTCATCCCCCAGGACTTCAAGGACGCCGCCATTGTCCATCCACAAAAGAATGGGAAATAGTTTGTCATGTGACAGTCATGGGGATAGGAGGGAGAGACCTTCTCTTAGTCATTGCTAGCAAGATTCTCACCAGAGTCCTCTTTAATAAGCTGATCTTTCAGCTGGGAAGATGGTCATCCTTGCACGGACTGATGCTGGATAGGAGAACATTGTACATAACAATAAATGATTGTGATGGACTTGACTCTTTTCACCCATGAGATGATTCAAGACAATTCCAATAGATTTGTAAAGGAGAGAACCATCTTTGTTCAGAGACCGAATGTAGATCAAAGTGTGATATTTTCACCTTTTTTGTTATTGTTTGCTTGGTTTTTTTTCTTTTTCATGTTTTTCCCCTTTTGATCTGATTTTTCTTATGCAGCTTGATGAATATGGAAATGTGTTTAGAAGAACTGCATGTGTTTGATATCGGATTGCTTGCTATCTAGGGGAAAGGGGAGAGGGAGAGAAAGGGAGAAAAAATTGGAACACCAGATTATGCAAAGGTGAATATTGAAAACTCTTGGCATTTATTTGGAAAAATAAAATGCTCTTTAAAAAAGAAGAAGAAAAAGATGGTCATCCACCTGAGAGACAGTGTGACCTCAGAAAGGGCCAGGGAATGACTGACGTGATATTTGCTCTCCAACAACTTCAGGAGAAATGCCAGGAGAACAGAAGTCTGCACACAAGGTTTATAGATCTGACCAAGGCCTTTCTTTGATACTATCAGTCATAAGGGGTTGTGGAAGAGCTTGGCAAAATCTGGGTTGCCTGGAAAAATTCAGTCTTGTACATCAGTTTCATGATAGCGCACTTGCTCAGGGTCGGGATGATTCTCCACGCTTTCCTTGTCACAGAGAAATAGGGCTATATGCTGACTCCTCCCACGCTTTTTAGTTTGATGTTTTCTGATGTTATCAGATGCCTTCAATAAGGACAAAAATGGCATTAAGATCAGGGACTCCACTGATGGTGAATGATGCAAGCCAAAGACTCCAGAGAGCTCTACCAAGCTGCTACGATAGAGAAGTTCTCAAACTAAGATTCAAATGGATAGATAGAGAAATAGGGCTTGCTATAAACACCATCCATGGGTGCTGCTTCTAAACTAAAATCTTAGATAGGACTTGTATATAGACTTACATTCAATATAAACAGGCAAGTTGTCAGAAGCATCAAGGTTACATCAATGTCCGTGAGTCTTTGTCTTCCATCAGAATCCGAAGCTAGGAATCGTAGGGTTGCTTCTTTGTTCTGTTGGTTAATGCTGAACATTATCTCTCTCCCACATAGTAGTGGTGTTTGGGAAGGGATGCAATCTATTTTTGTGTCTCAAACCAACATTCTCCATAATTTTCTTTTCTTTTCTATTGTGAACTTAATCATCAAAAACATTTCAATATTCAAAGAGCAAGAAAAAAAGATTGTACAAGAAAATGAAAATTGGGGGCATATAGTTTATTTTTAGGGATTATATGCATACATATGTATGTATATATATTTATATATTATGTATCTAAGTTTTACATATTTATATGTATTCCATATAATGGAAAAGTAATAATTATCTCAGATAATGATTTTTTTGTTTATCCCCTTATGAAAGTCTATCTTGTTTTCTTCTCTGCACTTAAAAAGCATTTTGCTAATTCTTTTTTTTTTGGTTTTGTTTTGTGTATCTATCTTTATCTTTCTGCATTCAAATATAATCCTCCTCTTTTTTTTTTTTTTTAATGTTCAGTCATCCTGTTTTGCTTTAATAAACTTTTATATGTAAGAATATAGTTGTGGAGCTCATACCGGGCACTCTAAGAGTAAAGCCTTTGGGGATATTTAGTCAGAGAGACACTTGATACTTAGAAGCAAGTCTGTTCCAAGTGCTTTCTAGTCCCTTATATATCTTTATTTACTTAAAGGATATGTCATTTTGTTAATACCATTAACTTTTTTTCTACCAGGTCTACAACTTAATACATGGTCTTCAAGAGTTGTTGTGGCCAAAAACCTCATCATTCTCAATAAGAGCATTTCTGAATTTAGCTAGGCTGGTCTTCAAATGACAAATATAAAGCCTTTCATCAAGTTTCTTGTACCTTAATAGAAACTATCAGATCTTGGATTTCAGGGGCCAGCATTCAAGAATCAAAATCTCCACATTGCAGTGAGGCATCCAAATAAAACTTAAGTAGAGTTAAAATTTTAAAAACTGAGGCAGCTAGATGTCACAATGGATAGAATATCAGCCCTGAAGTCAGGCAAATCTGACCTCAGACACTTAATATTTATCAGCTTTGTGACCCTATACAAGTCACTGAATCCTAATTGCCTCATCAGAAAAAAAGAAACAGACAAATAAAGAAAAAGAGAGAGAAGGAAGAAAAAGAGAGGAAGAAAAGGGAAAAAGAAAGAGAGAGAAAAGATAAATACATTTGGAAAACCAATATAATTATATCTTCATATAATATTTTAAGAAATCTAATATTTCATTTATATGAACATGGCTTCTATTTAATGTAGGATAGTTGGAAAAAATTCATCAATAGAGAACCCACCTTTTAGCAATAATGAAATAAAACCCTACTTCTGGAAACCAACTTCTTACTATGGAATAGCTCTCTTAACTCACTAAAGATTTTCTCTCATTTCCCTTGAACTCTGAACATCTGGATTCTGTGGCCCACTCCTCACATGAATAGTATTTATCTTCTCTTGGCTTCCCTGAACTATAGGAGAAGGAATAAACACATCTACCTCACAAAGAATCTGTGTTCTTGCTAATGATGAGTTACCCACCATGGGAGTAATCATAACCTATTTAAACATATTCAAAGGTGGGAATCTTGGCAGGTAGATTCTCCTATAAATCCTACATCAGAGTCCACACTTAGACCTTTTGTTAGATACTGTAGCATTATAAAGGTATTACTGTAACATATAGGTTGGCCCTCTGTTTCCTTTACTCTTGATACATGACTATTTTATTTCATTTCCTAGCCTTTTGTCTCATTAATAATCTTTTACAATGATTTGATGACTAAAATAGCAATTATTGCCTTTTAAAAGTCATGAGTTGCTACCTTCTTAAACTATGCAAATTTGGGGGCTGTGATCCCTAATGCATTGGCTGATAGATTTTACTGTGTCCTTGAGCATCAGTTAATGGCCTTATTTTCATTTATAAATGGGAAATCTGAAGAGACTGGATTCAGTCTTCTGCTGATAGAAATGCAGTTTATACAAAAGCTTATTCTGTTGTAAAAATAAGTGAAGCAAACCCAAGGTTGCTGTGCTATTTTTCATGATAAATTAAATTTCATGAAAAATTATCCATTCTATTTAAATTTTTTTTCTAATTTTGTTATTTATTTTAACATTTTATAAAAAATTTTGAATATCAAATCCTCTCTTCCTCTAACCTTCCCCCACCTAATGAAAAGGCAAGCAATGTGATAACAATTATATATCTGAATTTATGCAAAAACATTTCTGTGTTAACCACGTCTTCCTGCCTCCTCCTGCAAAAACAAGCAAGAAAAATAAATGAAAAAATTGTACTTTGATTTGTACTTGGAATTCATCACTTGTCTCTCTGGAGGGGGATGGTATTTTTCATCACGAGTCTTCAGAATTATCTTGGTTCATTATATTGATCAGAGTAGCTGATCATCATTACGATATTGTTTGTTACTGCGTGAGATGATCTGATTCTGCTCACTTCATTCTGCATCACTTCAATAGGTCATTCCAGGTTTTTTGGAAACCATCCCCCTTTTTACTTCTTAGAGCAAAAGTACTCCATCACAATCATATAATATGACTCATTCAGCTGTTCCCAATTGATGGGCATGCTCTCAGTTTTCAAGTCCTTGCCAACACAGAACAAACAACAAATATTTTTGTACATGCGAGTCCTTTTCCTTTGTTTTCTTTGGGATACAGACTGGTACTAGTATTTCTGGGTCATAAGATACATGCAGTTTGATATCCTTTTGGACATCGTTCTAAATTGTTCTCCTGAATGATTGGAACAGTTTACAACTTTATCGACAATGCATTAGTGTCCCTTCGGTATTTGCCATTTTCCTTTTTCTGTCAATCCGATAGTAGTAACTCAGAGTTGTTTTAAATTGTATTTCTCTACTCCATAGTGATTTGGATATTTTTTGGTATAGCTATAGTTTTGATTTCTTTTTCTGAAAATGACATCTTTATACCCTTTGAGCATTTATCAGTTGGAAAATGGTTCTTATTTTTATAAATTTGACTCAGTTACCTAGATATTTGAGAAATGAGGCCTTTATCAGAGAAACTTACTATAAAATTTTTTCTATCATTTCATTGTTAATGGTACCTTTTTAGGAAAGTGTAATCTCTCCAATTATATGTTTGATTTAGGCTTTTTGTTTTGTTTTGTTTTGTCTGAGATTATGATTGCTACCACTGCCTTTTTTTTTTTTTAATCACAGATGAAGCATAAGGGATTCTTCTCTAGCCCTTTATTTTAATCCTATATGTCTTTTTGTTTTAGTTGTGTTTCTTGTAATGAACATATTGTTGAATTCTAGTTTCTAATCCATTCTACAATCTATTTCCTATTCACATTCATGGTCAAATTGCTGTGCATTTCTCTCCATTCTGTTTTTTTTTTTCTATTTATCTTTCTCCATCTCCATATCTCTCACATACATCCTTCCTCAAAAATCTATTTTCTTCTGACCACTGACTGCCTTAATCTGCCCTCCTTTTTATTACTCTCCTATTTTTCTTATCCTCTTTTCCTTCTACTTCTTTGTTGGGTACGATAAAATTTTATACTCAAATGAATATTTGTATTGTATGTATATATTCTTTCCTCTTTGAATTAATTTAGATGAAAATGAGATCCAAGTGTTGCCTACCACCTTCCCCATTTTCCCCTCCACTGTAAAAACTCTTCCTTATGTGCTGCTTTTATATCAGATAATGTTTCTCATTCTTTCTCCTCTTTCCCTCTTTGTCCAGTGCATCCCTCTTTCTCACCCTTTCATTTCTTTTTGAGATCATCCCAACATAATCACTTCATATTCATGCTTTCTGTCTCTGTAAACTCCTTCTAATTGCTCTAATAGTAATTAAGTTCTTAGTTAGTTACATGCACATCTTCCCATTTAGGAATGTAAATAGTATAATATCATTAAGTCCCTTATGATTTCTCTTTCATGTTTGCTTTTTTATGTTTCTCTTGAATCTTTTGTTTGAAAGTCTGATTTTCTATTCAGTTCTGGTCTTTTCATTAGGAATCCTTGAAAGTTCTCTATTTCATTAAATATCCATTTTTCCCCACTGAAGGATTATATTCAGTTTTTCTTGATGATTTATCCTTTGTTGTAATCCTAGGTCCTTTGCCTTCTGGAATATTATATTCTAAGGTCTCTACTTCAGTGTGGAAGCTGCTAACTCTTGTGTGATCCTGATTATGGCTCCATAGCATTTGAATTCTTTCTTTCTGATTATTTACAAAATTTTCTCTTTGATATGGGAATTCTGAAATTTGGCTATAATATTTCTAGGAATTTTCACTTGGGAATTTCTTTCAGTAAATGATCCATGGATTATTTTTATCTTATCTTCTGTAAAATATCAAGAGAATTTTCCTTTGTAATTTATTGAAATCTAATAGCTAGGATTTCTATTTGATCATGATTTTCAGGTAGTCCACTGATCCTGAAATTACCTCCCTTCAATCTGTCTTTTTGGAGGAGTTGTTTTTCTATTAAGATATTTCACATTTTCTTCCATCTTTTAATCTTTTGACTTTGTTTTATTATTTCTTGATGTCTCATAAAGTCTTTGGCTTTCACTTGACCCATTCTGCTTTTTAAGGAATTATTTTCTTCAGTGAGCTGTTGTACCCTTTTCCCCATCTTTTTAAGGAGTCATTTTCAGTAGTAAAGTTTTGTATCACTTTTTCCCATTTAGCTAATTCTTCTTTCTAAGATGAACTTTTTTTCATTGAAATTTTGTGTCTTTTTTACCATTTGGCAAATTCTGTATTTTAAGGTGATGATCTTTCTTGCCACCACAGTAGTTTTTTTATGGTCAGGTTATTTTTTGGTTGTTTGTTGAATCTTCCAGCTTATTTTTGACTTTGAATTTCATTTTAAAGTTGAACTCTGTTCCCAGGGTGGGATTGGAAGAGGCACTATCTCAAGCTTTAGTTTTTTTGTGCTGATGTTTTCAGAGCTATTTCTGGGGATTTGAAACTCTTTGGGGCTTCCAATGTGGTCTTATCCTGGGAGAAATATGATCACTGCTCTCCTGGTCTGTGCTTTGGTCTTTACCCAGGAAGGAGCTCTGTCCATCTATAATTAGAAATGCTAGGAAAGGCTCCTTTCAGTCCTGGAATTTTGATCAGATCCCATGCTTCCCTGTAATCACAAATACTATTGCTCCTCTCCATCTTGTTATTAGGGCCCCTGTTACCCAAGAGCACCCAGTTTGATGAGCCTGGTGTCTGTCTCAGGGTCCTCTGTAATCTCTCTCTAACCAGTTGTTCACTCCTCTTACCTGGAAGAACCTTCAGCTTCTGCTGCTATTGTGGCCTTCCACAATATCCACCATTGATGTCACAGTACATACTCCAGGCTAACCCCCATCCTTGTGTCACAAACTTTTCTTGCTAACCACCTAAGTTGTCTTGGGCTGGAAAACATTTCTCATCCCAACATTTTGTTGGCTACACTGCTCCTAAAATCAATTTGACACACTGTTTTAAAACTTTTTGGAGGGGAATATTGGGAGAATTCAACTAGATTGCTACCTTTATTCCACCATCTTAGCTGCCTCATGTCCATTCCGTTTTGACAATCTACCTAGCTTATCAATTGATCACCAGCAATATTAACGATAACGTATATTTATATAGCACTTTATAATGAAAATTCTATCATATCACATGAGATCCTAAAGTCTTAGAAAGTACGCGAGGAATCCTCTAGTTTACCAATTACCTTTAAGCAGACCTTGCAAGGACCGTTATTACCCCTTTTACAGGGGAGTGAATCAAGGCTCAGACAATTTTAAGTGATTTGCCTGAAGCTGGTAAATGGCAGAACCAGGACTTTAGACCCTGGTGTGCTAAATCTGGGTTCAGCTCTTCTCCAATTCATCATCCAAGCAATCTAATAAGTATTTATGAGGTGCCTGTTCTGGGCAGTGTATTATACTGATGCTAGATACGCAAAAATAAAACAAGAAACACTTCTTGTACGCAGAGTTTCTTTTTCACCGGAGAACAGAATGCAGAGAGACGCTTTATACAAATAGCTTTGGCTTACTGTGTGGTTGGTCTTGAGCCCTTTTAGCAGTGGGTGACATTAAGAAAAAGATTTTGAGAACTGTATTTCAACATCATTGGCTTCCTTTGTATCCCTATATGTTTTATCATATGCATTTAAAAAGTTTTCTGAGGAGGGGCCCATAAACTTCACCAGCCTGCCACGTGGATCCATGACATACACACACATACAAAAGGCTAAGAAGCCATTTGAGTAGAAGTTCTGCCTGAATCCTTTTAGATCAATAGCTTCTCATTTCAAACAGATGGGGTTTTTTAGAGATACCGGAGGAGGATCTGTTGAAGCGAGTGAGAGATGCAAAAAAGAACAAGAATATGAGAAATATGGATGGATTTAATTCAACCAGAGCAAGAATACTCATTGTAGTGTAGGCAATCCTCTCCCCAGGTGCTGAAGACAGCTACTCCAGCACTCTTCCTAAAATCGGCCCCTTTCAGGTTCAGTCACTTTTTTGTGAAAACCTCCTCTTGCCTCCTACATCCTCCCTTCTTCTCTTAAATGCCCAATCCCTGCTGAGACTTTAAACTGGCTGTCAAAGCCGGGAAGGCTCCGCTGTCACAGATGGCCTTTACTTGCAAGTAGGAAGTCGTGGTGATTTCCTGCTGTGGTGATTTCATTGTTTATGGCAGAGTAACCAAACAGATCAGTGGACAGATCAAGCGGAAAGCTCCTTGAGGTAGGGTAGAGTTCAGACCTCACGGTCCCAAATGCCTTCCATCCCTCCAGGGCTCTTCAAAAAGTTCTGTTCCTTATGCTTCTCTATTCTGGGCTGCCCTGCCTACAGTAGAATGTTGCTCTCCTAAGGAACTAAGGATCATTAGAGCACAGAAAGGGAGGGATACATTGGGCCCCAGCATCCCTGTTCAGATGATAGACAAACCATCACAACTGCTTTATAAAAGCCTACATGGATAGGGATGTTGGGAATGTCTCTATATATTTTAAAGTCTATATAAATGACCCATCTGCCCCCTAAAAAAGTAACAGTACAGGCTTCTGGAGGGATAAGATTTGGACAGATTACCATATTCTCTTATGACTTTAACTTTGTTTCCTAGGAAAAATAATATCTTTTTTTGTTTGTTTCAAAACGCAGGGATTGCATCAGGCAGTGAATGGCCTAGGATGGTATTACCACAAATTTAGGAGAAACTATGTCAAAGCAGCAAAATACTGGCTAAAAGCAGAAGAAATGGGGAATCCAGATGCCTCATACAATCTTGGAGTTCTTTATCTAGATGGCATTTTCCCAGGAGTCACTGGAAGGAACCAAGTGAGTAAGATTTTGAAGCCATTACTGAAACCCCCCCCCCTTTTTTTTTTAACCAACCTGCTTCCCAATGGACTTAGGGAAATCTATAAAATTGAAACATATATGGAAAAGGACAAATAAAAACAAAAATCATAAGCAAGGAAAAGAACCAGTGGAAGTAGATATAACCATACCCAGATCTGATTAGTGGAGCCTTTCGTTTTGTTCTGAGCTTCCTGAAAGCTCAGGTAGAAATGGAGACAATTATAGTTTTAAAAATTATTATATATGAATATATAAAATATATTTTTATTATCTTGAGAAAGGGGAAGCATACAAGTTAGTCTAGGGGAAAAAAAAAAAAAAACTTTGTCATGGCCATGAATTCTAAGCAGAAGCAAGTATTTGTTGAGTGTCTTCCAAGTGCCTCTGGAGGCACCTGAGGAGGTCTAGATGGTCAGGCGTATGGTCTTTGCTCCAGAGACTTTACCTGTTCTAAATGGTGACATAGAAAAGAAGGTCCTCAGAGAGTATTTAGATGCGTAGGAGGGTTACTAAACATGCATAAAAAGCAAAAACACATATTGGCCGCCCAAAAATCTCGGTGCGGTTTGAAGCTTTAGTAGAAAGTTTTAAGCTTTAATAGCTTGAAAGTGTGCAAAGACTTTTGGGATACCCTGTATGTATTTTTATTCATTATGCATGCTTAATAACCCTCCTACACATTTAAATACATGACACTTATATTGCTAATTATATTCCCGTTTTCATCTCTCTTAAAATAAATTAAAATTGTATGTATGTGTTTGGAGGGAGGGATTAGGAAAATCAACTGAGCGGCTTTTCACCTGAAGTGACTTCTAGTGTGCTCTCTGTGTGATGAACAGGCTTGTTTATGGGCTGGCCGGATCCCCGGACGAGCTGGAGTGGCTTGTCACATGTCAGACAGAAGCCCTTCTTCAGAGGGCTCCTTGTGCCGTCTTTGGTTTCTTTAGGGCATTTGAAGTTATGAGTCTGTGATAAAATCAGTCTTGAGGTGCCTCGCTATCTTGGCACTTGTGAAATCAACTCAGCAGAGAGGGAAGCAGAACATGGAAAAGGGACCTCTGTATTAGGCAGCCTGACATCTTTATCTGTTTCTTTGCAGACATTAGCTGGTGAATATTTCCATAAGGCTGCACAAGGAGGACATATCGAAGGAACCTTGTGGTGCTCCCTGTACTATATGACTGGCAATTTGGAGACTTTTCCTAGAGACCCCGAGAAAGCCGTTGTGTAAGAAACCATGAAAAGTTCTCCGTGGAAGAGACATTTACCAGAGTAACAGCAACTCAGGGAATGGGGAGATGTGTTCTGGGAAATAGTGTCTTGGGAATTCTTAACATTTCTCCTTGGGAAATTACCATTACTCAAGCTTACCTTATTTGGAATTCACTGATTCTTAATTATCTGGCAACGGATTATCCTGTCTATTAGTTAGCTGGCCCTTTTTTTCTGGTGAGAGAAAATAAAACTTAGCTAGATCCTAAAAAGCAAGCCCATTTGAACAAAGAGGTGATTGGAATAGCAGGTGAAAATGAGGTTTTTAGATTATATTAAGAATTTCATTTATTAGAAGGGAAGTCAATAAGCACTTCTAAAAATTACTTTTGTGAACAAAGACATCACCAACTTTAGAGAGACATTTTCATATGTGGGAATGGAAATGGGCAGTGATATGCATATCGTAGGTAAATGACATTCATGAAAAGTAAAAATTTACCTTATCAATTTCTGCATCCTCTACTTTCCTGTTATTTCCTTAGCATAAATAATTGAGAATTGGCCATCTGGACCTGTCCTCTACCATTTTTATTTGTAAGCATTTATGAGAGAGAACAGTCACTACAAAGCTCTAAAAAATGTCTCATCATTTTTCTTCTTGACATTCAGTTGTGATTTGTTGCTATGTGAAAATTCGAACAGGCAAAATATTCCCCAAATGGGATTTGTAGAGCTCATATGCAAAAAAAAGATAATTATTTCCACCTAATTTAATTTGCGGTGGTTTTTGATATTTGTTATCCCCCTGTCTTTTATAGTTGGGCAAAACACGTCGCAGAGAAGAATGGTTATTTGGGGCACGTCATTCGGAAAGCTCTCAACGCCTACCTGGACATGTCATGGTGAGCTTGAAACAGCAGCTACACATCCATGTTGGCACTTCTTGCATTTGTTTGTGTTTTTTAATTAGTTTATCCAATTTTAAAAAGCATATTTTTTAAAGCTTGCAGAATGTGGGAAAGTTATAGACTCCCAAGGATGGCAGCATTTCAGAGGCTAATTGGCTTTTGATTGAGAAATAGTATTTCCAATTTTAATTATACAAGAGAACTCTTTTACTGAGGGAGAACTTCACCTTCATCAAACCAAGGAACACGGCTACATTAACATTTCGGCTCACCCCACTTCCTCTCCCGCGTCCTGTTCCTGTAGATAACCGCGCATTGTTATTGCCCTAGGAGTTCTGAATCAAGGTTACCCTGAGATACAGGGAATTTCAGTCGAGTCAGGAGGCACGGATCCTGTGCCAGGCACTGCACTGAGTGCCAGGGGTGCAAAGAAAGACAAAACGAGCTCTCAAGGAGCTCACCGTCTGAGGGGAGAGACAATGCGCAGGCAGCTAGGTAGCAAAAGCCTAGCTACAGGAGAATGAGGATAAGGGATCAACAGCGAACAGGATAATCCCAGAGTCCTCAGTGTCCAGATGTGTCAAGAAAGGCTTCTTGCAAGATTCTACTGGGAAGTGAAGGAAGCCAAGGGGGTAGAGATGAGGAGGGAAAGCCTTCCAGAATTGGGGGTCCAAAGGGTGGGGAACAGCTAGATGGCGGTGTCCCTGGAATGCAAAAGTAAGTCACAAAAAGATTAGAAAGATGGGAAAGGACTAGATTACTCTTGGAAAAGCCTTGGGACTTTTTATTTGATCCTAGGGAACAAGAGGAGTTTATTGAATAAGGGGAGGATATGATCCAACTTGAGAGCTGAGCAGAAGATGAATTTGAGGGGGAAAGTGTAACCAGCTGATTACCTCAATAATCCAGGAAGAAGGGGCTTATATGAGAGTTGTTAGAACGTAGAGTGAACGTGATGAATGATTGGTCCGACAGGGAGTGAGGAGTCCATGATGGGACTAAGCCTACAAATCTAGGTAATTGGGAGGCTGGTAATGTCCTCAGTGATAAAAGAAAAATTAGGCTGTGGGAAAGATCCTGGTTCAGTGTTGGACATATTGAGTTTAAGAGGTCCACAGACCATCCAGTTCCAGATTCCCATTAGGCAGATGGAGGTGAAGGCAGAGAAGAGGATCTGAGTATCGTCCCTCTCTCCTCTCTGTCCTACGGCCAGGGGAGAAGCTGTCCCATCCCGGTGGCCGAGAAGGACACAGATGAGTAGATGGAAGACTTCTGTGAAGTCTACCCTCAGGTGATAATTTCCCAGGGCTCTAGCTGAGCCTGGGAGAAGGTTTTCCTCTTTGTCAACATCATGAGCTGCTTGGAGCCAGACTCGGCCCCTGATCACTCACACACACACAACCTGCTGGGTTGCCCCCTCTTGGGTTTTCCACATGAAGGGATGTCCTCTCAAATGAGATAAGATAGAATAGTTCCCATGCTTCATATCAGTTCGCTTCTTTAAGGCTTGTAAAGTCCTTCTTCCTAGCAGCCCTGAGACACGTCACAGGAATATTTTTAATCTCCATTTTACAGATAATGAGGCTGACGCTACAAAAAATAAATGCAGGATTCAACCCCGGGTCCCTCGTTCTAAGTTCCCTCTGTCACGTTGCCCCCAAATGGATGCTACAAGCCCTTTGTCAGACTATGAAGCGTTGTGTAAATATATATTATTATTGGATGAATCTCCGCCGCCTTCACATCCATGTCCCAACTCTATCACAGTTTTCTCCTAAGCAAAACAATTTTAAGCTGGTTTATTGCTTAAATTTAGACATTTCAGTAAAAATTAAAATAGCTATGCAAATTAACACAGCCCTGTAGACCAGAATAGAAATAGACCCTGAAGGAACTCAGACCAGCTCGAACCTTACTGGGCCCTAGGAAGAGGAGTAATTCAGAAATTAAATGTAACTCCAATGACAGATAATTTTCCCCTTTGGACTCCTGGAGGTCACAGTCAGAAGGGGCCGGTCACCAAGATCTTTTTAAGACTATAGTATCTTGTGAAGACTTGTCTGTGTGATAGATTTGGAAGTGAACCACAAGATTGAACTGCTCCATCCCTTTGGTAGGCTTATGTGCGTAGGTTACATTTAAATATACACATTTAAATATAAAATGTACAAGAGAAAGTTGGTTGTTAAGAACTTTTAAAGACAAAGCCCATTTTCCCCTGTTGACATAGCTTATCATTTCCAGAGCAGTAGCACCCCAATTTTACTTGTTGTCCCTATATCCTGTAGCCAGCTTGTTGGTCGACTAGTTAGTGGTCTGCGAGGAAATAAACATGTCAGCTTTTTAAGTCTGAATTTTCATATTTGGGGTTCTCTTAAAGGGAATGCAGATTTGTAAAGCGGTCCTGGTTGTGATCCCTATTTTCTTTTCTTTTCTTTTTATTTCTTAATTAATAACACAGCATCCTTTCTTTCATTTTCTGAATTTACACAGCTTGACATCATGCAGAATTTCACTTTTTCCAAATCTGCCGTATAGTTGACATCAAATCACCATTTGTTCGCTTTCTCGATCTTACAGTAATTTGACTGCACTTGGATTTTTCAGAGGCCCGGAAGTACTTTGCATGTTTTTTTTTTTTAGGTTGCATAGCAAAATCACTGATGAGTCTAATGGGTTTTTAAAATATAAGCTTCAGCTCTCATTTCAAGACTTGCAGTGCCAAAAGGAAGGAAACATTATCATCTATCTCAGAAGGAAAATGCTTACCATATGAAAATATTTTGGGGATGTGTTTTTGCATTTTCCAGATTTTCAAACCCATTTCCCTTCCTCGTGCAGAAAATAGAAAATCTTCTTTTCCCCCTTAAGATGGGATGATTTTTCCCAGTTGGCCATTTTTAATAGAATGTGCGTAGTTGCAGCAAACCAACTTTCAGTACAACCTCCTCCTGTTCTTTTTTCCTCGTTGATGGGGAGATTTATTCTGGACATTATTTTCTAGGGGTGTGTGTGTGTGTGTGTGTGTGTGTGTGTGTGTCATTTCGATGAGCTTGTACTTTCCTGAGTCATTCTAAAATTCATTTGGAAAAGTTTAAAAAGGGAATATGAGGCTTTTTGGTCTACTGGCATAGTATGGACAATAACGCCGGAGCACCCAAGGCCATCTTGGGACATCTTGAGAAATTGGTCAGGAAAGGGCCAGCGGGCAAGCTGTCATGTTTAATTTTACTCCTTCCTCCTTATACATGTGTTTTATCAGGGAGCTTTATGTTCTCTTTTCTTTTGTCCTAAAAAAAGTCCTAAAGGACTCAACCTAAGAGGCTGCCAGATTTATGGGGGGCTTCAGGCAAGGTGAATTGATCCACTGAATTTTAGGTGAAAATGATGTACACAAGAGTATTTATATAAATATATGTATATATACACATACACATACACATACACATATATATAATGACATTTAAAGCTTAATTCCCTAATATCCATCTGTGTTCCCCAAACTCCTTCCCTGGGTGGAGGCGGTATAGGAAATCATTTAATTTTTTTTCTTTTTTAATTAATGGGAGTTTATCATCTGGAGACAGTGTGGGATCAGTTGCAGATACCTCTGTAGATACACCTGGATAGAAACGTATGCACGTAAATATATTTAGGTTGGCCTAAATGGCTGCAAAGGCATTGTTTAACCCTGAGATTCTGGGATTCTTTGGCAAAACAGTAACAAAGTAAGTTACTGGAAAAGCAGAGAGAGAACCCACTGTGGCCATCGTAGAGGCAATGTAGAAGGATCTCATTTCACTTCCCAACTGCCCCTTCTCAGCTGGGTGATCTTTCTGGCCCTCACTTTCCCCATACGAAAAGTTGAAAGTATGGTCTCAAGTGCCTCCAAAGGTTCCTCCCAGCTCCTGTGGCTCATCTGGTCCTGCTCTGGCTGTTCCTGGATGCTTCCCAGGACTTTGAGAATCCATTGGCTTTTGCTTCTGCAGTGAAGCGATGTGGTAAAAGCCTCTCACCTCGGAGTCAAGAGACCTGCGTTCTCCTCCCAGTTTTGCCATTTAGGAAGCGTCCCCTAACTTGGCTGAGTTTCAGTTTCTCCGGCTACAAAAACCAGAGACGACGACGCTCATTCTCCCCCCTCGGGGATGTTGTGGACATCCGGTACTTTGTAAATAGAAGGGATTATTTTTAGAGCACCCGAGTGTCTCAGTCCTTACGTAATAGCTGAGGATCTCCAAGATTGGGATCACTAATCCTGGCTCTCTCTCTGTCCTGCCTTGTGACTCTGGAAAAGGGACTAAGCCCAGCCCCCTTGTCATTGTTGTTTGATTCTGAGAAAATTGAAGGTGCTGGCGTCACAGCGTGCAGCATTTGGGGAGAAGTTCTACATAAATTGTGGCTATGGAAAAGTCTCTGGGATTTTTCCATTTCCTCACTCGACACTAATTTTGAGGAGGATGGGAAGGATATTGTTGTGATCCACTTAGTGCTGGTCAAAAGGAATTTTTGGTGCCCAAGCTATAAAACTTCATGGACTCTCAGATTGGGAAGAGAGCAGCAGGAAGAGTTGAGTTCGAATCCAATACCAGATGCTAGTTGTTTGTGTGACACTAGGCAAGTCACTTAACCTATCTGCCTCAGTTTTTTCAGTTGTAAAATGGGAATAATAATAACACCCACCTCACAGGGCTGTTATGAGAACCAGATGACATGTTAAAATATGTATTATTGTACTTTACAAACATAAAAGTACCATATTATCATTATTATTAGAAAGGGACCTCAGAAGTTAGTTAGCTTAACTTGTACCTGAGCATGAATCTGTTTTCTACTATACCAGTAAAGTCTCCTAGGATGGAGAATCCACTACCCTCTGTAGTGACCCATTGCACTATTGAACATCTCTAATTATTTGGAATTTTCTCTTTCTACCAAGGCAGAAGTGACCTTCCGTCCTGGTTTCTAGTTTTGCCCTCTAGAGTCACAAAGAACAGGTCTAATCTCTTTCGTGTGAAAGCAGCCCACTCTTAAATGGCAGCCTTCTAAGTGTTTTATCTCTAGGATAAATATATACACTTTCACTGTCTGATCCTTCTTTTCTTCCATAAATGATCTTAAGTAACTGGTATTTTTAGCTGGAAACTATTAAAAGAATCCAGTTATTTAGTTCACTGTTATTGTTATTTTTATGAGGAAATCTTGAGTTGAAAAGTATCTTGAGGGCTTTTGTGTAAAACCTAATTTTCCCTCTTTAAAGCTTATCAGATCATTACTTTTATGCTGGTGGGGTATTCGAAATATTGTTTGAATGGGTAGAGCAATAGGGTGGAGGGTTAGGAGTATCCAAATTCTGGAGGATGATGGTTTTTGTTTGTCTTTCAATTGGATTTAACATATGTAAAGTACTTTGTAAACTTTCATGCCAGATCAGATCAATTAGCATTTATTAAACACTTACTAGATGGTCCTCACAATATTAAGACCTACTAATACAAACAAGAGCAGGAAACTGGGATAGTTCCTGCCCTCCAGGAGCTTACATTCTAATGGGGAGAAGACAAGGCACAAAAAGGAAGCTGAAAAGGGAATGGGGGGACTTAAGGGGAAGGAATGGAGGCACCCGGCTTGGTAGCCTGGTCGAGAAGGGCCAGAGAGGCAGGAGTGTAAACTGGAGAAGAATAAAGATAAGGAGTCAAATGGAGATTCTGAAAGGAACTGTCCAGTCAGAGGGAAAGGCCCTAGAGGCAGCAGTTATTCCAATGTAAGAGATCCAAGAGTGAGCGTTTGGATTTCCGTGATGACAGGTGACAGTTGATCCCAGCCTAAGTCCTCCCTGGATGAATTGGTGGGAGTGTGTGATGGGTTAATGGGAGACCTGGAGCATCTCTTCAGAGGAAGTGTCTAAGGATGCTCAATAATGCTTTCCTCACTGCCTTGTACAGAAGAGAGAGCAGGTGTTTGACACACAGAGAAGTTAAGCACTCCACTTTGCCATCTCATCATCCTGCCATCATTTTGTAAAGGAGAGATAGAGAGGTTCCCCAAGGGTGAAGGGCTGGCTGGCCACAGAGTGACAGGCTTTCTGGCTACAAATCCACAGTTAGTCCAGCAGACCAGAAATGGAATTTTTAAACTTCAGGAGTATTTTATTTTTCCAATTGCACATAAAGATAGTTTTCAACATTATTTTTGTAAGATTTTGAGTTTCAAATTTTTCTCCCTCACTTACCTCCTTCCTCCCCAAGACAAGTAATATGATATAGGTTATATATATATATATATGTAAAATCATTTTAACCATATTTGTCATATTGTGAAAGAAAAATCAGAACAAAAGGAAAAAAAAAACAAAAAAGGGGAGAATAACCTGCTTCGATCCACATTCAGCCTCCATGGTTCTCTCTCTGGATGAAATGGACTATAGAATGGAAACCTCCTTACAGTATTTAACTAATGCCTACCCCTCCTGAAGTTCCCATTTTTTGCCATTTCTTGACATGGATTTCGGCTGTGGTCCTACGAATACTCTGGGGAGCAGGTGACTAGAGTGATTTTGCAACAGTTTAAAAAAAATATATTGGAAAACTGCCCCTGCTGGAAGCCTCCTTGTCCCTCCTCGCTCTGCACCGTGGCTAATTGCTCTGCTGCCTTATGTCTAATGGAGTCTGATATAATCAGCACACTCAGCAGTCCCACTGCCAGTGACCTGCAGCATAGCTGAATTCAGATTTTGCTGTCCTCATTTGGCTTCTAAATCTCTATGGTTTTTCTTTCCTGGTTCCGCCCTGTGAGTAGTCACTTGGAATATTTTGGAAAAGTTGGGTCTAATAATAAATGAGATCTATTTATATAGAGCTTAGCAATCACAGAGCCATTTACACGGCTCTCATTGGGCACTCACAGCGGTCCTCTGGCTAGAGTTTGCTTTCAGATCACATCGTAGTTTGGCAAATCAATCCATTGGTCAAGAAGCACTTATTAAACATCTACTGGGGGCCGTTTATGTTCTAGGGATGCACTCCAAAGAACAAAAGCAATCTCTCTTCGCAGGGAGCTGACGTTGTAATGTCAGACTCCTAACACCTTGAATATTCAGCTTTTACTGAGACCGTTCTGAATCATGAGTCCCATGGACCTTGTTCCAAAGCAGAAGGTTCCCAAAATCCCCCGAATCAATATATGAGCAATGAAGCCTTTGTTGGATGGGATGTTTATCCAGCAGAGGGTGCCATTGTACCAGCTAGTTCACGAAACCCTTATCTCCAAACTCAGCCTTTTAAGATGAAAAATAAATAAATCAATTCATGCAGTATTTTTATCTACAGTATTCATTAAAAAAAAAAAAGCCTTGTGATTTCATGTTTTTTTTCAAAACTGCTTATTCTGTGCCCTCTTATGTTTGAGCATAAAATTCTCAGAATATTTGTAAGAGCCACTCCATGGAATTTATTATTAATTGTCTATTTTTAGGCACGAAGCTCTGCTGTATTCTGTCTTAGCAGCAGAAACTGGGATTGAAGTGTCACAAACAAATTTAGCCCATATTTGTGAGGAGAGGCCAGTAAGTAAACGTTTTCCGCACATATGCTTAATTTAAGGTTAAAGGGAATAAACAAAACCTCATTGGTTGATGTATTGACTCCCTCTTTCACCTTCTTCCTCTCTAGGACCTGGCAAGAAGATATCTGGGAGTCAACTGCATTTGGAGATATTATAATCTCTCTGTTTTCCAAATCGATGCCCCTGCTTTTGGTATGTACAGACAAACTGTTGCCGAGCTGGGCCATTAACAAGCGCCAGAATGTCAGGAACAAGAAAAAAGCGAACTGTTTTATGAGATTTCCAAAGAAATTAGTAAAGAGAAAGAACTCCGGGATGAAAATCAGGGTTAAAAGTCAGATTCTGCAGAACCTGCACAGGTCTCTCCTTATTTCACCATTTTGGTGGGGGGAAAAAAAAGAGAATCCCAAATTTTACAAATTATTTTGGGGAAAACTCTTCTTGCTATGGGAGAAAAAAAGGCTTCTCTGAGCCCGTAAAGAATAATCCTAGTTGAGTAGCCAAATGTAAGTCGCAAGATTTAGGTATAAATCAATAAATTAAGTCAATAGTGTCTGTAAAATGCCTACTATGTGCTAGAGAAAGTTGCTAAGTTTCAGTAGCAAAAAGAAATCTTTCCAGACTTGGGCTTTGAGCCTAAATTCTAAGATACCCACAGGTCTCTAATTTAATTAGAGTGTGGGAAAGAACCTTGACTCCTTAACTAGGCATGCAGAGGGCAAAGATTTCCCTTCTTCTAATTCAATTCACTTCACCTAATATCTGTTGCGGCACCTCCCTAGAAAGCAGAAAGATCTTGTTAGGACCCGGCAGGTTGGAGGAACGGCAGTGAGGGGGGCCGTCGTCCAAGTGAAATCTCTTCTTTCCCAAAGCTTATTTGAAGATGGGAGATCTCTATTACTATGGCCACGAGAACCAGTCCAAAGACCTCGAGCTGTCCGTGCAGATGTACGCCCAGGCTGCGCTGGATGGAGACGCCCAGGTAAAGAAACCCTTGACTGGGTCCTGTTTCTGAAAGGTCTGTTCCTAGGAGGACAGCTGCCATGTCAGGAGCAGCCCTGTTGAGGCTCCTCAGGCCTTCAGCAGGGGCAGGACAGCCCTGGGTTATTTCAAAGTGCCTTGTATTGTTTTGTGAGAGAGAGAGAGACAGACAGATAGACAGAGATATGAGACAGAGGTAGAGAGAGACATACCCAGAGACAGAGAGAGACAGAGACAAAGACAGACAGAGAGGCAGAGACAGAAACAAAGAGAAAGAGAGATAGAGATGAGAGAGAAGAAGGGAAAGGGAGACAGAGAGAGAGGAGAGATAGAGGCAGAGAGATGGAGAGAGAAGGAGAAGAGAGACTGAGACAAAGAGAGAGAAAGACAGAGACACAGACAGAGATACCCACAGAGAGAAACAGAGAGGGAGACAGAGAAGGGGAGAATCACTGGGGCTTGATTTGTGGCCAAATGTTGAGTGTAAGCAGCCCAACCTTTCAGTCACATTCACCCACTTTTCATACATTTCAAGGACCATTTTTGTTCAGAACCATATGCAACCCCTGGGGGAGATACAGCGTTTAGCTAAAACACGGTCTCTGCCCCTTTGGAGCTTACAGTGCAGTGGAGGGCTAATAGGACACAAAGATGACCTTCATATACAATATTCCATGCACAAGAGAATAAATACAGAGTACTCTGGGAGGCTGTTTTGGGGGCATCTGCTCAGCAGTCACTAAAATGTTTATTTAATTTCCTTTCTAATGGAAACTGTTTTGACCTTGGGTACTTGCACCGTCTCTGTATTCGGTGCTGTCTCGAGCCTCGGCTTGTAAGAGCACATTTATATATAAACACCAAGCTGGCACTGAATGCGAGGAAAGCCTGCAGACTCTCTGTTCTGAAACTCAAAAATAAGGGGAGGGTTGTCGGCCGCAGACCCCGTGCGTCCCTGTCCCTGTGGGCGTGACCTGGCCCTGTTGGCTGTTTCTGCAAGCTCAGCCATGCTGGAGAGGGAAGGCACCTGCTTCCCTCTGGGAGGAGCAGGGCAGGGTCCTCTCTCCCTCCAGCTGCCCCCGGCTCTGACTGACAAAGGGGAAGACCAAGGACTGAGATCTCTGGCTTATCTTCAGTTCTGTCATTCTCCTTCCCATTTTGGTTTATAAAGCCAGCTGTTCTTAGTGGCTCAAGCTCCCGATCTTGCTGATGGGCCCCAGAAAAGTGGAAGAAAATGTGAGAGTAATTGATAGTTATAGCTGGCCCCTTAAAGCGCTTTCTGCACATCTCATTTGATCCTCAACAAGTGTTATCATTCCCACTTTACAAAAGATGAGACTGAATCCGAGAGAGGACAAGTGACTTGGGCCACAAGGCCAGTCAGTTTTTGAGGCAGGATTCAAACTCAGGACTTCCAGATTAACTACAGCACTCTGTCTGCCGAGCCCCAACGCTACCTGAAAGATAGGAACCTGTTTTTTTTCCCACGGATCAGCAATGGGGAAGGAAATGGCAAACTATTCCGTATCTTGGCCAAGAAAACTATGGTCCATAGGGACTAGCCAACAACTCCACATCCAGATATCCATCCCTTGTCTTCCTCCTGAGCTCTAGTCACACATCACTACTTGCTGGATGTCCTGTAGACTTTACTCATTTGATAAATTCGAGACAGACCTCACCATCTTTTCCCCCAAACCCATTCCTCTTCTGAATGTTTCTCTTTGGTTGAGGGCCATTCCCTTAGGATGGAAACTTGGCTTTCTCCTCAACTCCTGTCTCTCCTTTGGTCTTTCTCCTCAAAGAACGTAAGCAGAAATTAGTTCATTTTGTCTTTCTCTTCCCCAGACCTAATATAGTGTCTGACACATTGTAGGTGCTTATTAATTATTTACTCATTAATTAATTAATAAGTGCTTTTTAATTATTTACTCATCATCATCCACACACAGAAGTGCCATTGCAGTAGTTCTAGAGTTACAAAAATGATCTCTTTTCTTGCAGAAGTTTGCAAGCTGGTTGAAACAAAGTAGGAACTTAATGTTTCTTGAACTGAATTGACATCTACCCAAAAAGAAAACTAATAATCAAAGGCAGGATTTACTTGTATAATAGGATGGATCTGATATCTCTCATATCAATACAGAGATATCATCCATTGGTGTAGCTCCAAGTTCATCCATGCCTTCTCAAACTGTGCAACACTCGTTCTTGAGCACATCCTCAGGGCCAGTGAATGCGAGGTTGGAAAGGCTGGAGAAGCTCCGAGGGTTGTTGAGGGTTCGGCCAGGTGGGAAAAGTTTCAGGGAAGAATTAGGATTGGAGCTGGGGTTTGAAGGAAGACTAAAACTTAGGGTAGTAAATTGGGGAGAAGAGAGAAGGAATTCTACCCGAACAGGAAGAATGAAGAAAGTTCAGGGGAAAGGATAGGAAGGAAGGATTTGAGTAGATGAGCAAGGGAAGATAAAGGGTAGTAGGGAGAGGTCAGGTCATTGAGGACCTTAAATACTGGGCTGCAGGATTTCAGTTGGATCCTAGATGTAGATAGGAGCCAAGGATGGTTTGTTGGTAATGATGATGGTATTGTTTGCCGGTTGGATTTTTTGTTTTTATTTTTAATTGGGGGTGGTAAATTCTGAGCAGTTTTTGAAGAAAATTCGGATATGTAGATTGGAGGAGGGAATCTAAAGTCCAGAAGACCATTGTCATTCATTCGACAAATATTAAGGGCCTACTTTGTGCCAGGCTCAAAGCTAAATGCTGAGATTACAAGGAAGGATGAAAGACTTTTCCCTGCAGTGGAGGATACAATATCCAAACTTGCTATATACAGGATAAATTACAAGTAATTTATATAATTATATAATTAGAAATATAATTTATATAATTAGAAATAAATTAGAAAAAAGTACTAGAATAAAGAGGAATAACTTGAAAAGGGGGAGAAATTTCCAGTTCTGTGGAACTTGAGCTTCTTTAGGGAAGATTATGGACCACAATTGTTCACAATGAGGTTTGAATAGCTTGTGATGCAAAGGGTTGGAGGAAATACTTGTGCTGGTGAGGTCATGACTCCATTGAAATATTGAAAGAATGAGCACTTGGCCCCAAGGAATGGGCAGTAGGGAGTCGAGCTCTAGATTTGGAGTCAGTGGCCCTGGCTTTAGATTCTGCCTCTGACAGTTACTATCCATGTGAACCTCTCTGGTCTTCAGTTTCCCCTTTCTATATGAGGACTGGGACAAGGCAGCCTCTAAAGGCTCTTCCAAGGTTGAGTCTGTGATCCTGTCAAGATTCCTCTAATGAGCAACAACTTTATTTAAACTTAAACTACCTTTGACTTTAAAATGAGTTGATTAGCAACTTATCACCAAGTTTTTCCTTCTCATCCACATGCAGGGATCAGCACAAAGAGCTGGATTCCTTCCTTCACTCTTTGGACAGACATTAAACTCTTCCAGATACGAACAACAAAAATTCTCTCAAATCCTCTCCTAGATCTTACCTAGAGCTGGTAGTTCTTGGCCAAGGGCCACTGGCAAAGCATGTGTCCTTGCAGTGCCATAAAAACAACTTAAGAAAATGTTTAAGTTAGGACACAGTGGGAACGGCAGCTAGAGAGCTGGAAGAAAATGTGGAAGGTCTTTTTTGTGCCCTTTGCCTTTACTTCAGGGCTTTGTGATCGAGTTTGCTAGAGGCTTTAGCCCTGTGATGCTCCTGAATGAGAAAGTAGGTATTCTTCCTTGCCTAGCTCAAGCCTCCAAAGGAAATCTGTCTAAAGATTTATTGGGGGTGAGGCAGGTAAGTGTTTAAGAATGGGCTCTTAGCTTAATCTGCTTTAACTTTTTCCATCATATTCTTAAGTCTAGATAATCAACAAAACACTAACTAATCACTGATTTGAGGTATTTATCTATTTTTGAAGGGTGAATGTTCACGATGAAAATTTAATGATCCATTATCAGTCCATACAAACCGACTCCAGAATACAGCTGGTTAGAACCATTCCCAGACTTCCTGAAAACAGGTAGCAGAGTAGAGCCATTTCCAGAGGAAGGACCTAAAGGAGTAATTTTCCCATGGTGATTAATGGAAAGCGAAGCACAATTCTCCTATATCTTAAAAGTATGCCCAGTATTCGAATATGATTCCTCTAAAACATGAAAACACAACCCGATTTCCAACCTGC
Source organism: Antechinus flavipes (assembly GCF_016432865.1). NCBI lineage: Eukaryota > Metazoa > Chordata > Mammalia > Dasyuromorphia > Dasyuridae > Antechinus > Antechinus flavipes. The sequence continues at coordinate 16,260,356 of NC_067403.1, read as the reverse complement.
TGATAGAATCTCAAAGAATAATTGGTAAATAACGGTCCCGGCCTTTGTTCTGGTCCTTTCCCTCTTTTGCTGATATGAAGGCAACATTTCAAGCTGGTTCTGTTTTCAGAAAGTGAAGGAAAAGGACAAATCCTCCGGTTGACTAGTTTCTGAGCAGATGGAGCTCAGCATCCCTATGAAAGCCTACTGGTTCTTTTGCAAATAAATTTCTCAGATGCATATATTTACGGAAACAACTCATCAATGAAAATGACAAAACCATCTGGTACTAGGACTAAAAAAAATATGGAGGTTGTAAAAGTTTACATTCTGATGAGGGGTGTGGGGACATGATTTGTTTGTTTGGAATGGATGAATTTTGTTTGTGATTTGTTTAGTAATTTTTTTTTTAATTTTGATTTTTTTTTGAAGGGATTTTTTAACCTGGCCCTTCTCATTGAAGAGGGAGCAACTATCCCATACCACATTTTGGAATATCTAGAGATTGATCAAACACTCCAATCTAGTAACATCTCCATCCTTCGGGAACTCTATGAAAGGTAAGCTCACTTGATGACAAGATGGCTTTGTGTGTGTGTGTGTGAGCTAAAGGGGAAGTATTTGCTTCTGGGTAAAAGTCCGCCATCCATTTTACACTGTCCAGGCCCACTGGCATATATAACCAAAAGAATGAAAAAGGCTCAAGATCTATCGCTAACTAATGAATTTACAAATTTCCCTGTCCGGCCAACATCAGATGATTGATTACTATTTGCCAGCAGCACAAAGTTTAAGATTCTGGGTTATTGGTACAAAGTCAGACAGCTAAATGAAAACCTTTCTTTTGAAAATAGCCCCTGAACATGCTGATCTATGGGAGGCTGGGAAAAAAACACCCATCAGATAAGTTTTCTTGGAGTGAAGTTTTTGTACAGCTAATCTTATTAATAACAATAATAAGGAAGGTGATGGGGAAACTTGAAAGTTTCCAATGGGCTTTATATGGATTATCTCATTTGATCCTCACAGCAGCTCTGGAAACTAGGTATTAGTATAATTTCCATTTTATAGGTGAGAAAAACTGAAGGAGAGATTAAATGAAGTATCATACCCTACTCTGGAAATGTCAGTAATCAGGATGACCACCAAATTAAGTCAAATAATCAGTGATTTTTGGTTTCTATTGTAGATGCTGGAGCCATAGTAATGAAGATTCTCTCAGTCCTTGTTCATTAGCTTTGTTATATTTTTATTTGCGAATCATCTGGAATGGAATTTTGCACTCTACCCTGGTGGGTATCAGCTCCCATAGCCTCTCCCTGCCCCCACCTGCCCTTTCAGGTGATCATACTTCTAATACCCACTTCTGGATGTTTGGCAGATCTACTTTCTGGGAACCTTCCTGGTGTCCATATCGATCGCATTGGCAGTCCAGTATTTTCATTCGCTCTCAGGTAATGATTTAGCTGAATCAAAGCCATTACAGAAAAAAAAAAGGAGGGGTGTGTGTATGTATGGTGTTTTTTTTTCTTCTTCTTCCTTGGTTAGGTCTTACCTTCCTGCCTCCATTTCCCCTTTTACATAAAGGGAATTGCATCTACCTAAAATACTTCCTGATTTGCACTCACAACTTCTTTTCCCTCAAGGCCCAGCTCAGATCCCATGTCCTCTCCATTATCATAGTAAATATATAAGTTTCATTTCAGTGAATTGACTATCTTTCCTGATCACCCACCTTAGAATTTCTCTAAGATTTACTTTGCATCTCTCATGTGACACCTGATAACTGATTGTATTGTGGATATTCACACATGCATCTTAAATCTCCTTCTAGACCTGGGGTTCATGAACCTTTTAAAGATATATTTTGAGAACTACGTTTCTATATAATTTATTTCTTTTGTAATTCGCTGTATTTTATTTTGTGTATTTAAGAACATTCTTCTGAGACTGAGGTCCATAGACTGCTAAAAGGGCCAAAGACACCAAAAAGTTTAACCTCTATTCTACATTATGAATTTCTTGAGAGCAGGGATAGACTTTGTATGACTTTGTATCCCTCACTGCCTCCAGGACAGTATCCCGCAAACATCAAGCGCTCAATAAATATGTGTTGAATGGACGGCCATCCATCCACATCACATCCACATTGATGCATGTTAAGCACACGGATGTATAAATTAGATGTCGTTCATCATCAGAAAGCATTTATCTAGCGTGTGTCTAAGCCAGGGGATAATACTGGGTTCTGTACAGACCAAAATAAACAGAAACACAGCCTCTCTTTTTAGATTGTATCTAAAACAGACACCGTCAATCGGGAAAGACATAAAAATAGATAAAGACTCACAAACATCTATGCAGATTTTAGCAGAGAACAAGATGAAGAAGAGGCAGGCTCTATAAATGTTAGTGCAAGGATTCCATGAAAAGTGAACAGAATAAACCCGATGGTAAGAAAGGAATCTGTAGTGAGGAGGGCAGATGGAATCCTCATTTGGCTTTCAGTCCCTAAGGAAGTTAATGAGGGCCCGTCCCAACCCTCTCCTAGGTCTGATGGCTTCTCGTCAGCTGGCCTATAAATCTAGCTCATGCAAATTCTGTTCCGTCACTAAATTTGTTACCAGGTATAGCACATTCATTTTGCATCTTGTCAGTGTTTTCCATTTCAAATTATCGTTGTCATTTTTACTCTGGAGAAATATTGTTATGATTATTACAAATGCAATTCAGTTAGAGGAGCTGAAAATTGTCTTTATGATTTTATGCCAGCTGGTACCCATGAAAATTCATGGGCTAGTAGAATTGTTTTTTATGAAAAGTTGTTTCTGCCACTTTTCTTCATACCTTTATCTCTACTTCCAGTATATCCTCATCTCACCTTTTCCTTTTTCACTTTATCATTTCTTTCCCTTTTTCTTCCTTTTCCGCTCAGCTTTTCATTTTGCACCATCTACCTATTTACACATTTCCCCCCTAATTTTTGAATTCTCCCAAATCTGTCTCCTCTTCCTTTTCAATCTACAATCTCTTCTCAACCACAAATACTTTAAAGAGCTAAAAGTACATGGGAGATGTCTTTAGTATTTAGTGAGATTTCAGGTGAGGTGCAAACTTAAAAAGAATCCTGGATTTGGAATCTAGATATCTATGTTTGAATCCTGCTCTGTTCCTTTATTGTGTGTATGTGACCTTGGAAAATTAACTTCTCTCAGAACCTCAATTTCCTCATCTATAAAATGAGAAATTTGAACTAGACAGTCTCTTGACTCCCCTGATACTTTATATCTGTTATCTTAATAACTAACTGCAGCTATGGGATAAATCAATGAATTGACCATTTTATATACTAAAGCATGAGAGGAAGAAGGAAGAAACTGAGCTTTGGTGACTCTATATCAAAGGCAAAAAGACTTGGCTAATGTACAGCAAGCTGACTCATGGGGTCTCTCTTTGAGAGGGATCAAGCAGTGTGACATAATAAAGGAAAAAGTATGAAAATGTATTATGAAATATATTCTTAAGGACCGGGGTCATAGCAGAAAGTGTGATGAGTTTTTGACACTTAGCAAGGTGTTATCCCCAAACCAAAAACAAACAAGAAACCTCCCAAATACAATTGTATAAAAATCCAGCCACCATATGAATGGCAGGTTGTTTGAAGTTAGAGGACTTTATTACCTAATGACGTGAATTTCAATCTGTGAAGTCATTTTTAGACACACACACACACACACACACACACACAAATTTATTTTTGTGTTTTTAAACTGAGACATCCATCCATTTTGCTTTAGGTTCCAGTGACCCATAGAGAATTATGTTCTATTTTCTATCAGTTGAAACCTTGTATAAAATTAGCCATCATTTTATTAGCTGGTGTTTGCAAGGCTAACTCCAGAGAGGTTATTTATTTCTTCCAAGGGTACTTTGCTTGCAATTTGGCATGAGCTGCCACTGAGGGAGCAGTTACACCTGGATTCGAGCCTTAGGGTCCAAACACTCTAGCTTCTCCTAGAAGTGATTCACAGGGGAGGAGAGTCTCCTACTTTCCCACTTCTGGCAGTTTTTCTATGGCAACAAAGATCTTTATCAAAATAACCAAACACAGAGATTAACTAGTGTTAATGATATTAGTGATGTCTATATATACACACAAGATTTTCAGAAATCTCAGAACAATCACTTTACTAACTAATAACCGATCCATTCTGAAGCACAGATAAAATCAAACCACCTGAGCTCCTAACTAGATGAAACATTATTCTTGAAAAACAATTAGATTAGCTAAACATTTTTCTAATTGGATAAGGAAGATAAATAAGACAGACTTTTAAAAGACTCTGTCTACAAATGCACATTGGAACCTTCTCAGCAACTAATCATTTTGGAGTCACCTAAAACACTGAAGGGCTCAATTGAGGCAGGGCCACACAGCCAGTAGGGTCGGAAGCAGGAATGACCCTTATTGCTCTGGCTTCAAGGTCAGCTGTCCTTCTACCTTACCATAGTGCTGTTCACTAACCACCCTGACCTGGCATCTAATTAGTGAAGACAGGCTAGACAGAGATAAATATAACACAAGTAAGACATAATATGGGATTGAGGAACATGAAAAGCCATGAGCTCAGATGTGGGGAAATCATTTCTGGTTCTGGGAATTCCGGACATCTGCGGAGTGGAGTTGACATTTGAACTCGGAACATCATCCTTCGAAGTAATTCATCAGGATTAATGAGGATGATCCAGACATTGATAATCTTTCCTCCCAAGCCTATTTCCTTTCACTTCCTAGAAGATACTTAGGGGGAAATAGATTCCTTTTATTTTTACAACTTTTATTAAACACCTACTATGTACTGATGACTATAGGAGGTGCTGTGGATTCAAGGACAAAAAGAGCACAGTCCCTTTCCCTCCGGGAGCTTGTGTGGTGGGGACCAGGGAGGGGGAAGGTGCATTACTTGGAGGAAGGGGAGGCAGTTGGAGACCCCAACGATTCACACCATCATTGGGGAGGCAGCCATAGTAAAAAAAAAAAAAAAACCTGATCAAAACGATTCTGCTTTCTGGACACTGAAGCTCCTCTCCATCTTGGCAAATAATCAAAAGGTGAAGCTGTGAGTCCCAAAGCCCAGCGGCATTTTTAAAAGCGGGCTCAACTTAGAAAAATGATTTGGGACAAAAGTCTCTTTGAGAAAAATTGCAATCGGTCCCGGAAGGTAGAAGGGTCTTGGTAATCACAGCATGAAGTGCGACAGCTTCTCTCATCAGTCCTGCCGGGGAGCTTCGGGAACACAGCATGGTGTCCTAGAAAGAATCCTGGGCTCGGGCCAACAAGCAATGTGTTTGGACTTCCCAGCTCGACATTTATTAGCTGTGTGACCTTGCAAAAAGTGATCCAGATGCCTGAAAAAACCTCAGTTTCTTTGGCTACAAAATGGGAATAATACAAAGGCTTCTATTGCCTACTTCACAGAGGTCTTGTGAGGATGTGATCCAATATATGTGTGTGTGTGTGTGTGTGTGTGTGTGTGTGCGCTTAGCCATAAAAGACCATATCAAACTGAGTCACTAAACCATTCTCTTAAGCAGGCTTTCTTTCCCCAAAGAGCATCCTTACAAATTGGGGCCTCTGAGGCTGTTGCTTCCTGGGAAAGCTGGGACCCACGCAGTCGCGTGAGGAAGAAGGCTCTCCTGGTTTTGCACTCTGAGCAGATTTCCTTACTAGACGCTGTTAGCTCCAAGCACAGCCGTGCAGTAGGTTTATGTGAGGATTTCTGCCTCTACTTCCCCTCCTCTGACTAACCAATGTCCTATACTGTCCCACAGGACCTGCTTCTTACCTTCCTGACGTATTGCCCCACTAAAGTCCTAATTCTCGTACCCTTTATTAGGGTTTTTGAACCTGAAGGTCTTTTGATGGGAATTTGCCATATTCTTTGGGCTAAAGAATAGCATTCCTTAGGATCATTTTTCCCCTAGTGCCAAAAGGGATTCCAATCCTCTTTTTATTATGTTTACATAAACTTCCAGACAAGTGGAGTATCACCCTAGGGATTCAAATCTAGGTTTTCAGACTCCAAATCCAGCACAACTTCAGGAGGAACAAGCAAGTTAGGGAGGACAGGAACAGCTCCTGATCTCCGGTGATCAACAAAGGGTCTGAGCTCCTGGTCGGAGGAATCACCCCTGCACCATCTTAGAGATAAAGGGCCAAAGTGTTTAACTAAAACTGGAACCCAAGTCCTCATGTAGAGTCCATTAGCTTTTATTCAAGCTATATATTTTCTCTTATTGCTTCAGATGCTCAGCATTTTGTATGTGTGTCTGTTTGTGTATCTGCATCTTTACAGGCAACGGTCCTCCAGCATCCGTTTCCCAGCTCCCTTCAGAAGAAGCCAGTTCCATTGGGAATCCAGCCGTTGGCTCCTTGGAAGAAGAAGAGGCCATTCCCACAAATAATTTAGAGCAGCGGGGGTGAATCGCTGACTCTCCAGGTCTCCCTGGAGGGGCGATGGAGCCACCGGACCATGGGTATTTGATTGTAGACGTTAGGGATGCTGCAGCAGGGGAATGATGATGTAAAATCCTTGAACGTGTTTTGACTACTAGAAGTTAATATTGAACTTGAGTAAATATCTATATCTATATGGTACTTATATTTATGTAAATAAATATAAATATGATATATATATTAAATGGAGACATATGGATATAGATATTTAAATTGCAAGGAAGTGTCCAGAGCAGATGCTGCTTTTTCCAAGGGCATCAGACAAATATGGTAGAATTCTCTTCGCAGTCTACAGGTGGTGGGCCTTGGACTCACACTATGGTATTGCTTTATTTCAGGGGACATGATTTACCTTTGCTCTCTCTAAATTCACTTAAAGCAAGCTACTTGATAACGGCTCTTCCATCAATATTGTCCCATCCTTTTGAAATTTTCCTTTATTGAAAAAATGGGCAACTGTGGCCTCTAAGCAGGGTCGGTGATGTTTTAGTCCGTAGGATTTCTAAAAAGAGTCTTTTCCACAGCCAGGCTGCTTCTGGAAGCACAATCCAAATTCCTCTTTGTCTCGGGCGCCTTAATTAGAGTCAAGTCTGAGTCAGTGTGAAATACAGAAAAGGAAATGTCATTGTAAATCGGTTTACATTTTTCTCCTTAAATTTTTCTAGGATCATAGTGCTTAAAATGCTTTAATGATATTGCCAGATATGGTTTCTTCACAATTGTAAACCTTCAGATGCCATTTAGGAAATGATTAGTCTTTAAGAGTAGTCTTCACCGCGAATTACCCATTAGAATAGAAGTAGACCAATGGAATATGCAGAAAACAATCCTTTAGCTCCTAGTCCCCCTGTGCCTGGTTCTTGGGTTTTGAGAGGGCTGTGTGTGTCTGGGCGTGCATGTGTGTGTGTTTGTACACATGTGTGCATCTGAAAGAGAACGTGTGTTGCCTCCGAGTGTGTGTGCTAGAATAACTAAATCAGTAATGCAATATTGTGGGTCCAGTCTACTCTCTTTGCACTACTTTATTTACAGTAGTAAATAAAATTATTTTTATACTGTTTACCACTTGTGAAGTGATTGTATTTTTTTCCCCTTTTCACCTGTATAGTTTGTTTTTTAATCACTCAAGTTCCAAAGTCCATGTATTTTGCAGAGGTTAAAGGGGATCTTTATCAGATTTTTTTTCTGATGACATGAACTTTTGAGGTAGGGAAGTGAACAGGTGGGTCCCCTCTTCAAATGACCTATCATCCCAAGTTCTAATTTTCAATGGTTCTGCTTAGGGCCAGATGTCCCCTATTGCTGTAAGCCTTTCTTACCTGGTCCCATTTAATCTCCTTTCTGCACTGCCCCATCTCCAGCCAGAGACTTCTCAGTTACAGCTGTTGTCACTTTACCGGAACATCTGTGAATGTCCAGGTAGGTAGTGTTCAGTCTCCAGAAGTGGTTCAGTACCATGCCGGATTCTGGCCCAAGAAGAACGGACTCGCCTGTTCTCCAGATGGTTTTTGAGGGAGGGCAGAATGGTTTCTAAAGTCAAGCTCCAAGATCGGCCCAGAAATCTGAATTACCCTTGAGACCTCCTCTAGTCTAGAGCCCCTGATCCCTGGGGCCAAAGCTGGCCAGTCCGCCCAGCTCTTTCCAACATACTCTACTCTAGGAATTCAGGAGATCTGTGAACATGGGAGGAGGGGGTGGGGGAGTGCATCTTTGCTTTCACTACTCAGCTTCCTTTTTTAACCCTATATTTTTTTATTTTATGCATTTAAAAAGTATTCTGAGAAGGAACACACAGTTTGTTGTCATTTATCCTTTCTTCTCGAAGAAAACCATGACGTCAGGGAGGAGACTGTCTGCAAGTTAATTAGATTTAAGTGGGGAAAGGCTGTGCAAGGTCACCTGCTTTACTTTCCCCTCCAGAGCCATCACGATCCAATGGTAAGATAAGATCAAGATGACTGGAGGTGGCCCGGATGACAGAAACTTTAATCAGAGTGACAGCGGACTCCAAGGATAAGAACCCTACTCTATTCCAGGTTCTAGGCTTGGGAACAGAAATTCCTGCATTTGATTCCTTCCTCAGATGCTAGCTAGACAAGAGTTTCCATATCTGTAAAATAAAGATAATAATAGCCTCTACTGCACAAGATTGTTGCGGGGTAAATGTAAAGTGCTTTTCAAATTTTAAAAATGCTATATTGATGCTAGCTATGATTATTATCGCCTTCTCCCTCTTCCTTTATAAGCTCATGGTTTTAGAACTGCAAAGGAGTTTAAAGACCACCTAATACAACTACCTCACTTAACATATGTAAAAACAATGGTCTTTCAGGTGAAAGGACGTTTCCAAGATCATACAGCTAAGTGAGAGGGGATTTGCACTCTGGCGCTTTCCAAATCCAGGATGCTTTCCACTAAACCACACTTCCTTGTCTCTGACTAGAACTAAGTTCAGGAGAGTCCAGCTTAGTGCCACAGAGGGACTGGGTGTGGGGAAAGAAGAGGAGTACAGGGTTTTCTAGAGGTAACTTGGGTCAGGGATCCACAAAGTCGGCTCTCACCTGGCTGACATGGCTCTCCTGGAGTCTTTCTTCAGACCTACTTCCTTTTCCCTGAGGGTCCTGACAGAACAACTGACCCTTTGACACTTTGCCCAATTCAGAGTAAGTATTCAGATTGTTGTACATATTTAAAGGCCAGGATCACTTTCAGGATAATTAGCATGAAGCCCTCTTGGATTGGGGGAAGGAAGGGAGGGGAAGTCGGTGACTGGGCTCACTTTATGGAGGAAGGAATAAGGGTCAGAGAAATTCAGTGAATGATTTGAGCTCTTGAGGCAAGGAAGGGCTGGTATTCGACCTCAGGCATTTCCACTTATGTCCCATGGTTCCCTGAATGGATGAAAACTATATTTGCTGTATGATTTCTTCAGCTTGTCTGGGAAAGGAGCGCTGTCCCCCTTGAATGAACTCATGCCAAAGTATCCACCATAATTTTTTTTTTTTTGCACGTAGAAGACTTTTAAAGAGAGGATCTCATTCTGAATCTATTTATGTAAAAATTAAATACAAAAATAGAAAAAGAAATCTACAGATACTGCCAAGTGAACAACAGAACGCGAGAGGATTCAAAACATGAAACAATAAATTTCCAGTTTTTCCTTTTTTGTTTATTTTGTATTTATGTATTTATTTAGAATACAAAATGTTTTAAAAAGCTGAATCTTTTTAAAGGGTTAGCCTCTTACCACTGAGCCTTAGACCATCCTGGTCACTTTTTTTATTCTCTTTAATGTCAGATCACAAAGCCCTCTCCTGATATTGCCAATTCTTTGTCTGTGCTACCCGAGACAAGCTTACAAGGATCACTGTAACCCTTTTGTCTGTCTCATTCTCAATTTAGGGACTAATAAGTAATGGGTTAGTAAAGAGATGGAAGGGAGCAGGTGAGAAAGCAAGGTGCTGCATTCGTAGCCTTTGTGGTCCCCTGTACAATGGACTTGAGGTTTGGGTCTGGCTTCCATCACTTAGTAGCTTTATGGCCTTTATCAACTTACTCTAGCTCCCTAAACTGAGATTTCTTCATCTATATGATGAACATAGTATCTATTAAGCCTAGCTCGAAGGTGTTGCATTGGTCAAATGAGAAAATACATGTCTAGGGGCTATAGAAGTTGGAGTTACTCTGACTGAATAGTTTATTTATGTCACTAAATTATATGCTTTTCCCCTGTTGACTAGTTTTTTTTTTAATAACTTGTTTTCCAAATTAAAATGGAAGAATATTCTGCAATCTTCTATTCCTATCCAAATTCCATGTGCAAAGATCTGATCTGCCAGTTTACAGCAGGCCTTGAATGCTATTTACAATTTCTCCCTAGGCTAGTCAGAAGAAAATGATTAAAATTGAAATCAGTTCTTTTAGCTCCTTATTTACTCTGATAATGGAGAGAAAAAACGTAAAAGCTGGCAAAACCTTCTATGTGTCAGACACTCTGCTGGGCACTAGGGCTACAAAGATAAAAATGTCAAAGTTCCTGCCTTCCAGAAACTTAAAATCTATGAGAGAAGAGAACCTCTCTAGTGTAGATATGCGTTTATCTTTGTGTGTGTGTGTGTGTATACGGATTTGGGTTTTTCTTACAAAAATAAATGTGAGGTGATTTGGACAGGAGAGGGCACCAGTAGCTGAGGTAACCAGGAAAAGATTGCTGTAGGAGGTAGTACTGCAACTGAAACCTCCACAGAATATAAGAACGCTTAAGAGACACAGAGAGGAAGAATGGGAGACAGGGCAGAGATTCAGAGATAGGGGAAAGTGTTGTGTGCAAGGAACAACAAGAATGTGGAGATGGCTGGGAGCATGTAGCATGAAGTCAGAAAGTTAAGAAGGGAGCAGGTTGTGAAGGCTGGTAAAAGACAATTGGAGATTATGTATTTTATCCTCAGGACAATAGGGAGCCATTAGAAAGTTTTCTTTATGACTGTGACTTTTTTTGAGTAGGCGTGTGCCATAGTTTTAGGAAAAGGGAGAATAGATTGGGATGGAGAGAGGCTGAAAGATCAATTAGAAGCTTAATCCTGTAATCATCATCAGAAGTCAGCAGTAGACAGTGAGAGAGCACAGTGGACTAACCATTGACCTACCATTATATTGAGGCACACAGTCAAGGAAACCCCCAAATGGAGAAATGTGGAAACATTCAGGGTATATAAGCAAGCAAGAGAGTCCCTCCCCTCAAAAAATTTAATTCTAATGAAAGGAGACCAAAGTTAAAAGTAAGAAGGAGCAGTCTAGGAAATAACATCCTACTCCCTTTTTACCTCTAAATCTAACTAAATTCATGCTAATCCTGACCCTAACTCTCCTATCAAAACCCAGAAACCAAGAGTTCTTTTTGTTCAAGGTCATGGTGATTAATAAAATCTTCATTTTCACTAAGGCATAACTAGTCAATATACATTTACCCAATAGTCACAAAATGTTGGGATCCAACATTTCCAGCTATCATTTCAGAGTACTCCTGTGGGTTCAGGAGACATATTACTATAACCTTTAGCCTAATAAGTGCCTTTTCCATGAGCACTTTATCAGCAATCTCAGATACGTAGGTCTCATATTTGTTTTTATTTTTGCCTTTCAATTGGCAAAATTGTTCAAGGGAAATCGGCCAAGAGGGATGATTTCACTTGCTCAACGTGGATAGAGTGTCAGGACTAGATCAAAACCTGGCCTTAAATATTTACTAGCTGTGTGATCCTGGGCAAGTCACTTAATTCTATTTGCCCCAATTCCAAAGAAATGGGAAATCATCTTAAAATCAGAGCCAATAAAGCCCCAAATGAGTCATTTATACATATTTGTGTGTAGGTGATATTCACTGTGGAATGTTAGAACTACAAAAGACTTTAAAGTTTTTCCAATTTTATAGATTAGGAAATGAGAGAATGGAAAGGAGACTGAAAAGTGATTAAACCAAAATGTCAGAGTCAGGGCTAAAGCCCACAGTTATTGACCTTAAATCATGCTCCTGCTCTTACCAATATGCCCTTCCACTGATACTTTGCAGTGCCATACGATTGAGCACATAATTATTAGACTCGCTTGTGTTTCTTTTCAAGATTACTATCTTGTCTCATTAACTTTAGTATACAACATTTGAAGGCAAAAACAAGGTCACATGCTATATATGCCAAAAAAGCCTTGACCAAATAAGATAGTTTGCTTTGACTGTCTTGACAATATGATAGGAAAAGTGGAAAATGATGAACTTGAGCATGAATCAAAGGTCTCTAAAAATTAGAGGGACTGGACAATATTTCATTATTTTGAGATATCTTTCTGTGAACCTAGAGACTAGCATAATAAGCCATGTGTTATCTTATTTTTAATTAGAGGATCCTGTGGAAATACTTTCCATTGAAACCTACTCTTTCAAAAATGTCTCAAATCAAAATCTTTATTTTTAGTTGATCATTAGCCAGATCTAAGAATAAACAGTTGTTCTCTGAAATAAGTCCAAAGAATAGGGGTAAAAACCTGGGGTGTGAACAGAGCATCGACCTAAATGTCAGGAAACCCAGTTTCTAGTCCTCTGCCATTAACTCCTTGTGAGACTTCGGGTCACATATGTATCATACATACATATTTATGTGTCTGTAATATTTGCTGCAGAACGTTAGAACTGCAAAGAAATTTAGAATCTATCCCCATCCATCATTTAATAGATTAGGGAACAAGGCTGAGAGAAAAGTGAATTATTGAAGGTAGAGGCCAAAACAGGGAATTTTTGTGCCAGGTAGAGAAAAGGGAGATGGGGAGAGACAAATTTCTGGAGACAGCAACTCCTGGAACGTTTAGTACAAGGATGCAATTGGAGGCAGAACACAGTTCAACTCACCATCTTTCTGTTTCTTTCTGTTTTGACTAACGATCCTTGCTAAGGAGATGCTAAGCTCTATTGTTTCTGTGAGCTAAAGGATTGCTTTCATAGCCTTCTGAATGTGGTACCCTCTGATAGGATCCCAGGGCAAAGTCACCCCGCCCAAATTGCTTTAACAAGATCACACTGTTAATAAGTGATAGATACAATCCTGGAACCCATATGTCTTGATTTCTAAGTCAATGATCTTTCCTCACCATCACCTTTAAAGAAACGTCTTGAAAACCTTCCATTTTTCCCCTTATAAATAGAAACTTCCCTTCCTCAGAGGTAAATTGAATGGTTTGGAAATTCCTGGACTTCTATTTCTTCTCTCAATAAAGAGCATCATGGTCCCGAGATAGAAAGCCAGTTATAAAATCAGCTTCAAGGCATTCCTCTCCTATTCACTTACTCCCTTCAACACACCATCTAACTTCTCAGTTGCCCCCCAGCAAACTCCCAAAGATTATAATTAAATAGATCTGCCAGTCTGCATCAATGTGAGGAATCGTCACATTGCCTGACCCCATCCTTCTTCCGCTGAGCACACTGGTAGAATTGCCCTTTCATGCTTCTTGAGCTTCCTCTTGGAAGCTTACTGGTTTGTTCAAGTCTGCTCTCATTCACTCTAACCTGATTTCATTGGGAACCAATATTACCGATAAGGAAGTGCTCCATTGGGATCCATACAGTATCAAGACATCTGGAGGAAATTTCTGAACAAATTGAATGGATCCCTGACGAAGTAGTGTAGTTATGAGAGGACAAAGGATTGGCCAAAGTGAAAAGACATGGATAGGATTCAATCTGCCCCGTTTGTGCAAGCATCTACAGAAACGAGATGATCGGATTCATTGAAGCCTTCCTTCAGGAATACTGTAAGAGAGCAGCTAGTCCCACTCTTTGGGTTTACAGATCAAGAAAGTGACAAATAGAGACATAAAATTACTTGTATACTTATAATATAGTCAGGACTAGAATCCTGGGCCCCTGACTTTCCAAGAAGGGCTTTTCATACAAGCAACTTCAATTCTGGATTCTTTTTTTTTTTTTTTGATCAAGCCAAAACAAAGACTATTTGAACTCTAAATAACAATTTCAACTAAGATCCCAAGACCTATAGCACGGCCTAATATATGATAGGAGGAAGGAGAAGGAGAAAAGGACTGAAAGAATTAGGGATGCCAGTTTAACACAGGGGAGCAAGATTATCTGGCAGGAAACCCAAAGTCAGGGATGTCCTTGATGCTGTGGGCTTCCTAACTGACTTCAAGTACATAGCCTTGCATTCTTCAACTATTCATAATACATTAATTCCCAAGCATCAAACTGGGAGCAATCAGATTTGGTCCATTCTCACCACATTAACCCAGCAATTTGAAAGGAGCTATAAATTCTTGGTTGGAAGAGCTGCACTGGCAACTCAAGACCTTTAACTGATCCCTCTTCTCCCCACTCAACCCTCATACCGAGCATTTGCAGCCATTTGTTAAGTAGTGCATTGTCATGTTGAGGTAACAAGGTACCATCAGATTCTTCCTGTACAACGGTCACTAAAATGAGATTGCCTACCAAAATGATGAGGTTACCCACCAAAATGATGGGGTGCAGGTGATACCCCCAAAGTACATTACGGGATCATGCCATGATGAGTTGTCTCAAAGGAATTTGAAAACATAGATTCCCAAATCAAGGGGTAAAGATTTTATTATACTGCTAGGAATGAGCTAAATTTCAAGAGAAATTAGCAAGGAAAGGGGTTTTAATAATTAATAAGGGAAAAGACAAGTTCCCTAGTGGAACTCCCAATTAACCAGAAGAAACTTGCCAAGTAGGGGATTATAGGGCTAACCCTAAAAGGAGTTTAGGGTCCTAATAAGCATTAGCTATTGCAACAAGCAGACTAACCCCCAAAAGGGTGTGTGTGTGTGTGTGTGTGTGTGTGTGTGTGTGTGTGTGTGTGTGTATGTGTGTGTGGTTAATTATAACAAGGAGCTATAACAAATTATTAACTGAAGGGCTAAATTCATAGAGAAGTTAGTGAAAATCTACAGTATGAGCAGATCTTTTATAGGGAAATATAAGGGTCAGAATTGACATCACAACTTGACTTTCCAAATGGATACTTACTGTATAATGGCGTTTCCAGAGATTTCCATCTGGGGTGAGACTATAATCAAAAGTCCACTTGAACAAAATGCCCATTTGAGGCTGATTCTCTGAGTCTTACCTACCAAGCCTTCCAATTCTGCTGTAGAGAGCCCAATTCCATTGTGCTGGCCACATTTTATGAACATCAAATGGGTACTAGCCAAAAAGATGATTTTATGGAGAACTCACACAAGGCAAGTGCTTACAACATAGTCAGAAAAAGTGATACGAGGACACTCTCAATGTTTCTCTTAAGAGCTTTAGAATTGATTGTATGACATAGGAGACCCTGACACAGAACTGCCCAGCATGTTGTGACCTCCTCAAGAAAGTGCTCTGCTCCAGGAGCAAAGCAGAATTGAATTAGCCCAAAAGAAACATGAGATGCATAAAACTAGAGAATCCATTCCAAATGTTCACAGAGACTATTTGGGTCCAACTTGAGGCAGAACATTCCGAGTTGATATTGGTCTGATCAGCCACAATCAAGACACATTCTAATTCAAATCTAAGAGAACGATATCATCTTGGCAAAGTGATGACATTTTGTTTCTCTTTGAGAACAAAAGATGGCAACCAACCAACCAACCATCCTTGGGGAGTAACTAGACTTCCAGATCATGTACAGCGATTCAAGTTCTCTGTCATTGCCCACCTAGCTACCCAAGACCTCATCAATGTCATCATGGGAAATGTGATTGTTGGCTCATTCTGGACTTGGTGTGATGAATTATAGGACCAATAAAAGCTTATCTTTTTGTCTATCACCCTCTCCAAAACGTTCCATCTCCAAGAAACTGACAAGATTGGAAAGCACTATAGGATGAACTTTTCAACTATAATCATATTATAAATGAGGACCAAGAAAGTAGAGTGATTTTGTCAGACTTTGACAACTATTTGGTTTAATAGATTCCCTCAATATCAGACTTTGCTGTTAAATCTCACAATAATAATTTGCTCTTAAGGGAATTTGATGGTATTTGTCCACTGATATTAATGGTGGACTGTGTGTCTGTAAGAATTAAAGACAGAAGTTGTGCTCATCTTGAAAAGGCATTTGGAATCTCAGAGCTCACCCCTATAGTACAAAATGGGCAAAAGTGAATGGAATTAATCTTCCTTGGGTATAGAACACATACTGACCTAGAAGTCTAAGTTTAAGACATTAAAACTTAAAACTTCACTAAGACTTTTGTGATAGCCTGCATATAGTAAAAGATGACACAGTTTCTCCATTTATATGTCATTTCATTAACATTTTTATTATAAATGGAAATTCACCAAAAGAAACCAAGATGGCAGAGTAAAAGTAGGAATCCAACTGAATAAAGGCTTATTGAGCCCTGCTGGACACAGACAATACTCATGGGGATAGCTAGGTGCCACCATGGAGTCAGGAGACCTGAATTAAAATTCAGGGTCAGACACTTGACACTAGCTGTGTGACCCTGAAAGTGAGCCAAGTTGCTTAAACCTGAATGTCTTGCCCCCTTCCCCCTCAAAAAAAAAAAACCAAACAAAAAACAACCAACAAAAAGATGAACATGAAATACAAGATCACATCTTGCTTATTATTTGTTGACCATAAAAAAAGTATTTGTGAAATATCTTGCTATAAGAACAATGACTATGATTGAATATAAAGAAACATGAAAAAATCAGAAATAACCTGCAAGAAAGAGAGTAGGAAAAAAAAGAGAAAAAAGAGAGTAGAACAAGGAAACGTTATATCCAGTGATTGCAACAATATACATAGAAAGAACAGCACTAAAAAGATCAAAATAGAAAGCTGCAACATTGTTGTAACCAATCTTGGAAACAATAAATAAAAGCCTTTTAAAAATAAGTTCAAAGGCAGCTAGGTGGCGCAGTGGATAGAGCACCAGCCCTGAAATCAGGACCACCTGAGTTCAAATCTGACCTCAGACACTTAACAGATCCTAGCTATGTGACCCTGGGCAAGTCACTTAACTCCAATTGCCTCGGAGAAAGAAAAGTTCATTAGTTTTACTCAGCTGGTTTTCCTCCTTTTTTACTTGTTATCACAAGATAACAAATTGGTTCTTTGGTTGGGAAAA
The DNA here is from genome assembly GCF_016432865.1 of Antechinus flavipes. Lineage (NCBI taxonomy): Eukaryota > Metazoa > Chordata > Mammalia > Dasyuromorphia > Dasyuridae > Antechinus > Antechinus flavipes. The sequence goes on along the minus strand of NC_067403.1, from coordinate 16,243,204 downwards.
GATGAGAATACAATGGGAAATGTAGGTAATATGAAACAAAAGCCCACTAAAAGTTTTTTTTTAAGCATTTGCTTTGACGCCTCCCTTTAAAAATGTTCAATGACTCCCTATTACCTCTCTATTGATTACAATGTGCATTGTACTGAACACTTATAATTATCTCATTTGATCTTCAAAATCTTGGGAGGTAAATGCTATTATTATCCCTGTTTTACAGTCAAGGAAACTGAGGCAAACAGGTTGAATGACTCACCCACCACCACATAGCAGGTAGGTATGTGAGGCCAGATCCACACTAAAAGCATACTAGCATACTAAAAGCCACCGAATTCCCTACTCAACTCTCTGGATACTCCTCAGTAGCCATAGCCTCAGTATAACCAAATACCACTAATATACCTCCCAAATAAATTTTAAAAACAATTAAGCCTAAAATGGGCTCAGGGATCTATTCACTGCAGCAGGAAAAAAGTTAAAAGGTGGGAGAGAAGGCACAGGGTTAGGCAGTAAAGTATTTATGAGTTTTGCTTTGAAGGAAGCAGAGATTGCCTAAGGGGTTTTTTTGATAGATTGTATATCACATATCTAGAGCATCACTGATGGCAGCACAGAGGAATATTGAATGTCACATGTGGACAATAATGAACAAGCCAGTTTGACTGGATCGGATAGTGAGTGAGGGAGTGAAGGGGTGTACTACAAAATGGCTGGTTAGGGAAAGTAAGTTTTTGAAAGGCTTTATAAATTGTGATGTTGAGATCAATTTCAAGGCAACAGGGAACTCTGAGGATTTTTGAGTGGGAGGCGGGGTATCAAATCAAATGCTTGAAGCTCACATTTCTAATCAGGATTTTGATCGTGGAGACAACATGGTAAGTAATTACATGCATAATACAAGATACATACAGTGTAAACGGGAGGCAGTCTGCATGGGGAAGCACTAGCAGTCTGGGAAGTGAGAAAGACCTCTTGAAGAGTTGAGTTTTAAAGGAAGCCCAGAGATAGATATGAGAAGAAGAGCATTCCAGAGAAGAGGGATGGCCAATGACAAGCACAAAGTAAGGGTCATGTGAGAGGAACTGAATTGTAGAGTATATGGAGGGAATAAATTATGACAACTGGAAAAGTAGGAAGTCATCAGATTTTGATGACTTAAGAAATGGAAATTTTTCTTTTGAAAATGGTTTGTTGTGGGGGGAGGGGAGGAGAGGCGGAGCCAAGATGATGGAGAAGACATAGGCAACATTTTAAGCTACTCTCATACCCTCAATTCAGCCTCAAAAATAGCATTTGACTGGTAAAATCCATGAATATTGGAAGTACAACAACTTACCAGCAGAAGATAATCTGGAAGATCGCCAGAAAAGGTTTGTCCTGAGCAGGGGGAGCAGACCAGCACAAGCAGGGAGGTAGGAGAGGCTAGCATACTGAACTGATGGGGCAGGGGCGGTCTCCCAGTTGGAAAATTTACTACACAGGTTGGCTGCTCTGCTTTGGTTGCAAAGCAGCAGTCCAGCAGAGAAGTTAAAGCCAAAGGTAGAGGGTACTCCAAAAAACGCTAGAACCTAACAGGAACTGGCTACACGTACCCAAACCCGGAAGTGATTTAGCACAGACCACAGCACAGCTGGCAGCCCATTCTGAAGCACGGGACTTTTGCCTGAGGCAGTCACACTTCTGCACAGCAGCGCGGCTCAGCCTGGGGCAGTCTCTAATCTGCACGGTGTGTGGGTGTGTGGTGTGGGTGTGTGTGTGGCGGGGGAGGTCTGCCCAGGGCAGCCACAAATCTGCATAGCAAGAGGGCTCTGCCCGGAGCAATAGAACTTCCTCAGCGCAACTACTGCTCCTCAGAGCAGACACACTTCTGGTGAGGGGGTCTTCCCAGAGCACTTCAGTAGCTCAGCTGCTCTTAGCAGCCCGTTTGCAGGACAGCTGCTGTCTGTCCATCAATCTATCCCTGCTCTGCAGAGGAAGCTGGTAACCCCCTTGCCCTTAAGGCAGACCCTAAGGGTTTTTTTTTTTTTTTTAATGAGTAAGAATGTCAAGCCAATGCTAACCATCAGATAGCTTCTATACAGAAAGAGAGCAGGGTTTCAACCCCAAGGAGACTAATAGCAGTCTCCATCATACAAGGCACTCCTAGAAGAAATTATATTAAAAATAATAATAATAATAATCTTAAAAGAGAGCTAGAAGAAAAATGGGAAAAGGAAAGAGAAGCTATACAAGAGAAAGTATAGAAAAGGCTTATAACTCCAAGAAAAATTTGATAAAGTGGAAAAAGAAAACAACTTCCTGAAACATGAATTGGAAAAAGTAAAGAACTCCCAGGAAAGTAGGATTTGTGAATTGGAAAAAGAAAATAACTCAGTTTAAAAAAATTAGTAAAAAATTCCATAGAGCAAAACAATACATTTAAAAACTCAATTGGACATATAGAAAAAGAAGTTTTAAAAAAAAAAAAGCTAATGAAAATGGTTTAAGGAAGGGATAATTTGGAACAGAAGGCTTTGCAAGGGGTCAGTGTTGAAAAATTACCTATGCATATGGTTTGTAAATAAAAAGCTTTAATAAAAAATAAATTAAAAAAGAAAATGGTTTGTTTATATATTTCTACCATGTTTAACATATATTGGACTATTTGCCATCAAAGGGAGGGCATGGGGGAGATTGGAACACAAGGTTTTGCAAGGGCTAATGTTGAAGATTTGTCCACGCATATGTTTTGAAAAATAAAAAAAGCTTTAATAAAGAAAAAAATAAAAAGAAAATGTTTTGTTTTAAGCAGGGCACTGGAATTTATTATTTTATTATTCCAACAGTTAGAAATTGGTGGATAGAGTGCTGAACTTGAAATCAGGAAAACCGAATTTGAATCCTATTTCACATACTTATTAGGTAAGTAGCCCTGAGAAACTTACCTCTGACTGCCTCACTTTCTTCATCAGTAAAGTGGGAATAATAACAGCATTTCCATTTGGATTGTGGTTAGAATCAAATGTAATAATGCACATAAGATGTTTTGAAAACATTGAAATAACATAGAAATTTTCAGTTTTTTATTATTATTATTACTATGATTAAAGTGGGGGCAAAGTTAGAGTGTTATACTTGTGCCTAGGGAAAATCATTTTGACCACATCATTCTCAGCCTGAACACACACCATTGGTTTTTTTTTTTTTTAAAGCAACAATACAATAACAAAAACAAAAAACCTAAGAGCGGTGTCTTCCCATCCATTCCTATAGGATCATTACCTTGGAAAGACCACCATGTTTAAAGAATTAAGGTGCCTTAAAGGACAACTGGACATTTCTCACCTGCACCTAGAGAAAAGTAATATTCTATTCTTTTGCACACTCTATGTCCTGGAAGTTTGAGATTAATCCAGCTTTTCCCTCTGATTCTTCTACCTAGGAAGAAGCTATATACGCAGACACAGTGCCAGCCCATCTCTCCAGAGAACTTTTAAGAAAGCTGTTCGGCATCTTAGGAAAAATTTGCCCAAAGGGGGTGATACGCTCTCTTACAGTTGGGAAAAAATCATGAGGAATCTGAATGAAGTATTAGGAAGGAAACAGAAATATGAATCAACCATTTCAAAAGTCAGAAAAGCAGTCAAATTAAACATAAGGACTTGGGGATTGGATTAAGTAATTGGGGATGCAGGGGTGGGGCAGGCAACAGCTGAGGGAAACTAGAGAGTGACCAGGTTAGCATATCAAAGAGGAACAATCAACTCCCTAATCAACAAACATTTGTTAAATGTTTCTAAGAGCCTAGGGTCCCTTCCCCTTTTAGTATCCCTCTTTCCCTTCAAAGCTCCACCTCAAAGGCTTTTCTTTATCCCTCTCCCACCCTCCTCCAATTTGATAGTCCTCACTCTTCAAAATAATATTTTATTTTGTACCTTTTATATCCCTCAAGGTAACGTAAGCCCCTTGAGGGCAGCGATTTCATTTTTGTCTTTATACAGTAGGCGGTCATAAAGGTTTATTGATAAAAGAATTCATTTGCCAGCACAGAAGTGGGAGGAACCTTGAACCTGGGTTGGCTAGAGCGATGAACTTGGATTCGTGAACTGGGTTTAGATCCTGCCACTGACAATATTCACCTAACTTCTCTGAATCTTCTTTTCCCCTTCTGTAAAATGTAGCTAATCAAACATATAGGACCTTCCTCACGGACCGATTGTGATTATCAAATGAGGCAACATACAGGAACTGCTTTGAAAATTATAATGATCTATAAAAGATTACAGATTTAAGGGTATAAGTGATCATAGCCTGTGAGGTTGATTTTAAAAGCCCATTGGTCCCCCCTGACCTCCAGGTATTTCTAACTAATGAGATTTTCTAGCCCTTTTAAGGCAGTCCTTCAAAAACCTTCCTGACTTCTCCTTGTTCTGAGCTCTAGACTTTCCCTTCCCTTCTTTGAAATCTTCCCTTTTCCCGCTGTCCTATGTGTCCTCTGACAAGTTTGGTGTTTTTCTCAAAGCTATAAATTATTGCTCAGGGACAAGTCTTTGCCGTTACTTTGGAAAAGTATCATCCTGTCCTTCCCCCTCTCCTCCTCACCCCCTTCCTGGTACCACAACTGCTGGTGGCCTGAAAACTTGGTTCTCAAGTCCCAAACCACCTCTGAGGAAACAAAAGGAAAACACACTTAAAAATAAGACAAGCTAAGGTGGCTCCTGATATAAGAGGGTGACCTTTCCCAGCCTTTGTTCAGACAGCCTGGACTCAGGTCTAGTATCCAAGGCAAGCTGAGAAAAAGGAGGAGCCATAGTTGCCTACCCAGCATTCTCTGATGACCAGGACTATCTCCTTGGCTTTCATAATCTCCAACCAATTTTCCAGGGTCCTTAGGGCTCCCCTCTCAAAATTCCTGTACTTCCTCAGGTCATCTCCTCCTAAAGTCTCTGTGCTTCCCTCACATGGCTGAGTATTGCTAACCCCACCTGACTACTCTGTGCCCCATCTCACTAAGCCTCTAGGAGGAGAGACCTTAGATACATAACATTTGCTAATCATTACTGACATAGCATTTTAAAGACTTGGGAAGCCCTTCCTCATTTCTTTCTCAAGATAAGCCTGGGAAGAGAGGAGGAGAAATAATGAGTGTTTCCCAGCTCCAAGTTTAGCACTTTCTACACCCCATGGCCGAGTAGGCCACAGAGGAATGGAGTTGGGGAAAGGAGAGATGCCCTCTGCCAGGGAGGAGAAAAAGTGCTCCAATCTCAAGCACAACAGAGTCAACACTGGAGAACCTCGGAGTTTCTTTGATCAAGCCCAGTCGAATGAGAGGGCTTAATATTTTTGATCCTGACAGCATAATGTATGTCCCTGATGTTGTTCAAGAGCCAACCGCCCAGGCTGACGTGGCCGGCAACGTGACTTATTCACAAACTATGATCTTCTGATGGCAAAGTTGATACTTAATAATGGGTTCTACTGTATTAATTAGTGTGAACTTCACAAGAGCTGCCTGCCTCATATAAGACAATTAGGAGAGTTTCCAAGGGCCTGGGTACTCTGATCCATCATCTGTCCACCCCACCTCCATTTTGAAATCAGCCACATGATGCTTATCGGGGTGCTGACTAATGAGGTCGCATCTCCATGCTTTCTGGCTTGGGCTGATGGCGTCTCTCTGGCCTGAGTCTTTTTGTTGTTGCTACATTTTAAGTTCCAAGCTGTCTCCCTCTCTCCTTCCCCATGTGGAACTAGAGAAGGCCACCATGAGACACAAATATAGTATTCACACATACACACACACACACACACACACACACACACACACACACACACACTCCATACTATGAACACTTCTATTGATCAGTTCTTTATCTCTTTAACCTGGAAACGTCTGACTAAAAAGAAATGCACAAAAAAATTATCTTCAACAATTATGAAAATTAATTCAAGCTTCTAGACATAGAAACTAGAATAAGGAAAAATAATATCAAGAAAGAATCTTGTAGGATAATGGACCCCAACTCTAGGGTTCAGGCTCTTGAACAGATCGGGCAGGACACCTGATGTAACCCTTCCTTTTGCTACCTTGGGAGGAGACATGAAAGGGAAAGGCACACATAATAAATACACAGGTTTCTGGGGCAGACGCTGAGGCTCACACCGCACTAAGGTCTAAGTGTCGGAGTAAGTAGGTTTGAACTGTGATTTGTCTGACTCCAAGACCAATGCTCTATCTACTGTGCCATCTAACTGCCCCTAAAACACAGCATCTTAAATAATTCTTAAGGAAAAGGAGAAAATTATCAAAATAACCCATTTCCGAGCCTTCAAAAATGTACTCCTTCAGGTTTAAATATATTTAATTGTTTCTTTATTTCCAAAATTCTGGGAGGAAACACCATGTACACAGATCACATGAATAATCCAATTAGAAAAAATGATATGTATAAAGGGTGCTTAATTTCTGTATTTACAGTGTGCTACGGAGAAGGTTAAAAGCTATTACAAAGTATACAAATGTTCTTATTGATGATAACTACAAAGCTAGATGTTTTAGAGTTAAACACTTTGTCCAGAATCATACAGGTTATTTTTTATATAACTTATGAAAAAGGTATTCAAATTCAATGACTATATAGAGAGATTATATTCGAATCTTCAGTATACATTAGTGAAAGATCAGGGTGAGGCTCCATGATTCCAAATGAGGTGACATGAAATACAGGTTGGTTATTCTTCTTCCTCAGCCTCCTTTCCTCTAAAATCTTTGGAGCTGGGAAATTATTGTAAGAGCCTACTTAAGTGGGATGAATATTGGAGGAGTGTTGGAGGGAACAAACATGGCTGGCAAAGAGACAAGTGCAGATTGTCGTCCCTTAGAAGGACCCACAAAAGGCAAAGAGAGGAGCCCGGGACTGCCAGAATACACAGGCTCCCTCACCCCACCCACGTGCACGAGCTTGTATATCAGGAGGGGACTGGGGACCAAGGCTGGCTGGGCAGCCAAAACTCCTGGATGACCTCTGGGAATGTGGACTCTGTCCAATCACAGGCTCACCAATGAGCCTCTTTTAAGAGGCAGGAGTTTAAGGGTCTGGACAGAGCTCATCCCTGGCAGGTGGAGGAAAATTTCCAGTTCCAGATTGGTCTTTAGTAGGTCATCCTAAAGCTACAGGATGACAAGGTGCTTCATGACCAGGTAGACTGTCCCCCTTTGAGAATGTAAAAAACTCTAGCTACAGCTATCTGAAGAGGGTCATGCTTTCAACATCCACATTTTGCCTAGGATATGGCCACCAGCCACTCAAGCTCCCCTCAGCAGGCCTGGCAGGGTTGGCTTCCTGCGAAAGGGGCACAGAGAGGCAAAGACCCAGAAAGAAGGGCTCCCAGCAAGCCCGGTCACTTCCGAATCCTTCAAGGACCATCCACATTCTAATGAGCTAGGGGGCCGCTCCACCAGCTAATCCCTCTGCTCAGACAAGACACAGATCCCAAGGCACTCTGGGTCTCAGGGAAGGTCCAAGATGGGAAGGACCTTCGGTCTGATCCTGCGGCCAGCTCAGTTTATTCTGCTCCCCCTCCGAGTGAGGGTGAACCGAGCTTCATGGACTGACTCACAAGCCCCTGAGGCCGACAGGAAGCAAAGTTTAGCTCAGAATCTCGTGGTCCTCTCCTACGGCCAGGATGAGCAGCCGGCAGGCCCCCAGGATGGATGAAGTTGCTGCTCTCCCCTGCTCCTAAAGACTTCGTCATCTCCTGCACAACCTCCCCATACATAGCATGAGGCACTCAGACCATCTGGAAATTAGCATCAGCTCTCAGCATTGCCCTCGATGAATCCGGATTTCTGGAACACTCTCAGTTGTGGATGGCCCGTGGCCGCAGCCTAAGCTGCTGTGCTAACTGTCCTGGGGACACTACGCCCTTAATTTCCCTCCAAGGGCAAGAGATCCAGAAGCACACGTGCAACTCTGTGTGCTTCTTCACTAAATCACCATCCCTCAGAAGTAGCTTTTCGATGTTCTGGAAATTGCTTGGCTCTGGCCAGCTTGTATAGACTGCTCAGGAGAAGCTATGGAGACTATGAAGGTGGAAGAGTGGGAAACAGGGGGCACGGGGACATACACTGAGCCACCTCTCTGGAACTGGTCTTGGTACTGGGGTGCATGGCCATCAGCCCAAAGGGTGGCCATCAGCCCAGAGGTTGGCTGGCCATAAGCCTGGAGAGTGGTGGCCTTGAGCCCAGAGGTCAGCCATCAGCCCAGAGGGCAGCCCAGCTACTTCCCTAGCCTTTCCAGAAGCCATCCCGGTACATGCTGCTGACCAGTAGCACTTTCTCCTGAGCAGAGACGGGGGTCCACATAGCTTGCTGGAGCTCAAACTCAAATCCTCAACCTTCCCCTTGCTGCAAGTCCCCAGGGATGGAGAGGAGGCTTTGTAAGGCTGGGCTGAGGGGCTAAGTCACTAGCTGGCATCTTTTCCAGCCAGATTTGCCCTGCCTGTCAGCCTTGTGGGGCCACAGAAGGACCTATTATCTATTTACAGTCAGGTCTTCTCAGAAACCAAACTCACTTATTTTTAAAAATAAGTCTAACTATATTTATTTAAGAAAAAGAATTCTTTCATTCTAAAAATGTTTCAAGTCCTGTTGCCCCAGTGTTTCTGGAGAGAGAGTAAGTAATTGGCCCAGTCAGGATTCATCTTGTACAGTCCCTGTGGTTCTTGTCCCAGGGCTCTTAGGGAGCCAGAAATCATGTGAGGGATTACTAGGGCCCTGGGAAGGATGAGGGTTTGATCACAGTTTCTCCCAATGCTGAGCCAGTCCTACCTGCAAAGCATTGGATTCTGGGGTGGAGGGTAGGGGTAGCAAATGTCCATGGTTCATTTTTCCATTGAATAATCAGTCATCTGCCTCTACCCTTCCCACACTCAGGGGAGAAAGGACGTAATAGAACAAGAAATAATCCATCTTTTCACTTCCCATCTCATCCCCTGACCTCTATAAGGACACTTTGCTGCTGGAGACCTTCAAGTCTGGACTTTTCTCCTCTTTCGTTATGGATCCAGTGTCATTGAAATTCCTAGAGGCCTTGGAGGACACTAACTTAATATTTCCCCACTGCCTCTTTAGTCTCCATTTCCAGGGCAGGAACACCACTTTGCAGCAAACACCAAAAAAATAACAGCAGCGTTGGGGGCAGCATTTTTCTGTGAGGAATGTTACGATCTCGTCCCAGGGCTCTAGGGAACGCATCCACAGGGGTAACACGTAGTGAGCCTCAAAGGTCCACAGGCACGTTATGATTAGCAGTGCCAGGACAACAGGGGCCGAGACACTCACCAGCACAGTCCAACCAGCCACCGAGAGGCCAAACACAACCAGGGGGAAGATAATAAAGCAGATAATCATGTAGAACATGGCGAACCAACGGTAGGTGGCCGTGATATTCCCCAAGCCCCTGGCAAGACGTATCGGCAGGCGCATGAATGGGATTGGGTACCACAGAAGAACTCCAGACAAGTTGAAGAAGAAATGGCACAGGGCAATCTGAAATGAAATGGAGTAAACAATTTGAAAGCTCATGGAGACACATTGGGAGCCAGAGAGGGAAGAGAAATCAGGAGGCAGGTGGTGGGGAAAAGGGATGGGAAAGATCAGAGGCGCCACAGAAATTATCCATGACTATTGTTACTGTGGGCTCATCTATTTAAGAGCCAGGAGGGAGAGCAGCAGTCAGCTGGGCTAGTTTTATTCAGTTTTACAAGAATATGACTGGCTGTTATGGGGGCTGTGACCCAGACAGCATCAGACTCAGAGCTAGGGAGATTTGGGGTGGAAGCCTCTCTCAGCCTCACTTTGCTCATCTGAAGTCAGCAATGGAGCCTTCATTCCCTGGTTTACTGTGGACGTCCAATGAGATCATGGTGTCAAGAGCTTTGGAACCTTTATGCACCCTACAAGTAAGAGTGGGATTGTGGTCTTGTGGAAAGAACAAGCCATCTAAATGGGTGTCTGAAGCTACAAGCTAAGTCAACAAGCATTGATTAAGTGTCTCCTGGATGCAAAGCCCCATGCAAAGGGAAAGCTCCTGCCCACAATCAGCTTACATTCTGCTCTTCTGAAGTCCTAGCTCATGACCTTGATCTTCAACAAAACCCTTGTCCTAGCTATAAAAGGAGAACCAGATAATCTCAAAGGTCCTTCCAAACCTCAAATCCTATGAAATATTTTAAAGGCAGAATTTAACAATAAACTCTAGTCAATACTATTAAGTGCTGTGGGTGGATGACAGAAGGGGTCAGTAGGAATACTTCTTGGTTCTAGACCTGTGGTTTGCTCAGTGAAAAATGTCATGATGTGTGTATCCCCTCCATTATTGTTGCTATTATGGTATTTTTCTCCCTCTGTGAACTATTTCTGTGCAATAATTTATTTTCAGATACATTAAGCAAAATTCATGGTCCATTCTGGACATACCTATTGTAAATTCCTTCATATCCATTTTATTTATTTATTCATTTGTCATTAAATGACTTTCTATCCATTTCCAAATATATAGAATTCCTACTCGCCCTCTGTCCCCTTGAGAACTTTAGTGAGAATGTAAATGTGGTTGTCAATATTTTGTTTTGTTACTTGTACTTCTGCCCAGGTAGACACTTTACAGAGCTGAAAGGGAATTATACAACCCTGATAGTGTATACACACACGGAGGCTCACTTATATCAAAATTTTAGCAATTGCTAACAGTTTTGTAATGTTCTGAGGAAAAAATATCGCATCCATGGAAAAATAAATAAATAAAATCCTATGAAAATGGGCCTTTTTGCAAAGGGCCATGCAGTGAGGACCAAAATGCAAGGAATAGCTTGAGTCCCAGCTTAACAAAGTTGAGAATTTAAGCCACTTTTGCTGAGTTCCAAAAGAGTGATTTCAAAAACAATTTAGATAATTAACACATTGCTCCAAATCGAATTAACTACCAGTGAGTTAAAAAGCAATGAATTTAATAAAAAAAAATTGCATTCCAGAACCAATGAGACTTTTATTGTAATTGTTTTCAAAATCAGTTTTGGAATTCATTCTTTTACAAAATGAATTCCATTGTCTTATGATGCTTTGACTCTTTCCTCCCTCTGCCCTCCCCCCACTCCCTTGTCACCTTTCTCCTACCCAGACATCCCCTGGCCTGCCTGCACACCAGCAGGTGCCACTGGCCTCCCTTACCAGGAGAGGAGGGGAGAAGGGGAGACAGTTACCTAGGAGGCAATATTTACCCTGGGGAATGCTAAAGGCTCCTCCATCCTGCCATGTCTGAGCTGCAAAACTCCCCCTTAACCCTTCTCTCCCATTGGTTGTCATGGGATCACTCCCTGAGTCGAACTTCAGCAGGTTCTCTTGTGTTCATCCCCTCCTATCCATTCCTAATGACATCACCAGATTTTCATTTTCTGTGACCTGCAAAATAATGCTGCTTTTCCTCTGGTAAATACAATTTGGGTGATGGTGGGCAAGTCACTTAATCTCAAATTTTCTTATTTACAAAATGAGGGGAGATTGGACAGGATCATTTCTGAAAGCTCTTCCATCTCCAGATCTATGCATCCTCCATCAAATGCATTCTCCATGTCCACTTTTCCTAAATCAAACCTCCAGTGCAGTCCTAACTTTAAATCCGATACCCGTTGCTTTCCTGATGCATGAAGGATAAAACCAAAATCTTTGGTTCAGCTTTCTAGAACCTTACCCTCACCTGCCTTTTAAGCATCACCTCCAGCTGCTTCTAACAATCCCATCCTCATCATTCATATTATCACATCCCTGCCATCATTACCACTCCAGGTTCACTGGAATCTTCATAGATTCTCCTTCATTTGCCATATTCCCAGGACCTTATTCCCCACTTTCTCCTCTCAGAATGCTTTCCCTCCAGCTTTCTGACCAAGCGGATCCTCTGAATCCCTCAAAACTTCTCTGCCCCCCATGAAATCAAAGGTTGCCTCTATCTCCCCTGCACACAAAGCTTGGATCTATACCAGTCACTTATCAAGTAACAGAGCTGAGATCCAAACTCACATCTTCAAACAAAGTCAGACGTGATTTCTACCTTTTCTGACTCATAGGTGGGCAAAAGAAGGGAAGTTATCTGTACCATTTTATGGGGGGGACAGGGGATGTGTAGGAGATGGGCAATAAAGCTTCTCTGTAAAGAGCCAAATAATTGATATCTAGTTTATCTAGATTATCTAGTTTAGAGAAACATTGTCTTATCAATTCCACTGAGTTAGCATCTTGTTTCAAGTATACTTCTCCAAAGTTCTGGCTCTCTATACGTCATCATTCTCATTTGTTTATTGCAGACACAAGCTGAAGATATCTGTTCATTACTTAGGACATACAGCTTCTGAGAACAAGAGCTAGGGATGGTTCTCAAGCTCCCAGGTCACCATTCAGAGGCAGCTGAGACCTCAGGAGTGACCAGCATCCCTTTGGGATATAGAGCATCTTTCAACAAGGACACCGGGGCTTATTGGAAGGATGGAGTGGTAAGATGAGGAAAGAGCAGAAGGTCCCAACTGGGCATTCTGACCTGGAGGGAATCTTCCAAAGTGCTTCCAGGGCTGGCCAGTGCAGCCAAGATGGCCGTGGTGGTGGTGCCGATGTTGGCGCCGAGGGTCAGGGGGTACGCTCTCTCCAGGCTGATCACTCCGATGCCTAAGGGAAAAAAGGAATGAATGAGCATGGCAGAACCATGCGCAAAAATGGAAGCAACAGCATGTGAATGGAGAGAAAAGGAAAAAACTCACCGATCAGAGGAGTGATTGTCGAAGTGAACACAGAGCTGCTCTGCACAACAAACGTCAGCCCAGCTCCAACAAGGATGGCCAGGTAGCCTGCCAGCCAGGTAAAGGGGAAGGGGAAATCTGGGGGAAGAGGAGACAAAAAAGGCATCATTTGTGTAATCATTCTGGTCAACAGGAGAATTTCCTGTCTCATGCAATAGATCACTCCAATATCCATCCAGAAACAGTCCTTTTATTACCAACCCATTCTAAAACTTCTAGCAGAAACAGTTCTCAAGCTATCGGGAAGGAGGTTTCTGGGAGAGGAGTCCTCAGGAGCTTGCAGCCAATGTTCTAAAAATGACTTTTATGGGGCAGCTAGGTGATACAGTGGATAGAGCTCTATTTTTCTATTGTACTCCAAGGTTCATATGCGTCAATGATTTGTCTGACATTACACAGCTAATGAGTGTCTGACCAAGAACGACAGACTTGGGCGTGAGAATAACCTGAGGGCCAATCCTCCTTGGCTCGCATAAGCATGGAAAATCATCAAACATCTTTCAAATGGGAATACTAGTGTTCATGTGGCCGCCTCACAGGATTGAAGGAGTTAATGTCTGTAAGGAATCTGCCAACTTTAGAGCTCTCTGGTTTACTAGAGGATAGGGAAAGGGATGTGTGCTGTGATTTCTTTGTGGTAGGGGACTCTCAGGTGGGGAAACTCTCACCAGTGTAAGTCGGCAAATTCTCTGTCACGTGGTCTAAAGAACTGTCTAGAATGCTTAAAAGATTGAGGGACTTGGTCACACAGTCAGTATGGGTCAAAAGTAGGACTTGAACTCAAGATTTTCCTGCCTTGTAGGTCAGCATTTAATCCACCGTATCATGCTTCCTCTCTTCATTACTATTTTAGCTTCCCAAAGGGAATTGTCTTGCAGAGTCTCAGTGTGAGAAATATGGTAAAGGCTAATTCCTTTTTTCCTCAGTCTCTCTGGACAGCTACACCAGACTCTCCAGATCAGCTCTTTCTTATTCAGGACATAGCATCACCGCCATGAGCATTGTGTTGGGCTCAGGAACATTTCTACCACAATAATACAAATTCAAAATAAAGACAATGATATGCATTTCTAGCTGTCAATCAGAAGAAAATCCAAGCAGGGACTGTGTCAGCTAGCGTTCTTGCCTTCAGATAGATGGGCTCCACGTGAACCTCAGGGACACCATGGGAGGAGAAGCAGCAGGTGAAAAAGGGCTCTGTCCATAGAAAGGCCCAGGGAGACTGAAGTGATTACCTGTATTGATAGTCTTCTGAATCACTGCAGCAACTTGTCCCTTGAGCATAGAGTTCAGGATCTTGACAATCAATATCAAACAGATGCACAGGACCAGCAAGGAGAGGAAAAGAAGGATGAGTCCAATGCCTGAATCTGACAGTTGGACATTCACAAATAAATGTTTACCTGCAGGAACAAGAACCACCACTTATCAAGAAAAGTTCAGACTCATGAGAACCTTCCTTGAAGTTGCCATTTTCTTTTCCAGGGTTTAGCTGTGTTTCTCTCCCTAAGCATTTCCTCATAACCCAATTATCTTTTTCTTCCTCCTCCTCCTCCTCCTTACTTGAACTGGGTACATGGTGTCATATAAAGCACTGTGCCTTATATAAAATGATTCTAATTCAGAAAAAGATGATAGATTCAAGAGAAATCTTACTAATGGAAGTAGTAAGAAAATAAATTCAAATACCATTCAACCCTGAAACTCAGATTTAGAGTAAGAGTTCCCCACTCTTTTGTAAGAAGGCAATTTTGATTCCCTAACATGCCTTGAGAAGTGAGGGTGTGGGAGTTAAATGACAACTAGGTTTCTGTATACCCATTATAACGTAGTGGAAAGAGCAGTGGATTGGAAGATTGAATTCTGGGGTGGAATCTTGTTTCTGCGCTCTGGTGTTATTTCTGTTGACAGGGGCAGGTTTCTTCCCCTATCTGAATGTCACGTTTCCTGCTCTAACATTTTATGATCTTTGCATCATAGATGGCATTTGCCCCTTCCCAGGAATATCCATTGCCTGAATTTATATTATTTGCCAGTTTAGTTAACTTGTATTGGAAATACAATATATGATAAGAGTGCTTTGTATACTGAATACAGATAATATACAAATAATAAAATAGTTTGTAAACTGAAAATGCTATGTAATAGAATAACAATAACAATCACCTACTTTTACTCACTACTCCAATAACTTATTTTCTTAGAAGACATAGGACAACACTTGTTGGGTATTCTCTACACAGTATATAAAGGGACTCAACAATGCAATCAGGTATTTTAGGATTATGGTGAAAAGGGGAGGTTACAGGAGAGGAGAAAAAGGACAATCCTCCCCCAAATAAAAGAAGACATGGGAAGAGACAATAAAAGAGGGGAAGCAAGAGGGAGGAGGAGGTACAGATCCCGTCCCTTCTTTGGGAACTGCTAGATCATGAAAGTAGGATGTCTTTGCTTATCTGAAAGGTCTCAGCTGCATAATTTATCAGTCTGGTGCAGACTATCTTGTCATCTGTCTTTTTAAAAAAATATTTTATTTTATTTTATTTAATAATAACTTTATATCGACAGAATCTATGCCAGGGTAATTTTTTTTTACATCATTATCCCTTGCACTCGTTTTTGTTCCGATTTTTCCCCTCCCTTCCTCCACCCCCTCCCCTAGATGGCAAGCAGTCCTATATATGTTAGATATGTTGCAGTATATCCTAGATACAATATATGTTTGCAGAACTGAACAGTTCTCTTGTTGCACAGGAAGAATTGGATTCAGAAGGTATAAATAACCCGGGAAGAAAAACAAACATGCAAATAGTTCACATTCATTTCCCAGTATTCTTTCTTTGGGTGTAGCTGCTTCTGTCCATCATTTATCAATTGAAACTGAGTTAGGTCTCTTTGTCAAAGAAATCCACTTCCATCAGAATAAATCCTCATACAATATCGTTGTTGAAGTGTATAATGATCTCCTGGTTCTGCTCATTTCACTTAGCATCAGCTCATGTAAGTCTCGCCAGTCTTCTCTGTATTTATCCTGCTGGTCATTTCTTACAGAACAATAATATTCCATAACATTCATATACCACAATTTACCCAGCCATTCTCCAATGGATGGACATCCTTTCATTTTCCAGCTTCTAGCCACTACAAACAGGGCTGCCACAAACATTTTGGCACATACAGGTCCCTTTCCCTTCTTTAGTATCTCTTTGGGGTATAAGCCTAGTAGTAGCACTGCTGGATCAAAGGGTATGCACAGTTTGATAACTTTTTGGGCATAATTCCAGATTGCTCTCCAGAATGGTTGGATTCGTTCACAACTCCAACAACGATGCATCAGTATCCCAGTTTTCCCGCATCCCCTCCAACATTCATCATTATTTTTTCCTGTCATCTTAGCCAATCTGTCTTGTCATCTGTCTTGTAGATGACTTAGCTTTAAGAGCGTACTGAGAGTTGACTTTAGGTTGAGAATTACAAATTATGTCAATTCATTGGGGTGGAGGGGCTTTATCATTGGCTTATTCGGGGCCTCTATACATTGAGTCAAATGTTTTTTTGAAAATACGACAGTTCAAGTAAATAGGTTAACATTTATATAATGCTTTGAGATCGACAAAGTACAGAAATACCCTTGATCTCTGGGAGTCAAGATAGCAAAATGAAGCACAAAATCACCTTCTCTCTCCCAAATTCTTCTCTAAATAACTATGAAATAACACCTCAAAATGAATTCTGGAATGGCAAAAAAAAACACAACAAAAAGATGGGATGAAATAATTTTTCAGCCCAAGGCAACTTTGAAGGTCTCACTCAAGTAAAAAGGGAGCACAGGCCAGGCAGGTCAAACAAGCCAGAAAGAGTTGCTGAGCCCCAACACAGGTCATTGACAGATCAGTGAGTTGTCCACTATTCACTGTGGGTCCTAGGAGAATGCTCTGAAACTCCAGAGCAGTACTAGGCAAACAAGAAGAGTCTTCAAGCCCTGGCACAAGAAGCTTGGGACAGTGGTCTCTCCACCCCAGAAGCAGAGTCCAACCAGTGAAATGGATTGGGGAAAAGTAAGTAAAAAACAAAATAATGAAGCTAACTATAAAGCATCATAAAAGTTGTCGTGGTGACAGGGAACATTAAAATACACACAGAAGAGGACTACTAACAAAAGCTCAAAGAAAAATGTCAATTCATCTCACGTCCAAAAAGAATTCTCGCAAACACCCAAAAGAGGATTTACAAAATCAATTAAGAGCAAGGGACTGGAACCTGAGAGGATGCCCATTAGTTGGGGGATGGCTGAATAAATTATGGAATATTATTGTTCTGTAAGAAATGCTCAGCAGGATAGTTTCAGAAAGGCTTGGAAAGATTTACATGGACTGATGCTGAGTGAAGTGAGTAGAACCAAGGAAAGATTGTACATAGCAACAAGATTATATGATGATCAATTCTGATGGACATGGCTCTTTTCAACAGCAAGGTGATTTAGGCCAGTTCCGATGGTCTTGTGATGAAGAGGACCTTCTGCACCCAGAGAGAGAATTGTGGGAGTGAATGTGGATCACAGAATAATATTTTCACTTTTTTTGTTGTGTTCACTTGCATTTTGTTTTCTTTCTCATTTTTTTTCCTTTTTGATCTGATTTTTCTTGTGCAGCATGATAAATCATAAAATCGAACAAGTCATCAATTCATTCCCTAAGAGGATCAGATAGTTTCATGTGTTAATTCTATCAAACATTTAAAGAACAGCTAATTCTAATATTATATAAATTATCTGGAAAAATGGAAAACTCCACTTATTCCATGAAACATTAAGTGGTATCTATCTAATGCCACCATCAAGAATTATCTGTAATGTAGATAAGCTAGAAGTTTTCACAATAAAATCAGGGATAAAGCAAGGATACTCCATTATCAATATTATTATTCAGTATTGTACTGGAAATATTAAGTGGGAGTCTACCTGCCAAGACAAGTCCAGGAACTATATGATGACAATTACAAGATGCAAAAACACAAATAAAGTATCAAGGGAATTAATGGGGGAAAAAATGCAA
Source organism: Antechinus flavipes (assembly GCF_016432865.1). Taxonomy (NCBI): domain Eukaryota; kingdom Metazoa; phylum Chordata; class Mammalia; order Dasyuromorphia; family Dasyuridae; genus Antechinus; species Antechinus flavipes. The sequence goes on along the minus strand of NC_067403.1, from coordinate 16,225,325 downwards.
AGGACAGTGTCCTAGCAGTCCCAGACCTAAAACTATTAAAAAGCAACAGTCTTCAAAACCATATGGTACTGGCTAAGAAATAGAGTGATGGATCAGTGGAATAGATTAGATATACATGACACAATAATCAATGATTATAGTAATCTAGGGTTTGATAAATCCCCAAACTCCATCTTCTGGGATAAGAACTCCCTATTTCACAAAAATTTATGGGAAAACTGGAAAATAATATATCAGAAACTTAGCATAGATCTGCATCTTTCATTCCATAATAAGATCAAATAGGTACATAATAATTTTTTCTCCGTGGTACATGGCACCTTCACAAAAATTGAAAATATATTGGGCATTAAAAACCTCACAATGAAGTATAGAAAGGCAGATATATTAAATGTCTTACATTCTCAGATATGATAAGCAAATTAGAAGAGTAAGGGATAGTTTGCTATCAGATTTTTGGAGAAGGGAAGAATTTATGGCCAAAGAAGCACTAGAGAACATTATGAAATGCCAGATGGACAACTTTGATTACATTAAATTAAAAAGGTTTTGCACAAAACAAGACCAACATAGCCAAGATTAAAAGGGAAACAGAAAGCTGGAGGAAAAAAATTTTTTTACAACCAGTGTTTCTGATAAATAACCCATTTCTAAAATATATAAAGAACTGAGTCAAATTTATAAGAATACAAGTCATTACCCAATTGAGAAATGGTCAAAGAATATAGCAGACAATTTTAGAATGAAGAAATTAAAATCATCCGTAGTCATAAAATATGCTCTAAATCACTATTGATTAGGAAATGCAGCTTAAAACTACTCTTCTAGGTACTTCTTCACACATTTCAGAAAGGGATGGATGTATGGATTGGTGAGCTGAGTCAATATAATTAAAATAACAATTCTACCTAAATTAATTTGTTTATCCAATGTCATACCAAACTCTGAAAAAGTATTTTATAGAGCTAAGGAAAAAAAAAAACAACAAAATTCATCTGGGGAAAAAAAGGTAAAAAATATCAAGAAAATGAATGAAAATATATGAAGGAATTTGGCCTATCAATACTAAATATTTACTATATTATATAGCACTAATCATCAAAACAATCTGGTAACAGCTAATAAATAAAATGGCAGATAAGTGAAATAAATTAGGTACATGATACACCATAATAAATGACCAGAGTAATCTAGTGTTTGAACAGCTAGTTTTCATACAGGTCACAATCTATAAACCATAGTTTCTGGGATAAAAATGCATTATTTGAGAAAAACTGATGGAAAAACTGGGAAAATAGTATGGCAGAAACTAGGTATATAAAGCATTCTCTCACACCATAAACCAAGATATGGTTAAATAGGTACATGATTTAGACATCAAGGGTGATACTATAAGCAAATCAGGAGAGAAGGAATAGTTTACCTCTTCAATCTATGGAGAAAGAAGAATGTCAAACCAATGAAAAATAGAGAAAATTAATGTCAAATGGATAAATTTGATTATATTAAATTTAAAAGGTTTTGCACAAGCAAAACTAATGCAACCAAAATTAGAAGAAAAATAGAAATGGGGGGGGGGCAGAACATTTAAAGTAAAAATCTTTGAAACAGGCTTCATTTCCCAAATATATAAAAAACTTAGATTTATAAGGGAAGAATTTATGTCCAAAAAAGCACCAGAGAACATTATGAAATGCAAAATGGACAACTTTGATTACATTAAATTAAAAAGCTTTTGCACATACCAATGTAGCCAAGAATAAAAGGGAAATAGAAAGTTGGAGAAAAAAACATTTTTACAACTAGTGTTTCTGATAAATAACTCAGTTCTAAATTACATAAAGAACTTTCCCCAATTGATAAATGGTTAAAAGGATATAAACAGGCCACTTTTGGATAAAGAAATCAAATCTACCTATAGTCATATGAAAAAATGCTCGATATCACTATTGATTAGAACAATGCAAATCAAAACCATTCTTGAGGTGCCACCGCATATCTATTAGATTGGCTAATATGACAGAAAAGGAAAATTATTTTACTTTCAAATTTTATATTTATGTATAAATTTGTATTTTATATATTATATTATATATAATTATATAATTTTACATATAAATTTATATTTATATTTATGCAAAAAATTGGGACACTAATGCAAAATTCTGAGTCCAGAGCACCATCCACTACGAGGAGAACATTGTTCAAATTGATGGACCTATGTTTGAGCCCCAATTCCTAAATTATTCCCTAGCAGTAAACTAGACATTTTAGTACATAGAAGCATATTTTTAAATTTAACTCTTGAACCTATAGAAGCAGAATTTTATTGCTGGAAGAGACAAGAGAGGCCACCTCCAGCCCACTCATTTTACAGATAAGAAAATCAAGACCCAGGAAGAGTTTAAGAGACTTCCTCACAGTCACATGTACATCAGACAACAAAGTTGAAAATTGAATTTAGGTTCCTCTGACTTTTAAAATTCAGGCTCTTTTCATTGTAATATGGAATCTGAAATTCAAATCGGTCTTTTTCTATTTCTATCATGCACATGGATATGCTTCCTGATCCTGCCTCTCAAGAAAAAATCTTTTGTACCCTAAGGACCAAGACTCAGTTACAGTCTTTAATAAATCTCCTCCATTTCCATGAAATGGAGTGTCCCAAAATATGCTTAAGCAATTGATTAAACTTGGAATGAAGGAAATTTTTATGGATTTTATCCTAGCAAGACCAAAGAGTTAATGAAACTCCCTAGAGTATCCCCTATTCAGAGTCTAAAATAAATTCAGCAATGGAGAGCTAACTCCCTGGGAGAAGAAAAGCCAGTGAATGTCAGAATTTAATAGTAGAAGGAAGCGCACTAGTCTTCATACATGTCACTCAAGCTAGGAATGGTATCTAGGAGCCAGTGGGGTATGATGCAAAGAACATCCTAGCAACTAGTCTGCCATTAACTAGTGAGGTGACCTTATGGATCTCATTTTGCTTTTATAACAGTGATTCTCAAGCTTCTGTGCTCAGTATCTTCATGCCATTAAAAACAATGGAGGAACTGCCCAAAGACTTTTTGTTTCTGTGGGTTCTATTTAGAGATATTTACCACATTCAAAATAAATTTGTAGATGCTCCAAAAGGATTTCAAAGACCCCCAGGACTTTCTGGATTGCATTTTGAGAACCATGTTTTATAAAATGGGGATAATAACATTTCCCTCGAGGCAAGCAAGTTAATACACCCATGCAAGGAGTTAAAGTATTGGGTAGATGAACTCTCAGGGCCCTTTGAATGTCAGGATTGTCAGAAAGTCAGAACAATGTCCTGCAAATATTTGGGATCCATATGAACAAAGATGGCCTGGGTCTCAGAGGCCATTGCCTAAATGACTCGAGTGTACATAAGAACTCCATGTGAAAGCTGACTTTTCTCTGCCTCCAACCTATATTCCTAAGAGCTGTCTGACTTGTTTTAGACTTGGGTCAGAACTTCCAAATGCCTCAGAGGCCAGTCTGGACCAGTGTACAGAGAAGAGCAGACAAATGTAATGAGGATTTTTTTTGAGTTCTTTGCCCTGCCTCCTGTATCACCCGTACATTAAGTGTTCATTTGCATAAGTTAAATAGAAGATTAGTTATTCCTTAGAGTAGTCCTAGCCACCTTCTCCTCCCCAAGGATACTACTTTCAATACTCCTTTTACAGAGCTGTCTTTTTGGTCTGGCAGTGAGTTGTCACATCAAGGACTATCTTGCTATCAATCACTGATGGAGGAAGAGGAGTAAATACAGAGAGTGAGCAGTCTGAACTATGCTGATGACTGTTAAATCTTCCCTGGCCTCCTATAGCTCTAATTCACCCAACTTATTTACTCAAGACTTCTCTTGTCCTGCACTTGTCCTTCTAGCAAAAAAGGAGCATGAAGTTATAAATTCAAGAAAGATAAATTTCCAATCAATTTTCTACTCACATTTTTCAATGTTCTCTTTATGTGTTGTGTTGTAGAGTGTCCAGGTCAAGTTCCCTTCGGTCCAGCATAAAGTGGTAGAGGAACAATTTTCTGGGAAGGCTACAGTAATGTTGGTTAAAGACTACATGACACCACACAGAAGGAAAAATAATACCTCTTAATAAGGGTGGTTTTCTATGTGAAGATATAATTTACAGCACTGAAGACACATCCCCACTGGCCATTGCATCCCCACTTTTACCCTCTTCTTTACCTCACTTTCCCTAAATTTATAGAACACCAATAGCATTTACAATCCCTCAACATCACAGAAGGAACAGAAGATTCTCAGGCCCCACCTATGTCCTTTGAATCATTTTCTGATACTTACCACATATTTTGAAGTTTTACACCAAATCTTTACCAGGCTTTTGATTTTTGCTTCCACATTTCCTGTAGCAATTTCAAATATGACTTTTTTGTCCAACTAAGAAAAACAACAGATATGAAAAACAGAGTTAGCCTGTTCCTCAGCTATGATTTGTGACTGAAAAATTAGTTACTCTTCTAGAGGCTCCAATATATAAGAAAACCAAAAAAAAAAAACCCAAAAAACCAGGTCTTATTTTCAGAAGACCACACTTACACGTGATCTTTCCTCATCTTAGTCCTATAGACTCTTTTGCCACATTCTAGAGGGCCCAGTATACCACCAGCTTATCAGTGGGGATCTTTTATTTTGTCTTCGTTTCCTTTAGTACCTGGCCCATGGTAAGGATTTAATAAATGCTTTTTGGTTGATTGCTGGCTGGCAGGAGGCATACCTTGGAAAATAGTTTGACCTGATTTGAGGGTCTATCTACCCAAATATTGGCCTACTGAAAGCCAATACTGTTGGGTCAAGATAAAAAAAAAAACAGAATCATCGGGTACAAAACAGCAGACCAGTTGAGTCTCTCCTTTGGCCAGAATGATGGTAAGAAACAAAACTCAGTGCCTGAAGCAACCTAGTGGTTGCTTCTTAGATCCATTCACGTACACAATGAAATGAGAAAGACACAAGGGTGAGAAGCACCCTATTAGGACCAACAGCTTAGGAAAGGAGACAACTGTTAACTCCACTTCTAAGAGAACCAGGTTTATCACATTTACTGATTTTTTACCCTCTTACTCAGACTTAAAATCAGGGAATCTTGATGCCCACCTGGATGATGAGTTTTGTTAAGGGTTTGGTGAGGATTTTCAGCAGTTCTGGAGCATCTTCTCCACTGTTGATATTAAAGTAGTCAATAATGATATGAGTGATACTGAGGAGGTAACCTGTGACCACCTCCAGGGGCAGCAGCACCAGCACCGACAGCCAGTTAAAGAAGTCGTGGACAGTAGCTCCTGCAAAAGCCCTGGAACAAGGAAAAAACCCAAAGAAAGAGAAAAGGACAAGACAGTTACTCTAGAATGTCATATAGCTATTATAGAAAGAGTGATGCGGTAGAGGGTTCTCCATCTAGAGTTAAGAAGATCTGAGTTTAAACATAGTCTTAGACACCTCCTGGTTCTGGGACTATCTCAAGTCAATTAACTTCAGTTTCCTCAGCTGTAAAAGATTAGAATAATAATCACAGTCTCACAGGACTGTTAGGGGCTCTAATGAGATAACACTTGCAAATTAAGCACCATAGTAGGTGCTTAATAAATGCTTGTTCCTTCTACTCTTTCATGCTCATTTTGGTTTACATTTTGAAGTTTAATTCAGTTTCATGTTTCACTCAATACTATTATTTTAACTATTTAAAAAAAAATTCATTTCCTAAGCAGAACCAGGAGATCATTATACCCTGCAACAAGATTATACGATGATCAACCCTGATGGATGTGGCTCTCTGCAACAATGAGATGATTCAAACCAGTTCCAATTGTTCAGTAAAGAAGAAATCTATGCCCAGAGAGAGAACTATGGGAAATGAATGTGGACCACAACATAGACTTTCCACTCTTTCTGTTATTGTTTGTTTGCATTTTTTTTCCTTCTCAGATTTTTTCTTTCTTTCTAGATCTGATTTTTCTTGTGTAGCAAGATAATTGTACAAATATGTATACATATATTGTATTTAACATATACCTTAACATATTTAACATGTATTGGTCTACCTGCCATCTAGGGGAGGGGTGGGGGGAAGGAGGAGAAAAGTTGGAACAGAAGGTTTTGCAAGGGCCAATGTTGAAAAATTACCCATGCTTATGTTTTGTAAATAAAAAGATATAATAATAATAAAAATAAATAATAAAATTTTTATTTCCAAATTCTTTTTTCTCTTTCTTCTACCTCATGAATTAAAAAGACAAGGAACAATAGTAACCATTATGCATATGCAGTCATGCAAAATGTATTTCTACATTTGCCATATTGTGTAACAGCAACAACAAAGAAGGAGGAAGGAAATATTCTTCAATTTGTTCTTAGAATACAACAGTGCTCTCTCTAAAGGTGGATTGCATTATTTCATCATGAATCTTTTAGAATTGTTATGAATCATAATTTGTTTTGTGGTTGTTTTACAATATGTGATTTCTTTTACAATAGCTTTTTATTTTTCAAAATACATGCAAAAATAGTTTTCAACATTCACCCTTGCAAAACCTTGGGTTCCAAATTTTTCTCCCTCCCCACTTAGACAGCAAGTGATCCAGTACAGATAGGTTAAACATGTGCAGTTCTTCTAAACTTATTTCCACATTTATCATGCTGTACAAGAAAAATCAGATCAAAAATGGGAAAAATGAGAAAGAAAAAACAAGCCAGCAAACATCATCAACAACAACAAAGATGAAAATATTATGTTCAATACTCCTAGGGTCTCTCCATCACAAGTCTATTAGAACTGGCCCCAATCAGCTCATTGTTGAAAAGAGCCAGGTCCATCAGCATTGATCATCACATAATCTTTTTGCTACGTACAATGTTTTCTTGGTTCTAGTCACTTCACTTTCAGTTCATGTAACTCTCCAGGCCAGAATAACTAAGTCTTTCACAGTTACTAATCATGACAATATTGTTTGCTACTATGTACATTTTGTTGATTCTTTTCACTTCATTTTACATCGATTCATATGTCTTCCCAGATTTTTCTGAAATTGTCTCCTGATTTTTTATATTCCAAAAGTATTCCATTATAATCACATGTCACAACTTGTTCAGCTGATTCCCAACGGATGGGCATCCCTTCAGTTTCCAATTATTGGCACACTAAAAAGAGCTACTATAAATATTTTTGTATCTTATGAGTCTTTTTCCTTTTTTCTGTATTCTCTTTGAGATTTAGGTATATAGAGGCATCGTTGCTTGGTCAAAGGGTATGCGATTTTTATAGTCCTTTTTGCATAGTTGCAAACTGTTCTTCAGAACAGTTAGGTCAATTCACAATTCTACCAATGGCACATTAGGTTTTTTTTTTTTAATTTTTATTTTCCCCAGGTACAGGTAAAAACAATATTTGGGGGAAAGGGTTATACATGTACTATCTTTTGTTTTTATATATTACCTTACGAGTCATATTGGGGGAGAAAGATCAGAACAAAAGGGAAAAACAATGAGAAAAAAAAAAGAGAAAAAGAGAAAAAAAAGTGAATATAGAATATGATGATTTACATTCAATCTCCACAGTTCTTTTTCTAGATGTGGATAGCATTTTCCATCCAAAGTTTATTGGGATCCTTGGAACACTGAACCACTGATTAGAACCAAGTTTTTCATAATTGATGTACAATGTTTTCCCGATTCTGCTTGTTTCGATCAGCATCAGTTCATATAACTCTTTCCAGGCCTTTCTAAAATCAGCCTCCATCCAATTTTTATAGAACAATAATATTCCATTACTTTCATATGCCATAATTATTCAACTATTCCCCAACTGATAGGCATCTACTCAATTTTTCAATTCTTTACCACCACAAAAAGAGCTACTTTAGTTTTTTATGTATAAGTACTCTTCCTTTTTCTTTTATCTCTGGAGTTTAGGTCAAAGAGAATACATAATTTTTATAATCTTTGGGGTGTACTTATAAATTATTCTTCAGAATAGTTAGAGCATTTCACAGCTGTACCATTAGTATCCCTGCTATTCCAAATCCCTTTCAATAACTTCAATTTTACTTTTCTGTCATATGCATCTCTCCCATGAGTGAGAATTCTTTCCATTTGTATATCTCTAATCAATAATAACTTAAAACATTTTCACAAGATTATCGATAGCTTTGATTTCTTGTTCTGAAATCTGCATGTTCCTATCTTATGATCGTTTATCATTTGGGGAATAGCTTATTTTTATAAATGTGGCTCAATACCCTATATATTTGAGAAATAAAATCTGTATCAAAGAAACTTTCTGTCAACAGTTTCCTGCTTTCCTTCTAATTCAGGTAGTGTTTGTGGGGGGAAAATCAAAAGTATTTATTATACATTCCATGATCCTATCTCATTTCTTTTTTGATCATAAATTCTTCCCTTATGCATAGATCTGACAAGCAAATTTTTATGTGCTCCCTTAATTTGCTTATGATATTACCTTTTATGTCTAAATCATATATCCCCATTCTGACCTCAATTTACTAGAAATTGTGAGTCTGTTGGTCACTTTTGCTAATTTTACAAAATTATTTATCTTAAATTATCTTTCCTCAAACAACACAAGTGTTTTTCCTTTGAGACATTTCATTTTCTTCTATTTTTTCATTCTTTTGTTTGTTTTACTGCTTTCTTATTTTTTCTCATTTATTTTTAATGCATAATGCTTTATGAATCATGTGGGGAGAGAAAAATTAGAACAAATGGGGAAAACCTTGGGAGAGGGGAAAAAAAACAGAAAAAAGACATGAACATAGCTTGTGTTGATTTACATTCAATCTCCATACTTCTTTTTCTGCATACAGATGGCATTTTCTATCCAAAGTCTATTAGGATTGTCTTGGATCACTGAACCACTAAGAAGAACCAGGTCTTTCATAGTTGATCATTGGGGATATGGGTGTGTTCCTGTATGTATACACACGCACACACACATATATGTGTGTATGTGTGTGTGTGTATATATATATATATATGTATATATATATATACACATATATATACATATATATATAATATATCTGTGCTTAACTGTTTTTGTGTTCAATGTTATTGTGTACAATGTATTCCTGATTCTGCTTGTTTCACTTAGCATCAGTACATGTAAATCTTTCTAGATCTTTCTAAAATCAGTTGTTCATCATTTTTATAGAACAATAATATTCCATTATCTTTATGTTCCATGTTTTATTATTTTCTTGATATCTCATAAAGGCATCAGCTTTCATCTGATCCATTCTCATTTTTAAAAACATTTTTTTCAGTGAGGTTTTTATAAACCTTTTAACCAAATCATTCTCTTTCCATATTTTCTTGTATTGCTCTTCTTTTCATTTCCCAATTTTTACTGTGCCTCCTTTAATTGGTTTTTGAAATTATTTTTCACTTTTAAAAATTGCTTTAATGCTTCTATAAATTCTTGTTGGGCTTCTGTTTCATTCGCATTTTTAAGGCATTACTTGTAAATTTTTTTCAAATGATTGCCTTCTTTTAAGTCTTTTGAGCTACCCTGCCACAGTAAAAGTTTTTTTAAAAATTTTATATACAGACACGCACACACACACAAAATGTATGTGTAATAGTAGAGTGTCTATCTTTTCTTTGTTTCCTTGTATTCTTTTGTTCTCTGCATGCATTTTTTTACTTTTTTTTTCCTCTCTCATCCCTCCCAATTCCCCCAAGCACAGTTATATTTATACAACTTATAGTTAAGCACAACTTATAGTTAAGTTAAGTTAAGTTAACTTATAGTTATACTTATAAGTTAAGTATATATATATATACACAAGAACACACTCACATTCCCAAACACACACACATATATTCACAGTTATCCACAGACCCACACACTTATACATATATCTATATTTGCACATACATAGAACAAGATGCATGCATATCTACATATATGCTCAGAAACATACACACACACACACACACATGCATTTACCCATACATAAACATGCATCAAAAACAATATTAATATGGCTGACATATAATGTAGATTACTCTCTTGCTTGAATCTGTAAGTCTGACTTTGTCTAAAATCAATGATTATTAGTCATACTTTTTTTCTAATAAAGTCTATGCCTGATCCTTGTTGTAGTATTTATGTATATCTCTTCTTTCTCCAACTGTTCTACTTTAATTCTGCTCTTTACCTTGCCTTTCTATAACTTTGTCTCCCCCCACCCATAGATCCTCCTTATCTTCTCACCCCACCCCTTGCATCGCCTTTTATCCATCCCTCCTTCCCTTTTATTTTATAAATTTTGGAAGGTACGATACTTCATAATATATATGTAGTATTACCTATTTAAACCATTCCCAATTGGAGTATGTTCACCCTAAAGTGTGTATTAGTTCTGTTTATGGGAGATATCTGAAGAGCTTGAAATTTACTGACCCACTCTCCCATCTTCCCAGAGTCCTCACCTATAACATTAGTTTTTGATAGTCACATTTTTAAGTTATTATTTGCTTATTTTTTCAGCCTGTTTCTTCACCTTGGACCTTAGAATTAGGCTCTGCTGACTTCAATGGGAGAGGGATGACAGGGGGACAGAGCGATTTCTAAAGCTCTATTTAGGGTTTGTAGGTTTCCAAAGTGATATGACAGAGAGAAATCTGGTCATGTCGCTTAGTCTGCATTCTGGTCCCAGGTATAGTGACTGAGATTATTCCTTTCTGTCCTTGAATTGAAACCTGGAATTGGGTAATGGGAGACAAAACTCCCAATGGAACTAGATGCTGTACCCAGTGCTAGCAAAGGGGTCCCCTAGACTCTCTTTCTGATCAGATGCTCATTCCTTTTACCATGCCTGGGTTATGACAGCTCCTAGTATTGCTATCACCTAGAAGGCCTACAGTCAGTGATGCCTCATTCTCCCAGCCAACTCCCACCGCAGTGTCATAGATCTTCCATTCTCTTTTTTATTTCAAGCTTTCCTAGCCTGGAACAATGACTCATTATGATTTTGTCAGCTTTTCTACTAGATACAATTTGATGTGTTTTCTATGGCTAGTTTGTAGAAAAGTTTTCAGGGAAAATTTGGCCATTTTAACCCTTCAGTCCAACATCTTAACTATACCTCCATTTCATTATATGCCTTGTTTTATTATTTTTTTGATATCTGAGAGAGGCATTAACTTCCATTTGATTTTGATAAAATATGGGAGCTATATGGAAGTGACATACTAATGCAAGGCATCTCATAGAAATTTTCTTGATTCCAATTAATTCCAATTAAGCAGGGTGAGAAATGTTCAGTCCAGGGGCAAAATAAGATTTGGGAAATTATTTGGTCTGGCCCTGGCAAAGCAAATGCAAGCAGATGATGAGCTGAAAACTAGGTGCAATACCCTCCCACTGCTTGAGTTTTTAAGTTGATAATTTTACATGGGTTGTGAATGATGTAGATATCCAGACTCTGTCTCCATGTCATTCCTAATTATAATTGTTGGTTGTTCTTTGTTCTCAAAAAAGACCATGATATCAGGGAGATGATGCCATGACATGCAAGTGAAGTGGATTGAAGTGAGGGAAGGCCATACAAGATCACCTGCCTCACTTTCCCCTCCAGAGCCTGGGTCCTGTGGTCAGATATAGATCAGGATGCCTGGAGATAGTCCGGTTTTTTTTAAGCTGTTTTAAGCTAAGATCTTCAACAGGTCTCAGTTTAACTAAGGCCAATTCCTGATTCTAAAGATGAAAGGCAAAAATGATGTGATCGTTACTTCTTACAAGTTTTCTAACTTACTCTGATTCCCTTGTATATATGTATGAGTTAGCACCACCTGAAAACCAGTTCAGAAAAGTAAATATTGATGATATTCCCTTCACAAGAGAAACAAAGATTCCCTTTGTTATTCAGCACTATTACCACCCCAATGACCTGTTACCTATTTCCAGACCAGACCAGAGTCCTAGAATATGTTTTGCTTTTTATGAGTCTAGAAGAACGAAATGTTAAAAGAGAATGCATTGTACTAAAAATAAAACCATTGTCAACTGATAATGAAATGACTAAGCTTAATTAATCTGCACTTGAACAAGGTCCATTGGAACAGGGAGAAGAGATCTGTGGAGCCATGTGAAGATTTTCTCCTTTAAATCAAAGATGGTCATGACATTGATGGAGAGAACATGGCTAGCAAACAAGTGAGACAAGCTTCCTACCTTTGAAAATTATCTCTGTCTCCAGCCTGCATGAAGGCCACCATTGTATTGGTAATTGAAGTCCCAACATTGGCTCCCATGACAATTGGAATTGCTGCTTTTACTGACAACACTGTCAAATGGGAAAAAAGTAAATGAAGAAGAAAGAATATGGAAATTCAAGGGAAAAATGCTTAAACAAGTCAAAGAGTATATATATATATAATTAATTAATTAAATTAATATATATTAAGATACAGGAAGGTTATGGAGTCAACCAGGACCAAGAATAGGAATACTTTCAACGAGGCCCCCAACCAGTCAGTTATCCAGTCTTTACCTGAAGATCTCCTGTGTGCAAGGAACACCTGAGACCAAGTGCCCCAAACTATAACCATGGCAGAGCAACTGGGGCTTTTCCCATAACAAGAAAATTAGACCACTAATAGCAATGCTTGAGGGGAGGGAGAGAGGTGATCACTCTTTAATAGTGGCTGAGGCAACAGCTCTCTCCCCAGATTGCCTCTTTTTATTTCAGCAACTTATAATTTTGTGTTCTAGTCTTCTCTCCTGCATAGACATACTCCAGAGAAGCTTACTTTGTGACCTCACATCTGTCCACATCTGTCCCTTGAACTAGAGAAAAAATTGGCATGTGTTCATCCCCCCCAAAAAAAATGGGGGCAGGGGATGAGCCAGTCTTGGGATCTGGAGAGATCTGCTCCAATTGAAGCCCATTTGAAAAAACAAAGAAGTGATTTAAAAGGATCTGGTCTGAATTATCAAGAAATGCACTCAAACTGTACATCCAAGACATTGACTCAGACTCATCTGAGTTAAATATCAGACTGGGGAAAAAAGAAGAGAAAGGAGTCTTCACTGACCTGCCTTCTCTTAAAACAGATCTGCTCTAAGATTGGCACTCTTCAATTCCAGCAAGGAGTATTAAAGATTTCAGCCAAGGACATGCAGCCCTACTGTGCTAGGGCCAAATTTTCTAACTCTACTATGAGAATAAGTATGGGACATAGGATGGGTATCAGAGACAGATTCAACCTGATGGAACCATGAAAAAATCAGGAAGACAAAGATTAAAAGCCAGAGCAGGGTCTGAATAATGGCATGAGTCTATAATTTGGAATGAAATGCTTTGAATGCACCCAGGCTCGCCTAACTAACAAGGTTGGAGGACGGAGGGATCAGGGCTAACTCACGTGAAGAGGACACCATGATGACAATGATGGATGTAGAAGTACTGGAACTTTGCACCATGACCGTCAGCAGGATACCGATCATCAGGCCAGCTACGGGGTTGTAAATTATTGAACCACCATGGAAAAGCATCCCAGCAGCTTTCCCTACATAGATACCAAAGCGTATTTATTTTTAAAAACACAATAAATAATATAAATTGTAAAATAAATAAATAAATAAATAAATAAGCACTAGTGCTGGGGAGGGGAGATGAGGGAAGGAGGGAAAGTATGAATCAAGAGACATCCATGTTTCTGGAATGGATGAAAAGGTGAGACCCCTCATAATTTAAAAGAAGGGAGATTTCTTGTTGATTGGCTATATGCTGAACCAGATCAATTAAACCTTTCTGATGTTGCTTCTCATACCTGCAACCAGCTGGAAAGCGCTGATGAGAATGTCCAAGGAACATACAAATAGGTAGAGTAATAGCAGTAGTAAAATCAATTTTAAGATCCCTTTACAGGTAGTATTTATTTTCTCTGTACCTTCTGTCTCTGGGGAAAAAAGATTGGGAAGAGGAAAAAGCATTTATTGAATACTTACTATGTTATTAAACAGCAGTCCTGGGCTAAACATTATACAAATATTGCCTCATTTATTGTAGGCATGTGTGTATGGCTTCCCATTAGGTACACATATACACCCACATACTCTCTCTCTCTCTCTCTCTCTCTCTCTCTCTCTCTGTCTGTCTCTCTCTCTCTCTCTCTCTCTCTCTCTCTCTCTCTCTCTCACACACACACACACACACACACACACACACACACACACACACACTCATACACTCACACACAGAGAGGATCTGGCATCTTGTGCAATCATGTCCCATCTCTTTCTAGCCAGGAGAAGGCAGGCTGGGATTGCCAGCTTGAGAGTTGCATCAGAAACTGCATTTGAAGAAGCAGCCATTAACTTGAAGTGGTCTCCAAATTTGCCCCACCCCTTTATTTTAAAAAGTCACATTGGTGGAAAAGCTTTTTAGCACCAAAAAAAATTGAGGTCTGGAGGGGAAGAGGAGCCATAAGCAAACCAGGCTGAACCATTGGCTTGCTAAGTGGAGCAGAAAATAGGACCAGTCAGTTCCAGGTAGAGGAATCCCAGATGACCAGCCAGAGCACTTAGTGCTCTCCAGGGGGCATTGGGGCTCACTGGGGTCTTGGGCTTCACAATAAAAATGACAGTTTTGCTTTTGTAAAGACTCTTTTGGCCCTAAATCTTCCTAATGAGGCTGGCCCGCCTAAAGGATTAGTCGTTAGGGGCTGTTAATCCCACCCCAGCCCCTCCCCAGAGCCCAGCCCACCTCATGGAGATTCAGAGCACCTGCCCCTTCTCCCTGGCCCCAGGCTCCATGCTGGATGGCCCCTTTCATCCAGTATCCCTGCTTTCAGTTTCCACCTTTCTGTCTTCCTTCCTTGTCCATAAGCCACACTTGCCTTCCACAGACCCAGTTCAGCAGCCAGGGGAGATAATCATTCATTCATTTATTTAACCAATAATCATTTTTTTATGAGCCAGCTGGACATAAAACACCATCCCAGGGGCTGGGGACTTGTAGAGACAACCCAGACATGTTCTTCGCCCTCACACGTTGTGATCTAATGGGATGAAAAATATGCCCAAATGGGAAACACTGCGCAGGACCATGAGAGGAAGAGAATGGAAGGAGAGAAGGAAGAAGTACTGGAAGAGCCAAAGTGCCCAGTGTGCTTTGAAACTGGCAAGACATTTCACATCTTCCTTCTCTTTTCATCCTCACATGAACCATGGGAGACAAGTGCTGCTATTATTCATTTTACAGCTAAGGAAACTGAGGCTGCGAGCACCTAATTGACTGAACTAAGAAGTGTCCGAGGTCTATTCAAACTCAGGTATTTGTGATTCCATCAGATATGATGTTCCCCAGAAATTCATGAGCTCATCCCAGAGTGCAAGACGGAGCTCTTGGGTTCTGACCATTTGCCAGAAGATGGGCCCCTCTGACACTCCCAAGCTATGCATTTGTCCACTGTCTTGCCTTTCCCTACTGAATTTGTGGAGCTGCCACGGTCCCCAGAATAAGATTCATCTCACTCTCATTTGCTTTGGAGCATCCTGAGCACACAGTCATAACCACAGATACAATTAATCAATCATATTTGATGTTGGTGATGGTGATAATGAAATTCATCTTTAAGCCACTACAATTTGGAAGTATGCCCCAAAGGCTATAAAACTGGCCATATACCACGACTAGATCTGTATCTCAAAGAGATCACTAAAAAGGGAAAAGGAGTCACGTATGCAAAAATAGTAATCGCAGTTCTTTTTGTAGTGGGACAGAATTGGAATTTGAAGGGAGGAACATCACCTGGGGAATGTCTGAACAAATTGTGATATATGAATGGAATGGAATATGATTTTGCTTTGAGAAATGATGAGCAGACAGGTTTCAGAAAAACCTGGAAAGACATGTATGAACTGACGCTGAGTGAAGTGAACAAAACCAGGAGATCATTGTGCAGAGTAATGGCAACATTGCGTGATGATCAGCTGTGATTGACTTAATTCTTCTCAGTTAATAACAGGGATCCAAGACAATTCCAAAAGATTCACAATGGAAAATTCTACCCTTGTCCAGGAAAGAACTGTGGAGCCTGAACGCAGATTGAAGCATAATATTTTCTTTTTTTTTTCCTTGTGTTTTTCTTTTTTGTTCTGATTTTTTTTTCATAACATGACAAATATATTTAACATGATTGTACATGTATAATTTAGATCAGACTGCTTGCTGTCTTGGGGAATGGGGAGGAAAGTGAGGGAAAAAATATGGAACACACAATCTTATCAAAGTGAATGTTTAAAATTATATTTACATGCAATTGGAAAGAAATAAACTCTTAAGTGGAGTGGAAAAGCGGAAAAAAACATATCTTTTTCCATTAAAAAAAATCTTTGGGATACAGAACTAGTAATGGTATAGTTGGATCAAATTATCCTCACAGTTTTATAGCCCTTTGGGCATAGTTCCAAATTGCTTTCCAGAATGGTTTGGTCAATTTACAACTCCACCAACAATGTATTAGTGTCAGTGGAGTGTTACCAGATTTCAAAAATGGATGGTGAAGGGTAGCAGGAGAGGCATTAAGAAAAATATGCACGGCAAGACCTATATAAGCTGATGCAATGTGAAATGAGAAGGACTGAGAGATAATTGTGTATAATAACAGCAATATTGTAATGATGATCCATGACTTTGCTACTCTGATGATTACAATGATCCAAGATAACTCAAAGGAGTAATGATGAAAAAATGTAGTCCACCTCCAGAGAAAGATTTGATGAAATCTGAGTGCAACTTGAAGTATAATTTTTTTGCACTTTGTC
Source organism: Antechinus flavipes (assembly GCF_016432865.1). Classification (NCBI taxonomy): domain Eukaryota; kingdom Metazoa; phylum Chordata; class Mammalia; order Dasyuromorphia; family Dasyuridae; genus Antechinus; species Antechinus flavipes. The sequence goes on along the minus strand of NC_067403.1, from coordinate 16,208,481 downwards.
TTGGGTTTTTTGGAAATATGGATAACATAGAAATGTGTTTGCATGATTTCAGAAGTATATTTGATATATTACTTGCCTTCCCAGTGGGTCAGAAAGGGAACAGAAAGGAATAAGAAAATCTGGAAATCAACATTTAAAAAGAATGCTGTAAAAATAAATAATAAATTTTAAAAGGAAGCAGAAAGGGAAGAAGCAGGGTAATGTAACACGGAGAAGGCTCACTTTGCTATCACTAAAATCTCAGTTCAAATTCTGCCTTTCCACATTTTCCTCTCAGTATCCCAGATATCTCTCTAAAATAATAAGTCATAGATGAATTGTTAATTTGTATCAACAGAGGAAATATCTATACCAAGAGTTTGCTGTACCTCTGAAATCAGATTTGAACCAAAAATAAAAACAATAACTTCACTTTAAAATAAGTTAATGAGACAGAAATACTATACCTTTGGTTTCTGTTAAGATCAACTCTTTTACATAGACTATTATAATGTTTTCAAGTCTTCATCAAGACTAGTTAAATATACTGTAAAACAATATGAACTGTCTAAGAATGAAATTACATGGGATTTGGATAAAGGAGGAAGAATCCAATGGTTCTCATTGATCATTGTCCAAGAAAGAATGGGAAACTAGAGACAACTGGAAAAAGGAAATAGAAAGCTACGAAGAGTGTTACCTCAGAGTTTTAGACCAAGGCAAAAATTGAATTCAAGATCAACAACAATCCTTACTGAGAGATAGAAGAAGAAAGAAAGGTCTTAGCTAAGAAATCCTCTAGCCCTGCAATGGTACAGGCTATCAAACTGTGCATACCCTTTGAAACGGCAATGTTTCTACTGGGCTTATATCCCAAAGAGATCTTAAAGGAGAGAATGTGAGCCACATGTGCAAAAATGTTTGTGGCAGCCCTTTTTGTAGTGGTAAGAAACTGGAAACTGAATGGATGCCCAGTAATTGGAGAATGGCTAAATAAGTTATGGTGTATGAATGTTAGGGAATATTATTGTTCTGTCTGAATAAGTGATGGTGTATGAATGTTATGGAATATTATTATTCTGTAAGAAACGATCAGCAGGATGAATATAGAGAGGCCTGGAGAGATTTACATGAACTGATGCTGAGTTAAATGAGCAGAACCAGGAGATTGTTGTACTCGGCAACAAGATTATACAATGATGAACTCTGATGGATGTGGCTCTTTCCAATAATGAGATGATTTAGGCCAGTTCCAATGATCTTGTGATGAAGAGAGTCATCTACTACCCAGACTGTGGGAACTGAGTGTGGATCACAAAATGGCATTTTCATTCTTTATGTTGTTTGCTTGCATTTTATTTTCTTTTGCATTTTTTTCCTTTTTGATTTTTCTTGTGCAGCAAGATAATTGTATTAATATATATGCCTATATTGGATTTGACATATATTTTTACCCTGTTTAACATATATTGTTTTACTCATCATCTGCGAGAGGGGCTGGAGGGAGAGGGGGAATTGGAACACAAGGTTTTGCAAAGGGTAATGTTGAAAAAATTATCCATGCATGTGTTTTAAAAATAAAAATCTTTAATATACATTTTAAAACGTTTTTTTGCGGGTTTTAAAATCTGTTTTCTTTGGCAACATGGCTAATTTGGAAACATGTTTGGTGACTGTACATATATAATTTACATCAAATTCCTTTCTTGTCAAGGATGGAGGAGGACAGAGAGGAAGAGAATTTGGAACTCATTTTTTAAAAATGAATGTTAAAAATAAAGTGCAAAAAGAGCAGAGACTAACAAACAAAATTAAAACCCATCTGAAAGATATTCCCAAATGAAAACTCCTAAGACTATTGTACTTAAATTCCCAAACTCCCAGGAACCATAGTTAGGATCACACAAGATTTAGTAGCTATTACATTAAAGGAGCAAAGGGCATAGAATATGATATTCTGGAAGACAAAAGATCTGGGATTCCAACTTAGAATAATCTATGCAGAGATATTGAGTATAATACTTCAAGGGAAAAATAGATATTTAATAAAATAGAAGACTTGAAAATATTTCTGATGAGGCCAGAGCTAATTTTTTAAAAATTGATGATAATTTGTTGATACAGATTTATAATAAGTGGAGACAAAGTATTTCTGTATTTGTTTCTTGTCTAATAGAGCACATCTACATGTTCCTTCTTTTTAATTTTTTTTCTGCTTATACACGCATGTTAATTTTAAAATATACATTTCTTTATGAATCGTGTTAGGAGAGGGAAAAAAAAAACAAAACAAACAAAAAAAGTGAACATAGCATGTGTTGATTTATATTCAATCTCCATAGTTCTTTTTCTGGATGTAGATGGTGTTTTCTATCCAAAGTTTATTGGGATTGTCTTGGGAAAAAATTTGACTTTCAAATACAAGACTCAGAAGACACATAAGAAGGTAAACATAAAAGAGAAATTATAAGGAACTCAAAAAGGTTAACCTATACACATTTCTATAGGGGAAGATAATACATATATCATCTAAGAATTTTATCATTATTAGGGCAGTTCGAAGGATTCTGCATAGAAAGGAAGACAGAGTTGAGTCTATTATGTTGATATGGTATAAAAAAAAAAAAGGATAGACAAGAAAGTGGGATACGTTGGGAGAAAGGGGAAGGAAAAGCAAGAGTGGGGGAAATTACCTCACATCAGAGAGACAGCCAAGGAAGAGTTTTCACAGTGAAGAGAAAATAGTGAAGAAGCACAGGCAATGCTTGAATCTCACATTTAAATTATTTTAAAAGGGAAACACACACACACACACACACACACACACACACACACACACACACAATTGGCAATAGACATCTACCTTACCCAACAAGAAAGCAGGAGGGAAAGGAAAAAAGGAAAGAGGAAGGTGATAAAAGGGAAGACAGATGAAAGCAGTGATCTGAAGCAAAACAGACTTTAGAAAAGGGAGAGAATAAAAAGAGAGAAGCATAAACAGAAGAATATAAGATAGAAAGAAAAGCATTCAGCAACCGTTAACTGTGAATGTGAATGGGATGAACTCACCCATAAATCAGAGGTGAATAGCAGAATGAAAACTAGAAATCAGAACCCATCAATGTGTAGTATACAGCAAACACTCAAAACAGAGAGACACAGTGTTAAAATATGGGTTTGAAGCTGAATCTATTATGTTTCAGTTGAAGTAAAAATGGCAGGGATAGCAATCATGATCTCAGTCAAAGCCAAAGCCAAACCAAATATATTTAAAAGGGATAAGCAACTACATTTTGCTTTTTTTTTTAAAGGAACCATAGACAATGAAGTATAAATTTATATGCATCAAATGGCATAGCATCCAAATTCTTAAAGAAAAAGTTAAATGAATTACAGGAGGAAATAGAAAAACTCTACTATACCTCTAATTTCCTGCTTCTGAGCTGAATAAATCTATATATAAAATTAAATAATAAAAAAGTCAAGGAAATAAATTAGAATCCTAAAAAAGCTAAACATGATAAGAACTCAGGAGAAAATTTAGAATGGGACTGGATAGGGATAAGCCTTTTTTGTCAGCTAGACAAAAATTAACCATGTATTGGGGCATAATGTAGAAAAGCAGAAAAAATAAATGCACCCTTTTCGGTCCATAATGCAATAAAACCTCTGTTTAATATAGGGCCATAGAAGGACAGATTACAAGCTAATAGAAAGCTAAATAATCTACTTCTAATGAATGAATAAAACAACCAATCACAGAAATAACCAATAATTTCATTAAAGAGTGACAATCATCATTTCCTGATTTCCTCCAGCTTTACGCAAACAGCATATGTGAAAGAATGAAGGAAGCAGATGGCGGGAATGGTCCAAGGCAGGTGCTTGGCTGATCATGAGAGGAGAGGACAGTTGAGTTTTTCAAGTTCAAATTCAAGTTTAGTTCATCAGAGGCCAAGATGGAGAAGGAAGTAGAGGGTAGCTAGTGCATGAGTGATCACCTAGGAAAGAACTGAGGGGTGGGGAGATTGGGGGTTGTGATGAGTTTGACTTCAAGGCAAAGGGAGAGAGAGAATGATGGCATTGCAGAGTTCTTGAATGTGGAAGTGCTTTATTTGTGGATGAGGGCAAGATCAAAGCTATGACCTTTACGTGTGGTAGAGTAGCAGATCGTTTGAAATGAGTAAACTGAGGAAATCTATAAGGTTAGGGTGTTGGAGAGACTATCATCATGTATGTTGAAATCCCTTAATATGAGGGCAGGAGTTGGGAGAGTATAAAGACTGTGAGCCAGACCCTGAACTCATTAAGGAAACAAGGGAGTCCTAGAGGTCTGTGGATAACAGCTACTGGATTGTGGATGGAGTGGTAGATATGGACCAAATAAACCTCAGAGAAGTTATTGAGTGACAGGGAAGGAAAGCCTGGAAGTGACAATGGAAAGCAAGGAGTATTCTGACTTTCCCACCTTAATTAGTGAAAGGGTTGAATGAGTGAAAGTGCAGCCAGTGATTAAAAGAAAGGCCAGGGAAGCTTTGTCATCAAGGGGAAAAGAGGTAGATCTCACAATGGGAAAGGGAAAAATTTAAGGTGAAATTAAGTTTGTTACTTAGGGAGCCAGAAGGCACAGTGGAAGGGGTGGGTAGCTTTAGAGTGAGACTTTGAGCTTCTGGTGAAGGGAAGGATGATGGAGGGAAGGGGGAAAGGAAGAACTGAGTAGGTTTTCATTGTTCATAGAAGGATAGCATCAGGGTACAATTTCTTCAAGACTTTCCAGGGGTCCTCAAACTATGGGTCGCGGGCCAGATGCGGCAGCTGAGGACGATTATCCCCCTCACCCAGGGTTATGAAGTTTCTTTATTTAAAGGCCCACAAAACAAAGTTTTTGTTTTCATTGTAGTCTGGCCCTCCAACAGTCTGAGGGACAGTGAACTGGCCCCCTATTTAAAAAGTTTGAGGACCCCTGCTTTAGACAGTTTCAGAGTGAAAGAAATGATCTGGCATATACACAGCAGGAACTTAATAAATGCTTGTTGGATTGGCTGTGCCCATAAAAGTTAAGAAAACTCTTCTTCCTTCTCTAAAGATTTTGTCTATCTCCCCAGGCTTTATCCTTAGATTGAGGTCTCCCATCAGCCCAGGCGAAAGCCCTTGGGAGCAGCAGAATCCATCCCTTTCCATCGGTTGTGGGTCATCTTCCACCATATGCTTATGTCTTTATGTTGGCATGATGGTGTTTCTGAGTGGCTCACTGATAGGCTTTTAGCTCTCGAGGTGGATTTAGACAAACTTCCACCTGGGAGCTTGGGCTGCCTTCTGCTGAATCCTGTGTTTACACTTTGAAGCATCAGTGAAGCTCTAGGCTTTTCATCAGCAATATTTGGAACTCTTCCCTTTCAATAAATATCCCAAGTTTTCAAAAGAAAAAAACGAGAGTGACAAAAACAAAATAACATTCCAAAATTTGTGGGATGCAGCCAAAGCAGTATTTAGGAAAAAATTTATCTCTCTAAATGCATATGTTAATTTTTTTTTATAAAAGAGCAGAACAATGAATTGGGCATAGTTAAAACTACTAGGAAAAAGAACACATTCCACATACCCAATTAAGAAATGAAGAGGAAATCCTGAAAATCAAAGGAAAGATTAATTAAACTGAAAGTTTTAAAAATAAAATAATAAAACTAGTAATTGATTTTACAGAAAAACAATAAAATTGATTAACCACTGAGTAATTTGATTTTTTAAAAAAGAGAATCAGATTACTAGTATCAGAAATGAAAAGGGTAAATGCATGACCAATAATTACTAGTCACTTTGCCCAATTATAAACTAGTAAAACTAACGATCTACGTGAAATGAATAAATAATTACAAAAAAATGCCCATCAGCTGAATTTTATACCAATATGGAACACAGGAAGTTCAGATACACACCAATAGCACCACCAACAACAACAACAACAAAAAAAACATTTACTCTAAAGCTATTTTAAAATATACATATTTCTATCTTCTATGTGTGGTATCTTAGGTTAAATTTTTAAATTTTCACTTTACTTTCCAAACCTTACATATGCAACTTATTATCAAATCATTCCTTTTCTTTCTGGATTCACTTTTCCTCCCCTACATTCCCAATCCCAAGTTCATAATTAAATCACTAATCCTGGTCTTGGTCATTGTTTTACTGGATTTCTTTCATCTCTTTCTCATTGCCTTCTAAATTTAAATGTCTCATTCCACTATCCAAACCCTTTTATATTCATCACCAGCTTAGAAAATGTCTTTTTGCTCAGTGTTGGCTCTTCCTCTGATGGTTCTCTGTCCCTTTTCAAGATTAATCTCTACTTTAAATTTATCAAATATAAGCTACTTATAAATAAGTGATAAGTAGGACACCTGGCATCTTCAGAACAAAAGGTAAGTGAAGGATGTTGCCACCAAACCAATCAATACCCTTTTCCAGGCCAATGTTCAGAAACCCTTCACTCAATCCAACAGACTTTTGTGGAATCCAACTGCTTTAGAACCTCCAGTTTCTAAATATACCCCACTTCCATTTAGCTCCAACAGATAACTAAAATCCCAGTTACCCAAAGATTGCTGAGCTAGTTTTAAAGTAGCTCAAGCTACTCAAGATTGTCATCTACCAGCAAGAGGATGAGTGCAGGGGATACAGGGATGAGGGAATCTCAAACTCTACAACTGCTTCAGGACAGAATTATCTTCCCCTTCAAGAAGAGACAAGAGTTCAAAGATGGAGCTATGAGGTGTGCCTGGGATGGGAAAGGAGGAATGTTTGGGTATTAGTGTTGCAAGTTATTAATGGCCAACTTAGATTGCTAGAAATCTTAGAAAAGAAGTAACAGTATGTGCTGTCTCATTCCTAATTTTTTTAAGGCAAACTAATGATCTTGCTCCTAAACTCTTTAAATAGACAATTGTTATCTTTGTTCATCTTCTAATAGTTCTCCTCTTTCCTTGGTTTTAATATTTTCTATCTCCAGGACCTAAGGCACTTAGTTGGTGAGTTATACATAAATGATGACTGATTAATTCAGAGGCTAGCAAATTGCTTCCACTATGGCGTAGAATACTCTTTGGTATGGTCAGAAGTGTCAGAAGAATAGGGAAACATTTCCAGTGCTAGGAGATCTGCCCTTTAATAAATCCTGGTTGTTCTGACATGTTCCCCTCCCTCAGTATTTCTCACACTCTTGTCTCCCTTACCTTCCCAAGGCACAGAGCTGTCTTCATTCCTAAAATGGCCAGGTGAGTCCCAAGTCAGGAAGACAGTAATCCACACTTTCCCCTAGCCCACTCTCTTTAAGACACTTTATAACTTGAAACTTCTTCCATAGGCATGAATAGAGAACCAGAAAGAAAAAGGAAGCAGTGTGGAGACAATGGAAAGAACATATCTGTGGAAGACAGGAGACCCTAATTTAAAATCTTCCCTCTTATGTTGATCATCAGGCTCATCTTGAGAGAATCACTTAATCACGATCAATATCAGGCTTGTCAACTGTAAAAGGAGGGGATTAGACTTGACTTCTGGGATTTTTACCAGCTCTTAACTCAGAACTGATGTGCAGTTCCAGAGAAAAGTTCTGCCAATAAAGGAGATGAGCAAGATTTGTTGGTGGATTTAAAATTTTTTATTTAATATTTATTTTCCCTATTACGTGCAAAAACAATTTTTAACATTCTTTTTTTGCTATTTTTAAACTTTTTGATTGAAGTTTTTTTATTTTTAAACCATATGCAAGTATAATTTTTTAACATTAACTCTTGAAAAAACCTTCTGTTCCAATTCCTCCGCTTCAACTCATCCTCTCCCCTAGATGGCATGTAATCCAATATATGTTAAACGTGATAAAATATATGTTAAATCCAATATAGGCACATATATTTATACAATTATCTTGCTGCACAAGAAAAATCAGATCAAAAAGTAAAAAGAGAGAGAAAATAAAATTCAAGTAAATCATAACAAAAAGAGTGAAAATACTATGTTGTGATCCAGACTCAGTTCCCACAGTCCTCTTTCTGGGTGCAGATGGCTCTCATCATCACAAGATGGATAGATGAGTCCTTCTAACTGTCCTAATAATGAACAAGTTCTTGCGTTACAAATATCATCTTCCCATTTTGGAATATAAACAGTTTAACATTAATAAGTTCTTTACAATTCCCTTTCCTGTTGATATTTTTGTGCTTCTCTTGAATCTTGCATTTGAAAATCAAATTTTCTATTCAACTGTAATCTTTTCTTCAAAAATATTGAATGCCCTCTGTTTCACGGAATGCCCATTTCTCCTCCCTCCCCTTCCACCTTGATGGATATTCAATTTTGCATTTTGGGGATTCTTAATTGTAATCCTAGCTCCATTGCTCTCTGGGATATTGTATTCCAAGCCCTCCAATCCTTTAATGTAGAAATTGCTAAATCCTGTGCTATCCTGACTTTGACTTCATGATATTTGAATGGTTTCTTTCTGGCTGCTTGCAATATTTTCTCCTTGACTCAGGAGCTCTGGAATTTGGCTGTACTATTTCTGGGAGTTTTCATTTTGGGATCTCTTTCAGGAAGTGATCAGTGGATTTTTTCAATTTCTATTTACTTTCTGGTTCTAGAATATCAAGATATTTTCCCTTGATAATATATTCAAAGATGAAGACTAGGCTCTTTTTTTTACCATGAATTTCAAGTTGTTCAATAATTTTTAAATTATCTCACCCAGATTTATTTTTCAGGTCTGTTGTTTTTCCAATGAGATTACATATTATCTTTTTTTATTCTTGCAATTTTGTTTTATTGTTTCTTGCTTTCTCATAAAGTCTATAAGTTCTATTCGCTCAATTTTGATTTTTAAGGATTTTTTTCAGTGAATTTTTGTACTTCCTTTATTTGACCCAACCCTGCTTTTTAAGGCACACTTCTCATTTTTTTTGTACCTCTTTTACCATTAGATCTAGTCTGTTTTTTAATGTATTATTTTTCTTGATTTTTTTTTTGTGTATGTGTGTGCCCTTTACCAAACTGTTGAATTGTTTTTCATGATTTTCTTGAATCAATCTCATTTCTCTTCCCAAGTTTGCTTCTATCCCTCTTACATTATTTTCAAAATCCTTTTTGAGCTCTTCCATGGCCTAAGACCAAATTATATTTTTCTTGGAGCCTTTTGATATAAAGGCTTTGACTTTTTTATTTTCTTCTGAGTGTACGTTTTGCTCTTTCTTGTCATCATAGTAACTTCTTATGGTCAGAATATTTTTCTATTTGCTCATTTTCCTAGCCTATTAACTTGACCTTTAGCCCTGTTAAAGTGGATCTCTGTTCCCAGGGTGGAGGGTATACTGTCCCAAGCTTCAAGGGTTTTGTGGAACTGTTTTCAAAGATACTCCAGGGACTTGTAAGTTTTCAGTTCTTCCAAGGTGGTATGATCTAAAGAGAGGTGTGTTTACTCCCCTCTTAGCCTGTATTTTGATCTATGCATGACCCCAAGCACTCTTTTCTACTCTGAAACTGTGAGAAGGGTCCCAACTTCACTATGGCTGTAGATGCTAGTGTGTGAGATCTCCTCCTTGCCCTGGGACTGCAACCCAGATCTGAATATGGACAAAGCCTCAGAGTCCTGCTTTAGGACTAGCAAAGAGACCCCTGCAATCTCCTCCTAACCACTTTGATGGCTGTGGATTGACAGCTCAGGAATATGCTGCTACTACTGTTGCTGCCGATTCAGTGGCTGGCAAGGCCCACTCCTGGTTTGCTGAGCTGGACTGTTCTTCACTCTCACCCTTTTCGGCTGACTTTTCTTAAGTTATCTTGAGCTGGAACATTGCCTCACCCCAACCTTTTGTGGATTCTCTTGCTCTAGGGATTATTTTATGGCATTATTTAAAGGTGTTTGGAGGGATTTTGTAGACAGCTCTGGCAAGTTGCTACCTTTTCTTCTGAATTCTAACTATTGTTGTTGTTCTCCTAAAATTATTCTGGATAATTGTCAAAAGCCCAGCTCCAACCCCCACTGGCCACATGGTCCTTGGCGAGTCTCTTTCCTTCCAGTCAGTAGCCATGTTTTCATGTAAAAAGAAGACATCTTTATTCTCTTTATCCTCTTTAGAACTTGAGGAAAAGTAGACACATAATTGTTAAAATTTACAGCATTTTATACACATGAATTGAGGCAGGTACTTTTTTTATTATAAAATACAGAAACAGCAGGTTTTTTCTCTCCAATTCTACCCAACTGTTGCAGATCCAAGAGCAGAGCTCCATCATCTTGTTCCAGCAGCAGTTAGGAAATTTCTTCTAGGAGAAGCACCTTCAGCAAATAAAAGAATACTGGAAAAGGAATCACAATGGGTTCAGACTACACTACCTGTGCAGCAGCTTATCTAATTTTTCTGGCAGTTTCTACATCTTTGCTCACCTCCTCACCTCCTGTGCCCACAACCTCCTGTGCTCCCAGAAGCTGCTGCTCTGACATCCAGGCGGATCAACCCTTCCCACGGTCACGTTCCCCCATAAAACCTGCCTCCCCCAAGCCCGCCTCCTGGCCCCCCCATCTCTGTCCCGCAGCTGCTGACAAGTGCCAGCTCCGGGTCTCTCTGCTCTCCACCTCGGAGCAAACCCTCCTCCCGGGGAAGCGGGCAGCCAGCCCTCGGAGGTCCCTCCTTTCCTGGCGGGTAACCCTCTGAAATCTCGGGGGCCCTGGGGCGCGGGCACAGTCCGTCAGAAACCTTTCGGGAGGTCTGGGAGCCCGGACTTCTTCAGTGCCCAGAGCCGTGATGAGTAAGGAGCCGAAAGTTTGGGCAGCGGTGAGGAGCTTCTTGGCCGCCCCCCTTTCCCCGCAGCTGCTCGGGATGCCCCGTGGGCCCGGCCCCTTCCCCACAGCCGGAGCTGCCGGATCAGGGGCTCAGGAGCCAGCTCGGGAGGGATGGGGAGGCGGCCCCGGGCCCGGCTCGGGCCCGCCCACCCACACTCACCTGTGCGCCTGCTGTCCCGGCTGAGGACCTGGGAGCAATGAGCCGCGGCCCTGCCCGGGCCGCCCTTATATAGAGGGAGGGGTTGCGCAAAGCTCGGGCCGGCGCCCGCCCGCGGCGCCCCCTGCGCTTCCCACCCCTCAGCGGCCCCGCCCTCCCCTGCCGGGCGCGCGGGGGCTCGGGCCGCGGGACGGCCGCCCGGCTGCTCTCGCGCTCTGGGCTCTCGGACCCGGGGGTTCTCTCTCGTGCGGGCCATTCCCCCGAGAGAGGAGCCGAGAAGCCAGGCCCGGCCACCCCCAACTCCAGCTCTGCCCAGGCCTAGGACTGTTACTCTTTGTCCTTCCTTCTCTAAGAGGACCACGACGACCTCAGCAAGGTGGCGCGTGACACCCAAGTGAATCGCATCGGAGAGAGGGTGGGCCGGGCAAAGTAACCAGCCTCGCTTTCTCCTCCAGATTTTTAAAAACAAATGTAAAAAATCGTTTTCAATGTAACTGGAAAAAAAATTAAATTAATTTTAAAACCATATTAAAGGTGCCTATGACAAAAATAAAACCAAGAACATCCTTCTTCCTCCAGAAAAGTAGCCCTTCTTTAACATCTTTGAAAGTTGCTCTTTGAGTCTTTGATTGAATACTTGTGATAATGGGAAAGTCACTATTGTATAAAGCAGGCCATTTCTTTTGTGCACACCTTTAATTGTTAGAAAATTCATTTTTCTATTCTGTGATCAGTAATGGTCTCTAGTTCATCTTTGGTCACAAATTTCTTTCTCCTCCACAAGTCTGAGAGATAAACTATTCTATGTTCCTCTAATTTATTTATAATCTCGTTCTTTATGCCTAGGTCATAGACCCATTTTGATCTTATCTTGGTATATGGTGTTAAGTGTGGGTCCATGCCTAATTTCTGCCACACTAATTTCCAATTATCCCAGCAGTTTTTATCAAATATTGAATTCTTTTCCCAGAAGTTAGGGGCTTTGGGTTTGTCAAACACTAGATTGCTATAGTTGACTATTCTGTCTTGTGAGCCTAGCCTTTTCCACTGATCCACTAATCTATTTCTTAGCCAATACCAAATGGTTTTGGTGACTGCTGCTTTATAATATAATTTTAGATCAGGTACAGCTAGGCCACCTTCATTTGATTTTTTTTTTCATTAATTCCCTTGAGATTCTCGACTTTTTATTGTTCCATATGAATTTTGTTGTTATTTTTTCTAGATCAATAAAATATTTTCTTGGAAGTCTGATTGGTATAGCACTAAATAAATAGATGAGTTTAGGGAGTATTGTCATCTTTATTATGTTCGCTCGGCCGATCCAAGAGCACTTAATATTTTTCCAATTATTTAGTCTGACTTTATTTGTGTGGAGAAATCAAGCCATTCTCCAATTGATAAATGGTCAAAGGATATGAACAGACAATTTTCAGAGGATGAAATTGAAACTATTACCACTCATATGAAAGAGTGTTCCAAATCATTATTGATCAGAGAAATGCAAATTAAGACAACTCTGAGATACCACTACACACCTGTCAGACTGGCTAAGATGACAGGAAAAAATAATGATGAATGTTGGAGGGGATGCGGGAAAACTGGGACACTAATGCATTGTTGGTGGAGTTGTGAACGAATCCAACCATTCTGGAGAGTAATCTGGAATTATGCCTCAAAAATTATCAAATTGTGCATACCCTTTGATCCAGCAGTGTTTCTATTGGGCTTATATCCCAAAGAAATACTAAAGAAGGGAAAGGGACCTGTATGTGCCAAAATGTTTGTAGCAGCCCTGTTTGTAGTGGCTAGAAACTGGAAAATGAATGGATGCCCATCAATTGGAGAATGGCTGGGTAAATTGTGGTATATGAATGTTATGGAATATTATTGTTCTGTAAGAAATGACCAGCAGGATGAATACAGAGAGGACTGTCGAGACTTACATGAACTGATGCTGAGTGAAATGAGCAGGACCAGGAGATCATTATACACTTCGACAACGATATTGTATGAGGACATATTTTGATGGAAGTGGATTTCTTTGACAAAGAGACCTGAGTTTCAATTGATAAATGACGGACAAAAGCAGCTACACCCAAAGAAAGAACACTGGGAAACGAATGTGAACTATCTGCATTTTTGTTTTTCTTCCTGGGTTATTTATACCTTCTGAATCCAATTCTCCCTATGCAACAAGAGAACTGTTCTGTTCTGCAAACATATATTGTATCTAGGATATACTGCAATGTATCCAACATATAAAGGACTTCTTGCCATCTAGGGGAGGGGGTGGAGGGAGGGAGGGAAAAAAATCGGAACAGAAACGAGTGTCAATATAAAGTAATTATTAAATAAAAATTTTTTAAAAATTTTAAAAAATTCATTTTTGAGGGTCAGTTAGGTGGCTCAGTGGATAGAGCACCAGCCCTGAAGTCAGGAGGACCTGAGTTCAAATCTGGCCTTAGACACTTAACATTTCCTAGCTGTGGGACCCTGAGCAAGTCAATTAATCCTCAGAGAAAGAGAAATTTCACTTTTTTTACTAAACCAAAGTCCTTTCCCCTATAGCTTAGATTTACTGATCCTATTGTTTTCTAGAAGAGTACATTAAAAGGCTACGTTCTCCCCTTGCTGCTAGTCTTTCCAATAGGTGCAACAGCTGGTTTAAGGAATAAGAATGTGAGACTTGGATTCAGGAATTCCTGAGTTCAAATCCTGTCTTAGATACTTACTTAGCTATGTGACCCTAGGTTGGTCACTTGCTGAATGGGTGGTGAGGTAATTGTAGGCAAGGTTTGGAGGGCTGAGGGAGAGAGGTCAAGGTCACTTGGTGGCACTAGGAGGAGAGAGGCTGGAGACTCCGGACTCCGGAATCCAGGATACATCTTTGTCAAGCCTTGTGGCAGCTTACCTGCCTCCTTCACTTCTCCCCCTAGAGACCAAGGACTTTGATTGATCCTGACTTTGACTGATCCTAAGGCCCTCCAGAGAGTTAGCCCAGACATTAGCCAGGTCATTATAAGCCTTGAAGTTTTTCTCATTCATTCTCTCTCTCTCTCTCTCTCTCTCTCTCTCTCTCTCTCTCTCTCTCTCTCTCTCTCTCTCTCTCTCTCTCTCTCTCTCTCTTTCTTCTTCCCTTTGATGAGAATAAGGTTCAAGTATTGCCTGCTAATTCTCCCTCCTCTTTTCCCCATCTTGTTCCCTTCATGGTAAAAACTCTTCCATAACTCTTTTAGATGGGATAATTTGCTGCATGCCATGTTGCCTTTACTCCTTCTCCCAGGTGCATCCTTTTTTTTTTTTATTCCTCTTTCCTTTTTTTTATTCTTCTATTTTTTTAAACATCATCCCATCATAACTCATATGTGTTTTGATCTTCCCTGTCACCACAGTAACTTCCTATGGAGTTTTTTTTTTAATTTATTATTTGCTCCTCTTAAGCCTATTTCTTGACTTTTAACATTATGTTAAAATTGTGTTCTGCTCTGGGATGGAGGAGGCACTGTCCTAAGCGTTAGGGTTATTGTGCACTTCTGTTCAGAGCTAGTTTGGGGCAGTTGTCAGTTTTCAGTTCTTCCAAGATGGTATGACCTAAGCAGAGTTGTGGGCATTGCTTAAGCATTCTTTTCACCTTGGAACTGTAATCAGGATCCCCAAGCCTGCTAGGACTCCTCCTGTGACTGTGGGACTGTGACCTGGAAGGCTGTATGGGCAGCATCCTGCTCCGAAGGCCAGTGAAGAAACTGCTGCTATCTCCTTCTAGATACTTGTCTGACCCCACCTTGTCTGGAAAACTGCTCTTGCTACTTCGGTCACCCCCGAAGCCTGCTGCTGCCCTGGAATGGCTTGTTCTGGTCTGTGCTCTACTCTTACCCCAGCAAGACAAACCTTTCCTGCCATCCTAAATAGTCTTTGGCTACAAAATTGTTTCAGCCTGCCCTTTTATTGGTTCTGTCACTCCAGAATTCATTTTCAGGCAGTATTTTAACGTCATCTGGAGAGAAATTTTGGATAGCTCAAGTGAGTCTCTGCCCTTACTCCATCATCTTTAGGATAGCTTTTTATAGATAAATTTCTACAGCTGGCCTTTATAGTCACAAAATCAATTAAACAGTTCAGGGGGAAAAAAACAAAACAAAAACAAGATCATCACCTTTTGGAGCTGGGAAATTGTTGGAAAAGCCTACTTAAGTGAGATGAAATGAGTTTATTGGAGGAGTGTTGGAGGGAACAAACATGGCTGGCAAAGAGACAAGTGCAGATTGTTGTCCCTTAGAAGGACCCACAAAAAAAGGCAAAGAGAGGAGCCCGGGACAGCCAGAATACACAGGCTCTCTCACCCCACCCACATGCACGAACTCGTACATCAGGAGGGGATTGGGGGCCAAGGCTGGCTGGGCAACCCAAACTCCTGGGTGACCTCTGGGAATGTGGACTCTGTCCAATCACAGGCTCACCAATGAGCCTCTTTTAAGAGGCAGGAGTTTAAGGGTCTGGACAGAGCTCATCCCTGGCAGGTGGAGGAAAATTTCCAGTTCCAGACTGGTCTTTAGTAGGTCATCCTAAAGCTACAAGAGTACAAGGTGCTTCATGTCCAGGTAGACTGTCCCCCTTCGAGGATGCAGAAAATCCTAGCTACAGCTGTCTGAGGAGGGTCATGTTTTCAACATGCACATTTTGCCTAGGATATGGCCACCTGCCACTCAAGCTCCCCTCAGCAGGCCTGGCAGGGTTGGCTTCCTGTGAAAGGGGCACAGAGAGGCAAAGACCCAGAAAGAAGGGCTCCCAGCAAGCCCGGTCACTTCCGAATCCTTCAAGAACCATCCACATTCTAATGAGCTAGGGGGCCGCTCCACCAGCTAATCCCTCTGCTCAGACAAGACACAGATCCCAAGGCACTCTGGGTCTCAGGGAAGGTCCAAGATGGGAAGGACCTTCGGTCTGATCCTGCGGCCAGCTCAGTTTATTCTGCTCCCCCTCCGAGTGAGGGCGAACCGAGCTTCATGGCCTGACTCACAAGCCCCTAACTGAGGCCGACAGGAAGCAAAGTTTAGCTCAGAATCTCGTGGTCCTCTCCTACGGCCAGGATGAGCGGCCGGCAGGCCCCCAGGATGGATGGAGTTGCTGCTCTCCCCTGCTCCTAAAGACTTCGCCATCTCCTGCCCAACCTCCCCATACATAGCATGAGGCACTCAGACCATCTGGGAATTAGCATCAGCTCTCAGCATTGCCCTCGATGAATCCGGATTTCTGGAACACTCTCAGTTGTGGATGGCCCGTGGCCGTAGCCTAAGCTGCTGTGCTAATTGTCCTGGGGACACTACGCCCTTAATTTCCCTCCAAGGGCAAGAGATCCAGAAGCACACGTGCAACTCTGTGTGCTTCTTCACTAAATCGCCATCCCTCAGAAGTAGCTTTTCGATGTTCTGGAAATTGCCTGGACCTGGCCAGCTTGTGTAGACTGCTCAGGAGAAGCTGTGCAGACTATGAGGGGGGAAGATCAGGAAATGGGGGGCACGGGGACATACACTGAGCCACCTCTCTGAGAAGCTGTGGAGACTATGAGGGGGGAAGATCAGGAAATGGGGGGCACGGGGACATGCACTGAGCCACCTCTCTGGAACTGGTCTTGGTACTGGGGTACATGGCCATGAGCCTGAAGGGTGGCCATCAGCCCAGAGGCTGGCTGGTCATGAGCCTGGAGGGTGGTGGTCTTGAGCCCAGAGGTCGGCCATCAGCCCAGAGGGCAGCCCAGCTACTTCCCTAGCCTTTCCAGAAGCCATCCCGGTACATGCTGCTGACCAGCAGCACTTTCTCCTGAGCAGGGAAGGGGGTCCACATAGCTTGCTGGAGCTCAAACTCAAATCCTCAACCTTCCCCTTGCTGCAAGTCCCCAGGGATGGAGAGGAGGCTTTGTAAGCCTGGGCTGAGGGGCTAAGTCACTAGCTGGCATCTTTTCCAGCCAGATTTGCCCTGCCTGTCAGCCTTTTGGGGACATAGAAGGACCGATTATCTATTTACAGTCAGGTCTTCTCAGAAACTAAACTCACTTATTTTTAAAAATAAGTCTAACTATATTTATTTAAGAAAAAGAATCCTTTCATTCTAAAAATGTTTCAAGTCCTGTTGCCCCAGTGTTTCTGGAGAGAGAGTAAGTAATTGGCCCAGTCAGGATTCATCTTGTACAGTCCCTGTGGTTCTTGTCCCAGGGCTCTTAGGGAGCCAGAAATCATGTGAGGGATTACTAGGGCCCTGGGAAGGATGAGGGTTTGATCACAGTTTCTCCTAATGCTGAGCCAGTCCTACCTGCCAATGTTGGATTCTGGGGTGGAGAATAGGGGTAGCAAATGTCCATGGTTCATTTTTCCATTGAATAATTAATCATCAGCCTCTACCCTTCCCACATTCAGGGGAGAAAGGACGTAATAGAACAAGAAATAATCCATCTATTCACTTCCCATCTCATCCCCTGACCTCTCTAAGGACACTTTGCTGCTGGAGACCTTCAAGTCTGGACTTTTCTCCTCTTTCGTTATGGATCCAGTGTCATTGAAACTCCTAGAGGCCTTGGAGGACACTAACTTAATATTTCCCCACTGCCTCTTTAGTCCCCATTTCCAGGGCAGGAACACCACTTTGCAGCAAACACCAAAAAAATAGCAGCAGCGTTGCTGGCGGCATTGTTCTCCGAGGAGCATTACGATCTCGTCCCAGGGCTCTAGGGAACGCATCCACAGGGGTAACATGTAGTGGGCCTCCATGGTCCAAAAGTACGTTGTGAATAGCAGCGCCAGGACGACGAGGATCGTGACACTCAACAGCACAGTCCGACCTGCCATCGAGAGGCCAAACACAACCAGGGGGATGACAATAAAGCTGACAATCATGTAGAACATGGCGAACCAAGGGTAGGTGGCCGTGATCTTCCCCAGGCCCCTGGCAAGACGTAGCGGCAGGCGCATGAATGGGATTGGGTACCACAGAAGAACTCCAGTCAAGTTGAAGAAGAAATGGCACAGGGCAATCTGAAATGAAACGGAGTAAACAAGATGAAAGCTCATGGAGACACATTGGGAGCCGGAGAGGGAAGAGAAATCAGGAGGCAGGTGGTGGGGAAAAGGGATGGAAAGATCAGAGGCGCCACAGAAATTATCCATGACTATTGTCACTGTGGGCTCATCTATTTAAGAGCCAGGAGGGAGAGCAGCAGTCAGCTGGGCCAGTTTTATTCAGTTTTACAAGAATATGACTGGCTGTTATGGGGGCTGTGACCCAGACAGCATCGGACTCAGAGCCAGGGAGACTTGGGGTGGAAGCCTCTCTCAGCCTCACTTTGCTCATCTGAAGTCAGCAATGGAGCCTTCATTCCCTGGTACTGTGGACGTCCAATGAGATCATGGTGTCAAGAGCTTTGGAACCTTTATGCACCCTACAAGTAAGAGTGGGATTGTGGTCTTGTGCAAAGAACAAGCCATCTAAATGGGAGTCTGAAGCTACAAGCTAAGTCAACAGGCATTGATTAAGTGTCTCCTGGATGCAAAGCCCCATGCAAAGGGAAAGCTCCTGCCCACAATCAGCTTACATTCTGCTCTTCTGAAGTCCTACCTCATGACCTTGATCTTCAGCAAAACCCTTGTCCTAGCTATAAAAGGAGAACCAGATGATCTCAAAGGTCCTTCCAAACCTCAAATCCTATGAAATATTTTAAAGGGAGAATTTAACAATAAACTCTAGTCAATACTATTAAGTGCTGTGGGTGGATGACAGAAGGGGTCAGTAGGAATACTTCTTGGTTTGCTCAGTGAAAAATGTCATGATGTGTGTATCGTCTCCATTATTGTTGCTATTATGGTATTTTTCTCCCTTGGTGAACTATTTCTGTGCAATAATTTATTTTCAGATACATAAGCAAAATTCATGGTCCATTCTGGACATACCTATTGTAAATTCCTTCATATCCATTTTATTTATTTATTTATTTGTCATTAAATGACTTTCTATCCATTTCCAAATATATAGAATTCCTACTCGCCCTCTGTCCCCTTGAGAACTTTAGTGAGAATGTAAATGTGGTTGTCAATATTTTGTTTTGTTACTTGTACTTCTGCCCAGGTAGACACTTTATAGAGCTGAAAGGGAATTATATACCCCTGATAGTGTATACACACATGGAAGCTCACTTATATCAAAATTTTAGCAATTGCTAACAGTTATGTAATGTTCTGAGGAAAAAATAAACTATCACATCCATGGAAAAATAAATAAATAAAATCCTATGAAAATGGGCCTTTTTGCAAAGGGCCATGAAGTGAGGACCAAAATGCAAGGAATAGCTTGAGTCCCAGCTTACAAACCAAACCAAGTTGAGAATTTAAGCCACTTTTGCTGAGTTCCAAAAGAGTGATTTCAAAAACAATTTAGATAATTAACACATTGCTCCAAATCGAATTAACTACCAGTGAGTTAAAAAGCAATGAATTTAATAAATAAAAAAAAAATTGCATTCCAGAACCAAGAGACTTTTATTGTAATTGTTTTCAAAATCAGTTTTGGAATTCATTCTTTTACAAAATGAATTCCATTGTCTTATGATGCTTTGACTCTTTCCTCCCCCTGCCCTCCCCCCACTCCCTTGTCACCTTTCTCCTACCCAGACATTCCCTGGCCTGCCTGCACACCAGGAGGTGCCACTGGCCTCCCTTACCAGGAGAGGAGGGGAGAAGGGGAGACAGTTACCTACTGAGGCAATATTTACCCTGGGGAATGCTAAGGGCTCCTCCATCCTGCCATGTCTGGGCTGCAAAACTCCCCCTTGACCCCTCTCTCCCATTGGTTGTCATGGGATCACTCCCTGAGTCGAACTTCAGCAGGTTCTCTTGTGTTCATCCCCTCCTATCCATTCCTAATGACATCACCAGATTTTCATTTTCTGTGACCTGCAAAATAATGCTGCTTTTCCTCTGGTAAATACAATTTGGGTGATGGTGGGCAAGTCACTTAATCTCAAATTTTCTTATTTACAAAATGAGGGGAGGTTGGACAGGATCATTTCTGAAAGCTCTTCCATCTCCAGATCTATGCATCCTCCATCAAATGCATTCTCCATGTCCACTTTTCCTAAATCAAACCTCCAGTGCAGTCCTAACTTTAAATCCGATACCCGTTGCTTTCCTGATGCATGAAGGATAAAACCAAAATCTTTGGTTCAGCTTTCTAGAACCTGATCCTCACCTGCCTTTTAAGCATCATCTCCAGCTGCTTCTAACAATCCCATCCTCATCATTCATATTATCACAGCCCTGCCATCATCACCACTCCAGGTTCACTGGAATCTTCATAGATGCTTGTAATGACCGCGTATTTAAAATCAGCCGGAGTCAGGAATTCAGGTTAAGGGGAAAATCTTCAATCTTTATTGAAGTGAAGAAGTGAATAAGGATTGCGATAGCAATATGGGCAAGAAAGATTGCGATAGCAATATGGGCCGCTGCGACAGGAAGCCAGCTAACAGAGAGGGATCTGAGCTGAAAGCTCGTCACAAAGGCAATGCAAGCAGTCTCTCCTTCTCCTTCCTTTTCCACTCCCCTGCCTCCACCCACCAAAATCGTCATTTCCTATACAATACATCAGGACTTGCACAAAAAGTGGGCGGGGGCCATTCTTTCTCCAAGCTTATATATTAATAGAATATGGTCCAATTACTATTTAGCCTCATGTGCTTGGGACCTCAGGGCATTAACTCAAGCCTCAGGCCATTACAGATGCTCCTTCATTTGCCATATTCCCAGAACCTTGTTCCCCAACTTCCTCCTTGCTTTCCCTCCAGCTTTCTGACCAAACGGATTCTCAGAATCCCTCAAAGCATCTCTCCCCCATGAAACCAAAGGTGGCCTCTATCTCTCCTGCACACAAAGCTTGGATCTATACCAGTCACCTATCAAGTAACAGAACTGAGATTCAAACTCACATCTTCAAACAGAGTCAGATGCTATTTCCACCTTTTCTGACTCATAGGTGGGCAAAAGAAGGGAAGTTATCTGTACCATTTTATGTGGGGGACAGGGGACGCATAGGAGATGGGCGATGAAACTTCTCTGTAGGGAGCCAGAACTTTGGAGAAGTATACTTGAAACAAGGTGTTAACTTGTAGAACTATAATAAATACTAAGTACATGTAAACTAGAGAATCATTATCTTAATTCCACTGAGTTAACACCTTCTTGTAGGATTACATCAATCTTACTGAATTTAGAGAACTATTAATCACCATGCTAAACTAGATAATTGACATCTAGTTTATCTAGATTATCTAGTTTAGATAACCATTGTCTTAGCAATTCCACTGAGCTAACACCTTGTTTCAAGTATACTTCTCCAAAGTTCTGGCTCTCTATACTTCATCATTCTCATTTGTTTATTGGAGACACAAGCTGAAGATATCTGTTCATTACTTAGGAAATTCAGCTTCTGAGAACAAGAGGTAGGGATGGTTCTCAAGCACCCAGGTCACCATTCAGCTGAGACCTCAGGAGTGACCAGCGTCTCTTTGGGATATAGAGCATCTTTCAAGAAGCACACCTGGGTGCTTATTGGAAGGATGGAGTGGTAAGATGAGGAAAGAGCAGAAGGTCCCAACTGGGCATTCTGACCTGGAGGGCATCATCCAAAGTGCTTCCAGAGCTGGCCAGTGCAGCCAGGATGGCCGTGGTGGTGCCGAGGTTGGCGCCCAAGGTCAGGGGGTACGCTCTCTCCAGGCTGATCGCTCCGATGCCTAAGGGAAAAAAGGAACGAATGAGCGTGGCAGAACCACGTGCAAAAATGGAAGCAACAGCATGTGAATGGAGAGAAAAGAAAAAAACTCACCGACCAGAGGAGTGATTATCGAAGTGAACACAGAGCTGCTCTGCACAAGAAAGGTCAGCCCAGCTCCAGCAAGGATGGCCAAGTAGCCTGCCAGCCAGGTAAAGGGGAAGGGGAAATCTGGGGGAAGAGGAGACAAAAACGGCATCGTTTGTGTAATCATTCTGGTCAACAGGAGAATTTCCTGTCTCATGCAATAGATCACTCCAGTATCCATCCAGAAACAGTCCTTTTATTACCAACCCATTCTAAAACTTCTAGCAGAAACAGTTCTCAAGCTATCTGGAAGGAGGTTTCTGGGAGAGGAGTCCTCAGGAGCTCGCAGCCAATGTTCTAAAAATGACTTTTATGGGGCAGCTAGGTGATAGAGCTCTATTTTTCTATTGTACTCCAAGGTTCATATGCGTCAATGATTTGTCCGACATTACACAGCTAATGAGTGTCTGACCAAGAACGATGGACTTGGGCGTGAGAATGACCTAAGGGCCAATCCTCCTTGGCTCCCATAAGCATGGAAAATCATCGAACATCTTTCAAATGGGAATACTAGTGTTCATGTGGCCGCCTCACAGGACTGAAGGAGTTGATGTCTGTAAGGAATCTGCCAACTTTAGAGCTCTCTGGTTTACTAGAGGATAGGGAAAGGGATGTGTGCTGTGATTTCTTTGTGGTAGGGGACTCTCAGGTGGGGAAACTCTCACCAGTGCAAGTCGGCAAATTGTCTGTCACATGGTCCTAAAGAAGTGTCTAGAATGCTTAAAAGATTGAGGGACTTGGTCACACAGTCAGTATAGATCAAAAATAGGACTTGAACTCAAGATTTTCCTGCCTTGTAGGTCAGCTTTTTATCTACCGTATCGTGCTTCCTCTCTTCATTACTATTTTAGCCTCCCAAAGGGAATTGTCTTGCAGAGTCTCAGTGTGAGAAATATGGTAAAGGCTAATTCCTTTTTTCCTCAGTCTCTCTGGACAGCTACACCAGACTCTCCAGGTCAGCTCTTTCTTATTCAGGACATAGCATCACCGCCATGAGCCTTGTGTTGGGCTCAGGAATATTTCTAGCACAATAATACAAATTCAAAATAAAGACAATGATATGCATTTCTAGCTGTCAATCAGAAGAAAATCCAAGCAGGGACCGAGTCATCTAGAGTTCTTGCCTCTAGATAGATGGGCTCCACGTGAACCTCAGGGACACCATGGGAGGAGAAGCAGCAGGTGAAAAAGGGCTGTGCCCATAGAAAGGCCCAGGGAGACTGAAGTGATTACCTTTATTGATAGTCTTCTGAATCACTGCTGCAACATGTCCCTTGAACATAGAGTTCAGGATCTTCACAATCAATAGCAAACAGATGCACAGGACCAGCAAGGAATGGAAAAGAAGGACGAGTCCAATGCCTGAATCTGACAGTTGGATATTCACAAATAAATGTTTACCTGCAGGAACCAGAACCACCACTTATCAAGAAAAGTTCAGATTCATGAGAACCTTCCTTGAAGTTGCCATTTTCTTTTCCAGGGCTTAGCTGTGTTTCTCTCCCTAAGCATTTCCTCATAACCCAATTATCTTTTTCTTCCTCCTCCTCCTCCTCACCTGAACTGGGTACATGGTGTCATATAAAGCACTGTGCCTTATATAAAATGATTCTAATTCAGCAAAAGATGATAGATTCAAGAGAAATCTTACTAATGGAAGTAGTAAGAAATTACATTCAAATAACATTTAACCCTGAAACTTGGATTTAGAGTAAGAGTTCCTCACCATTTTGTAAGAAGGCAATTTTGATTCCCTAAAATGCCTTGAGAAGTGAAGATGTGGGAGTTAAATGACAGCTAGGTTTCTGTATATCCATTATAACATAGTGGAAAGAGCAGTGGATTGGAAGATTGAATTCTGGGTTGGAATCTTGTTTCTGCGCTCTGGTGTTATTTCTTCCCCTATCTGAATGTCAGGTTTCCTGCTCTAACATTTTATGATCTTTGCATCAAAGATGGCCTTTGCCCCTTCCCAGGAATATCCATTGCCTGAGTTTATATTATTTATTTGCCAGTTTAGTTTACTTGTATTGGAAATACAATATATGATAAGAGTGCTTTGTATACTGAATACAGATAATATACAAATAATAAAATAGTTTGTAAACTGAAAATGCTATGTAATAGAATAACAATAACAATCACCAACTTTTACTCACTACTCCAATAACTTATTTTCTTAGAAGACATAGGAGAATATTTGTTGGGTATTCTCTACACAGTGTACAAAGGAACCCAACAATGCAATCAGGTATTTTAGGATTATGGTGAAAAGGGGAGGTTACAGGAGAGGAGAAAAAGGACAATCCTCCCCCCAAATGGAAGAAGACATGGGAAGAGACAATAAAAGAGGGGGAGCAAGAGGTGCAGACCCCATCCCTTCTTTGGGAACTGCTAGATCATGAAAGTAGCATGTCTTTGCTTATCTGAAAGGTCCCAGCTGCATAATTTATCAGTCTGGTGCAGACCATCTTGTCACCTGTCTTGTAGATGACTTAGCTTTAAGAGCTTACTGAGAGTTGACTTAAGGTTGAGAATTACAAATTATGTCAGTTCATTGGGGTGGAGGGGCTTTATCATTGGTTCATTCGGGGCCTCCTCTATACTATGAGTCAAATGTTTCTTGAAAATATGGCAATTCAAGTAAATAGGTTAACATTTATATAGTGCTTTGAGATCTATAAAGTACAAAAATACCCTTGACCTCGTGGGGTCAAGATAGCAAAATGAAACACAAAATATCACCTTAACTCTCCCAAATTCTTCTCCAAACAACTATGAAATAACACTGAAATGGCAAAAAACAACAACAAAAAGATGGGATGAAACAATTTTTGTGCTCAAGGCAAATTTGAAGGTCTCACTCAGGTAAAAGGGGAGCACAAGCCAGGGCAGGTCAAACAAGCCAGAAAGAGTTGCTGAGCCCCAACACAGGTCATTGACAGATCAGTGAGTTATCCACTATTCACTGTGGGTCCTGGCACAGCACTAGGAGAATGCTCTGAAACTCCAGAGCAGTCCTAGGCAAACAAATAGAGTCTTCAAGCCCTGGCACAAGAAGCTTGGGACAGTGGTCTCTCCACCCCAGAAGCAGAGTCCAACCAGTGAAATGGATTGGGGAAAAGTAAGTAAAAAACAAAATAATGAAGCTAACTATAAGGCATCATAAAAGTTGTCGTGGTGACAGGGAACATTAAAATACACACAGAAGAGGACTACAAACAAAAGCTCAAAGAAAAATGTCAATTCATCTCACGTCCAAAAAGAATTCTCGCAAACACCCAAAAGAGGATTTACAAAATCAATTAAGAGCAAGGGACTGGAACCTGAGAGGATGCCCATCAGTTGGGGAATGGCTGAATAAATTATGGAATATTATTGTTCTGTAAGAAATGAGCAGCAGAATAGTTTCAGAAAGGCTTGGAAAGATTTACATGGACTGATGCTGAGTGAAGTGAGTAGAACTAAGGACACATTGTACATAGCAACAAGATTATATGATGATCAATTCTGATGGACATGGCTCTTTTCAACAGCAAGGTGATTCAGGCCAGTTCCAATGGTCTTGTGATCAAGAGGACCTTCTGCACCCAGAGAGAGGATTGTGGGAGTGAATGTGGATCACAGAATAATATTTTCACTTTTTTGTTGTGTTCACTTGCATTTTATTTTCTTTCTCATTTTTTTCCTTTTTGATCTGATTTTTCTTGTGCAGCATGATAAATCATAAAATGGAACAAGTCATGAATTCATTCCCTAAGAGGATCAGGTAGTTTCATGTGTTAATTCTATCAAACATTTAAAGAATAGCTAATTCTAATATTATATAAGCTATCTGGAAAAATGGAAAACTCCATTTATTCCTTAAAACAATAAGTGGTATCTATCTAATACCACCATCAAGAATTATCTGTAATGTAGATAAGCTAGAAGTTTTCACAATAAAATCAGGGGTAAAGCAAGAATACCCTATTATCAATATTATTATTCAATATTGTACTGGAAATAATAAGTGGGAGTCTACCTGCCAAGACAAGTCCAGGAACTATATGATGACAATTACAAGATGCAAAAATACAAAGTATCAAGGGAATTAAAGGGAAAAAATGCAAAGGACATGGCCTAGCAGTCCCAGACCTAAAACTATTAAAAAAGTAACAGTCTTCAAAACCATATGGTACTGGCTAAGAAATAGATTGATGGATCAGAGGAATAGGTTAGATATACATGATGCAATAATCAATGATTATAGTAATCTAGTGTTTGATAAATCCCCAAATCCCATCTTCTGGGATAAGAACTCCCTATTTCACAAAAATTTATGGGAAAACTGGAAAATAATATATCAGAAACTTAGCATAGACCTGCATCTTTCATTCCATACCAAAATAAGATCAAATAGGTACCTAATAATTTTTTCACCGTGGTACATGGCACCTTCACAAAAATTGAAAATATATTGGGCATTAAAAACCTCACAATGAAGTATAGAAAGGCAGATATATTAAATGTCTTACATTCTCAGATATGATAAGCAAATTAGAAGAGTAAGGGATAGTTTAAAATCAGATTTTTGGATAAGAGAAGGATTTATGGCCAAAGAAGCACTAGAGAACATTATGAAATGTCAGATGGACAACTTTGATTACATTAAATTAAAAACGTTTTGCACAAAACAAGACCAACATAGCCAAGATTAAAAGGGAAACAGAAAGCTGGAGAAAAAAAATTTTTTTACAACCAGTGTTTCTGATAAATAACTCATTTCTAAAATATATAAAGAACTCAGTCAAATTTATAAGAATGCAAGCCATTACCCAATTGAGAAATGGTCAAAGAATATAGCAGACAATTTTAGAATGAAGAATTTAAAATCATCTGTAGTCTTAAAATATGCTCTAAATCACTATTGATTAGGAAATGCAACTTAAAACTACTCTTCTAGGTACTTCTTCACATATTTCAGAAAGGGATGGATGTATGGATTGGTGAGCTGAGTCAATATAATTAAAATAACAATTCTACCTAAATTAATTTGTTTATCCAATGTCATACCAAACTCTGAAAAAGTATTTTATAGAGCTAAGGAAAAAAAAACAACAAAATTCATCTGGGGAAAAAAGGTAAAAAATATCAAGAAAATGAATAAAAATATATGAAGGAATATGGCCTATCAATACTAAATATTTACTATATTATATAGCACTAATCATCAAAATAATCTGGTAACAGCTAATAAATAAAATGGCAGATAAGTGGAATAAATTAGGTACATGATACACCATAATAAACATCCAGAGTAATCTAGTGTTTGAACAGCTAGTTTTCATACAGGTCACAATCTATAAACCCTAGTTTCTGGGATAAAAACGCATTATTTGAGAAAAACTGATGGAAAAACTGGGAAAATATTATGGCAGAAACTAGGTATATAAAGCATTCTCTCACACCATAAACCAAGATATGGTTAAATAGGTACATGATTTAGACATCAAGGGTGATACTATAAGCAAATCAGGAGAGAAGGAATAGTTTACCTCTTCAATCTATGGAGAAAGGAAGAATTTCAAACCAATGAAAAATAGAGAAAATTAATGTCAAATGGATAAATTTGATTATATTAAATTTAAAAGGTTTTGCACAAGCAAAACTAATGCAACCAAAATTAGAAGAAAAATAGAAATGGGGGGGGGGGGCAGAACATTTAAAGTAAAAATCTTTGAAACAGGCTTCATTTCCCAAATATATAAAAAACTTAAGATTTATAAGGGAAGAATTTATGTCCAAAAAAGGACTAGAGAACATTATGACATGCAAAATGGACAACTTTGATTACATTAAATTAAAAAGCTTTTGCACAAACCAATGTAGGCAAGATTAAAAGGGAAGTAGAAAGTTGGAGAAAAAAAAGTTTTACAGCCAGTGTTTCTGATAAATAACTCAGTTCTAAAATACATAAAGAACTTTCCCCAATTGATAAATGGTCAAAAGGATATAAACAGGCCACTTTTGGATAAAGAAATCAAATCTACCTATAGTCATATGAAAAAATGCTCCAAATCACTATTGATTAGAACAATGCAAATTAAAACCATTCTTAAATGGTGCCACCGCATATCTATTAGATTGGCTAATATGACAGAAAAGGACAATTATTTTACTTTCAAAATTTATATTTATGTATAAATTTGTATTTTATATATTATATTATATATAATTATATAATTTTACATATAAATTTATATTTATGCAAAAAATTCCGACACTAATTCAAAATTCTGGGCCCAGAGCACCATCCACTATGAGGAGAACACTGTTCAAATTGATGGACCTATGTTTGAGCCCCAATTCCTAAATTACTCCCTAGCAGTAAACTAGACATTTTAGTACATAGCAGAATATTTTTAAATTTAACTCTTGAACCTATAGAAGCAGAATTTTATTGCTGGAAGAGACAAGAGAGGCCACCTCCAGCCCACTCATTTTACAGATAAGAAAATCAAGACCCAGGAAGAGTTTAAGAGACTTGCCCACAGTCACATGTACACCAGGCAACAGAGTTGAAAATTGAATTTAGGTTCCTCTGACTTTTAAAATTCAGGCTCTTTCCACTGTATTATGGAATCTGAAATTCAAATCGGTCTTTTTCTATTTCTATCATGCACATGGATATGTTTACTGATCCTGCCTCTCAAGAAAAAATCTTTTGTACCCTAAGGACCAAGACTCAGTTACAGTCTTTAATAAATCTCCCCCATTTCCATGAAATAGAATGTCCCAAAATATGCTTAAGCAATTGATTAAACTTGGAATGAGGGAAATTTTATGGATTTTATCCTAGCAAGACCAAAGAGTTAATGAAACTCCCTAAAATATCCCCTATTCAGAGTCTAAAATAAATTCAGCAATGGAGAGCTAACTCCCTGGGAGAAGAAAAGCCAGTGAATGTCAGAATTTGATACTAGAAGGAACTGCACTAGTCTTCATACATGTCACTCAAGCTAGGAATGGTATCTAGGAGCCAGTGGGGTATGATGCAAAGAACATCCTAGCAACTAGTCTGCCATTAACTAGTGAGGTGACCTTATGGATCTCATTTTGCTTTTATAACAGTGATTGTCAAGCTTCTGTGCTCAGTATCTTCATGCCATTAAAAACAATGGAGGAGCTGCCCAAAGACTTTTGTTTATGTTTAGAGATATTTACCACATTCAAAATAAATTTGTAGACCCTCCGAAAGGATTTCAAAGACCCCCAGGACTTTCTGGACTGCATTTTGAGAACCATGTTTTATAAAATGGGGATAATAACATTTCCCTCGAGGCAAGCAAGTTAATACACCCATGCAAGGAGCTAAAGTATTGGATAGATGAATTCTCAGGGCCCTTTGAACGGCAGGATTGTCAGAAAGTCAGAACAATGTCCTGCAAATATTTGGGATCCATATGAACAAAGATGGCCTGGGTCTCAGAGGCCATTGTCTAAATGAATCGAGTGTACATAAGAAGTCCATGTGAAAGCTGACTTTTCTCTGCCTCCAACCTATATTCCTAAGAGCTGTCTGATTTGTTTTAGACTTGGGTCAGAACTTCCAAATGCCTCAGAGGCCAGTCTGGACCAGTGTACAGAGAAGAGCAGACAAATGTAATGAGGATTTTTTTTTTGAGTTCTTTGCCCTGCCTCCTGTATCACCCGTACATTAAGTGTTCATTTGCATCAGTTAAATAGAAGATTAGTCATTCCTTAGAGTAGTCCTAGCCACCTTCTCCTCCCCAAGGATACTACTTTCAATACTCCTTTTACAGAGCTGTCTTTTTGGTCTGGCAGTCAGTTGTCACATCAAGGACTATCTTGCTATCAATCACTGATGGAGGAAGAGGAGTAAATACAGAGAGTGAGCAGTCTGAACTATGCTGATGACTGTTAAATCTTCCCCGGCCTCCTATAGCTCTATTTCACCGGACTTATTTACTCAAGACTTCTCTTGTCCTGCACTTGTCCTTCTACCAAAAAAGGAGCATGAAGTTATAAATTCAGGAAAGATTCATTTACAATCAATTTTCTACTCACATTTTTCAATGTTCTCTTTATGTGTTATGTTGTAGAGTGTCCAGGTCAAGTTCCCTTCGGTCCAGCATAAAGTGGGAGAGGAACAATTTTCTCGGGAGGCTACAGTAATGTTGCTTAAAGACTACATGACACCACACAGAAAGAAAAAGAATACCTCTTAATAAGGGTGGTTTTCTATGTGAAGATACAATTTACAGCACTGAAGACACGTCCCCACTGGCCATTGCATCCCCACTTTTACCCTCTTCTTTACCTCACTTTCCCTAAATTTATAGAACACCAATAGCATTTACAATCCCTCAACATCACAGAAGGAACAGAAGATTCTCAGGCCCCACCTATGTCCTTTGAATTATTTTCTGATACTTACCACATATTTTGAAGTTTTACACCAAATCTTTACCATGCTTTTGATTTCTGCTTGCACATGTCCTGTAGCAATTTCAAGTATGACTTTTTTATCGAGCTAAGAAAAACAACAGATATGAAAAAAAGAGTTAGCCTGTTCCTCAGCTATGATTTGTGACTGAAAAATTAGTTACTCTTCTAGAGGCTCCAATATATAAGAAAACCAAAAAAAAAAAAAAAAAAAAAAAAAAAAAAAAAAAAAAAAAAAAAAAAAAAAAGGTCTTATTTTCAGAAGACCACACTTACACGTGATCTTTCCTCATCTTAGCCCGATAGACTATTTTGCCCCATTCTAGAGGGCCCAGTATACCACCAGCTTATCAGTGGGCATCTTTTATTTTGTCTTCATTTCCTTTAGTACCTGGCCCATGGTAAGGATTTAATAAATGCTTTTTGGTTGATTGCTGCTGGCAGGAGGCATACCTTGGAAAATAGTTTGACCTAATTTCAGGGTCTATCTACCCAAATATTGACCTACTGAAAGCCAATACTGTTGGGTCAAGATAAAAAAAAAAAAAAACAGAATCATCGGGTACAAAATAGCAGACCAGTTGAGTCTCTCCTTTGGCCAGAATGATGATAAGAAACAAAACTTGGTGCCTGAAGCAACCTAGTGCTTGCTTCTTAGATCCATTCACGTACACAATGAAATGAGAAAGACACAAGGGTGAGAAGCACCCTATTAGGACCAACAGCTTAGGAAAGGAGACAACTGTTAACTCCACTTCCAAGAGAACCAGGTTTATCACATTTACTGATTTTTTACCCTCTTACTGACTCAGACTTAAAATCAGGGAATCTTGATGCCCACCTGGATGATGAGGTTTGTTAAGGGTTTGGTGATGACTTTCAGCAGTTCTGGAGCATCTTCTTCACGGATGATAAAAACGTAGTCAATAATGATACGAGTGATACTGAGGAGGTAGCCTGTGGCCTCCTCCAGGGGCAGCAGCACCAGCACCGACAGCCAGTTAAAGAAGTCGTGGACAGTAGCTCCTGCAAAAGCCCTGGAGCAAGGAGAAAACCCAAAGAAAGAGAAAAGGACAAGACAGTTACTCTAGAATGTCATATAGCTATTATAGAAAGAGTGATGCGGTAGAGGGTTCTCGATCTAGAGTTAAGAAGATCTGAGTTTAAACATAGTCTTAGACACCTCCTGTTTCTGGGACTATCTCAAGTCAATTAACTTCAGTTTCCTCAGCTGTAAAAGATTAGAATAATAATCACAGTCTCACAGGACTGTTGGGGGCTCTAATGAGATAACACTTGCAAATTAAGCACCATAGTAGGTGCTTAATAAATGCTTGTTCCTTCTACTCTTTCATGATCATTTTGGTTTACATTTTGAAGTTTAATTCAGTTTCATGTTTCACCCAATACTACTGGTTTAACTATTTAAAAAAAATTTTCATTTCCTAAGCAGAACCAGGAGATCATTATACCCTGCAACAAGATTATACGATGATCAACCCTGATGGATGTGGCTCTCTTCAACAATGAGATGATTCAAACCAGTTCCAATTGTTCAGTAAAGAAGAAAATCATCTACGCCCAGAGAGAGAACTATGGGAAATGAATGTGGACCACAACATAGACTTTCCACTCTTTCTGTTATTGTTTGTTTCCATTTTTGTTTTCCTTCTCAGGTTTTTTTTTCTTTCTTTCTAGATCTGATTTTTCTTGTGTAGCAAGATAATTGTACAAATATGTATACATATATTGTATTTAACATATACCTTAACATATTTAACATGTATTGGTCTACCTGCCATCTAGGGGAGGGGTAGGGGCAAGGATGAGAAAAGTTGGAACAGAAGGTTTTGCAAGGGCCAATGTTGAAAAATTACCCATGCTTATGTTTTGTAAATAAAAAGATATAATAATAATAAAAATAAATAAATAAAATAATAAAATTTTTATTTCCAAATTCTTTTTTCTCTTTCCTCTACCTCATGAATTAAGAAGACAAGAAATAATAGTAACCATTATGCATATGCAGTCATGCAAAATGTATTTCTACATTTGCCATATTGTGTAACAGCAACAACAAAGAAGAAAAAAAGGAAGGAAATATTCTTCAATTTGTTCTTAGAATACAACAGTGCTCGCTCTAAAGGTGGATTGCATTTTTTCATCATGAATCTTTTAGAATTGTTATGAATCATAATTTGTTTTGTGGTTGTTTTATAATATGTGGTTTCTTTTATAATAGCTTTTTATTTTTCAAAATACATGCAAAAATAGGTTTCAACATTCACCCTTGCAAAACCTTGTGTTCCAAATTTTTCTCCCTCCCTCCCCACTTAGACAGCAAGTGATACAGTACAGATAGGTTAAACATCTGCAGTTCTTCTAAACTTATTTCCACATTTATTATGCTGCACAAGAAAAATCAGATCAAAAATGGGAAAAATGAGAAAGAAAAAACAAGCCAGCAAACATCATCAACAACAACAAAGATGAAAATATTATGTTCAGTCCTCATAGGCTCTCTCTATCCCAAGTCTGTTAGAACTGGCTCCAATCAGCTCATTGTTGAAAAGAGCCAGGTCCATCACCATTGATCATTACATAATCTTTTTGCTATGTACAATGTTTTCTTGGTTCTAGAAACTTCACTTTCAGTTCATGTAACTCTCCAGGCCTTTCTGAACTCAGCCTGCTGATCATCATGAATCACAAAATTGACCAGAATAACTAAGTCTTTCACAGTTACTCATCATGACAATATTGTTGCTACTATGTACATTTTGTTGATTCTTTTCACTTCATTTTACATAGATTCATATGTCTTCCCAGATTTTTCTGAAATTGTTTCCTGATTTTTTATACTCCAAAAGTATTCCATTATAATCACATGTCACAACTTGTTCAGCTGATTCCCAACAGATGGGCATCCCTTCAGTTTCCAATTATTGGCACACTAAAAAGAGCTACTATAAATATTTTTGTATCTTATGAGTCTTTTCCCTTTTTTCTGTATTCTCTTTGAGATTTAGGTATATAGAAGCATCGTTGCTGGGTCAAAGGGTATGCAATTTTTATAGTCCTTTTTGCATAGTTGCAAACTGTTCTTCAGAACAGTTGGGTCAATTCACAATTCTACCAATGGCACATTAGTTTTTTTTTTTATTTTTATTTTCCCCGAGGTACAGGTAAAAACAATATTTGGGGGAAAGGGTTACACATGTACTATCTTTTGTTTTTACATATTTCCTTACGAATCATATTGGGGGTGAAAGATCAGAACAAAAGGGAAAAACAATGAGAGAGAAAAAAAAGAGAAAAAGACAAAAAAAGTGAATATGGAATATGATGATTTACATTCAATCTCCATAGTTCTTTTTCTAGATGTGGATAACATTTTCCATCCAAAGTTTATTGGGATGCTTGGAACACTGAACCACTGATTAGAGCCAAGTCTTTCATAGTTGATGTACAATATTTTCCCGATTCTGCTTGTTTCGATCAGCATCAGTTCATATAACTCTTTCCAGGCCTTTCTAAAATCAGCCTCCATCCAATTTTTATAGAACAATAATATTCTATTACTTTCAAACGCCATAATTATTCAACTATTCCCCAACTGATAGGCATCTACTCAATTTTTCAATTCTTTACCACCACAAAAAGAGCTACTTTAGTTTTTTATGTATAAGTACTCTTCCTTTTTCTTTTATCTCTGGAGTTTAGGTCAAAGAGAATACATAATTTTTATAATCTTTGGGGTGTACTTACAAATTGCTCTTCAGAATAGAGCAGTTCACAGGTGTACCATTAGTATCCCTGCTTTTCCAAATCCCTTTCATTAACTTCAATTTTACTTTTCTGTCATATGCATCTCTCCCATGAGTGAGAATTGTTTCCATTTGTATATCTCTAATCAATAATGACTTAAAACATTTTCACAAGATTATCGATAGCTTTGATTTCTTGTTCTGAAATCTGCATATTCCTATCTTATGATCATTTATCATTTGGGGAATAGCTTATTTTTATAAATGTGGCTCAATGCCCTATATATTTGAGAAATGAAATCTGTATCAAAGAAACTTTCTGTCAACAGTTTCCTGCTTTCCTTCTAATTCTGGTAGTGTTTGTGGGGGAAAAATCAAAAGTATTTATTATACATTCCATGATCCTATCTCATCTCTTTTTTGACCATAAATTCTCCCCTTATGCATTGATCTGACAAGCAAAATTTTATATGCTCCTTTAATTTGCTTACGATATTACCCTTTATGTCTTAATCATATATCCCCATTCTGACCTCAATTTACTAGAAATTGTGAGTCTGTTGGTCACTTTTGCTAATTTTACAAAATTATTTATCTTAAATTATCTTTCCTCAAACAACACAAGTGTTTTTCCTTTGAGACATTTCATTTTCTTCTATTTTTTCATTCTTTTGTTTGTTTTACTGCTTTCTTATTTTTTCTCATTTATTTTTAATGCATAATGCTTTATGAATCATGTGGGGAGAGAAAAATCAGAACAAATGGGGAAAACCTTGGGAGAGGGGAAAAAAAACAGAAAAAAAGACATGAACATAGCTTGTGTTGATTTACATTCAATCTCCATACTTCTTTTTCTGCATTCAGATGGCATTTTCTATCCAAAGTCTATTAGGATTGTCTTGGATCACTGAACCACTAAGAAGAACCAAGTCTTTCATAGTTGATCATTGGGGATATGGGTGTGTTCCTGTATGTATACACACACACACACACACACACACACACACACATCTATGTGTGTGTATGTGTGTGTGTATCTGTGCTTAACTGTTTTTGTGTTCAATGTTATTGTGTATAATGTATTCCTGATTCTGTTTGTTTCACTTAGCATCAGTACATGTAAATCTTTCTAGATCTTTCTAAAATCAGTTGTTCATCATTTTTATAGAACAATAATATTCCTTATCTTTATGTTCCATGTTTTATTATTTTCTTGATATCTCATAAAGGCATCAGCTTTCATCTGATCCATTCTCATTTTTAAAAACATTTTTTTCAGTGAGGTTTTTATAAACCTTTTAACCAAATCATTCTCTTTCCATATTTTCTTGTATTGCTCTTCTTTTCATTTCCCAATTTTTACTGTGCCTCCTTTAATTGGTTTTTGAAATTATTTTTCACTTTTAAAAATTGCTTTAATGCTTCTATAAATTCTTGTTGGGCTTCTGTTTAATTTGCATTTTAAGGCATTACTTGTAATTTTTTTTCAAATGATTGCCTTCTTTTAAGTCTTTTGAGCTACCCTGCCACAATAAAAGTTTTTTAAAAAATTTTATACACACACACACACAAAATGTATGTGTAATAGTAGAGTGTCTATCTTTTCTTTGTTTCCTTGTAGATATTCTTTTGTTCTCTGCATGCATTTTTTTTACTTTTTTTTTCCTCTCTCATCCCTCCCACTTCCCCCAAGCACAGTTATATTTATATAACTTATAGTTAAGCACAGATATATTATATATATATACACACAAGAACACACTCACATTCCCAAACACACACACATATATTCATAGTTATCCACAGACCCACACACTTATACATATATCTATATTTGCACATACATAGAACAACATGCATGCATATCTACATATATACTCAGAAACATACACACACACACACACACACACACACATATGCATTTACCCATACATAAACATGCATCAAAAACAATATTAATCTGGCTGACATATAATGTAGATTACTCTCTTGCTTGAATCTGTAAGTCTGACTTTGTCTAAAATCAATGATTATTAGCCATACTTTTTTTCTAATAAAGTCTATGCCTGATCCTTGTTGTAGTATTTGTGTATATCTCTTCTTTCTCTAACTGTTCTACTTTAATTCTGCTCCTTACCTTGCCTTTCTATAACTTTGTCTCCCCCCACCCATAGATCCTCCTTATCTTCTCACCCCACCCCTTGCATCTCCTTTTCCCCCATCCCTCCTTCCCTTTTATTTTATAAATTTTGGAGAGTGCTATACTTCATAATATATATGTAGTATTGCCTATTGAAACCATTCCCAATTGGAGTATGTTCACCCTAAATTGTGTATTAGTTCTGTTTATGCGAGATATCTGAAGAGCTTGAAATTTACTGACCCACTCTGCCATCTTCCCAGAGTCCTCACCTATAACATTACTTTTTGATAGTCACATTTTTTAGTTGTTATTTGCTTATTTTTTCAGCCTGTTTCTTCACCTTGGACCTTAAAATTAGGCTCTGCAGACTTCAATGGGAGAGGGATGACAGGGGGACAGAGGGATTTCTAAAGCTCTATCTAGGGTTTGTAGGTTTCCAAAGTGGTATGACGGAGAGAAATCTGGTCATGTCGCTTAGTCTGCATTCTGGTCCCAGGTATAATGACTGAGATTATTCCTTTCTGTCCTTGAATTGAAACCTGGAATTGGGTAATGGGAGACAAAACTCCCAATTCAACTAGATGCTGTGCCCAGTGCTAGCAAAGGGGTCCCCTAGACTCTCTTTCTGATAAGATGCTCATTCCATTTACCATGCCTGGGTTATGACAGCTCCTAGTATTGCTATCACCTAGAAGGCCTACAGTCAGTGATGCTTCATTCTCCCAGCCAGCTCCCACCGTACTGTCATAGAACTCTCATTCTCTTTTTTATTTCAAGCTTTCCTAGCCTGGAACAATGACTCATTATGATTTTGTCAGCTTTTCTACTAGATACAATTTGATATGTTTTCTATGGCTAGTTTGTAGAAGAGTTTTCAGGGAAAATTTGGCCATTTTAACCCTTCAGTCCAACATCTTAACTATACCTCCATTTCATTATATGTCTTGTTTTATTATTTTCTTGATATCTGATAGAGGCATTAACTTCCATTTATTTTTGATAAAATGTGGGAGTTATATGGAAGTGACATACTAATACAAGGCATCTCATAGAAATTTTCTTGATTCCAATTAATAGACTCACAACGTGAGTCTATTGCAGGGTGAGAAATGTCCAGTTTAATAAGAAATGCCTTCTTATTGGTAAGTTCATTTCAAACCATTTCAAGAACATGACTCTCTCCCTGGGAACCTAACCTTTCTTTAACCCTATGAGACTGGGAACATGCCACATGTATTTTGCTTCACTTCCACAATCCCAGGAACTAGCCACTCCGTGGGACACAATGGATGTCAGGGAGGGTTGGCCCCCTCCCGGACATCTACATTTATCAAGTCATATCTTGGAAGCCCATCTGGCATTTCCTTCTCCTATACCTAACTTTCTATATGTAAGCAAGTTGGCCCTGTGCTGACTTTGTTTTTCAAGCACTATATATTCAGGCCAGTTTTAATCATAGTCGGAACCTCACCTATCTGGAATCTCTCCCATTTGGAACTCAACGGCTATTCATTCGAGGTCCTCAGCCAAGCTGCAACTTAAGAATTGCAACTTAGAGAAGTACTTCTTCGAACGGTGATGGTCTATGTCTTAATCATATTTCTTCTTTTTCTTTGTCTTTTATGTATTATTTACTGTGTTGGTTGTTATTGTAGGCAGTCTATTCCATGTATTGTATAATTAAATTTTACTTTTGCTTAAACTGAGTAAGAAAGCGTCATTTATAGGAGCGAATCCGAACCTTTCCTAAATTCACATAACAAAAATTGGCGTAGTCGGCAGGATTCGCTATAAATGCCTTTCTTTAAGAGAAATCGCGATTCCCCCACACCCGTTGAAGTTCCGGGTTGGGAGGACATGTCCTTTTCTCCCTTAGCAAAGGTCTGGGCACAGATCTCTGGAATGTGCGAGGATTGGAATGCTCGTATTAGAAACGGTAAACCGGCTCACTTAGCTGAATGTTTAACTAACATTCCAATAGAGAAAGGGAAGTAAATGAATGGTATCTGTTGGAGAGGATGGGCTCTGTTAACAGCATATAGAAAGGTGTGTCAAGAATTAGAAAAGAAAGAAGAGGAAAGAATTCAGATGGAAAAAGAAATGTCTGAATTACAGGGACGAATGTCAATGTTACAATGCCAAAATTTTATTTTGGGAGATCAAGCTCGTAATTACCAGAGCATTGCCAAAAAAGCGGCTGTACGAATAGCTCAATATAAATATAGGAACAGGAGAGGGAAAGTTAGTAAAAAGAAAGTGCATGCTGTAATAGCCTCTGCAAAAATGGATTGGGATCCTGACAAATGGGATGGAGATATATGGGATGAGGATGATGAAAGAAGGGAAGAAATAATAGAGGCAAAATTCCTCATGCAGAGGAAGAGGCTAGACCCATCATTAGACGAAGGGCTGAAAGAGAAGGCAATAACCAGCCCAAAGTCACTGAGATTACTGAGGATTTTTAACAGAGGAAAGTTAGTGATTTACTTAGTAGATTTTCTCAGAGAACAGGGGAACCAGCTATCTCATGGCTAGTTAGATTAAGTGATGGAGGAGCTGGTGGAATTTGGCTGGATCCTCAGGATTGTTTAAAATTTGTTAGTTTAACTTCAAATCCTTTTGTGCAACAGGCCATTAGAGATCAGAGTCAAATTGGGCTTAATCAGAATGGTAGCAATACCACTCTTTTAGGATTAGTTGCTTCGGCTTTGAGGAATCAGTATCCTGACACCTCCATGTGGCCTAATGCTGCTCGCCCTTGGTATACTTTGAGAGATGGAATTCAAAGACTGAAAGAGGAAGTCATGAAAACTGCAGTCTTAGTGGGAGATGCTGACTCATACACTGACACCCCAGTAATAGCCTTACATAGAGCTCCCATCATAAAATCAGCCCCTCCTGCCTATAAACAATTAATCTTGACTCTCCTAGTGGCAGCCACCAGGGAATCTCTGGGACAAGTGATAGATAAGTTATCTCAATTGGGAGATCTGGGAGAATTTAAAGATGTAGGCAAATCTGCTCCCAGAGAATGGAATAAACCGAAGACTGGGTCTAATTCTAACAATAGAATGTCTAGAAAGGAAATGTTTTCTGCTCTTTTAAAGGCAGGAGTAAAAAGAGAAGAGATAAATGGGATTACTACCTCTGATATGTATTAGCTATATAAAAAGAAGGTGGGGAATAAAGGACAAGTATCTGCTTTAAATGTGACTTCTGCTGCACCACCTATCTCCCTTTATCCTTCTCTAGATCATCTAAAAGGGGAATAGGGTAAAGGTCAAGCCTTACGTGTCCATAGTTTACATACTGATCATAGACCTCATGTGCCTTTAGTAATATTTTGGAAAAATGGATCTACTACTAAAACCCATGCTTTGGTGGACATGGGGGCGGAGGCCACATTGATTTATGGGAATCCTACTTAATTTAGAAATGGAATTCCAATAACTATTTCAGGGCTGGGTGGACTCGAAGTTAGGGCTAGACAAGTATCTTTGAATATGAAGATTGGAACATTCCCTAAAAAGGAATACAGAGTACTAATTGTACCCATTCCTGAGTATATAATGGGAATTGATATATTAAAAGGGATGACATTACATTTACCTGATGGACAATATCGATTTGCTATAAAGACTTTGCAAATAGCTGTAGTAGTTGGAAAATTATTAATGCCTCCAGTCTCTGTCCCTGTTCCCTCAAGAATTGTTAGTCAAAAGCAATATAGGATACCAGGAGGGACAGAAGAGATTACTCAAACTATAAAGGAATATGTGCAGGCTGGAGTGTTAATCCCTACAACTACTGCCTGGATTAATCCAGTTTGGCCTGTAAGAAAATCTGATGGATCCTGGAGAATGACAGTAGATTATAGACAGTTGAATAGAGTCACCCCTCCCTTATATGCAGCTGTCCCAGATACTATTACTCTAATAGAAGCTGTGCAGCCATATCCTGGTTCTTGGTATGCAGTAATAGACTTAGCTAATGCATTTTTTACTATTTCTATAGAACCTAAGCAGTGGGACCAATTTGCATTTACCTGGCAGGGCAGGCAGTATACCTTTACTAGACTTCCCCGAGGTTATCTACATAGTCCCACTATCTGTCATCGGATAGTGGCTGAACACTTGGATGAACTTAATTGGTCTGATGTGAGATTAACCCATTATATTGATGATATTATGATACAAGCCACTACTGTTCAGAGCACTGAACAACGACTGGCGCAGCTTATAGAACATATGAAAGGGAAAGGATGGGAAATCAATCCTGATAAGATACAAGGACCTGACCAGAGTGTAAAGTTTTTTGGGATAATTTGGAATAAAAGCCACAGAGAAATATTACCAAAGGCCAGGCAGAAAATTTTGGACTTTTCTCCTCCCCGGGATAAGAAAGAAGCACAAAAATTTATAGGTTTATTTGGATTTTGGAGGAATCATATTCCCTATTTAAGCCAGATCTTGCAACCTTTGTATAAGGTCACCAGAAAGAAATATGAATTTGAATGGGGATAAGGAGATACAGGCCTTTGAGGAAGCTAAAGCCGCTATCCAGACTGCCCTAGATTTATGGCCTGTGAAGGAAGGGCCTGTAGAATTACAGATATCTGTTTTAAATGGATATGCAGATTGGAATTTATGGCAAAGACAGCGGGCGAAGAATGTTCCCCTAGGGTTTTGGTCCCAAAAATTGCCCCCTGCAGGACAAAATTATACTCCTTTTGAACAACAATTATTAGTAGCATATTGGGCATTGGTGGAAACTGAGCGTTTAACTTTAAATCATGAAGTAATTTTAAGGCCAGCTATACCCATAATGAGCTGGATTTTGGGGACACCTGCTTCCCACAAAATTGGGCATGCTCAAGAATCTTCCATAATTAAATGGAAGTGGTATTTACAAAATAGAGTAAAAACTATGAGGCAGGGAGTGTCTGCTCTGCATGAGAAGGTTTTAGAACTTCCAAACAATATGTGAAAACACCCAGATTATATGAGCAGTCCTCAGTATCTTGGAATCAAGGTTATGATTCTTTAACCAAAGAGCAAAAAGACCATGCCTGGTTTACTGACGGTTCAGCCAAGTATACAGGCTCCAAAAGATACTGGAAAGCAATAGCATATAATCCAGTAAAAAATACTGTTCTGGAGGCTACAGGAGAAGGCCAAAGTAGCCAGTAGGCTGAATTAATGGCTGCTTATCAAGCAATACAGAGTGAAAAAGGAAATCAGTGTCATTTGTTTACTGACTCATGGGCTGCGGCTAATGGACTAATGGTCTGGATGCCCATGTGGAAAGAGCACGATTGGAAAATAAGGGATAAGGAGGTCTGGGGCAAGAAATTGTGGTTACAAATATGGAATTGGTATCAGAATACTAATGTGTCTGTGTTTCATGTAGATGCTCATGTAAAGACGGATTCCGTGGAATGTGAGTATAATGCGCGAGCAGATGAACTATCCAAAATACAAGGAAAGGCACTGCAAGTGATCCCCACTAAGGATGATGACCTAATGTTAGGCAAATGGATCTACACTGCTGCAGGACATCTTGGCACACTTGCTTCTTACGGGTGGGCATTAGATAGGGGAATTAATCTTCCTTTTGACTTATTTAAACAAATATCTCAAGAGTGTCCCCAGTGTCAGCTCTTTAGTCAGCACCCAGGAGGGTGACTGGAGAACTGGCTCGGGGAACACTACCTGCTCAAATCTGGCAAATTGATTATATAGGCCCATTGCCTATGAATTAAGGATGCCAATATGCCTGTACTTGTGTGGATACCTACTCTGGGATACTTATTGCTTGTCCATATAAGAAAGCTACACAAAAGAACATTTGTAAAACTTTAGACATTGTTTCATTGTATTATGGCACCCCCATGCAAATCCAGAGTGATAATGGCACTCATTTTAAAGGAAAAGAAATTGAACTATATTGTAATTATAATAATATTGAATGGATTTATCATATTCCTTATTATCCTCAAGCAGCAGGACTTATAGAAAGAATGAATGGATTATTGAAGGAAAAATTAAAGAAATTAAGTGATAATAATGATTTGAGAAAATGGAAAGAAAATCTATTTGAAGCTCTAAAACAACTAAATAATAGACCTCTAGCTGATGGAGAAGGTGCTCCTCTCTCCAGGATGATGACTCCTAATTTACAAATAAGAAAGGTATCATCTCTTCCCACTATTCAATGGTGGATTCTAAATAAGAATGCTAGGCAAACTTGACGAGCTTCGTTAGGATTAGCAGGATATGATTTATATGTAATTCATGATGTGAATATTTCTCCTCAAGGCCAACAATTATGTCATACTGAATTTGGTATTAAATTACCCCCTGGACATTATGGACAATTATTTTCCAGCTCTGGTCTAGCTTTAAAGCATCAAGTACATGTTTTAGGTGGTGTTATTGATAATGATTACAGGGGAGAAATTAAAGTATGTTTACATAATTCACATATCAGCGAAACTTACTCTTGTAAAGCAGGAGAAAGAATATGTCAATTAGTAATATTGCCTTATTTGAAGGGTCAATGGATTCAAATGAATCAATCCCCTGATGTTACAGACAAAGGAGAGCAAGGATTTGGCAGTTCCAATGACATTTATTGGACCCCTGAAAAAATAATACCAGGAACTAAAGTGTGGATGAAAAAACACCCAAGTGATAAACCTAGACAAGCTGAATTAATTGCCCAAGGGAATACAAATACTGTTATTGTTGTCTATCCAGGTGATGATAAATGGTATCATGTTCCATTAACACAAATGTTTTTATGAAATTAAGTATCTTCTAGTTGTTATTGGCTGGTGGACTGCATGGGCATGGACCTCAGGAATGTTGATGCATCCTCGCAAACATTCGCCCAGGGATTGGACTGCTGATGACCTACCTGACTCTCCATACAACACTTCGATACCCTTATATTGGAATAACAAAACTCAGAGGTTTCAAGATGGATTTATGTGTCCCAATACACTCCTGTGTCAAATAGGAACCTGGACTTTACCTGATGGATCTTCCTTTTGGGTGACCTTGAGACCTGTGTTTAGAATCTTTAGATCTAATCAAACCAATGGGACTATTACAGTTACACCTAAGGCTAACATAACACTATTATGTTGTTTTTCTTATCTCAATTTTACTACTTTTCCTACACATAAAGTACTGTTGCATCTGCTATGATGTCATGTAATATTACTGTTACTCAAAGTACATATTTCAATTATTCCTTCCCAACACATTACAATCAATATTTTATGTGTCAAAATGGATCTATAATTTATATTTCTAAAGGAAGGACTGGAGAATCATATTGGAATTTTATGAAAATGGTATGGGATAAAGAACCTGAAAAACATCCTCCATCCATTGTAAGAGTTCCTAAAACTTGTACCAATACTTCCATTTCACAACGCAAAATAGTATTCCACTATAATGTTACTTTTCCTCCCTTGTCCTTATGCCACAGAAAAAGAAGAGCTTGGCATGATACTTTGCTTGGTAGGGCAGGAACTGGTTTGGGTATAGTTTATTCCGTAGATCTTGAGACCTTG
The DNA here is from genome assembly GCF_016432865.1 of Antechinus flavipes. NCBI lineage: Eukaryota > Metazoa > Chordata > Mammalia > Dasyuromorphia > Dasyuridae > Antechinus > Antechinus flavipes. The sequence goes on along the minus strand of NC_067403.1, from coordinate 16,164,672 downwards.
GCCAGCAGACTGTGCAGTGCTGGACAGGGTGTATCTCGAGCTTTAACTGTTAATGCACAATGGTTACCCACAATGATCTTACCACACCAAAATACTTTAAATTACCAAGGCCAATTTCTACATGTATTCGATGATAGTACTTTAGCCAATTTACGCTTGGCTAACAATGTTACCAAATATTCAGTTGGACTAAATGTTCTCTCCAAAATATGTATACCTTGATCCAAAAGGAGAATGCACAACATCTCCTACAAGAAGGAGACACTTATATATGGGATCAAATATTTTCCCTACATGCTGACATGTGGAAAAAGCTTAAACCTGAAAATACACAGTGTATCCCTTACTGGTGCACCGGAACGATTGTATGTTACCAAGTACATGTTTGGACTGTTATGTGCCAATTTCATGTTATTCCTTTTATACTACATGATTATTTTGTACTATCTCATATGCAAAGTAATTATATAGATCATAATAATGTAACTCACACCTTCGCTGACTGTGTACTGACTGATAAGGGCAGAGTATGTGGGATGATGACTCGGCAGGTGGAGCCCTGCCTTCTCCCACATTCTTCTAATCTTTGTGATCTAACTCTATATCCTTTAAACAATTTTTCTATGCTGTATGAAGTTTCTGCCCAATACATATGTGTTGTGTCTAATAATGCTACTGATCTAGCCTCTGTCTCTCAGATTCCTCCTTATTCTGGATGTCTAACTAATGTTTCTTTCTTACACTGGCAGGGTGATGATTTCTATTTTTCCCCTGACATTGATGTGATACAGAATTTGACTTGGGTACCCACATTGTTACCTCTCCCCCATACTTCTTTGTCTTTACAACCTTTAATTAATATTCTGAATCAATCTCATGTCCTGAAGCGACTATTACAGTCTAATCAGCGCGCCTTGAATGAACATCAAATTCAGACTCATATAGTTGCAGGACAGCTGCTCAAGGCCTCACATTTAGTTACTTCTAATACTAATCATCATTGGTATGATTTCTTATTTAAATCTAAAAGTGCTACCTCATATTTTAATAGTTTAGCTATTCCCATATTAGTACTGTCAATCTTTTTATTATCCCTGTGTCTATGTAACTGTTATATGTATTCTAAAATGAAAGACATTTATTCTAATTTCACCCCCCTAGTCATGTCCTCTTATGCTTCTCATGAACTTAAGGCCAAATGAATAAGAAATGCCTTCTTATTAGTAAGTTCATTTCAAACCATTTCAAGAACGTGACTCTCTCCCTGGGAACCTAATCTTTCTTTAACCCTATGAGACCGGGAACATGCCACATGTGTTTTGCTTCACTTCCACAATCCCAGGAACTAGCCACTCTGTGGGACACAATGGATGTCAGGGAGAGTTGGCCCCCTCCCGGACATCTACATTTATCAAGTCATATCTTGGAAGCCCATCTGGCATTTCCTTCTCCTATACCTAACTTTCTATATGTAAGCAAGTTGGCCCTGAGCTGACTTTGTTTTTCAAGCACTATAAATTCAGGCCAGTTTTAATTATAGTCGGAACCTCACCTATCTGGAATCTCTCCCGTTCAGAACTCAACGGCTGTTCATTCGAGGTCCCCAACCAAGCTGCAACTTAAGAATTGCAACTTAGAGAAGTACTTCTTCGAATGGTGATGGTCTATGTCTTAATCATATTTCTTCTTTTTTCTTTGTCTTTTATGTATTATTTACTGTGTTGGTTGTTATTGTAGGCAATCTATTCCATGTATTATTGTACAATTAAATTTTACTTTTGCTTAAACTGGGTAAGAAAGAGTCATTTATAGGAGCGAATCCGAACCTTTCCTAAATTCACATAAGACCAGTCCAGGGGCGAAATAAGATTTGGGAAATTATTTGGTCTGGCCCTGGCAAAGCAAATGCAAGCAGATGATGAGCTGAAAACTAGGTGCAATACCCTCCCACTGCTTGAGTTTTTAAGTTGATAATTTTACATGGGTTGTGAATGATGTAAATATCCAGACTCTGTCTCCATGTCGTTCCTAATTACAATTGTTGGTTGTTCTTTGTTCTCAAAAAAGACCATGATATCAGGGAGATGATGCCATGACATGCAAGTGAAGTGGATTGAAGTGAGGGAAGGCCATACCAGATCACCTGCCTCACTTTCCCCTCCAGAGCCTGGGTCCTATGGTCAGCTATAGATCAGGATGCCTGGAGATAGTCTGGTTTTTTTTAAGCCATTTTAAGCTAAGATCTTTAACAGGTCTCAGTTTAACTGAGGCCAATTCCTGATTCTAAGGATGAAAGGCAAAAATGATGTGATCGTTACTTTTTACAAGTTTTCTAACTTACTCTGATTCCCTTGTATATATGTATGAGTTAGCACCACCTGAAAACCAGTTCAGAAAAGTAAATATTGATGATATTCCCTTCACAAGAGAAACAAAGATTCCCTTTGTTATTCAGCACTATTACCACCCACAATGACCTGTTACCTATTTCCAGACCAGAACAGAGTCCTAGAATATGTTTTGCTTTTTATGAGTCTAGAAGAACGAAATGTTAAAAGAGAATGCATTGTACTAAAAATAAAACCATTGTCAACTGATAATGATTTATGACTAAGCTGAATTAATCTGCACTTGAACAAGGTCCATTGGAAAAGGGAGAAGAGATCTGTGGAGCCATGTGAAGATTTTCTCCTTTAAATCAAAGATGGTCATGACAGTGATGGAGAGAACATGGCTAGCAAACAAGCGAAACAAGCTTCCTACCTTCGAAAATTTTCTCTGTCTCCAGCCTGCAGGAAGGCCACCATTGTATTGGTGATTGAAGTCCCAACATTGGCTCCCATGACAATTGGAATTGCTGCTTTTACTGACAACACTGTCAAAGGGAAAAAAGTAAATGAAGAAGAAAGAATATGGAAATTCACGGGGAAAAAAATGCTTAAACAAGTCAAAGAGTATATATATATTAAAATATGGGAAGGTTATAGAGTCAACCAGGACCAAGAATAGGAATACTTTCTATAAGGCCCCCAACCAGTCAATTATCCAGTCTTTACCTGAAGATCTCCTGTGTGCAAGGAACACCTGAGACCAAGTGCCCTAAACTATAACCATGGCAGAGCAACTGGGGCTTTTCCCATAACAAGAAAATTGGACCGCTGATAGCAATGCTTGAGGGGAGGGAGAGAGGTGATCACTCTTTAATGGTTGCATACCAAGTTCCTTAGCCTTTCGGAATATTATATTCCAGGCCCTTCATTCCTTTAATGTGGATGCTGCTAGATCCTGGGTAATTCTTATTGTGGCTCCTCGATACTTGAATTGGGTTTTTCTAGCCGCTTGCAGTATTTTTTCCTTCGTCTGAGGGTTCTGGCATTTGGCCACTATATTTCTTGGTGTTTTGATTTTAGGATCCCTTTCAGTAGGTGATCGATGAATTCTTTCAATGTCTATTTTACCCTCTGTTTCTATGACTTCTGGGCAGTTCTCTTTGATAATTTCCTGGAAAATAGTGTCCAGGCTCTTTTTTTCATCATACTTTTCTGGGAGTCCGATGATCCTCAGATTGTCTCTCCTAGATCTGTTTTCCAGGTCTGTTGTTTTCCCCAGAAGGTATTTCACATTCTTTTCCATTGTTTGATTTTTTTGGATTTGCTTGACTGATTCTTCTTGTCTCCTCGAGTCATTCAATTCCACTTGTTCAATTCTGATTTTCAGTGAAGTATTTTCTTCACTCACTTTTTAAAAATCTTTTTCTAATTGTCCAATTGAGTTCTTTTGTTCTATGGAATTTTTTTGCATTTCGCCAATTTTGTTTTTTAGAGAGCTGTTTTCTGTTTCCAATTCACTAATCCTATTTTTCAAGGATTTTATTTCTTTATCCACTCTCTCTTTAAATGAGTGGGATGACTTCTCCAGACTTTTTTGCCAAGCCTCCCTCTCCTTTTCGCATTTTTCTTCTAGCTCTCTTGTGAGAGTCTTTTTAATTTCCTCCATGAGATTCATCTGTGCTGAAGAACAGATGATCTCCTTCTTTGGGGATTCACCTGGAGACAATCTGTTTTTAGTCTCCTCAGGATTTAGAGTCTGCTCTCTATCCGTATAGAAGCTGGAAAGGGTTAAAGTCCTCTTCGATTTTTTGCTCATTTTGTCAAAGAATCAAAGACAAACTAGCAAAGAAAAAAACCCTAACTGGAGTCTGCTTTTTTGGAGCGAGGGGCTGGGTGGTGTTACTGAGCTTCCTCTACAGACTGCAGGGGCAGCAGTGAGGCACTAGCCCGACTGTGCTGCGCCTGCGCTCTGAGATCCCAGAACATGCTGAGTCACTGGGGTGGGGGGGGGGGGGAGGCCAGGTCCCGAGAGACCTGTTTGGGCTTGTATCTTCACCTCTGGTGTTTTTAGCTTCTCTGCTGGGCTGCTGATTTGCTGCCAGGGCAAAGTATCCAATCCTGTAGCAAAGCTCTCCCCGCAGAGACAGCTGTGATCTAACCCCACCCCCTCTCCAGACTGCTCCCATGCTCTCACTGCCACTGCCCTCAGCCTGCGCCCGATCTAAAACTGTCCCCACCCTCGAGCAAAAACAGACCTTTCTTGGCGAGTTTCAAGGATGTCTTCTCTTGGTAACTATTTGTAGAGTTTTTTTTGGTAAAGCATTAATTCAGAGGCTTGTAATGAAATGGATAGTGAGAGAAAAGACGGAGCTTACAAAGCTGTGTGCCTCCTCTCCGCCATCTTGGCCAGAAGTCCAATAGGAATACTTTCAACAAGGCCCCCAACCAGTCAATTATCCAGTCTTTACCTGAAGATCTCCTGTGTGCAAGGAACACCTGAGACCAAGTGCCCCAAAGTATAACCAAGGCAGAGCAACTGGGGCTTTTCCCATAACAAGAAAATTAGACCACTGGTAGCAATGCTTGAGGGGAGGGAGAGAGGTAATCACTCTTTAATGGTGGCTGAGGCAACAGCTCTCTCCCCAGATTGCCTCTTTTTATTTCAGCAACTTAGAATTCTGTGTTCTAGGGGAATTATTCATCGTCCTCTCTCCTGCATAGACATACTCCAGAGAAGCTTACTTTATGACCTCACATCTGTCCACATCTGTCCATTGAACTAGAAAGAAAATTGGCATGTGTTCATCCCCCCCAAAAAAAAATGGGGGCAGGGGATGAGCCAGTCCTGGGATCTGGAGAGATTTGCTCCAATTCAAGTCCATTTGAAAAAACAAAGAAGTGATTTAAAAGGATCTGGTCTGAATTATCTCTGTTAGAAAAATAAATGCACTCAAACTGCACATCGAAGATATTGGCTCAGACTCATCTGAGTTAAATATCAGACTGGGGAAAAAAAGAAGAGAAAGGAGTCTTCACTGACCTGTCTTCTCTTAAAACAGATCTGCTCTAAGATTAGCACTCTTCAATTCCAGCTAGGAGTATTAAAGATTTCAGCCAAGGACATGCAGCCCTACTGTGCTAGGGCCAAATTTTCTAACTCTACTATGAGAATAAGTACGGACATAGGATGGGTATCAGAGACAGATTCAACCTGATGGAACCATGAAAAAATCAGGAAGACAAAGATTAAAAGCCAGAGCAGGGTCTGAATAAAGGCATGAGTCTATAATTTGGAAAGAAATCCTTTGAATGCACCCAGGCTCGCCTAACTAACAAGGCTGGAGGACGGAGGGATCAGGGCTAACTCACGTGAAGAGGACACCATGCTGACAAGGATGGATGTAGAAGTACTGGAACTTTGCACCATGACCGTCACCAGGACACCGATCATCAGGCCAGCTACGGGGTTGTAAATTATTGAACCACTATGGAAAAACATCCCAGCAGCTTTCCCTACAAAGATACAGAAGCATATTTATTTTTAAAAACAAAATAAATAATATAAATTGTAAAATAAATAAATAAATAAGCAATGGTGCTGGGGAGGGGAGATAAGGGAAGGAGGGAAAGTATGAATCAAGAGACATCCATGTTTCTGGAATGGATGAAAAGGTGAAACCCCTCATAATTTAAAAGAAGGGAGATTTTTTGTTGATTGGCTATATGCTGAACCAGATCAATTAAACCTTTCTGATGTTGCTTCTCATACCTCCAACCAGCTGGAAAGCGCTGCTGAGAATGTCCAAGGAACATACAAATAGGTAGAGAAATAGCAGTAGTAAAATCAATTTTAAGATCCCTTTACAGATACTTATTATTTTCTCTGTAGCTTCTGTCTCTGGGGAAAAAAGATTGGGAAGGGGAAAAAGCATTTATTGTTATTAAACAGCTGTGTTATTAAACAGCAGTCCCTGGGCTAAATATTATACAAATATTGCCTCATTTATTGTAGGCATGTGTGTATGGCTTCCCCTAGGCAGGTACACATACACACACATACACTCACTCTCTCTCTCTCTCTCTCTCTCTCTCTCTCTCTCTCTCTCTCTCTCTCTCTCTTTTTCTCTCTCTCTCCCACTCATACACTCACACACAGAGAAGATCTGGCATCTTGTGCAATCATGTCCCATCCCTTTCTAGCCAGGAGAAGGCAGGCTGGGATTGCCAGCTTGAGGGAATGCATCAGAAACTGCATTTGAAGAAGCAGCCATTAACTTGAAGTGGTCTCCAAATTTGCCCCACCCCTTTCTTTAAAAAAGTCACATTGGTGGAGAAGCTTTTTGGCACCAAAAAAAATTGAGGTCTGGAGGGGATGAGGAGCCATAAGCAAACCAGGCTGAACCATTGGCTCGCTAAGTGGAGCAGAAAATAGGACCAGTCAGTTTCAGGTAGAGGAGTCTCAGATGACCAGCCAGAGCACTTAGTGCTCTCCAGGGGGAATTAGGGCTCACTGGGGTCTTGGGCTTCACAGTAAAAATGACAGTTTTGCTTTTGTAAAGACTCTTTTGGCCCTAAATCTTCCTAATGAGGCTGGCCAGCCTAGAGGATTAGCCTGTAGGGGCTGTTAGTCCCGCCCCAGCCCCTCCCCACAGCCCAGCCCACCTCATGGAGATTCAGAGCACCTGCCCCTTCTCCCTGGCCCCAGGGTCCATGCTGGATGGCCCCTTTCATCCAGTATCCCTGCTTTCAGTTTCCACCTTTCTGCCTTCCTTCCTTGTCCATATGCCACACTTGTCTTCCACAGACCCAGTTCAGCAGCCAAGGGAGATAATCATTCATTCATTTATTTAACCACTAACCACTTTTTTATGAGCCAGCTGGGCAGAAAGCACGGTCCCAGGGGCTGGGGACCTGTAGAGACAACCCAGACATGTTCCTCGCCCTCACACATTGTGTGATGAAAAACGGAATGAAAAATATGCCCAAATTGGAAACGCTGCGCAGGAATATGAGAGGAAGAGAATGGAAGGAGAGAAGGAAGAAGTACTGGAAGAGCCAAAGTGCCCAGTATGCTTTGAAATTGGCAGAACATTTCACATCTTCCTTCTCTTTTCATCCTCACATGAACCATGGGAGACAAGTGCTGCTATTATTCATTTTACAGCTAAGGAAACTGAGGCTGAAAGCACCTGATTGACTGAGCTAAGAAGTGTCCGAGGTCTATTCAAACCCAGGTATTTGTGATTCCATCAGATATGATGATCCCCAGAAATTCATGAGCTCATCCCAGAGTGCAAGATGGAGCTCTTGGGTTCTGACCATTTGCCAGAAGATGGGCCCCTCTGACACTCCCAAGCTATGCATTTGTCCACTGTCTTGCCTTTCCCTACTGAATTTGTGGAGCTTCCATGGTCCCCAGGATAAGATTCATCTCACTCTCATTTGCTTTGGAGCATCCGGAGCACACAGTCATAAGCACAGATACAATTAATCAATCATATTTGATGGTGGTGATGGTGATAATGAAATTCATCTTTAAGCCACTACAATTTGGAAGTATGCCCCAAAGGCTATAAAACTGGCCATATACCACGACTAGATCTGTATCTCAAAGAGATCACTAAAAAGGGAAAAGGAGTCACGTATGCAAAAATAGTAATCGCAGTTCTTTTTGTAGTGGGACAGAATTGGAAATTGAAGGGATGCACATCACCTGGGGAATGGCTGAACAAATTGTGATATATGAATGGAATGGAATATGATTTTGCTCTGAGAAATGATGAGCAGACAGGTTTCAGAAAAACCTGGAAAGACATGTATGAACTGACGCTGAGTAAAGTGAACAAAACCAGGAGATCATTGTGCAGAGTAATGGCAACATTGCGTGATGATCAGCTGTGATTGACTTAGCTCTTCTCAGTTAATAACAAGGATCCAAGACAATTCCAAAAGATTCACAATGGAAAATTCTACCCTTGTCCAGGAAATAACTGTGGAGCCTAAATGCAGATTGAAGCATAATATTTTCTTTTTTTGTTTTTTTTTCCTTGTGTTTTTCTTTTTTGTTCTGATTTTTCTTTCATAACATGACAAATATATTTAACATGATTGTACATGTATAATTTAGATCAGACTGCTTGCTGTCTTGGGGAATGGGGAGGAAAGTGAAGAAAAAAATATGGAACACATCTTTTTCCCTTAAAAAAAATCTTTGGGATACAGAACTAGTAATGGTATTGTTAGATCAATTTATACGCACAGTTTTATAGCCCTTTGGGCACAGTTCCAAATTGCTTTCCAGAATGGTTTGGTCAATTTACAACTCCACCAACAATGTATTAGTGTCAGTGGAGTGTTACCAGATTTCAAAAACAGATAGTGCAGGGTAGCAGGAGAGGCATTAAGAAAAATATGCACGGCAAGACCTATATAAGCTGATGCAATGTGAAATGAGAAGGACTGAGAGATAATTGTGTATAGTAACAGCAATATTGTAATGATGATCCATGACTTGGCTACTCTGATGATTACAATGATCCAAGATAACTCAAAGGAGTAATGATGAAAAAATGTAGTCCACCTCCAGAGAAAGATTTGATGAACTCTGAGTGCAACTTGAAGTATATTTTTTTTGCACTTTATTTGTCTTGGGTTTTTTGGAAATATGGATAATATAGAAATGTGTTTTGCATGATTTCTGAAGTATATTTGATATATTACTTGCCTTCCCAGTGGGTCAGGAAGGGAACAGAAAGGAATAAGAAAATCTGGAAATCAACATTTAAAAAGAATGCTGTAAAAATAAATAATAAATTTTAAAAGGAAGCAGAAAGAGAAGAAGCAGGGTAATGTAACAAGGAGAAGGCTCACTTTGCTATCACTAAAATCTCAGTTCAAATTCTGCTTTTCCACATTTTCCTCTCAGTATCCCAGATATCTCTCTAAAATAATAAGTCATAGATGAATTGTTAATTTGTATCAACAGAGGAAATATCTATACCAAGAGTTTGCTGTACCTCTGAAATCAGATTTGAACCAAAAATAAAAACATTAACTTCATTTTAAAATAAGTTAAGGAGGCAGAAATACTATACCTTTGGTTTCTGTTAAGATCAACTCTTTTACATAGACTATTATAATGTTTTCAAGTCTTCATCAAGACTAATTAATTATACTGTAAAACAGTATGAACTGTCTAAGAATGAAATTACATGGGATTTGGATATAGGAGGAAGAATTCTCATTGATCATTGTCCAAGAAAGAATGGGAAACTAGAGACAACTGGAAAAAGGAGATAGAAAGCTATGAAGAATGTTACCTCAGAGTTTTAGACCAAGGCAAAAATTGAATTCAAGATCAACAACAATCCTTACTGAGAGACAGAAGAAGAAAGAAAGGTCTTAGCTAAGAAATCCTCTAGCCCTGCAATGGTACAGGCTATCAAACTGTGCATACCTTTTGAAACAGCAATGTTTCTACTGGGCTTATATCCCAAAGAGATCTTAAAGGAGAGAATGTGAGCCACATGTGCAAAAATATTTGTGGAAGCCATTTTTGTAGTGGCAAGAAACTGGAAACTGAGTGGATGCCCATTAATTGGAGAATGGCTGAATAAGTTATGGTGTATGAATGTTAGGGAATATTATTGTTCTGTCTGAATAAGTGATGGTGTATGAATGTTATGGAATATTATTATTCTGTAAGAAACGATCAGCAGGATGAATATAGAGAGGCCTGGAGAGACTTACATGAACTGATGCTAAGTTAAATGAGCAGAACCAGGAGATTGTTGTACACGGCAACAAGATTATACAATGATGAACTCTGATGGATGTGGCTCTTTCCAATAATGAGATGATTTAGGCCAGTTCCAATGATCTTGTGAAGAAGAGAGTCATCTACTACCCAGACTGTGGGAACTGAGTGTGGATCACAAAATGGCATTTTCATTCTTTTTGTTGTTTGCTTGCATTTTATTTTCTTTTGCATTTTTTTCCTTTTTGATTTTTCTTGTGCAGCGAGATAATTGTATTAATATGTATGCCTATATTGGATTTAACATATATTTTTACCATGTTTAACATATATTGTTTTACTCATCATCTGCGAGAGGGGGTGGAGGGAGAGGGGGAATTGGAACACAAGGTTTTGCAAAGGGTAATGTTGAAAAAATTATCCATGCATGTGTTTTAAAAATAAAAATCTTTAATATATATTTTAAAACATTTTTCTTGTGCGTTTTAAAATCTGTTTTCTTTTGCAACATGGCTAATTTGGAAATATGTTTGGTGACTGTACATATATAATTTACATCAAATTCCTTGCTTGTCAAGGATGGAGGAGGACAGAGAGGAAGAGAATTTGGAACTTATTTTTAAAAAATGAATGTTAAAAATAAAGTGCAAAAAGAGCAGAGACTAACAAACAAAATTAAAACCCATCTGAAAGATATTCCCAAATGAAAACTCCTAAGACTATTGTACTTAAATTCCCAAACTCCCAGGAACCATAGTTAGGATCACACAAGATTTAGTAGCTATTACATTAAAGGAGCAAAGGGCTTAGAATATGATATTTTGGAAGACAAAAGACCTGGGATTCCAACTAAGAATAATCTATGCAGAGATATTGAGTATAATACTTCAAGGGAAAAATATATATTTAATAAAATAGAAGACTTGAAAATATTTCGGATGAGGCTAGAGCTAATTTTTTTTAAATTGATGATAATTTGTTGATATAGATTTATAATAAGTGGAGACAAAGTATTTCTGTATTTGTTTCTTGTCTAATAGAGCACATCTAGATGTTCCTTCTTTTTAATTGTTTTTTTTCTGCTTATACACGTATATTAATTTTAAAATATACATTTCTTTATGAATCGTGTTAGGAGAGGGGAAAAAAACAAACAAAAAAAAGTGAAGATAGCATGTATTGATTTATATTCAATCTCCAAGGTTCTTTTTCTGGATGTAGATGGTGTTTTCTATTCAAAGTTTATTGGGATTGTCTTGGAAAAAAATTTGACTTTCAAATACAAGACTCAGGAGACACGTAAAAAGGTAAACATAAGAGAGAAATCATAAGGAACTCAAAAAGTTAACCTATATACATTTCTATAGGGGAAGATGATACATATATCATCTAAGAATTTTATCATTATTAGGGCAGTTCGAAGGATTCTGCATAGAAAGGAAGACAGAGTTGAGTCTATTATGTTGACATGGTATTAAAAAAAAAGGATAGACAAGAAAGTGGGATACGTTGGGAGAAAGGGGAAGGAAAAGCAAGAGTGGGGTAAATTACCTCACATCAGAGAGACAGCCAAGGAAGAGTTTTCACAGTGAAGAGAAAATAGTGAAGAAGCACAGGCAATGCTTAAATCTCACATTTAAATTATTTTAAAAGGGAAACACGCACACACACACACACACACACACACACACACACACATTTGGCAATAGACATCTATCTTACCCAACAAGAAAGCAGGAGGAAAAGGAAAAAAGGAAAGAGAAAGGTGATAAAAGTGAAGACAGATGAAATCAGTGGTCTGAAGCAAAACAGACTTTAGAGAAGGGAGAGAATAAAAAGAGAGAAGCATAAACAGAAGAATATAAGATAGAAAGAAAAGCAGTCAGCAATCGTTAACTGTGAATGTGAATGGGATGAACTCACCCATAAATCAGAGGTGAATAGCAGAATGAAAACTAGAAATCAGAACCCATCAATGTGTAGTATACAGCAAACACTCAAAACAGAGAGACACGGTGTTAAAATATGGTTTTGAAGCTGAATCTATTATGGTTCAGTTGAAGTAAAAATGGCAGGGATAGCAATTATGATCTCAGTCAAAGCCAAAGCCAAACCAAATATATTTAAAAGGGATAAGCAACTACATTTTGCTTTTTTTTTAAAGGAACCATAGACAATGAAGTATAAATTTATATGTATCAAATGGCATAGCATCCAAATTCTTAAAGAAAAAGTTAAATGAATTACAGGAGGAAATAGAAAAACTCGACTATACCTCTAATTTCCTGCTTCTGAGCTGAATAAAACTAAATATAAAATTAAATAATAAAAAAGTCAAGGAAATAAATTAGAATCCTAAAAAAGCTAAATCTGATAAGAACTCAGGAGAAAATTTAGAATGGGACTTGACAGGGATAAGCCTTTTTTGTCAGCTAGACAAAAATTAACCATGTATTGGGGCATAATGTAGAAAAACAGAAAAAATAAATGCACCCTTTTCGGACCATAATGCAATAAAACCTCCGTTTAATATAGGGCCATGGAAGGACAGATTACAAGCTAATAGAAAGCTAAATAATCTACTTCTAATGAATGAATAAAACAACTAATCACAGAAATAACCAATAATTTCATTAAAGGGTGACAATCATCATTTCCTAGTTTTTTCTCCAGCTTTACGCAAACAGCATATGTGAAAGAATGAAGGAAGCAGATGGCGGGAATGGTCCAAGGCAGGTGCTTGGCTGATCATGAGAGGAGAGGACAGTTGAGTTTTTCAAGTTCAAATTCAAGTTTAGTTCATCAGAGGCCAAGATGGAGAAGGAAGTAGAGGGTAGCTAGTGCATGAGTGATCACTTAGGAAAGAACTGAGGGGTGGGGAGATTGGGGGTTGTGATGAGTTTGACTTCAAGGCAAAGGGAGAGAGAGAATGATGGCACTGCAGAGTTCTTGAATGTGGAAGTGCTTTATTTGTGGATGAGGGCAAGATCAAAGCTATGACCTTTACGTGTGGTAGAGTAGCAGATCGTTTGAAATGAGTAAACTGAGGAAATCTATAAGGTTAGGGTGTTGGAGAGACTATCATCATGTATGTTGAAATCCCTTAATATGAGGGCAGGAGTTGGGAGAAGACAAAGCCTGTGAGCCAGACCCTGAACTCATTAAGGAAACAAGGGAGTCCTAGAGGTCTGTGGATAACAGCTACTGGATTGTGGATGGAGTGGTAGATATGGACCAAATAAATCTCAGAGAAGTTACTGAGTGACAGGGAAGGAAAGCCTGGAAGTGACAATGGAAAGCAAGGAGTATTCTGACTTTCCCACCTTAATTAGTGAAAGGGTTGAATGAGTGAAAGTGCAGCCAGTGATTAAAAGAAAGGCCAGGGAAGCTTTGTCATCAAGGGGAAAAGAGGTAGATCTCACAATGGGAAAGGGAAACATTTAAGGTGAAATTAAGTTTGTTACTTAGGGAGCCAGAAGGCACAGTGGAAGGGGTGGGTAGCTGTAGAGTGAGACTTTGAGCTTCTGGTGAAGGGAAGGATGATGGAGGGAAGGGGGAAAGGAAGAACTGAGTAGGTTTTCATTGTTCATAGAAGGATAGCATCAGGGTACAATTTCTTCAAGACTTTCCAGGGGTCCTCAAACTATGGGTCGCGGGCCAGATGCAGCAGCTGAGGACGATTATCCCCCTCACCCAGGGCTATGAAGTTTCTTTATTTAAAGGCCCACAAAACAAACTTTTTGTTTTTACTATAGTCCAGCCCTCCAACACTCTGAGGGACAGTGAACTGGCCCCCTATTTAAAAAGTTTGAGGACCCCTGCTTTAGACAGTTTCAGAGTGAAAGAAATGATCTGGCACATACACAGCAGCAACTTAATAAATGCTTGTTGGATTGGCTGTGCCCATAAAAGTTAAGAAAACTCTTCTCCCTTCTCTAAAGATTTTGTCTATCTCCCCAGGCTTTATCCTTAGATTGAGGTCTCCCATCAGCCCAGGCGAAAGCCCTTGGGAGCAGCAGAATCCATCCCTTTCCATTTGTTGTGGTTCATCTTCCACCATATGCTTATGTCTTTATGTTGGCATGATGGTGTTTCTGAGTGGCTCACTGATAGGCTTTTAGCTCTAGTGGTGGATTTAGACAAACTTCCACCTGAGAGCTTGGGCTGCCTTCTGCTGAATCCTGTGTTTACATTTTGAAGCATCAATGAAGCTCTAGGCTTTTCATCAGCAATATTTGGAACTCTTCCCTTTCAATAAATATCCCAAGTTTTCAAAAGAAAAAAACAAGAGTGACAACAACAAAATAACATTCCAAAATTTGTGGGATGCAGCCAAAGCAGTATTTAGGGGAAGATTTATCTCTCTAAATGCATATGTTAATTTTTTTTTTTTTAAAAAAAAAAAGAGCAGATCAATGAATTGGGCATAGTTAAAACTACTAGGAAAAAGAAGACATTCCACATACCCAATTAAGAAATGAAGTGGAAATCCTGAAAATCAAAGGAAAGATTAATTAAACTGAAAGTTTTAAAAATAAAATAATAAAACTAGTAATTGATTTTATGGAAAAACAATAAAATTGATTAACCACTGGGTAATTTAACTTTTTTAAAAAGAGAATCAGATGACTAGTATCAGAAATGAAAAGGGTAAATGCATGACCAATAATTACTAGTCACTTTGCCCAATTATAAACTAGTAAAACTAACGATCTATGTGAAATGAATGAATAATTACAAAAAATGAACATCAGTTGAATTTTATACCAATATGGAACACAGGAAGTTCAGATACACAACAATAGCATCAACAAAAAAAGTCATTTATTCTAAAGCTATTTTAAAATATACATATTTCTATCTTCTACTGGCATCTTAGGGTAAAATTTTAAACTTTCACTTTACTTTCCAAACCTTACATATGCAACTTATTATCAAATCATTCCTTTTCTTTCTGGATTCACTTTTCCTCCCCTACATTCCCAATCCCAAGTTCATAATTAAATCACTAATCCTGGTCTTGGTCATTGTTTTACTAGATTTCTTTCATCTCTTTCTCATTGCCTTCTAAATTTAAATGTCTCATTCTACTATCCAAACCCTTTTATATTCATCACCAGCTTAGAAAATGTCTTTTTGCTCAGTGTTGGCTCTTCCTCTGATGGTTCTCTATTCCTTTTTGAGCTTAATCTCTACTTTAAACTTATCAATTATAGGCTACTTATAAATAAGTGATAAGTAGGAAACCTGGCATCTTCAGAATAAAAGGTAAGTGAAGGATGTTGCCACCAAACCAATCAATACCCTTTTCCAGGCCAATGTTCAGAAACCCTTCACTCAATCCAACAGACTTTTGTGGAATCCAACTGTTTTAGAACCTCCAGTTTCTAAATCTACCCCACTTCCATCTAGCTCCAACAGATAACTAAAATCCCAGTTACCCAGAGATTGCTGAGCTAGTTTTAAGGTAGCTCAAGCTGCTCAGGATTGTCATCTACCAGCAAGAAGATGAGTGCAGGGGATACAGGGATGAGGGAATCTCAAACTCTACAACTGCTTCAGGACAGAATTATCTTCCCCTTCAAGAAGAGACAAGAGTTCAAAGATGGAGCTATGAGGTGTGACTGGGATGGGAAAGGAGGAATGTTTGGGTATTAGTGTTGCAAGTTATTAATGGCCAATTTAGATTGCTAGAAATCCTAGAAAAGAAGTAACAATATATGCTCTCTCATTCCTAATTTTTTTTAAGGCAAACTAATGATCTTGCTCCTAAACTCTTTAAATAGATAAATATCATCTTTGTTCATCTTCTAATAGTTCTCCTCTTTCCTTGGTTTTAATATTTTCTATCTCCAGGACCTAAGGCACTTAGTTGGTGAGTTATACATAAATGATGACTGATTGATTCAGAGGCCAGCAAATTGCTTCCACTATGGTGTAGAATACTCTTTGGCATGGTCAGAAGTGTCAGAAGAATAGGGTAAACATTTTCAGTGCTAGGAGATCTGCCCTTTAATAAATCCTGGTTTTTCTGACATGTTCCCCTCCCTCAGTATTTCTCACACTCTTGTCTCCCTTACCTTCCCAAGGCACAGAGCTGTCTTCATTCCTAAAATGGCCAGGTGAGTCCCAAGTCAGGAAGACAGTAATCCACACTTTCCCCTAGCCCACTCCCTTTAAGACACTTTATAACTTGAAACTTCTTCCATAGGCATGAATAGAGGACCAGAAAGAAAGAGGAAGCAGTGTGGAGACAATGAAAAGAACATACCTGTGGAAGACAGGATACCCTAATTCAAATCTTCCCTCTTATGTTGATCATCAGGCTCATCTTGAGAGAATCACTTAATCACGATCAATATCAGGCTTGTCAACTGTAAAAGGAGGGGATTAGACTTGACTTCTGGGATTTTTACCAGCTCTTAACTCAGAAGTGATTTGCAGTTCCAGAGAAAAGTTCTGCCAGTAAAGGAGATGAGCAAGATTTGTTGGTGGATTTAAAATTTTTTATTTAATATTTTCCCTATTACATGTAAAAACAATTTTTAACATTCTTTTTTTGCTATTACTTTTTAAACTTTTTTATTGACTTTTATTTTTAAACCATATGCAAGTATAATTTTTTAACATTAACTCTTGAAAAAACCTTCTGTTCCAATTCCCCCGCTTCAATTCATCCCCTACCCTAGATGGCATGTAATCCAATATATGTTAAACATGATAAAATATGTTGGAATCTTTACAAACTGCTAACTAATTAGAGTTGATCTAATCTTACAAGAAGATGTTTTGGGCCAGAACCTGAAACAAGGTACTAAGTAGAACTAATTAATACAAGGCTTGTGTTCACACCTTTACTCATTGGAGTTCACAAGTATGGGAGTTTCACAAAGTAAACTTTGTAACTTTATGAGTTCACACCTCCCTTGAAGCTCTTTGGGCCAGAGAGCCATAATCCCTCTCTTGAAGGAGCATAAATAGAGCTTCAATGGGCCAGTCAAAGAAGTTTTTCAGAGTGAAGAAGCTACAAGTCGAGATTTCAGCGGAATTATGCCAGAAGCCCACTCTCCGAGGCAAGGCAGAATATTTTCCACTTGGCTGGCTGGTGGCAGAAGAAGAATTTTCAGAGGAAGAAGCTACAAGTCGAGAGTTCAGTGGACAACCAGATTCATCTTCATCTCACATCACTGTGGTAGGTGGCTGGGCTCCTGCACGCCCCCCACTGAGACCAAGCTGGTCTGAAAGACTCACCAGAAAGCTAGCCGAGCCCCAAGTGAAGGAAACAAGAGATTCATTCCATCTCTGTGCTGGTTGGAGGCAGAAGAAAGCAGAGGCAGAGGCTGAAGGACAGAACCTTTGGATTTGGCGACATTCGGAGGGAGCTCTTGGAACCAAGCAGAGAAATAGACCTCTAAGCTAACCGGGATATATTGGAGATAATAAAAGATCTGAACTTTTATCACCTGGCTGCGTTTTGAGAAGAAAAAGCTCACCACAAAATATATGTTAAATTCAATATAGGCACATATATTTATACAATTATCTTGCTGCACAAGAAAAATCAGATCAAAAAGTAAAAAAAGAGAGAGAGAAAATAAAATTCAAGCAAACCATAACAAAACGAGTGAAAATATTAGGTTGTGATCCAGACTCAGTTCCCACAGTCCTCTCTCTGGGTGCATCTGGCTCTCATCATCACAAGATGTATGGATGAGTCCTTCTAACTGTCCTAATAATGAAAAAGTTCTTGAGTTACAAATATCATCTTCCCATTTTGAAATATAAGCAGTTTAACATTAATAAGTTCTTTACAATTTCCTTTCCTGTTGATATTTTTGTGCTTCTCTTGAATCTTGCATTTGAAAATCAAATTCTCGATTCAACTGTAACCTTTTCTTCAAAAATATTGAACACCTTCTGTTTCACTGAATGCCCATTTCTCCTCCCTCCCCTTCCACCCTGACGGATATTCAATTTTGCATTTTGGGGATTCTTAATTGTAATCCTAGCTCCATTGCTCTCTGACATATTTTATTCCAAGTCCTCCAATCCTTTAATGTAGAAACTGCTAAATCTTGTCCTATCCTAAATCCATAAATTTAGTCCTATGATTCCATGATGTTTAAATGGTTTCCTTCTGGCTGCTTGCAATATTTCCTCCTTGACTTGGGAGCTCTGGAATTTGGCTACACTATTTCTGGGAGTTTTCATTTTGGGATCTCTTTCACGAAGTGATCAGTGGATTCTTTCAATTTCTATTTACTTTCTGGTTCTAGAATATCAAGGTATTTTCCCTTGATAATATATTCAAAGATGATGACTACACTCTTTTTTAACCATGAATTTTAAGTTGTTCAATAATTTTTAAATTATCTCACCCAGATTTATTTTTCAGGTCTGTTGTTTTTCCAATGAGATTACATATTATCTTTTTTTATTCTTGCCATTTTGTTTTATTGTTTCTTGCTTTCTCATAAAGTCAATAGGTTCTATTTGCTCAATTTTGATTTTTAAGGATTTTTTTTCAGTGAGTTTTTGTACCTCCTTTATTTGATCCAACCCTGCTTTTTAAGGCACTCTTCTCATTTTTTTGTACCTCTTTTATCATTAGATCTAATCTTTTTTTAATGTATTATTTTTCTTGATTTTTTTGTGTGTGTGCCCTTTACCAAACTGTTGAATTGTTTTTCATGATTTTCTTGAATCAATCTCATTTCTCAAGTTTGCTTCTATCCCTCTTACATTATTTTCAAAATCCTTTTTGAGCTCTTCCATGGCCTAAGACCAAATTATATTTTTCTTGGAGGCTTTCGATATAAAGGCTTTGACTTTTTTATTTTCTTCTGAGTGTACGTTTTGCTCTTTCTTGTCATCATAGTAACTTCTTATGGTCAGAATATTTTTCTATTTGCTCATTTTCCTAGCCTATTAACTTGACCTTTAGCCCTGTTAAAGTGGGGCTCTGTTCCCAGGGTGGAGGGTATACTGTCCCAAGCTTCAAGGGTTTTGTGGAACTGTTTTCAAAGATACTCCAGGGACTTGTAAGTTTTCAGTTCTTCCAAGGTGGTATGATCTAAAGAGAGGTGTGTTTACTCCCCTCTTAGCCTGTATTTTGATCTATGCGTGACCCCAAGCACTCTTTTCTACTCTGAAACTGTGAGAAGGGTCCCATCTTCACTATGGCTGTAGATGCTAGTGTGTGAGATCTCCTCCTTGACTGCGACCTAGGACTGGGACCGGAATCTGAGTATGGACAAAGCCTCAGAGTCCTGCTTTAGGACTAGCAAAGAGACCCCTGCAATCTCCTCCTAACCACTTTGATGGCTGTGGATTGAGAGCTCAGGAATAGGCTGCTACTACTGTTGCTGCCGATTCAGTGGCTGGCAAGGCCCACTCCTGGTTTGCTGAGCTGGACTGTTCTTCACTCTCACCCTTTTCGGCTGACTTTTCTAAGTTATCTTGAGCTGGAACATTGCCTCACCCCAACCTTTTGTGGAGTCTCCTGCTCCAGGGATTATTTTATGGCATTATTTAAAGGTGTTTGGAGGGATTTTGTAGACAGCTCTGGCAAGTTGCTACCTTTTCTTCCTCTCTGAATTCTAACTATTCTTGTTGTTCTCCCAAAATTATTCTGGATAATTGTCAAAAGCCCAGCTCCAACCCCCACTGGCCACATGGTCCTTGGCGAGTCTCTTTCCTTCCAGTCAGTAGCCATGTTTTCATGGAAAAAGAAGACATCTTTATCCTCTTTATCCTCTTTAGATCTTGAGGAAAAGTAGACACATAATTGTTAAAATTTACAGCACTTTATACATGTGAATTGAGGCAGGTTCTTTTTTTATTATAAAATACAGAAACAGCAGGTTTTTTTTCTTCCAATTCTACCCAACTGTTGCAGATCCAAGAGCAGAGCTCCGTCACTCTTGTTCCAGCAGCAATTAGGAAGTTTCTTCTTCTAGGAGAAGCACCTTCAACAAATAAAAGAATACTGGAAAAGGAATCACAATGGGTTCAGACTACACTACCTGTGCAGCAGCTTATCTAATTTTTCTGGCAGTTTCACATCTGTGTTCACCTCCTCACCTCCTGTACCCACAACCTCCTGTGCTCCCAGAAGCTGCTGCTCTGACATCCAGGCGGACCAACCCTTCCCACGGTCACGTTACCCCACAAAACCTGCCTCCCCCAAGCCCGCCTCCTGGCCCCCCATCTCTGTCCCGCAGCTGCTGACAAGTGCCAGCTCCGGGTCTCTCTGCTCTCCACCTCGGAGCAAACCCCCCTCCCGGGGAAGCGGGCAGCCAGCCCTCGGAGGTCCCTCCTTTTCTGGCGGGTAACCCTCTGAAATCTCGGGGGCCCTGGGGCGCGGGCACAGTCCGTCAGAAACCCTTCCGGGGGTCTGGGAGCCCGGACTTCTTCAGTGCCCAGATCCGAAATGAGTAAGGAGCCGAAAGTTTGGGCCGCGGTGACGAGCTTCCCGGCTGCCCTCCCTTCCGAACCGTAGCTGCTCGGGATGCCCCGTGGGCCCGGCCCTTCCCCACAGCCGGACCTGCCGGATCAGGGGCTCAGGAGCCAGCTCGGGAGGGATGGGGAGGCGGCCCCGGGCCCGGCTCCGGCCCGCCCACCCACACTCACCTGTGCGCCTGCTGTCCCGGCTGAGGACCTGGGAGCAATGACCTGCGGCCCTGCCCGGGCCGCCCTTATATAGAGGGAGGGGTTGCGCAAAGCTCGGGCCGGCGCCCGCCCGCGGCGCCCCCTGCGCTTCCCACCCCTCAGCGGCCCCGGCCTCCCCTGCCGGGCGCGCGGGGGCTCGGGCCGCGGGACGGCCGCCCGGCTGCTCTCGCGCTCTGGGCTCTCGGACCCGGGGGTTCTCTCTCGTGCGGGCCATTCCCCCGAGACAGGAGCCGAGAAGCCAGGCCCGGCCACCCCCAACTCCAGCTCTGCCCAGGCCTAGGACTGTTACTCTTTGTCCTTCTTTCTCTAAAAGGACCACGACGACCTCAGCAAGGTGGCGCGTGACACCCAAGTGAATCGCATCGGAGAGAGGGTGGGCCGGGCAAAGTAACCAGCCTCGCTTTCTCCTCCAGATTTTTAAAAACAAATGTAAAAAATCGTTTTCAATGTAACTGAAAAAAATATTAAATTAATTTTAAAATCATATTAAAGGTACCTATGACAAAAATAAAACCAAGAACATCCTTCTTCCTCCAGAAAAGTAGCCCTTCTTTAACATCTTTGAAAGTTGCTCTTTGAGCCTTTGATTGAATACTTGTGATAAAGGGAAAGTCACTATTGTATAAAGCAGGCCATTTCTTTTGTGCACACCTTTAATTGTTAGAAAATTCATTTTTGAGGGTCAGTTAGGTGGCGCAGTGGATAGAGCACCAGCCCTGAAGTCAGGAGGACCTGAGTTCAAATCTGGCCTTAGACACTTAACATTTCCTAGCTGTGGGACCCTGAGCAAGTCAATTAATCCTCAGAGAAAGAGAAATTTCACTTTTTTTACTAAACCAAAGTCCTTTCCCCTATAGCTTAGATTTACCGATCCTATTGTTTTCTAGAAGAGTACATTAAAAGGCTCCGTTCTCCCCTTGCTGCTAGTCTTTCCAATAAGTGCAACAGCTGGTTTAAGGAATAAGAATGCGAGACTTGGATTCAGGAATTCCTGAGTTCAAATCCTGTCTTAGATACTTACTTAGCTATGTGACCCTAGGTTGGTCGCTTGCTGAATGGGTGGTGAGGTAATTGTAGGCAAGGTTTGGAGGGCTGAGGGAGAGAGGTCAAGATCACTTGGTGGCACTAGGAGGAGAAAGGCTGGAGACTCCAGACTCCGGAATCCAGGATACATCTTTGTCAAGCCTTGTGGCAGCTTACCTGCCTCCTTCACTTCTCCCCCTAGAGAGTTAGCCCAGACATTAGCCAGGTCATTATAAGCCTTGAAGTTTTTCTCATTCATTCTCTCTCTCTCTCCTCTCCTCTCCTCTCCTCTCCTCTCCTCTCCGAAGGCCAGTGAAGAAACTGCTGCTATCTCCTTCTAGATACTTGTCTGACCCCACCTTGTCTGGAAAACTGCTATTGCTACTTCAATCACTTCTGAAGCCTGCTGCTGGCCTGGAATGGCTTGTTCTGGTCTGTGCTCTCCTCTTACCCCAGTAAGACAAATTTTTCCTGCCATCCTAAATAGTCTTTGGCTACAAAATTGTTTCAGCCTGCCCTATTATTGGATCTGTCACTTCAGAATTCATTTTCAGGCATTATTTTAACATCATCTGGAGAGAAATTTTGGATAGCTCAAGTGAGTCTCTGCCCTTACTCCACCATCTTTAGATAGCTTTTTATAGATAATTTTCTACAGCTGACCTTTATAGTCACAAAATCAACTAAACAGTTCAGGGAAGAAAAAAAAAAACAAGATCATGTTGTGCAGGATTTGTTGAAAAGCATTTAAGGAATAATATGTTGATATCAGAGCAAAGAAAATGATGAATACAGAGAGGCATTGGAAAACCTGGATGAATTGGTGTAAAATAAATTAAAATAAGGAAATAATATATCTGACGATTGCAACAATGTAAATGGGAAGAACAGCAACAAAATAATCAAAATGCAAAAGTGCATCATTCTAGTAAATAACTTGGCTACACAGAATCTAGACAGGAAAACACTTCCCCCAAGTCTTTGTAGAGATGAGGAACTTTGGGTATAGAATGCTGAATATAATAAATAGCAGATTTTTTTCACTTTAATGTTCATTGACTGGTTGGGAGAGGATGATGGATGCAATGGGAAATGTAGGTGATTTTAAAAAGCTACTAAAATGCTTTTTTTTTGTTGTTAAAGCATTTAATTTGATACTCCCACACCACTTAAAAATCTTCAAAGGAGCCCTTTTGAATTGATATTAATTATGAATTCTCAATTTTGATGCCTTTCAAGAATTTGCTTTCCTTAGCTAGTTATTTCATAATCCACCCCTCTGCTTACTGTCTGATTCAGTTGAACTGATTTGTTAATTATTGGCCATACATGGCATTCAATATCCCCCTGCTTTGATATACATGATCTTCTAAGTCTGTGATATACTCTCTCCCCAGTTTTCCTTTGTAGAATCTCTGGCTTCCTTTCAAAGCAAAGGAAAGTAACAACTCTTGTATAAATACTTTCCTGACCAGCTCCCTTTCCTTCTCTCCTATTCTAATTATTAACTGTCTCACTTGGAGACAGCTGATAGCTGCAGTGGATAGAGCCCTGGGTGCCCCTAAGCAAATAATCTAACTTCTATTTTGCCTGTTTCCTTAATTATAAAGTGGGGATAGCAAAAACAGGTACCTGCCAGGGTTATTGTGAGAACCAAATGAGACATATATTGTGCTTAGTACAGTGTCTGACACATAGTAAGTGCCATATAAATGCTTATTTCCTTCTTTCCCTCTTTAAATTACCATATGTTATTCGTATTTAAATTGTCTTTACTTATGTCCCTGCTGCATCTTGTTAGTATAAGTAAGCTCGTCAGGAAAGGTACCCACATGTGCAGAAATGTTTGTGGCAGCCCTTTTCATAGTGGCAAGAAACTGGAAACTGAGTGGATGCCCATCAACTGGGGAATGGCTGAATAAATTATGGTATATGAATATTATTTATTGTTCCGTAAGGAATGATCAGCAGGATGATTTCAGAAAGGCTTGGAGAGACCTACATGAACTGATGCTGAGTAAAATGAGCAGAACCAGGAGATCATTGTACATGGCAACAACAAGATTATATGATGATCAATTCTGATGGATGTGACTCTTTCAACAAGTTTCAATGATCTTGTGATGAACAGAGCCATCTATATCCACAGAGAGAGCACTGTGGGAACTGAGTGTGGTTCACAACATAGCATTTTCACTCTTTTTGTTGTGTTTGCTTGCATTTTATTTTCTTTCTCATTTTTTATCCAGTTTGATTTTCTTGTGCAGCACGATAACTGTATAAATAAATATGAATATATTGGAATGAACATATATTTCTGCCATGTTTAACATATGTTGGACTGTGGTGTTTCTTGTGCAGCAAATTAACTGTATAAATGTGTGTATGTGTGTATATATATATATATATATATATGTATTTATCATATACTTTAACATGTATGGGACTACTTGCCATCTAGGGAAGGGGGTGGGAGAAAGGAGGGGAAGTTGGAACAGAAGGTTTTGCAAGGGTCATTGTTGAAAAATTATCCATGCATATGTTTTGTAAATAAAAAGCTATAATAAAAAAAATTTAATACCAAAAAAAAAAAAAAAACATATATTGGACTACTTGCCATCTAGGGAAGGGCATGGGGGAAGGGGGGAAATTGGAACAAAAGATTTTGCAAGGGTTAATGTCAAAGAATTATTCATGCATATGTTTTGAAAAATAAAAAGCTTTAATAAAAAATTTTTAAAGTAAGCTCCTCAAAGTCAAGAACTATTTGATTTGTTATCTAATAAGAATAGGAGAATGTATTTATTAAGTAATTAGATGTTTATTGAACAACGGATGAAGACAGGACTGAAGGTGAAGCAGGGCACTCAATTCTTGACAGAGAAACTGATAACCTTAGGATGCAGATTGAGACATGAATGTCGTTGGACATGATTAGTGATAGAATGGGTTTGGCTTGCCTATTCATATTTTTTCCAAGGCTTTTATTGTGTGTGTGTGTGTGTGTGTGTGTGTGTGTGTGTGTGTGTGTAAGAGACAGACAGACAGACAGAGAGACAGAGAGAGGGAAACAAACAGAGCACACAGGAGAGAGGAATGAGGTGGAAATGGGACAAAGTGATTGCTTATTAATTGAAAGATTTTTTTAAGTTCACAAAAATTGTTTCTTGAACCAAATGAGAAGAGTTAGAGGGAGGATACCAGGGCTTGACATGGAGTCAGAAAGACCCAAGTTCAAATATAGCCTCAGACACAAGCTATTTGACCTTAAGAAAGTCACTTAGCCACTATCTGCCTCAGTTTTCCCAGTTGTAAAATAAGGATAATAATAGCACCTACCTGCCAGAGTTGTAGGTACTTAATAAATGTTTATTTTTTTTCTTTCCTCCTTGTGAAGATGAACGATAATAATAGCAAACATTTAATAACACTGTGTCAGGCATTGTTCAAAGGGCTTTAAAATGATCTCATTTGATGAACAACAACCACAACTCTACGTGCCCTGTGTCACCAGGAGAGTGCCTTGGTTTTGTAGCATTTCCAGAGTTATTTACATCATGTTTTAAAGGCTTGGGAAGCCCCTTCTTATTTGGGTTGTTTCCTGGTTCCAAGTTCAGCACTTTCAACCACTCCACTGTTAAGTAGCTATGAGGAAATGCTTCCTTGGAAAGATGCCTTTGTCAAGGAAGAACATTGTTCACTTGTTTTCATTTGTGTTCCACTCTTCATGACACTAATTGGGAGTTTTCTTGGTAGAGATACTGGAGTGCTTTCCCTTCCCATCTCATTTTATAATGGCAAACAGGGTTAAGTGTTCACATAGTGTCTGAAGGTAGATTTGAACTAAAGAAGATAAGTTTTCCTGACTCTGTCCACTGTGCCATTCTATGTCCAAGGGAGTATGAAGAATCCTCTAATCTCAATACAGAGCTGCTATCAGAGACCCTTTGAGCTTCTTTGATTAACCCCAGCCAAATGATAAAGCATAATTTAGGTCCTGACACTCATAATGTACGCCCCTACTGCTGTATAAGAGCCAGCCAGCCAAGCTAGGTGCGCAAGTGTGACTTATTCACAAACTATTATCTTCTAATGCAAAGTTGATGTTTAATAACACGCTCCACTATGTTAATTAATGGGGATTGCAAAAGAGCTGCCTGCTCATGCAAGCCAATTAGGAGAGTTTCCAAGGGGCTAGGTTTTCATTTGCATCTTCTGATCCATTATCTGTCAGACTCCACCTCCATTTTGAAATGGGTCATATGATGTTTCTCAGGGTACCGACTAATTAGGTAGCATCCCCATGCTTTCACTTTTCACACTGATGGCAGCTCTCTGGCCTGACTCTTTAATTCGGAACTGTTCAATTAGAAAAGATACAGGAAATGGTACCTTCTACAATTATTTAGATTATTTTAGACTTAGAGACCCAGGAACTGGAATAAGAAAAAAACTGATATGCTTTATTGGTCTCTCCTACTTTAAGAAAGGGCAGCTAGGTGGGCATACTGGATAGAGTACTGGTTCTGGAGTCAGGAAGACTCAGTGAGTTCAAATGCAGCCTCAGACTCTAGATGTGCAATCTTGGACAAGTCACCTAATGTGGTTTGCTGAAATGTTCTTGGTTTGTTTTCTGGAGTTCTTAGAGCAGCCTTTATTTCAATTGAATAATTACCACAAGAATAATCAGATGTTAAAGTCCAAATCCTTTATTATCTCATTCACAATCTAGTTTCTTTGCCTGGGGCTCAGCTAGCTTTCTTGAAACCTCCTGAGTCTTGGTTTCAGTGGAGAAGCAAAGGAGGAGAGCCTGCCACCACGGTGGTGGGAGATGGGATAAATGAATCTGGCTCTGACCCTGGATGAGTTTGTCCCAGCTTATATGCTCTACACTGAGTATAAACCAATCATTATATCACTAGGAAACCATTATTTGTTGTAAGATTAAATCAATCATATTGAATTTAGAGAACTATTAATCACCATGCTAAACTAGATAACCATTGTCTCATCAATTCCACTGAGTTAGCACCTTGTAAGAATCCTTGATTTAAGTACAGCGTTCTGGCCCAGATTGCCTCATTTTGTTTCCTCATCCATAAAATCAGCTGGAGAAGGAGAAGGAGTAAACCATTTTGCTATCTTTGCCAAGGAAACAGCAAATGAGGTCATTGAATAGTGGGATGGAAGTGAAAACAATGGAACAAGAACCTTAAGGATCTTGAAAGGTAATGGATCCCATGCTCTAGCTTTTAGATTCTTGATAAGATTCAAGGCAGGACACCTGATCTGATACTTATTTTTGCTAACTGGGGAGAGAGGTGATGGGTGGACGCATCTTGATTGAATTGTTAAGGATGAGAAATTGTGAAAGTATTAAAAGCAACTCATTCCTGAGCTTTCAAAAGTTCATGCACTTTAGGTTTAAATATCTTGGTTTCTGTCTTTCCAAAAATACATAAAAGCACAGCATGTACACAGATCACATGGATAATCCAAATGGAAAAAGGCATACACAGTGGAGATCAATGAAGTACTTGGTTTCTGTATTTATAGTGTGGTTATGGACAGGTTTAAAAGATAGTACAAAAAATGAACTGGAGAAGGAAATGGCAAACTATTCCAATATCTCTGCCAAGAAAATCCCAAATGGAATCATGGAGAGTTGGGAACAAAATGAGTGTTTTACATTGTTCACTCCACATTGGTAGTTTTCTTCAAATTTTATTAGAAAAGTTGTATATAATACTTTTTCATTTGTGGT
Source organism: Antechinus flavipes (assembly GCF_016432865.1). Classification (NCBI taxonomy): domain Eukaryota; kingdom Metazoa; phylum Chordata; class Mammalia; order Dasyuromorphia; family Dasyuridae; genus Antechinus; species Antechinus flavipes. The sequence goes on along the minus strand of NC_067403.1, from coordinate 16,137,128 downwards.
CTGTCTTATAAGAGGTTCCATGTATGTTTATCAATTGTTTAAGAATATATACATGGTACAATATTGAGGCAGCTAGTTTTTTAAATGCTTGAATATTTTTGTATATAAAGTTGTGATTTATCTCCTCTTGACCATTAGATATATTGTGTTTGAGGTTGAATTTTAAAGTTTTCTGGCGTTTCATTTTGTGTAACAAGTTTTCATAACATACATTATTTTTGTAATCGTTGAAATATATATTTTTAGAATATGCACTATATAATTTTATCAGTAAAGATGACTGATAAAAAAGAACACATTTTTACTCTATCCTACAACACAGGTGTTACTCATATGCTTGAAAAGTTATTCCTAGAAAAGCTTATTTATTCAAAATATTTCGACTAAAAGGGGGCCTAAAAAAATCGGAGTAAGTAAAAGTCATCCATATCCAGAGAAACAACCATGGACACTGAATGTGGATTGAAGCATAGTATTTCCACATTTTTGTTTGTCTCTTTGCCTTTTCTTTTTCATGGTTTTTTTCTCTTCGATTTTTATTGTACAATGTTACAAATATAAAAATATATTTGGAAGTATTAACATGTAAACAAAAAAGAAAGAAAGAAAGAAAAAGAGTTGTCTAAGGACTTTTCCTATGAGGCAGACTCTAATAAGCAAAAAGAATGAATGGTAGTCTTCTGAATCCGATTCTTCCTGTGCAACAACAGAACTGTTTGGTTCTGCACACATAAATTGTATCTAGGATATACTGTGACATATTTAACATGTATAGGACTGCTTGCCATCTGGGGGAGGGAATGGAGGGAGGGAGGGGAAAAGTCGGAACAGAAGTGAGTGCAAGGGATAATGTTGTCAAACATTACCCAGGCATGGGCTCTGTCAATAAAAAGTTATAATTAATTAAGAAATAAATTTTTTAACTCTTATTTTTTACATTCTCAAAGTCTATTCAGCCATTCTCTTTATAATAAACTTGCTCTTTGATGTAAAAAAAAAAAGAATGAATGGTAATGAAAGCTGAATTTTTTAAAATAAAATTACTGTAAACATGAAAAAAATTTACAATATATACAGATACACTTGCTTATATTGACTATAGATTTAGATAAAGATATTTTAAAATTAAATATTTTTTCCAAAGGTGAGCAATATAAAACCAGAATCATACAGGTTATTTACTATCCAATGAAAAAGTATATAATTCACTGACTATACATCTGTGTATAAGGAAGACTTATATACAGTGGAAGATAGGATAAGACTTCATATGACCTCAAATAGGCTGACATGGGATTTGAGGTTCTTGTTCTTGTTCTTCCTCAGTCCAGGTACCCCTTTCCTACATACTCTTTGGAAATGAGAAATTGTTGGAAAAGACCAGTTAGCTGGAATTAGGTTGGAGGGAATCAGAGGGAATCAGAGGGGAAAAAAGGTATGTACTTGGTTAAATGAATGTAAAAAGTGGTCTCCCTTATAAAGAGACAAAGTGAAGACTTCTGAGCTGCCAGAATAATACAAGGATTCCCCCACCCTTCCTGGTCTTCTTAGCTTTCTTCCTATGAAATTCCATAGTTGTTCCTCCAGTTTCCTAATGTCCCTCACGGACCAAGAGGGGGATTTTACTTGCCTTTTCCTGTTCTTCATCCAATTCTGGACATTTCCTGCATCTCTGCAGCATCTGGTCAGCCTGCAACATGACCATCAGCCAACGATGCAATAGCAGCAGCAGCTGAACATCTGGGACCAGTTGGATCGGCAGCAGCTGCATGTCAGGAGGGACACCAGCCCATCCCAGGGCTTAAGAGAGTGCATCCACAAGGGCAAGAAGTCCCAGGTTTTCAGTGTGTCAGGGAGAACATGGGGGCAGCGGGCTTGGAGGACACAAATCACCAAGATCACCACCAACAGAAATAGGATGGGTGCCCCTACGCCCACCAGCACAGTCCAACCTGCCAGGGAAAGCCTAAGCACTGTCACTGGGGCTAGGAAAAAGCAGATGATCAGGTAGAAGACGGCGAACCAACGGTAGGTGGCCGTGATATGTCCCAGACCCCTGGCAAGACGTATCGGCAGGCGCATGAACGGGACTGGGTACCACAGAAGAACTCCAGACAAGTTGAAGAAGAAATGGCACAGGGCAATCTGAAATCAAAGGGAATAAATATGATGAAATCTCATGGAGACATACTGGGAGCCAATTGGGCAGAGGGAAGGGAAATCAGGAAGCAGGTGGTGGGGAGAATGGATGGGAAAGATTAGAGGCGCCACAGAAATTATCCATGAATATTGTCATTGTGGGCTCATCGATTTAGGAGCAGGAGGGAGAGCAGCAGTCAGCTGAGCCAGTCTTATTCAGTTTTGCAAGAATATGGCTGGATGTTATGGAATCTGTGACCCAGAGAGCATCGGACCCAAAGTCAGGAAGAGTTGGGGTGGAAGCCTCTCTCACCCTAACTATGCTCATCTGAAGTCATCAATGGAGCCTTCATTTCCTGGGTTACTGTGGACATCCAATGTGATCATTGTGTCAAGAGCTTTGGAACCTTTCACATGCCCTACAGGCAAGAGTCCTATTGTGGTCTTGTGCAAAGAACAAGCCATCTAAATGGGAGTCTGAAGCTACAAGCTAAGTCAACAGGAATTGATTAAGTGCCTCCTGGATGCAAAGCCCCATGCAAAGGGAAAGCTCCTGCCCACAATCAGCTTACATTCTGCTCTTCTAAACTCGTACCTTGACCTGCAGCAAAACCCTTGTCTATCTACAAAAGAAGAACCAGATGATCTCAAAGATCCTTCTAACCCTTAAATCCTATGAAAATGGGCCTTTTTGCAAAGGGCCATGCAGCAAGGACCAAAATGCAATGAAGAGCTTGAGTCCCAGCTTACAAATGAAACAAAGTTGAAAATTTAAGACACTTTTGCTGAGTTCCAAAAGAGTGATTTAAAAAACAATTTAGATAATTAACACATTGCTCCAAATTGAATTAAGTACCAGTGAGTTAAAAAGCAATGAATTTAATAAAAAAAATATTGCATTCCAGAACCAATGAGACTTTTATTGTAATTGTTTTCAAAATCAGTTTGGGAATTCATTCTTTTACAAAATGAATTCCATTGTCTTATGATGCTTTGACTCTACTCCTCCCCCTGCCTTGCCCCCCCCCACTCCTTAGTCGTCTTTCTCCTACCCAGATATCTACCTGCACACCAGCAGGTGCCACTGGCCTCCCTTGCCAGGAGAGGAGGGAGAAGGGGAGACAGCCACCTGGTGAGGCAATACACTTTTCCTAAAATCAAACCTCCAGTGCCTTCCTACTTTTTGATCCAATACCTGTTGCCTTCTTGATGCGTGAAGGATAAAACCAAAATCCTTGGTTCAGCTTTCAGGGCCCTCTAGAACCTGAACCTCCCCTGCCTTTTTAAGCATCACCTCCAGCTGCTTCTAACCATCTAGCATCTAACAATCCCATGCTCATTCATATTATCACACACTTGCCATATTCCTGGGACCTTCTTCCCCAACTTCTTCCTCTCTATGCTTTTCCTCCAGCTTTCTGTCCAAACAGATCCTCAGAATCACTCAAAGCTTCTCTGCCCCAATGAAACCAAATTTTGCCTCTCCCTTCCCTGCACACAAAGCTTGGATCTGTACCAGTCACCTAACAAGTAACAGCTGAGATTCAAACTCACATCTTCAAAGTCAGACTTATTTCCACCTTTTCTGACTCATAGATGGACAAAGGGGGGAAATTATCCATACCATTCTATGTGGGGGACAGGGGATGAGGAGGAGATGGGGGATGAAACTTCACCATCCTTGTTTTTTAATTAAGACACAAGCTGAAGATCTTTGGTCATTACTTAGGAAAGGGACAGTTCTCTAGCCCCCAGAGGTCACCATTCAGAGGCAGCTGAGACCTCGGGAGTGACTAGAGTCCCTTTGAGATACGGAGCATCTTTCAAGAAAGACACTGGGGTGCTTATTGGAAGGAAGAAGTGGTAAACTGAAGAAAGAGCAGAAGGTCCCAACTGGGCATTCTGACCTGGAGAGAATCATCCAAAGTGCTTCCAGGGCTGGCCATCACAGCTAGGATGGCTGTGGTGGTGGTGCCGATGTTGGAGCCCAGGGTCAGGGGGTATGCTATCTCCAGGCTGATCACTCCGATGCCCAAAGGGATGGGGGAAAGACACAGGTTCAGTCCTTGCTGGGAATGACTGAGCATGGCAAGACCAACTGTACAAATGGAGACATGGGATATATTAAAGGGGAAATAGGGGAGGAAGGGAAGACTCACCAACCAGAGGAGTGATGGCAGACGTGAACACAGAGCTGCTCTGCACAAGAAATGTAATCCCAGCTCCAACAAGAATGGCGAGGTAGCCCGTCAGCCAGGCAAAAGGAAAAGGAAAATCTGGGGGAAAGAAGAAAAGGCCCCATTTGTCCACTTGTCCTAACCAGCATTTCATATCTGATGCAACAGATCCCTCTAAAGGGCAATCCTGAAACAGTCCTTTTACTAAAATTTACTAAATTTACTCAATCATTCTAAAACTTCTAGCAGACACAGTTCAAAGGGTAACTAAAAAGCCATCAGCTGGAGGTTCCTGGGAAAGAGGAGGGTGTCTTGGGAGTTCCCAGCCAGCATCCCAAAAACTATGTTCATGGTCTTCTTGGAAGAAATCGGATGTTCGTAAAAAGTGCTGAGCCCAGTGCCCAGCACGCTAGAAAACTGCTTTTCTCTTTCCTCCATTGTTCCCACAGCTGGCTCCCAGATCCACCCAAAAAGCCCAGGTCTGCACCTCAATTGTGTTTCTTAATGAGGGGAGTAGAAGGGAGATTGGAAGAAGTCTTCAACCTTCATCAGTGTCTTAATTCGTGACAACCTAGTTAGGAAAAAGGTTCAATCAGGACTAATTGTTTTCTGCAGGCTAGGAGCGCTTCATTTTTCGGTTGGGTTGGGAGAGAGAAGGGAAGGATTTCTACATTTGCTCTATGTTTTCTAGGGGACAGGGGAAGGAATGTGTGCTGTGATTTCTTTGCTATGGGAACTCTTTAGATTGAAAAAAACTCCCTTTCCCAATGCAAGATGGAAGATTTTTCTCTAATTCATAAATTTAGAGATGTCCAGAGCTGTGGGGACCCTCTAAGACCGATGTGCTAATACAAATTCAGAACCAAAGAGATCACAGGAGTTCCCAGAGCAGCCACCTGTCATCATATTTCTCTTCCTCTTCATCACTTAACTCAGATATAGACCGTTCTACACAACACTAGGTCTTACAGAAAGTGGTTGTATTTCAGAGGTTTATAAAATTCTCCCAAGAAATATCTGAAGAGATAAGTTAAATACAAATAACATTTAGCCCTAGGACCTTGCTTTAGAGCAAGGGTCCCAAAAGATTTTATAAAAAGCCATTTTTGATTCCTAAAAAGGCTTAAAAGGTGAGGGTATGAGGGTTAACTGCCAGAAGATTTCCTACTCACACTTTGCAATGTTCTGTTTATAGGTTATGTTCATGAGGGTCCAGGTCATGTTCCCATTGGTCCAGCAGAAGCTGGGAGAGAAGCTGTTCTGGTGAGGGAACAGTAATGTTGCTTAATGTCTAAAAAACACAATAAAGAAAAAAACCTTGTAACTGAAAATGGTATTTTGGAAAACTGGATTTTACTGCACTGAAGACATGCCCCACTGGCCAATGAATCCCCACTTTCTCCCTCTTCTCTCCCCCACCTTCCCCACAATCCTTAGAAAAGACCTTCAGTCTTTGTGCTTGGTCCACGGACCATGTACTAAAACTCCAAAACCTCAGTTACTTCTGGAGGCCAGCTCAGCTGCCCTCAGACTGAGCACTGTTACCCTGGAATGAGGACCTGAGCATCAATTGTTTTAGCTCTGTCTTAGAGTAGCATTCTGCCCCATAGAGTCTGAGATAGAACTAAGGCAGGGTGACTAGAGCTTTGGTATATGGCACTAAATTTGTAGAAAACCAATAGCACTTGCAGTCCCTCAACATCACAGGGGGAAATCAAGGATTCTCTCTCCTCCACCTATTTCCTTTGAATAACTTTCTGATACTTACCACATATTTTAATGTTTTACACCAAGTCTTTATCAGGCTCTTTGTTTTTTTGCTGCCTTATTTCCTGTAGCAATTACATTTATGATTTTTTTATCCAGCTGGAAAAGCAACAGAAATGAGGAAAAGAGTTAGCCTGTTCCTCACCAATAATTTGTGACTGAAAAGCTAATTAGTTACTCTCCTAGGGGCTCCACTGTACAGAAGAGAAAACCCGGATGTGTGTAAAAGGGAGACACAGATTGATCTCATATCCCAAGGACCTCCTTTCTACTTCCATGGCTGATTTTGCCTCATATGCTTGACCAAGATCAGGCCAGATAGATCTTTTTGCCCTATTCTAGGGGACCCAGTTCCACCAGCTCCTTGAAGCCTTGAAGGTACTCCCATTTGATCATCATATCCCCCAGTGCCTGGTCCACAGTAGGGAATTAATAAATGCTTTTTGGTCAAAAGGCATCCCTTGAGAAAGGGCTCCACTTTGGCCAGAAGAATAGCAAAACATATGAGGAATCAAAATGGTTTTGCTGGAGACAGGCACATCACACTGATCGAAAGGGTAAAGATAACACATCGGCCAACAAAACAGGCATTGGGCCCCAAATGGCAGAAAGGGGGTATTGAAGAACACACCTGCCAATGTGGAGGGCCAAGCAAGCTCCTTAGCTCCCTCAAATAAAATGGAGTCACACCAAGGAAAGAAATGTCTAAGTAGCGCTTCAGATTGGGGGAAGAAACTTGAAACTCTGTTTCCATGGGAACCTAGTCCACTACTGGTACCATTTCAGCCTGAATTTAAAATCAGGGTGAGGCTTGATGCCCACCTGGACAATGAGTTTTGTGAAAGGATTTGTGATGACTTTCAGGAGTTCAGGGGCATTTTCCCCACTCTTGATATTAAAGGTTTTTACAATGATATTGGTGAGGTGGTAAAGGTAGCCTTTGATCACCTCCATGGGCAGTAGCACCAGCTCCTCCTTCTCCATCACCAAAAGCCTTGAGATGGAGAAAAAAAGAAAAAAGAAAGATCCCTCAGATACCCTCAACTTAGTTTAACCCATTTGCTTAAATGGTCTACTGGGGCGTGGTCACTGAGCAGGCTGGAGCTTCTTGGAGCCACAGATGAGTTAGATGAATCCGATGGACACCAAACACGGAATTTATTGTCATTCAGTTGTCCAACTCTTTACGAGCCCATTTGGGGTTTTCTTGGCAAAGACATTGGAGTAGCTTTCCATTTCCCGGTCCAGCTCATCTCACAGATTTTACTAAGACAAAAATGGTTAAATGATTCGCCCAAATGACTATTCAACTAGAAAGTGTCTGAGGCCAGAGGTCTAGCTACTGGGACACCCATCTACTGCTCCAAAGGTCAAAAACAGACCTGAAAAGAGTTCAGTATCCTCACAACAGAGGTACTTGACTTCCCTGAACACCTGTACAGATATCTATAGATCTCTCACACTATATTTATAACCTCCCACACTAGATTGTAAGTTCCTTAATGGTAACAGCCTTTGATATACTGCAAAACACATAGCAGAGATCTTTGTACATAGGAGCTGCTCAGTAATTATAATGAAGACTAAATGAATGATCGAACTAATCCCCACCTAGAAGGACAGTATATATCACTTTGAGGAAATGTGTTTCAAGAACTTCATCACAAGCATCTAAAGTAGATATAAAAAAGAGCATCAAGGGGCAACTGTGTGGCATGGTGGATAGAGCCCCAGCCCTGAAGTCAGAAGGACCTGGATTTGAAGTCAGGTTAAGTGCTCTCAAACACTTAACACTTCTTAGCTATGTGATCCAGGGCAAGTCACTTAACCCCAATTGCCTCAGGGGGAAAAAAGCATCAAATAGTAAATAATCCATGAATCTTGTAATTATTACTAGTCACAATAAGCCAATCATATGAAAAGTAAAGTAGCCAGCTATTTTATTTTGAGGCAAGATATTAGATCTTCTACCACTATTTTTCTTCTTGCACATAGGTTCTCTGTCACACATACACACAAAGCAAAAACTCATTGTAAATGGTTATCCAGAAAACATGGACTTTGTTTCTGCTTTAATACGTCTCTACAATAATTTGCAAGCTTCATTCCTTTATTGGTAGTTTTGTTCAAACTTTATTAGTAAAGTTTTTTGTAATTTTTTTATTGGTTGTCTGTCCTATAAAAGGTTCCACATGTTTATCAATTGTTTAAGAATATATACATGGTGCAATATTGAGGCAGCTATTTTTTAAATGCTTGAATATTTGTGTATATAAAGTTGTGATTTACTTTATCTCCTCTTGATCATCAGACACATTGTGTTTGAAATATAATTTTAAAGTTTTCTGGAGTTTCATTTCATGTAATAAATTTTCATAACATATATTATTTTTGGAATCCAAAAGCTTGAAGTGTATATTTAGAATATATACTATATAATTTTATCAATAAAGATGAATGATAAAAAAAAGAACACAGTTTTATTCTATACTATAACACAGGTGTTTCTCATAATCTTGAAAATTTTTCTAGAAATTTTTATTTATTCAAAATAGCTCGATTACAAGAAGGAAGCCTAAAAAAAGTGGAGTAAGTAAATGTCATCCATATCCAGAGAAACAACCATGGACACTGTATTTGGATTGAATTTTTTCATATTATTTTCACATTTTTGTTTGTTTCTTTGCCTTTTCCTTTTCATGGTTTTTTCTCTCTGTGTGATATTTTTTGTACAATGTTACAAATATAAAAATATATTTGGCAGTATTATAATGTAAACAAAAAAGAAAGAAAGAAAGAAAGAGTTGGCTAAGGACTTTTCCCATGTGACACATTCTACTAAACAAAAAGAATGATGGCAGTGATTGCTGAAAAAAATTTTTTAATAAAATTACTGTAAACATGAAAAAATTTATAATATATAATACAGGTGTTCTTGCTTATATTGACTACAGATTTAGATAAAGATATTTTATAATTAAATATTTCTTTCCAAAGGTTAACAATACAAAATCAGAATCATACAGGTTATTCAGTAAAAAACTGTACAATTCGCTGACTATACATCTGTTAAGGGAGATTTATATACAGCGGAAGATCAGGATAAGACACTGTATGAACTCAAATGGGGTGACATGGGATTTGAAGAACAGGCTACTTGTTCTTCCTCAGTCCAGGTGCCTCTTTTCTACATATTCTTTGGAAATGGGAAATTGTTGGGAGAGACCAGTTAGCTGGAATTAGATGGGAGGGAATGAGTAGGAATCAGGGAGAAGAAAGGCATGTATTTGGCATACTGAATGTAAAGAGTGGTCTCCCTTATAAAGAGGCAAATCGAAGACTTCTGAGCTGCCAGAATAATGCAAGGGTTCCCCCATCCTTCCTGGTCTTCTTAGCTTTCCTCCTGTGTCCGGATCCCTGGCTTGGAATTCCATAGTTGTTTCTGTGGTTTCCTCGTGTCTCTCATGGACCCGGAGGGGGATTTTACTTGAGTTTTCCTGATCTTCATCCATTTCTGGATATTCCTTGCATCTCCTGCAGCATCTGGTCAGCCTGCAGCATGACCAGCAGCCAGCGATGCAATAGCAGCAGCAGCTGAACATCTGGGACCAGTTGAATCGGCAGCAGCTGCATGTCAGGAGGGACACCAGCCCATCCCAGGGCTTAAGGGAGCGCATCCACAAGGGCAAGAAGTCCCAGGTTTTCAGCGTGTCAGGGAGAACTTGAGGGCAGTGAGCTTGGAGGACACAAATCACCAAGATCACCACCAACAGAAATAGGATGGGTGCCCCTATGCCCACCAGCACAGTCCAACCTGCCAGAGAAAGGCCAAGCACTGTCACTGGGGCTAGGAAAAAGCAGATGATCAGGTAGAAGATGGCGAACCAACGGTAGGTGGCCGTGATATTCCCCAGGCCCCTGGCAAGACGGATCGGCAGGCGCATGAACGGGACTGGGTACCACAGAAGAACTCCAGACAAGTTGAAGAAGAAATGGCACAGGGCAATCTGAAATCAAAAGGAGTAAACACGATGAAATCCATGGAGACATACTGGGAGCCAATAAGGGAGAGGGAAGGGAAATCAGGAGGCAGGGGGTGGGGAGAAGGGATGGGAAAGATCAGAGGCCCCACAGAAATTATCCATGACTATTGTCACTGTGGGCTCATTGATTTAGGAGCCAGGAGGGACAGCAGCAGTCAGCTGGACCAGTTTATTCAGTTTTGCAAGAATATGGCTGGATGTTATGGGGGCTGTGACCCAGAGAGTATTGGACCCGAAGCCAGGAAGACTTGAGGTGGAAGCCTCTCTCACCCTAACCATGGTCATCTGAAGTCATCAATAGAGCCTTCATTCCCTGGGTTACTGTGGACATCCAATGAGATCATAGTGTCAAGAGCTTTGGAACCTTTCATGCACCCTACAGGTAAGAGTCCTATTGTGGTCTTGTGGAAAGAACAAGTCTGAAGATCTAGCTACAATCTAAGTCAACAAGCATTGATTAAGTGCTTCTTGGATGCAAAGCACCATGTAAAGAAAAAGCTCCTGCCTCAAATCAGCTTACATTCTGCTCTTGGAAGTCCTACATACATGACTTTGACCTTCAGCAAAACCCTTGTGCTATCTACAAAAGGAGAACCAGATGAACTCAAAGACCCTTCCAACCTTTAAGACCTCTGGAAATGGGCCTTTTGCAAAGGGCCATGCAGCTAAAACCAAAATGCAAGGAAGAGCTTGAGTCCCAGCTTACAAATCAAATCAAGTTGACAATTTCAGTCACTTTTGTTGAGTTCCAAAAGAGTGATTTCAAAAACAATTTAGATAATTAAATTGAATTAATTACCAGTGAGTTAAAAAGCAATGAATTTAATAAAAAAAAAAAATATTGCATTTCAGAACCAAGGAGACTTTTCTTCTAATTGTTTTCAAAATCAGTTTTGGATTTCATTCTTTTACAAAATGAATTCCACTGTGTTATGATGTTTTGATTCTACTCTTTTGTTACCCTCCCTCTTCTTTTGTCACCTTCTCCTACCCAGACATTCCCTGGCCTGCCTGCACACCAGCAGGTGCCGCTGGCCTCCCTTGCCAGGAGAGGAGGGGAGAAGGGGAGACAGCTACCTAGTAAGGCAATATTCACCCTGGAGAATGCTAAGGGCTCCTCCATCCTGCATGTCTGGGCTGCAAAGTTCTACCTTGACCCCTTTCCCCTTGGTTTTCATGGGATCACTCCCTGAGTCCTTCTGCAGGATCTCTTGTGTTCATCCCCTCCTATCCATTCCTAATGACATCACCAGATTTTTGTTTTTTTGTGATCTGCAAAATAATGCTGCTTTTCCTCTGGTAAATACAATTTGGGTGATGGTGGGCAAGTCACTTAATCTCAAATTTTCTTATTTACAAAATGAGGGGAGGCTGGACAGGCTCGTTTCTGAAAGCTCTTCCATCTCCAGATCTCTGCATCCTCCATCAAATGCACCTCCACTGCGGTCTTACCTTTAAATTCAATACCTGTTGCCTTCCTGATGCAGGAAGGATAAAACCAAAATTCTTGGTTCAGCTTTCAGGGCCCTCTAGAACCTGATCCTCACCTGCCTTTTTAAGCATCATCTCCAGTTGCTTCTAACCATCTAGTATCTAACAATCCCATCCACATCATTCATATTATCACTACTCCACGTTCACTGGAATCTCCAAAGATGCTCATTTACTTGCCATATTCCCAGGACCTTTATTCCCCAACTTCCTCCTCTCATGTTGGGAGCCACAATCTCTATGCGGATTGGCAAAGCCCACCACTGAGATCAGATGTGCACAGCATTCATGCAGGACCAACATTTCCTTCTATGTTTCTGATTAGTGGATGACTATTTCTTATGTTATTTATGATTAGCTTGATTACAGCACTAAACATTATCTAAAAAAAATCTGGTGCCAAGGGGAATTTGGGCAAGTTAACTAGAACTGATTCCGCATGCATATTTCTGTCCTGATAAAACTAATCTCTCACTGAGACAAATGATAAAGGAGAGAACACTATGGAAAGCATTGTCACTATGGGAGAGAATCCAAAGGTCCAGGAAATAATGGTGTTTACCTCTTTAGACTCAGAAAAGATCAGTATATCTAGGAACCAAAAGATGGCTAAAGTATAACTAGAATTGCCCTAAATGCCTATGTATGGCTCCCAGTCAGGGAAACAGAGGAATCAAACCATCCATAGAATTGACAGAGGACATAAGTAAAATAACAAAATTCACTGACATTTAACCTTGTATAGCATTTACCTTTCATTATTGGCTTCGTGCAATATAATCAATAATTAACACTTAACCATAAAAAACTTACTCAAATATTAAATGTCAAATATAGTAACATATAAAGGTCAATAAGTGGGACACATGTCTGGAGACTATGTTGACCGAAAGAAAAGCATGTGATCATGATAGAGTATAAAAATAATGCCTGAAGGAGTCTGAGAGAAGTGGAAACATCACTTCCATCAGTTCCTCACTCAAATTACCCCATGACTCCTATATTCCTTTGACGCCAATCCTGTTCCTCCTACTCAGCTCCCAGGATCCCCTGCAGTGGCTGGAACCCTACACTTTCAGAATGCTTTTCCTCCAGCTTTCTGCCCAAACGGATCCTCAGAATCACTCAAAGCTTCTCTGCCTACATGAAACAAAAGGTCGCCTCTCTTCCCCTGCACACAAAGCTTGGATCTAGACCAGTCACCTAGCAAGTAACAGCTGAGATTCAAATTCAAATCTTCAAAGTCAGAATTATTTTCTCCTTTTCTGACTCATAGGTGGGCAAAGGGGGGAAGTTATCCATACCATTTTATGTAGAGGACAGGGGATGAGGAAGAGATGGGGGATGAAACTTCACTATCCCCATTTTTTTTATTAAGACACAAGCTGAAGATCTCTGGTCAGTACTTAGGAAAGGGACGGTTCTCTAGCCCCCAAGTCACCATTCGGAGGCAGCTGAGACCTCGGCAGTAACCAATGTCCCTTTGGACATCTTTCAAGAATGACACTGGGGTGCTTATTGGAAGGAAGGAGTGGTAAGCTGAGGAAAGAGCAGAAGGTCCCAACTGGGCATTCTGACCTGGAGGGAATCTTCCAAAGTGCTTCCAGGGCTGGCCAGAGCAGCCAGGATGGCTGTGGTGGTGGTGCCGATGTTAGAGCCCAGGGTCAGGGGGTACGCTCTCTCCAGGCTGATCACTCCGATGCCTAAGAAGAAGGGGAAGACAAAGGTTCAGTCCTGGCTGGGAATGACTCAGCATGGCAAGACCAACTGTACAAATGGAGACATGGGATATGTGAAAGGGGAAATGGGGGAGGAAGGGAGGACTCACCAACCAGAGGAGTGATGGCAGACGTGAACACAGAGCTGCTCTGCACAATAAAGGTCATCCCAGCTCCAACAAGAATGGCGAGGTAGCCCGTCAGCCAGGCAAAAGGAAAAGGAAAATCTGGGGGAAAGAAGAAAAGGCTCCGTTTGCCCACTTGTCCTGGCCAACATTTCATATCTGATGCAATAGATCCCTCTAAAGAACAATCCTGAAATAGTCCTTTTACTAAAAACTCCTTCTAAATCTTCTAGCAGACACAGTTCAAAAGGTAACTAAAAAGCCGTCAGCAGGAGGTACCCGGGGAAGAGGAGGATGTCTTGGGAGTTCTCAGCCAGCATCCGAAAAACTATGTTCATGCTCTTCTTGGAAAAAATCGGATGTTCGTAAAAAGTGCTGAGCCTAGTGCCTACCACACTAGAAAAATGCTTTTCTTTCCTCCATTGTTGCCACAGCTGGCACCCAGATCCACCCAAATGCCCAGGTCTGTGCCTCAATTGTGTTGATTAATAAGGGGAGTAGAAGGGAGATTAGAAGAAGTCTTCAACCTTCATCAGTGTCTTAACTCATGACAACCCAGCTTGGGAAGGGGTTCAATCAGGACTAATTGTTTTCTGCAGGCTAGGGGCTCTCAATATTTTGTTTGCATTAAGAGAGAGATGAAGGATTTCTGCATTTGCCAAACTCCAACTATGGACCAGATATTATAAGGCTACAGATTTGACAAATCTCTATTTGATCTATACCAAAAAAAAATTGTGGAGGTAGATTCTATCTTCATCCTAACAATTGAGGAAAGTGAGGTAAACTGAAGTAAATTAATTTCCCTGTGGGTTTTGAATTCATATTCCTGACTCTAAGCCGAGCATTCTAACCACTGTGTTATCTTGTATAGTCAGCCTATATCTTCTTCGCTAATAATAACTCTTCCATAATTTTATTAATTACTTTGATTATTTTTAGGATTTTAATGAGAATAACTGATTGTTTTTGCTGAGCAGAGATGGCCACGAGAGGCATTCTCTGCCCACTAGTTTCCTTTTCCTTGACATTTTTCTTCTGTGTCTGTATAAAACAGGTGGGCGATGGAGCAGTTTGGGAGTATCTTCCCTGGCCAAGTGTTTAGAACAGTGAAATATCTACAACCCTTTAGTATTTACAATGTCCTTATCAGAAACAATATATGGATGGTTTTTTTTGTTTACAAATTTTTTCTATTTTTTATCAGATCATAGAATCTTCAAGCTTAAACACAGAAAAGTGGAGGACCAGTGAAAGGCCCAGGGAGGGGAGAAATTCTACCTGTATTGATGGTCTTCTTAATCACTGCAGCAATTTGTCCCTTGAGCATAGAGTTCAGGACCTTGACAATCAGGATCAAACAGGTGCACAGCACCAGCAAGGAGAGGGCCAGAAGAATGAGCCCAATGCTCAGATCAGAGAGACTGACATCCACAAATGCGTGTTTGCCTGCGGGAACCAGAGCAGCCACCTGTCAATATCTTTCCATTCCTCTTCATCACGTAACCCAGATACAGAGCGTTCTACATGGCATTAGCTCTTACAGAAAGTGTTTGTTATTCAGAGGTTAATACATCCCCCGCCCCCCAGCCGAAAAAAGATCTCGGGAGATATTTAAATTAAATACATATAGCATGTAGTCCTGGGACCTTGCTTTAGAGCAAAGGTGCCAAACAGATTTTATAAAAGCCATTTTTGATTCCTAAAAAGGCTTATAAGATGAGGGTATGAGGGTTAACTGCCAGAAGATTTCCTACTCACACTTTGCAATGTTCTGTTTATAGGTTGTGTTCATGAGGGTCCAGGTCGTGTTCCCATTGGTCCAGCAGAAGCTGGGAGAGGTACAATTTTCTGGTGAGGGAACGGTGACGTTGCTTAACGTCTAAAAGACACAATAAAGGAAAAAAAAAAACCTTGTTACTGAAAATGGTATTTTGAGAAATTGGATTTTACTGCACTGAAGACATGCCCCACTGGCCAATGAATCCCCACTTTCTCCCTCTTCTCTTCCCCACCTTCCCCACAATCCTTAGAAAAAACCTTCAGTTTTTGTGCTTGGTCCATGGACCATGTACTAAAACTCAGAATAGGGGCTACTTCTGGAGGCCAGTTGAGCTGCCTCAGACTGAGCGCTGTTAGCCTGAAATGGGGACCTGAGCATCAATTGTTTTAGCTCTGTCTTAGAGTAGCATTCTGCCTCAGAGAGTCTGAGGTAGAACTAATCCAGGGTGACTAGAGCTTTGGCATACGGTGCTAAATTTATAGAAAAGCAATAGCATTTGCAGTCCTTCAGCATCACAAGGGAAACTAAGGATTCTCACTCCTCCACCTATTGCCTTTGAATAATTTTCTGATACTTACCACATATTTTAATGTTTTGCACCAAGTCTTTATCAAGCTCCTGTTTTGGGCTACTTCATTTCCTGTAGCAATTTCATTTATGATTTTTTTATCCAGCTGGAAAAGCAACAGAAATGAGGAAAAGAGTTAGCCTGTTCCTCACCAATAATTTGTGACTGAAAAGCTAATTACTCTCCTAGGGGCTCCTGTATATAGAAGAGAAAACCAGGATGTGTGTAAAAGGGAGACACAGATCGGTCTCGTTTCCCCGAGGACCTCACTTCCACTTGCACAGGTGACTTTGCCTCATCTTAGCTTGACCAGCATCAGGCCAGATAGACCCTTTTCCCCTATTCTAGGGGACCCAGTTCTACCAGCTCCTTGAAGCCTTGAAGGGGCTTCCATTTGGTCATCATATCTCCCAGTGCCTGTTCCTTGGTAGGGGATTAATAAATGCTTTTTGGTCAGGAGGCCTCCCTTGGGGAAAAGCTCCACTTTGGCCAGAAGAATAGCAAAAGATAACACATCGGCCAACAAAACAGTCATCAGGCCCCAATGCCAGGGCATGCTGAAGAACACATCTGCCAACATGGAGGGCCAAGCAAGCTCCTTAGCTCCTTACATTCCCTCAAATAAAATGAAGTCACAGCAAGGAAAGGAATGTCTAACTAGCACTACAGATTGGAGAAAGAGACTTTGAATTCTGCTTCCAAGGGAACCCAGTCCACCACTGGTACACTTTCAGCCTCAATTTAAAAATCGGAGGAAGTCTTGATGCCCACCTGGACAATGAGTTTCGTGAAGGGATCTGTGATGACTTTCAGGAGTTTAGGGGCATTTTCCCCACTCTTGATATTAAAGGTTTTCACGATGGCATCGGTGAGGTGGTAGAGGTAGCCTGTGATCACCTCCATGGGCAGCAGCACCAGCACTGACAACCAGTTAAAGAAATCGTGGACGGTCGCTCCAGCAAAAGCCCTAAAATAGGGAGAAAACCCAAAGCAATTAATGTGATGGTATTGTCTTCTCACTCTCATTAAGACCCTACTATGTGCACAATGAGAAAGCATGGTGTGGATATAATGAGAAAGACTTGCTTGAAAGTTAGGAAGATCTGTTTCGGGTCTCCTAGTGATAGGTCCATGAGCAAGTCACTTAATACTTTCAGTGACCCAACCCACTTGTAGAGTTGCCCAAACAGCTTCAACACTGGTGGGTTCCCATAGTGGTAATTTCCCCATCAAATGGGGGGAAGTGGAAAAAAATAGACTTTGATCTGTACTCAGAGTTTACCAGTTCATTTTCTGGCCATGGACAACATTTTTCATCATGAGTCCTCTGGAACTGTCCAAAGGGGCATTGTCTTGAATCATGGTACTGATCACACTAGCAAAGTCTTTCATGGTTAATTATCCTTATGGCATTGTTGTAACTGTACACAATGATCTCTCAGTTCTTATTTCACTTTAGATTAACTCACGAAGGACTTTCCATAGGTTTTGTTTTTGTTGTGTTTTTTTTTTCACATTGAAATTACCCACCTCCCATCCTTTCTTATGGCATAATAGTATTCCATCAAACATAGTGTCTGAGGCCAGATTTTAATTATTCTTCCTAGTCCTAGCATTGTAGTATTGCAGCAAAATGAGATCATTATCAATTTAAGATTATTTATGACTCAGCTGAATTATTTGAACTGCTCTGAGTACATAGTTATTCCACACTCTAAAAGAACCATTGGAAGAGCTAGATCAGTATCTAGAGCAAAGTAAACTTTATTAAATATAGTTACTGTAGTGATGAAAAAATATGACTAGCAAACAAGTAAAAAAGCTTCCTACCTTCGGAATTCATTTCTGTCTCCAGCCTGCATGAAGGCCACGATAGTATTGGTCACTGAAGTCCCAATATTGGCTCCCATGATAATGGGAATGGCTGCCTTTACTGTCAACACTGTCAAAGGAAAAAGGGAAATGAAAAAAAAAATTAGGGAAATTCACAGGAAAAAAGCTTCAACAAACTAAGGGATCAGCTTAATAAAAAGTTAGGAAAGCTATGAAGTCCAACCATGACCAAGAAGAGGAATCCTTTCTACAAGGTTTCCAACCAGTCAGTCATCCAAGCTTTGTCTGAAGATCTGAGTGGGGAAGAACAAGTCACTACAGCTGCAACCAGGTGCCCACAACTCTAAGTGGGGCAGGGCAACTAGAGCTTTCCCCATAGCAAGGAAGCTAGACCACTGGCAGCAATATTGGGCTGTGTGGGCATTGCTCTGATGGTAGCGGTAGCAACAGCTCCATCCCAAGATTGGAAGGATGGAAAAATCAGAGAGATGATGACCCCAGGACACATAAGGAACAATTTCACGATTCTAAAACTTGGAATGAAGTTCTCTCAAGAGATCCAGGTTGACACAGACACTGGGGCATTGGGGGAGAAGGAACCTGATGACTCACATGAAGAGGATACCAGGCTGACAACGATGGACGTAGATGTGCTGGAACTCTGGACCAGGACTGTCACAAGCACGCCAATCATCAAGCCAGCCACAGGGTTGTTCAACACTGAACCCTCATGGAAAATCTTCCCAGCCATTTTTCCTGCAAAGACAATGGAAAATTTAAAATTATGAATGGCCATTGTGGGACTGCTGAGCAACAGACCAAAGGCAGAGGCCACTGTGTGGGAAGGAGGAGTAAAGAACAGTCATTGGCTGCTGAGAAAGGCAATGTGGCAGAGGACAGTGAGGACTGAATTTGTTTGACATACAAATGATCTATAAATGCTTATTCGCTTTCCCAATATGGCTCATTTAAACCATATGTATTATAAGATCTGAAGTCCTTTTTCTTTTGAAGGGGGGAGGCATGTTATGTCCTCCCAGTAAACTTCCTGAGATTTGAAATGGGTCTTGCATTTCCCTTATGCTCCCTTCCTATCCCAGAACACAGAAGTAATACAGCCTACCCATGGAATAGAGAATAAAGTCAATTGTTTAGATTGTTGGAATAATAAAACACAAATTGCACATCGACCCACTAATGACAACAATTTAGAGAACATACTAAGCCAGGTTAGAGATTACACACAAACACACACACACACACACACACACACACATGCACAAACATGCACAAACAGCACGGTTTTTTCATTCAAACAAACAAGCACCTTTTGTTTTTAGATTAAATGGGAAAATCTGTGGAGAGAATGTAGGGAAGAGTGGGATAAGGAAGCTCCAAGGCAGGCCGATTTGGACAAGAATGACCTCCTTTTTCCTCTTTGCTTTCCTGGTGCAAATTTAACTTCTCACTTTACCCATTTGAAACCACTTCTGTTTCCAACACAACATCTAACATCCACATATGCATCTAACACAGATGCTAGTCTCTGAAGCCAAAGTTTCAGACATCAATAGAGGGATACAGAGGGTCCCCCTCAACACAAAACTTTAATCTGATGACCTAAGGTTCTTATCTACCATCAGATTCCTTCACAAAAATTTTTGATCCCTAATCCCTAAACTGTCTCTCTTCCAAAGACTAGAGTGTAAATAGGGAAGAGAGAGGAGAGAAGGGAAGAAAGAATGGAGGAGTATGCATGTCTCTGGAGTGGATGAAAAGATGAAACATCTTGGCTAGGAATAGTTTAAGAAAGGGGAGATTACTTGGGTTGAGTTGGCCAGTTGATTGGCTAGACGCTGAAACAAAATCAACTCTGAAGCGACAAAACCCATCCAGAAGCTTTTGATCCCTTCTGATATTGCTTCGCATACCTCCAACCAGCTGGAAAGCGCTGCCGAGAACATCCAAAGAACATACAAAGAAGTAGAGAAATCCCAGGAGGAGGATCCCTTTTCCGAACCCTCTGAAGACAGCAATTATTTTCCCTGTGGTGTCTCTCTCTGCAAAACAAAGAGCAAGTGAATAAGCCTTTATTAAACACCTTCTATGTGCCATCCCCTGTGCTAAGGGCTATACAAATATTGCTTTATTTATTGTATGCATGTATGTATAGCTTGCTCTTGTGCAGGTGCACACACACACACACACACACACACATAGGATCTGGCATTTTCTGGAATTGTGTCTGATCTGTTTCTAGCCGGGAGAAGGCAGGCTGGGGTTTTGCTTAGGTAAAGAATCTTTTGGCCCCCAAATGTTCCCAATGACGCTAGCCAGCCCTGGAAGGTTCAGCCCTGGAAGGTTCAGCCCTTAGCTGCCGTTAGTCCTGCCCCAGCTCTTCTCTATAGCCCAACAATGGTACCTGCCTCATCTTCCTGAGTTCAAATCAAATCTCAGATGCTTACTAGTTGTATGACCCTGGGCAAATCAATTCTTGCCTCATTTCCTTATCTATAAACAGGGTCACAACAGAAGAAAAGGGCAAAGCATTCTAGTCTCTCTGAGGGGAAAACTGCAGAGAGAACTGAACAATAACAGAAGGGGAGCTGGCGTTACCTGACCACTTGATCCCCGAGTCCCTAAATTCGGGAACATTCTGCAGCTCTTGCTCTATCACTGAGTCTTCAGTCTCTGGCCCTTCCATCAACGCAATTTCACAAAAAGATGACAGACGTTCTATCTTACTTATAGGAGAACGGGCATCATCTGCCAAAGAAAGTAAAAAACCATCAGGAATAAGGTCCATTTCCCCAGGAGAGGAGTGGAAGATGGCAATGCCATGAGAGAACAGTACTTACTGCTGGGGCTTCCTTTATCTTCCTGTATTTTGTCCAGATATAGTGAATCTTCAGTGCTTTTCTTAGGATCAAAGGGGGAGTTTTCCAACTGAGATAGAGGTGGAGTTGCCATAGTCTGAATAATGAAATTTAAAACAAAATATGCATCAACTAGATTTTACATCACTATTGAACTCGGGATAATTATTCACACAACAATAGCACCAACAAAACCAAAACCAAAAAATAAGTTTTAGAACTCATTAAAAAACAACAATTAGTGAGAATGGCAGCCAGGAGGCTCAGTGGATAGAGCACTAGCCCTGAAGTCAAGACCACCTGTGTTCAAATCTGACCTCTGACACTTAACACTTCCTATTTGTGTGACCCTAGCCTCAGTCCCAATTGCCTCAGTGAGGGAAAAAATGGAGAGTCATAGAGCTGTCACTTTTCAGTAGCTATGGGGTAATGATGTGGGCCAGGAGTCAGGCCCAATGTCAAGACCTAAGAATCAAAAGCTGAAATTTAGCGATTAGTGAAATCTAATTAGTGAAAACTGATTAGTGAAAATTGATTAGTGAAAACCCCAATTGCCTCAGGGGAAAAAAAGAAAGCTAGTGATTTAAAAAAGGAGGTAGGTAAGTGACCTAGTGGATTGAATATTAAGCCTGGAGTCAGGAAGCCAACTTCCTGAATTCAAATGTAGCTCAGACACTAGCTTTGTGACTCTAGGCAAGTCACTTAATCCTGTTTGTCTCAGTTTCCTCATCAGTAAATTGAGCTAGAAAAAAGAAATAGTACCCCGCCCTGAAGTGTTTTTCCACAAGATCCACAAATGGGATGGAAAAAAAGGATCAGATATGACAGGAAACGACTGAGCTAAAATTTTTAAACCTTCCTTTGTATTCCCCAGAAATGCGAAGATACCCCCTACATCCTCGGCCTGCAGGACCTTTCCAAGAGATAGAGCTTAATAGAGAAGAAAAAAAGCAGAAAGAACGTTTGGGATAACTGTTAAAGAAAGAAAAGCTTGGTCCTACACCCCCGGTCTCCCGTAGTAATCGGTCCTATCCTTTCTGCCCGGCCAAAGGCCTGCAGGTATGGTCGAGGCTGGCTGGGGTCAGCGGAAGGAGAGCGCCAAATCCGGCCCGTTCGGGCTCAGGCCTCCCAGCCCAAGCTTACCTGCGGTCGGTGGGATCTCTGTCCACGGTGCTTAAAGCGGATCCGATGTGCGCTGGGAAGGGAGCGGGCTTCGCGCAGGGTAGGGCGGGCAGTGTGGACCGGCAACCCAGGGAAGGGGCCCACGGGCTCTCACGCTCTCGTTCTCGTTCTCGGACACCAGGGTCCCTTCTCTTTCCAATGCTTAGCCCGACCAGCGGAGTCGTGAGCCCGATCAGGCCACTGAGAGCTGTGGAGACCTCGGTGCGCTTCGTGGCCTCCCGACTCTCCACGGAGGTCCAGGAACGTTCCTTCGGAAGAAGGAAAAGCGACTCCAAGGGAGCTTCTTCTGCTGCTCTGGCCTGATCCACTTGGAGGGCCACTTTTTATAGCCCGATTCGGAAAGGAATGGGTGGGAGAGCTGGCTAATTAGGGCCCTCTGGACAAAAGCCAAGACTGTTTACCGCCTCAGGCTCGTGTTCTCACCTCGGAGAACTTCAGACCAACAATCAGCGCATTGCCAAGTGAACGTTTTCCTCCGGTTCTGATTCATTTTGCAGAAATAAATGCAAACTGGAGAGAAGCAGATCAGTAGGGTCCAGTAGATTTAAAAGTTTATTTGTAATGAGGTTCCATTGGTCTTTATGTGGATTTCAATCTATCATTTGAAAACTTTTGGCTGATTACTTGGTTCACCCTTCACTTTGGTATCTTTTTAACTCAGGGCACATCATTGAACTTCCTTGTGGCCTAGACCATTCTCTAACTATCCAAGTTGAGGAGGTGTCAACTAGCATTGGTTGGCAAGTCCTTCATCCTCAATTCCCTTTATTGATGAGTTC
The DNA here is from genome assembly GCF_016432865.1 of Antechinus flavipes. Taxonomy (NCBI): domain Eukaryota; kingdom Metazoa; phylum Chordata; class Mammalia; order Dasyuromorphia; family Dasyuridae; genus Antechinus; species Antechinus flavipes. Next base: position 16,114,647 of record NC_067403.1, on the reverse strand, counting down.
ACAGGTCTAGTCCCCAAAATAGCTTTCCGAACAAACAAAACAAAAACAGACTAGGAAAAGAAATGCTGGACCTAGATAGCAAACTATATCAGATTGCTTGTCATTTTGGAGAAGGGGGAGGGAGAGAAATGTGTAGCACAAAATCTTATAAAAGTGAATGTCGAAAATTATTTCTACATGTCGTTGAAAAAAATAAAATACTATGGGGGAGAAGAGGGTTGGAGAGGGAATCAAGAGTTGCAACAGAAATATCTTCCTAGCTTCTAGGGGACTTCTTTTATATGTACTAATTCCCTACCCACCGACTTCCCAGCTCAGAGCTGCTGCTGGGATTGCTGGCATTATCTATGACTAACAGGCCAATTCCTCTTTTACTTCAGGCCACAAGTCTGAAAGGACCAAACTCTCATGGCCAGGAGAGGATTCCCTTCTCTTCAAGGAGTTGCAGGACCAATCTATCATCTTCCAATCCTGGAGGGAATCCCCAGTGATAAACCAGAGAGACTTCATTGGGCCAGATCTGCACCCACTGTCTTTCCAGATTGTTACTCCAGACCAGGAAATATAGACTCCAACGATCAAATGGACAGTGGTGACATTGGCTCAATTAGTGAAAAGAACCTATCCAGCAAATTGTAGATCATAGTTTGAGATTGAGGAGAGAATTTGATTGAGTCCTATTATTGTTCTATTGGAAGACTTGACTTCTAGTAATTATCTAATACTTGTCTTAACAATTCAGCAAAAATTTCAGACAGAAATTGAGGGGAAGGAAGGATGAGTATGTGAGGTGAAGTGTCAACTAACTAATCAATCAACAACCTTTCCTTTAAACACCATCCTTTTCAGATGGGAAATCATTTTTCTTCATTTATCAATCAATTATCATTCTTTTAGTACTGTATGTTAACTAAGTTAAACTAAGGAATATAGATGTGCTGTTTTTTATTCTTGTACAAAGTCTTTGAAAGCTCAGTTCAAAATGGTCTTTTACTGGAAGCTTTTCTTGAAAAGCTTCTCTCTCTCTCTCCCCTCCCTCCATCTCTATCTCTCCCAGACATGAATCTCTAACAAGGTACAAATACTATTATTAGGAAAATCTAGGTGGTGCACCATATATAATGTAGGCTTGGAGTAAGGAAGATTATCTTTCCGAGCTCAAATCTAACCTCAGACACATAATAGCTTAGGATTCTGATTTCCTCAGTTCCTTATCTATAAAATGAGCTGGAGAAGGAAATGGCAAACCATTCTAGGATCTTTACCAAGGAAACCCCAGATCGAGTTATAAAGTGTTGGGCATGACTGTACAGAAACAATATTATTGGCAGAGTAAAAGGAAATATGAACTTTGAGGTTCCCTGTGAAATGGTAGAATGAACACTGGATCTAAAGTTAGAGCACTTGATCCTAACTTTGTGACTTTGGGGAACAGTTACAGCTAACAGGTATACAGCATTTACTATGTTCCAGAAACTGATAACCACTTTACAAACATTATCTCATTGGTGGATGCTATTATTATTCTCATTTTACACACAAGGAAACTTAGACTAAGAGATTTGCCCAGATTTACATAACTAAAAAATATCTTAGGTAGGATTTGGATTCCAAGCATGATGCCTTATCCATTACACCACCTAGCTGTCAAATTAGGAGGTCACTTAATCCCTGAGTCTCAGTTTCCTAATCGGTAAAAAAGGAAGAATTTGGACTAGAGGATTTCTGATATCACTAATGGCTCTCCATCAGTTTTTTTTAAAATAAGTTTTTATTGATAGAACGCATGCCAGGGTAAATTTTTACAGCATTATCCCTTGCATTCACTTCTGTTCCGATTTTTCCCCTCCCTCCCTCCACCCCTTCCCCCAGATGGCAAGCAGTCCTTTACATGTTGAATGGGTTGCAGTATATCCTAGATACAATATATGTGTGCAGAACCGAACAGTTTTCTTGTTGCACAGGGAGAATTGAATTCAGAAGGTAAAAATAACCCGGGAAGAAAAACAAAAATGCAAGCAGTTTATATTCATTTCCCAGTGTTCTTTCTCTGGGTGTAGCTGCTTCTGTCCATCTTTGATCAATTAAGGCTCTCTTTATCGAAGAGATCCACTTCCATCAGAATACATCCTCAAACATATCGTTGTTGAGGTATATAATGATCTCCTGGTTCTGCTTATTTCACTCAGCATCAGTTCATGTAAGTCTCGCCAGTCCTCTCTGTATTCATCCTGCTGATCATTCCTTACAGAACAATAATATTCCATAACATTCATATACCACAATTTACTCAACCATTCTCCAATTGATGGACATCCTTTTATTTTCCAGTTTTTAGCCACTACAAACAGGGCTGCCACAAACATTTTGGCACATACAGGTCCCTTTCCTTTCTTTAGTATCTCTTTGGGGTATAAGCCCAGTAGAAACATTGCTGAATCAAAGGGGATGCACAGTTTGATAACTTTTTGAGCATAGTTCCAAATTGCTCTCCAGAATGGCTGGATGTGTTCACAATTCCACCAACAATGTATCAGTGTCCCTGTTTTCCCACATCCCCTCCAACATTCCCCATTATCTTTCCCTGTCATTCTAGCCAATCTGACATGTGTGTAGTGGTATCTCAGAGTTGCCTTAATTTGCATTTCTCTGATTAATAATGATTTGGAGCATATTTTTATATGTCTATAAATAGTTTCAATGTCTACGTCTGAGAATTGTCTGTTCATATCCTTTGACCATTTATCAATTGGAGAATGGTTTGATTTCTCATAGATTAGAGCCAATTCTCTATATATTTTGGAAATGGGCTCTCCATCAGTTTTGTGACATTGTGACCATAGCTGCCACCTATGAAATGCCCCTTTTATGCATGCAGGGAGTACCATGCAGGCCTTCATTGTCTTTATTTGCTTGAGCTGTTCAGGCCCATCTCTCTCCACCTCAGCTTTTATTGAAGGTTCAGTAAAATGTCAAATGACAGAGATGAAAAAGGTCCACTTATAAATAACTCGAAAATGACCTTCCTTGAAAGGAGTGTCTTCTAAGAGAAGTAGGGATTATGATTTCTTTGGTATGGGAGCTCCTATTGAGGAATCAATCTGGGTCAGCAACTTCTCTGAAACTTTGGATCTTAGAAACTTAGCTGATTCATCAAGTAATGCAGTCAGGATGGGTCAAAAGCAACAGTTAAACTCAGAATTTCCTGGCCAACTCATTGGCTTTTATGTCACCCTGCTTCTCATTTTTATAATAAATTTTGGAAAATAGGGTAAAGTTGTCAGTTCTGCCAGATCTGCACATGATTATGAAATGTCTATCTTATCTAAGCATTTCCTCTCCTTCTGCACCAAGCAGTAGGTGTGTTTCCTAAATGTGGAACTGAATTTCCCTCAAAGTATTTTTCATGCATTCTCTAATTTGACTTCATAATGAAGCATCGAGGTAGTTAGCATGGGTATAATTATCCCTATTTATAGTTAGGAAAAATGAGACCCAGAGAGATTATTATTATTATTAGCCTCAATTGATGTAGCCCTATAAGATTTCTGAAGCACTTTACAGACATGTATGATCTCATTTGATTCTCCCAACAATCTCAAGTAATGGTTGCTCTTGTTATGTCTACTATACAAATGAAGACACTGAGGCTGAAATAGGTCAAGTGACCAACCTAGGGTCACATAGCTAAGTAAGTATCTAAGACAGTATTTGAACTCAGGAATTCCTGAATCCAAGTCTAGCATTCTTATTCCTCAACCCAGCTCTTGTGTACCTATTGGAAAGACTAGCATCTAGAGGAATGTGTTGCCTTTTAATGTACTCTGCTAGAAAACAATAAGATCAGTAAATTTAAGCTAAAGAGAGAAACGCTTTGGTTTAGTATAAAAATAAATTTCATTTTTCTGGCTGAGGCCATTAGGGTTAAATAAACTAGATACCCATTGTCTTATCAATTCCACTTCATTAACACCTTGTTTCGATTATACTTCTCCAAAGTTCTGGCTCTCTACATCTCCCCTTTTCTTTTGTTTTTGAAAATAGGAAGGCACGCCCTCCCTGACATCTCAGGGAGGTGAGAACCCCAAAAATGAGAGCCAAAAGTTTGGAGTATACTTGAAACAAGGTGTTAACTCAGTAGAGTTATCTAGTTTACATGTACTTAGTATAATTCTACAAGTTGACACCTTGTAGGATTAAACCAATCATAATGAGCTTTAAGTATATTTCTCCAAAGTTCCTGCCCTTTACAAGCAGATAAAACATATTTTTGTAGGACCTAGGGATCCTTTTTCTTTCTTAAAAAATTTCGTTCAGGATTCATGCCTAGTAGTGATTATTGTTAGGTCAAAGGATATATACATGATTTTATAGCCCTTTTTGAATACTTCATAGTTTTTAAAAGGGGATTCTTGCAGGGACTTACCCAAGACCTGATATTCTATGATTCTAATAGTGATGTAACCCTGCGTTGTCTGATGACTCAGTTACTCACAGTGCTCACAGTAGGTTAGCACATTGTAGGTGCTTGACAAATATTAGTTGAATGAATAAAGAAAGGAAGGATCCATCCATACCTTGGATCTCTTCAGATTTAGCACTGGCCCCAACAAAGAAATGACAGTGTTGTCACAGGTTATATGTTACCTTTAATTTACTTCAATTACCATATGAACTTCAATTCAACAAAGAGTTACTAAGCACCAACTATGTGCAAAGCCCTCTATTAGACACTGGGGAGATGAAAAATGAAAGTAACTGAAAGTAAAATGAAATGAAAGTAAAAAAGGCCTTCCCTAAATGAGCTTACATTCTACTGAAATTCTGCTATGAATTTTGACTTAAAAAAAAAAAAGCTTTTCTATTCCTTCCCTGAAAGTAGGCTCATGTTTCACTACTAAATTTTTCTCCAGTGGTTCTTACTCTGGGTCTGTGCATTTTTAAAACAAAATAAATTATTGGCTCACTGCCTTTTAATGGAATTGATTTCTTTTGTAATCCTATGTGTTTTTTTAATATATTTACAAATATTATTCAGAGAAAGAACCCATAGATTGCCCAAAAAGTCCATAAAACACAAAAAGATTAAGAATGGCTACTCTAAGTGGAAGCGAGGTGGCAAAGTACAGTCAAGAGGACATGAGTTCAAATCTTATCTCAGATAATTCTTAGAATGCTAAAGGGAAAAAAGGAGAGACAGAAGAGGAAACTAAGTAGGTATCCAAGAAGTAGGACAAGGGCCATGCTGAGGAAGGCAAGGGCAATTCACTTACCCCCTATTGCCCCCCCAAAACAAACAAACAAAAATGAATCACAATTCTAGGTAGGATATTTTTGGAGAAAGACACTAGACCAGACTAGAAGGCAGAAGAACAGAATTCGGATTTTAGTTCTGCTACATACCATGGGACCTCATGCATTTTTTCATCTGTGGTGCTCAGTTTCTTCATCTATAAAATCAGAGGACTGGACAAGTTCTATGAAGCCCCTCCCTCCCTTCCTTTCTTTTCCTTTCCTTTCCTTCCTTCCTTCCATGTCTCTCTCTCTCTTTTTTTTTTCTTTCTTTTAGGAGTAGACTGGATCATCTGTAAAGCCCCTTCCTTCCTTCTGTCTTGGTCTCTCCCTTTCTTTTTCTTCTTCTTTTTTTCTCTCAACATAAGTCATAAAACAATGTGTATTAAAAATAAATAAACTTTTAAAAGTAAAGCTATGTCAAAGTTTTATCACTCCAGCTTTGGCTGAAATGGAAATGTTTGAATTCCTGTGTTCATCTATAATAAAGAGTAAGTCCTGATCAAAATAGTAAATGAAAAAAAAAAAAAAGGAAGATACTATATCATCTCTGAAGTTCCTTTCTTCTTTTTTCCTTTCCTGTCTTCCTTCCTCCATGCCAGTGAGTTATCCTATCTCACTCATATTGGAAGTGTAACAGCCACTCACTGTTTACCTGAGCCTGTTAGCCCTCCTTGGGCAGCCTGGTGGTTTCCCACTTCTAGAGGCTCATCCTATTGATGCCAGACTTAATGGAGACACCTGAGGGGCTCATTAGCTTTGTAACACCTTAGAACTTCAGGGCTCCAAGCATCCACCAGCCTCAGCTCCCTAGGAGCAAGGATTACACAAGTCAACCAACAAATACAGCCAGTTCCTCTCCCCTCTAACAATCTAGGAGTGCTATTCCTCATGAGAAGAGCTTGATAATTATCTCTCTTCAACTCCTTTTTGGATCTAAATATGTCTTACTCGCCTCTTTCTTGATCGCATGACATTATTTTTCATACTGAGGAAGAGAACTTCTGATTTCCTTTAAATGTCAATATCTGTGCACCTTTAAAACTACATAAATACCACATTGAGATAACATGCCAAAAATTACAGTCCTTCAGAGTTATGTGATCACGGAACTCTTAAGGGGAAAAAAATAGTCAAATGATCTCTTTGATCCAGTCTTTTTGAATTAGTTCAAGAACAATCTGTCTTTCAGAAAATATGTAAAAGCACACCATGTATACAGATCACATGAATAATCCAAATGGAAAAAGACATACAAAGTGTAAAGGAAATCGATGAGGTACTTAGTTTCTGTATTTATAGTGTGATTCTGGACAAGTTTAAAAGATAGCATAAAAAATGAATTGGAGAAAGAAATGGCAAACCACTCCAATATCTCTGACAAGAAAATTCCAAATGGAGTCATGGAGAGTTGGGACACAACTGAAAAAGTCACAGCAACAAAATGGGTGTTTTATATTGTTTACCCCACAATTGAATTGGGAGTTTTCTTCAAATTTTATTAGTAAAGTTGTTTATAATACTTTTTCATTGGTGGTCTGTCCTATAAGAGGTTCCATATATGTTTATCAATTGTTTAAGATTATATACATGGTACAATATTGAGGTAGCTATTTTCTTTAATGCTTGAATAATGTGTATATTTATCTCCTTTTGACCATCAGATATTTTAAAGTTTTCTGGAGTTTCATTTCATGTAATAAGTTTTCATAACATACATTATTTTTGTAATCCCAAAGCTTAAAATATATATTTAAAATATGTACTATGTAATTTTATCAATAAAGATGATTGATTTTTTTAAAAACCCACACATTTTACTCTATCCTACAACACAGGATCCTTATGAAAAAGGATCCTTAAAAAATTATTTCTAGAAAAACTCATTTTTTCAAATTATTTCGATTACAAGAAAAAGATCTTAAAAAAAAGAGTAAGTAAATGCCATCCATATCTAGAGAAACAACCATAGATACTAAATGTGGATAGAAGTATAGTATTTTCACATTTTTGTTTGTCTCTTTGCTTTTTCTTTTTCATGATTTTTTTTTCTGTGTCTGATTTTTACTGTATAATGTTACAAATATGGAGATATATTTGGAAGTATTATACATGTAAATAAAAAAGAAAGAAAAAAGGAGTTGGCTAAGGATTTTTCCTAAGTGGCACATTCTACTAAGCAAAATGAATGAATGGCAGTGATTGGTGAAAAAAACTTTTAATAAAATTACTGCAAACATGAAAAACTTTACAATATATAATACAGATGCACTTGCTTATATTGACTATAGATTTAGATAAAGATATTTTATAATTAAATATTTCTTTCCAAAGGTGAGCAATATAAAACCAGAATCATACAGGTTATTTATTATCTACCTTATGAAAAACTATACAATTCTCTGACTATACATCTGTTTAGGAAGAGTTACATACAGTGAAAGATAGGATAAGGCTCTTTCCTACATATTCTTTGGAAATGGGAAATTGTTGGGAGAGACCAGTTAGCTGGAATTAGATGGGAGGGAATGAGTAGGAATCAGGGAGAAGAAAGGCATGTATTTGGCATACTGAATGTAAAGAGCGGTCTCCCTTATAAAGAGGCAAATCGAAGACTTCTGAGCTGCCAGAATAATGCAAGGGTTCCCCCATCCTTCCTGGTCTTCTTAGCTTTCCTCCTGTGTCCGGATCCCTGGCTTGGAATTCCATAGTTGTTTCTGTGGTTTCCTCGTGTCTCTCATGGACCCGGAGGGGGATTTTACTTGAGTTTTCCTGATCTTCATCCATTTCTGGATATTCCCTGCATCTCCTGCAGCATCTGGTCAGCCTGCAGCATGACCAGCAGCCAGCGATGCAATAGCAGCAGCAGCTGAACATCTGGGACCAGTTGGATCGGCAGCAGCTGCATGTCAGGAGGGACACCAGCCCATCCCAGGGCTTAAGGGAGCGCATCCACAAGGGCAAGAAGTCCCAGGTTTTCAGCGTGTCAGGGAGAACTTGAGGGCAGCGAGCTTGGAGGACACAAATCACCAAGATCACCAGCAACAGAAATAGGATGGGTGCCCCTATGCCCACCAGCACAGTCCAACCTGCCAGGGAAAGCCCAAGCACTGTCACTGGGGCTAGGAAAAAGCAGATGATCAGATAGAAGATGGCGAACCAACGGTAGGTGGCCGTGATATTCCCCAGGCCCCTGGCAAGACGGATCGGCAGGCGCATGAACGGGACTGGGTACCACAGAAGAACTCCAGACAAGTTGAAGAAGAAATGGCACAGGGCAATCTGAAATCAAAAGGAGTAAACATGATGAAATCTCATGGAGACATACTGGGAGCCAATCGGGGAGAGGGAAGGGAAATCAGGAGGCAGGGGGTGGGGAGAAGGGATGGGAAAGATCAGAGGCCCCACAGAAATTATCCATGACTATTGTCACTGTGGGCTCATTGATTTAGGAGCCAGGAGGGACAGCAGCAGTCAGCTGGACCAGTTTATTCAGTTTTGCAAGAATATGGCTGGATGTTATGGGGGCTATGACCCAGAGAGCATTGGACCCGAAGCCAGGAAGACTTGAGGTGGAAGCCTCTCTCACCCTAACTATGGTCATCTGAAGTCATCAATAGAGCCTTCGTTCCCTGGGTTACTGTGGACATCCAATGAGATCATGGTGTCAAGAGCTTTGGAACCTTTCATGCACCCTACAGGTAAGGGTCCTATTGTGGTCTTGTGGAAAGAACAAGTCATCTAAATGCGAGTCTAAAGCTACAAGCTAAGTCAACAGGAATTGATTAAGTGCCTCCTGGATACAAAGCACCATGTAAAGAAAAAGTTCCGCCCCATCTCAGCTTACATTCTACTCTTGGAAGTCCTAAAACCTCTGAAAATGGGCCTTTTGCAAAGGGTCATGCAGCAAGGACCAAAATGCAAGAAGGGCTTGAGTCCCAACTTACAAATCAAACTAAACTAAAAATTTAAACCACTTTTGCCCAGTTCCAAAAGGGTGATTTCAAAAACAATTTAGATAATTAAAACGGATTAGCTACCAGTGAGTTAAAAAGCAATGAATTTAATAAAAAAAAATTTGCATTCCAGAACCAATGAGACTTTTCTTCTAATTATTTTCAAAATCAGATTTGGATTTCATTCTTTTACAAAACGAACTCTACTGTCTTATGATGCTTTGACTCTACTCCTCCCCTTCCCCTCCCCTCACTTCTTTGTTACCTTTCTCCTACCCAGACATTCCCTGGCCTGCCTGCACACCAGCAGGTGCCACTGGCCTCCCTTGCCAGGAGTGGAGGGGAGAAGGGGAGACAGCTACCTGGTGAGGCAATATTCACCCTGGAGAATGCTAAGGGCTCCTCCATCCTGCCATGTCTGGGCTGCAAAACTCCACTTTGGCCCCTCTTTCCCCTTGGTTTTCATGGGATCACTCCCTGTGTCCTTCTGCAGGATCTCTTGTGTTCATCCCCTCCTATCCATTCCTAATGACATCACCAGATTTCGATTTTTTGGTGACTTGTAAAATAATGCTGCCTTTCCTCTGGTAAATACAATTTGGATGATGGTGAGCAAGTCACTTTAATGCAATTTCCAAGAGGTTAGACGGGATCATTTCTGAAAGCTCTTCCATCTCCAAATCTATGCATCCTCCATCAAATGCATCCTCCGTGTCCACTTTTCCTAAATCAAACCTCCAGTGCAGTCCTAATTTTAAATCCGACACCTGTTGCATTCCTAATGGAGGAAGGATAAAACCAAAATCCTTGGTTCAGCTTTCAGGGCCCTCTAGAATCTGATCCTCACCTGCCTTTTAAGCATCACCTTCAGCTGCTTCTAACAATCCCATCCTCATCATTCATATTATCACATCCCTGCCATTCCACTCCACTCCAGGTTCACTGGATGCTTGTTCACTTGCCATATTCCCGGGACCTTGTTCCCCACGTCCTCCTCTCAGAATGCTTTCCCTCCAACTTTCTGACCAAACGGATCCTCAGAAACCCTCAAAGCTTCTCTGCCCCCATGAAATCAAAGGTTGCCTCTCCCTCCCCTGCTCACAAAGCTTGGATCTGTACCAGTCACCTAGCAAGTAACAGAGCTGAGATTAAAACTCACATCTTCAAACAAAGTCAAATGTTATTTCCACCTTTTCTGACTCGTAGGTGGACAAAGGGGGAAAGTTATCCATACTATTCTATGTGGGGGACAGGGGACGAGGAGATGGGTGATGAAACTTCACCATCCTCATCTGTTTATTAAGACACAAGCTGAAGATCTCTGGTCATTACTTAGGAAATTCAGCTTCTGAGAACAAGAGCTAAGGATGGTTCTCTAGCCCCCAAGTCACTGTTCAGAGGCAGCTCAGACCTTGGCAGTAACCAGCATCCCTTTGGGATAAAGAGCATCTTTCAAGAAAGACACCGGGGTGCTTATTGGAAGGAAGGAGTGGTAAGCTGAGGAAAGAGCAGAAGGTCCCAACTGGGCATTCTGACCTGAAGGGAATCTTCCAAAGTGCTTCCAGAGCTGGCCAGAGCAGCCAGGATGGCCGTGGTGGTGGTGCCGATGTTGGAGCCCAGGGTCAGGGGGTACGCTCTCTCCAGGCTGATCACTCCGATGCCTAAGAGGGGGGGAAAGACACAGGTTCAATCCTGGCTGGGAATGACTCAGCATGGCAAGACCAACTGTACAAATGGAGACATGGGACATGTGAAAGGGGAAATGGGGGAGGAAGGGAGGACTCACCAACCAGAGGAGTGATGGCAGACGTGAACACAGAGCTGCTCTGCACAATAAAGGTCATCCCAGCTCCAACAAGAATGGCGAGGTAGCCCGTCAGCCAGGCAAAAGGAAAAGGAAAATCTGGGGGAAAGAAGAAAAGGCTCCGTTTGCCCACTTGTCCTGGCCAACATTTCATATCTGATGCAATAGATCCCTCTAAAGAACAATCCTGAAATAGTCCTTTTACTAAAAACTCCTTCTAAATCTTCTAGCAGACACAGTTCAAAAGGTAACTAAAAAGCCGTCAGCAGGAGGTACCCGGGGAAGAGGAGGAGGTCTTGGGAGTTCTCAGCCAGCATCCGAAAAACTATGTTCATGCTCTTCTTGGAAGAAATCGGATGTTCATAAAAAGTGCTGAGCCTAGTGCCTACCACACTAGAAAAATGCTTTTCGTTCCTCCATTGTTGCCACAGCTGGCACCCAGATCCACCCAAATGCCCAGGTCTGTGCCTCAATTGTGTTGATTAATAAGGGGAGTAGAAGGGAGATTAGAAGAAGTCTTCAACCTTCATCAGTGTCTTAACTCATGACAACCCAGCTTGGGAAGGGGTTCAATCAGGACTAATTGTTTTCTGCAGGCTAGGGGCTCTCAATATTTTGTTTGCATTAAGAGAGAGATGAAGGATTTCTGCATTTGCCAAACTCCAACTATGGACCAGATATTATAAGGCTACAGATTTGACAAATCTCTATTTGATCTATACCAAAAAAAAAAATTGTGGAGGTAGATTCTATCTTCATCCTAACAATTGAGGAAAGTGAGGTAAACTGAAGTAAATTAATTTCCCTGTGGGTTTTGAATTCATATTCCTGACTCTAAGCCGAGCATTCTAACCACTGTGTTATCTTGTATAGTCAGCCCATATCTTCTTCGCTAATAATAACTCTTCCATAATTTTATTAATTACTTTGATTATTTTTAGGATTTTAATGAGAATAACTGATTGTTTTTGCTGAGCAGAGATGGCCACGAGAGGCATTCTCTGCCCACTAGTTTCCTTTTCCTTGACATTTTTCTTCTGTTTCTGTATAAAACAGGTGGGCGATGGAGCAGTTTGGGAGTATCTTCCCTGGCCAAGTGTTTAGAACAGTGAAATATCTACAACCCTTTAGTATTTACAATGTCCTTATCAGAAACAATATATGGATGGTTTTTTTTGTTTACAAATTTTTTCTATTTTTTATCAGATCATAGAATCTTCAAGCTTAAACACAGAAAAGTGGAGGACCAGTGAAAGGCCCAGGGAGGGGAGAAATTCTACCTGTATTGATGGTCTTCTTAATCACTGCAGCAATTTGTCCCTTGAGCATAGAGTTCAGGACCTTGACAATCAGGATCAAACAGGTGCACAGGACCAGCAAGGAGAGGGCCAGAAGAATGAGCCCAATGCTCAGATCAGAGAGACTGACATCCACAAATGCGTGTTTGCCTGCGGGAACCAGAGCAGCCACCTGTCAATATCTTTCCATTCCTCTTCATCACATAACCCAGATACAGAGCGTTCTACATGGCATTAGCTCTTCGGGAGATATTTAAATTAAATACATATAGCATGCAGTCCTGGGACCTTGCTTTAGAGCAAAGGTGCCAAACAGATTTTATAAAAGCCATTTTTGATTCCTAAAAAGGCTTAAAAGGTGAGGGTATGAGGGTTAACTGCCAGAAGATTTCCTACTCACACTTTGCAATGTTCTGTTTATAGGTTGTGTTCATGAGGGTCCAGGTCGTGTTCCCATTGGTCCAGCAGAAGCTGGGAGAGGTACAATTTTCTGGTGAGGGAACGGTGACGTTGCTTAACGTCTAAAAGACACAATAAAGGAAAAAAAAAAACCTTGTTACTGAAAATGGTATTTTGAGAAATTGGATTTTACTGCACTGAAGACATGCCCCACTGGCCAATGAATCCCCACTTTCTCCCTCTTCTCTCCCCCACCTTCCCCACAATCCTTAGAAAAAACCTTCAGTTTTTGTGCTTGGTCCATGGACCATGTACTAAAACTCAGAATCGGGGCTACTTCTGGAGGACAGCTGAGCTGCCTCAGACTGAGCGCTGTTAGCCTGAAATGGGGACCTGAACATCAATTGTTTTAGCTCTGTCTTAGAGTAGCATTCTGCCTCAGAGAATCTGAGGTAGAACTAACCCAGGGTAACTAGAGCTTTGGCATACGGTGCTAAATTTATAGAAAAGCAATAGCATTTGCAGTCCTTCAGCATCACAAGGGAAACCAAGGATTCTCACTCCTCCACCTATTGCCTTTGAATAATTTCCTGATACTTACCACATATTTTAATGTTTTGCACCAAGTCTTTATCAAGCTCCTGTTTTGGGCTACTTCATTTCCTGTAGCAATTTCATTTATGATTTTTTTATCCAGCTGGAAAAGCAACAGAAATGAGGAAAAGAGTTAGCCTGTTCCTCACCAATAATTTGTGACTGAAAAGCTAATTACTCTCCTAGGGGCTCCTGTATATGGAATAGAAAACCAGGATGTGTGTAAAAGGGAGACACAGATTGGTCGCGTTTCCCCGAGGACCTCACTTCCACTTGCACAGGTGTCTTTGCCTCATCTTAGCTTGACCAGCATCAGGCCAGATAGACCCTTTTCCCCTATTCTAGGGGACCCAGTTCTACCAGCTCCTTGAAGCCTTGAAGGGGCTTCCATTTGGTCATCATATCTCCCAGTGCCTGTTCCTTGGTAGGGGATTAATAAATGCTTTTTGGTCAGGAGGCCTCCCTTGAGGAAAAGCTCCACTTTGGCCAGAAGAATAGCAAAAGATAACACATCGGCCAACAAAACAGTCATCAGGCCCCAATGGCAGAAAGGGCATGCTGAAGAACACATCTGCCAACGTGGAGGGCCAACCAAGCTCCTTAGCTCCTTACATTCCCTCAAATAAAATGAAGTCACAGCAAGGAAAGGAATGTCTAACTAGCACTACAGATTGGAGGAAGAGACTTCGAATTCTGCTTCCAAGGGAACCCAGTCCACCACTGGTACACTTTCAGCCTCAATTTAAAAATCGGAGGAAGTCTTGATGCCCACCTGGACAATGAGTTTCGTGAAGGGATCTGTGATGACTTTCAGGAGTTTAGGGGCATTTTCCCCACTCTTGATATTAAAGGTTTTCACGATGGCATCGGTGAGGTGGTAGAGGTAGCCTGTGATCACCTCCATGGGCAGCAGCACCAGCACTGACAACCAGTTAAAGAAATCATGGACGGTCGCTCCAGCAAAAGCCCTAAAATAGGGAGAAAACCCAAAGCAATTAATGTGATGGTATTGTCTTCTCACTCTCATTAAGACCCTACTATGTGCACAATGAGAAAGCATGGTGTGGATATAATGAGAAAGACTTGCTTGAAAGTTAGGAAGATCTGTTTCGGGTCTCCTAGTGATAGGTCCATGAGAAAGTCACTTAATACTTTCAGTGACCCAACCCACTTGTAGAGTTGCCCAAACAGCTTCAACACTGGTGGGTTCCCACAGTGGTAATTTCCCCATCAAATGGGGGGAAGTGGAAAAAAATAGACTTTGATCTGTACTCAGAGTTTACCAGTTCATTTTCTGGCCATGGACAACATTTTTCATCATGAGTCCTCTGGAACTGTCCAAAGGGGCATTGTCTTGAATCATGGTACTGATCACACTAGCAAAGTCTTTCATGATTAATTATCCTTATGGCATTGTTGTAACTGTACACAATGATCTCTCAGTTCTTATTTCACTTTAGATTAACTCACGAAGGACTTTCCATAGGTTTTGTTTTTGTTGTGTTTTTTTTTTTTTCACATTGAAATTACCCACCTCCCATCCTTTCTTATGGCATAATAGTATTCCATCAAACATAGTGTCTGAGGCGAGATTTTAATTATTCTTCCTAGTCCTAGCATTGTAGTATTGCAGCAAAATGAGATCATTATCAATTTAAGATTATTTATGACTCAGCTGAATTATTTGAACCGCTCTGAGTACATAGTTATTCCACACTCTAAAAGAACCATTGGAAGAGCTAGATCAGTATCTAGAGCAAAGTAAACTTTATTAAATATAGTTACTGTAGTGATGAAAAAAATATGACTAGCAAACAAGTAAAAAAGCTTCCTACCTTCGGAATTCATTTCTGTCTCCAGCCTGCATGAAGGCCACGATAGTATTGGTCACTGAAGTCCCAATATTGGCTCCCATGATAATGGGAATGGCTGCCTTTACTGTCAACACTGTCAAAGGAAAAAGGGAAATGAAAAAAAAAAAATTAGGGAAATTCACAGGAAAAAAGCTTCAACAAACTAAGGGATCAGCTTAATAAAAAGTTAGGAAAGCTATGAAGTCCAACCATGACCAAGAAGAGGAATCCTTTCTACAAGGTTTCCAACCAGTCAGTCATCCAAGCTTTGTCTGAAGATCTGAGTGGGGAAGAACAAGTCACTACAGCTGCAACCAGGTGCCCACAACTCTAAGTGGGGCAGGGCAACTAGAGCTTTCCCCATAGCAAGGAAGCTAGACCACTGGCAGCAATATTGGGCTGTGTGGGCATTGCTCTGATGGTAGCTGTAGCAACAGCTCCATCCCAAGATTGGAAGGATGGAAAAATCAGAGAGATGATGACCCCAGGACACATAAGGAACAATTTCACGATTCTAAAACTTGGAATGAAGTTCTCTCAAGAGATCCAGGTTGACACAGACACTGGGGCATTGGGGGAGAAGGAACCTGATGACTCACATGAAGAGGATACCAGGCTGACAACGATGGACGTAGATGTGCTGGAACTCTGGACCAGGACTGTCACAAGCACGCCAATCATCAAGCCAGCCACAGGGTTGTTCAACACTGAACCCTCATGGAAAATCTTCCCAGCCATTTTTCCTGCAAAGACAATGGAAAATTTAAAATTATGAATGGCCATTGTGGGACTGCTGAGCAACAGACCAAAGGCAGAGGCCACTGTGTGGGAAGGAGGAGTAAAGAACAGTCATTGGCTGCTGAGAAAGGCAATGTGGCAGAGGACAGTGAGGACTGAATTTGTTTGACATACAAATGATCTATAAATGCTTATTCGCTTTCCCAATATGACTCATTTAAACCATATGTATTATAAGATCTGAAGTCCTTTTTCTTTTGAAGGGGGGAGGCATGTTATGTCCTCCCAGTAAACTTCCTGAGATTTGAAATGGGTCTTGCATTTCCCTTATGCTCCCTTCCTATCCCAGAACACAGAAGTAATACAGCCTACCCATGGGATAGAGAATAAAGTCAATTGTTTAGATTGTTGGAATAATAAAACACAAATTGCACATCGATCCACTAATGACAACAATTTAGAGAACTTACTAAGCCAGGTTAGAGATTACACACAAACACACACACATGCACAAACATGCACAAACACCAGGGTTTTTTCATTCAAACAAACAAGCACCTTTTGTTTTTAGATTAAATGGGAAAATCTGTGGAGAGAATGTAGGGAAGAGTGGGATAAGGAAGCTCCAAGGCAGGCCGATTTGGACAAGAATGACCTCCTTTTTCCTCTTTGCTTTCCTGGTGCAAATTTAACTTCTCACTTTACCCCTTTGAAACCACTTCTGTTTCCAACACAACATCTAACATCCACATATGCATCTAACACAGATGCTAGTCTCTGAAGCCAAAGTTTCAGACATCAATAGAGGGATACAGAGGGTCCTCCTCAACACAAAACTTTAATCTGATGACCTAAGGTTCTTATCTATCATCAGATTTCTTCACAAAAATTTTTGATCCCTAATCCCTAAACTGTCTCTCTTCCAAAGACTAGAGTGTAAATAGGGAAGAGAGAGGAGAGAAGGGAAGAAAGAATTGAGGAGTATGCATGTCTCTGGAGTGGATGAAAAGATGAAACATCTTGGCTAGGAATAGTTTAAGAAAGGGGAGATTACTTGGGTTGAGTTGGCCAGTTGGTTGGCTAGACGCTGAAACAAAATCAATTCTAAAGCGACAAAACCCATCCAGAAGCTTTTGATCCCTTCTGATATTGCTTCGCATACCTCCAACCAGCTGGAAAGCACTGCCGAGAACATCCAAGGAACATACAAAGAAGTAGAGAAATCCCAGGAGGAGGATCCCTTTTCCGAACCCTCTGAAGACAGCAATTATTTTCCCTGTGGTGTCTCTCTCTGCAAAACAAAGAGCAAGTGAATAAGCCTTTATTAAACACCTTCTATGTGCCATCCCCTGTGCTAAGGGCTATACAAATGTTGCTTTATTTATTGTATGCATGTATGTATAGCTTGCTCTTGTGCAGGTGCACACACACACACACACACACACACACACAGGATCTGGCATTTTCTGGAATTGTGTCTGATCTGTTTCTAGCCGGGAGAAGGCAGGCTGGAGTTTTGCTTAGGTAAAGAATTTTTTGGCCCCCAAATGTTCCCTGGAAAGTTCAGCCCTGGAAGGTTCAGCCCTTAGCTGCCGTTAGTCCTGCCCCAGCTCTTCTCTATAGCCCAACAATGGTACCTGCCTCATCTTCCTGAGTTCAAATCAAATCTCAGATGCTTACTAGTTGTATGACCCTGGGCAAATCAATTCTTGCCTCATTTCCTTATCTATAAACAGGGTCACAACAGAAGAAAAGGGCAAAGCATTCTAGTCTCTCTGAGGGGAAAACTGCAGAGAGAACTGAACAATAACAGAAGGGGAGCTGGCGTTACCTGACCACTTGATCCCCGAGTCCCTAAATTCGGGAACATTCTGCAGCTCTTGCTCCACCACTGGGTCTTCAGTCTCTGGCCCTTCCATCAATGCAATTTCACAAAAAGATGACAGACGTTCTATCTTACTTATAGGAGAACGGGCATCATCTGCCAAAGAAAGTAAAAAACCATCAGGAATAAGGTCCATTTCCCCAGGAGAGGAGTGGAAGATGGCAATGCCATGAGAGAATAGTACTTACTGCTGGGGCTTCCTTTATCTTCCTGTATTTTGTCCAGATATAGTGAATCTTCAGTGCTTTTCTTAGGATCAAAGGGGGAGTTTTCCAACTGAGATAGAGGTGGAGTTGCCATAGTCTGAATAATGAAATTTAAAACAAAATATGCATCAACTAGATTTTACATCACTATTGAACTCGGGATAATTAGTCACACAACAATAGCACCAACAAAACCAAAACCAAAAAATAAGTTCTAGAACTCATTAAAAAACAACAATTAATGAGAATGGCAGCCAGGAGGCTCAGTGGAGAGAGCACTAGCCCTGAAGTCAAGACCACCTGTGTTCAAATCTGACCTCTGACACTTAACACTTCCTATTTGTGTGACCCTAGCCTCAGTCCCAATTGCCTCAGTGAGGGAAAAAATGGAGAGTCATAGAGCTGTCACTTTTCAGTAGCTATGGGGTAATGATGTGGGCCAGGAGTCAGGCCCAATGTCAAGAACTAAGAATCAAAAGCTGAAATTTAGCGATTAGTGAAATCTAATTAGTGAAAACTGATTAGTGAAAATTGATTAGTGAAAACCCCAATTGCCTCAGGGGGAAAAAAGAAAGCTAGAGATTTAAAAAAGGAGGTAGGTAAGTGACCTAGTGGATTGAATATTAAGCCTGGAGTCAGGAAGCCAACTTCCTGAATTCAAATGTAGCTCAGACACTAGCTTTGTGACTCTAGGCAAGTCACTTAATCCTGTTTGTCTCAGTTTCCTCATCAGTAAATTGAGCTAGAAAAAAGAAATAGTACCCCGCCCTGAAGTGTTTTTCCACAAGATCCACAAATGGGATGGAAAAAAGGATCAGATATGACAGGAAACGACTGAGCTAAAATTTTTAAACCTTCCTTTGTATTCCCCAGAAATGCGAAGATACCCCCTACATCCTCGGCCTGCAGGACCTTTCCAAGAGATAGAGCTTAATAGAGAAGAAAAAAAGCAGAAAGAACGTTTGGGATAACTGTTAAAGAAAGAAAAGCTTGGTCCTACACCCCCGGTCTCCCGTAGTAATCGGTCCTATCCTTTCTGCCCGGCCAAAGGCCTGCAGGTATGGTCGAGGCTGGCTGGGGTCAGCGGAAGGAGAGCGCCAAATCCGGCCGCTCGGGCTCAGGCCTCCCAGCCCAAGCTTACCTGCGGTCGGTGGGATCTCTGTCCACGGTGCTTAAAGCGGATCCGATGTGCGCTGGGAAGGGAGCGGGCTTCGCGCAGGGTAGGGCGGGCAGTGTGGACCGGCAACCCAGGGAAGGGGCCCACGGGCTCTCACGCTCTCGTTCTCGTTCTCGGACACCAGGGTCCCTTCTCTTTCCAATGCTTAGCCCGACCAGCGGAGTCGTGAGCCCGATCAGGCCACTGAGAGCTGTGGAGACCTCGGTGCGCTTCGTGGCCTCCCGACTCTCCACGGAGGTCCAGGAACGTTCCTTCGGAAGAAGGAAAAGCGACTCCAAGGGAGCTTCTTCTGCTGCTCTGGCCTGATCCACTTGGAGGGCCACTTTTTATAGCCCGATTCGGAAAGGAATGGGTGGGAGAGCTGGCTAATTAGGGCCCTCTGGACAAAAGCCAAGACTGTTTACCGCCTCAGGCTCGTGTTCTCACCTCGGAGAACTTCAGACCAACAATCAGCGCATTGCCAAGTGAACGTTTTCCTCCGGTTCTGATTCATTTTGCAGAAATAAATGCAAACTGGAGAGAAGCAGATCAGTAGGGTCCAGTAGATTTAAAAGTTTATTTGTAATGAGGTTCCATTGGTCTTTATGTGGATTTCAATCTATCATTTGAAAACTTTTGGCTGATTACTTGGTTCACCCTTCACTTTGGTATCTTTTTAACTCAGGGCACATCATTGAACTTCCTTGTGGCCTAGACCATTCTCTAACTATCCAAGTTGAGGAGGTGTCAACTAGCATTGGTTGGCAAGTCCTTCATCCTCAATTCCCTTTATTGATGAGTTCACAGGTCTAGTCCCCAAAATAGCTTTCCGAACAAACAAAACAAAAACAGACTAGGAAAAGAAATGCTGGCCCTAGATAGCAAACTATATCAGATTGCTTGTCATTTTGGAGAAGGGGGAGGGAGAGAAATGTGTAGCACAAAATCTTATAAAAGTGAATGTCGAAAATTATTTCTACATGTCGTTGAAAAAAATAAAATACTATGGGGGAGAAGAGGGTTGGAGAGGGAATCAAGAGTTGCAACAGAAATATCTTCCTAGCTTCTAGGGGACTTCTTTTATACGTACTAATTCCCTACCCACCGACTTCCCAGCTCAGAGCTGCTGCTGGGATTGCTGGCATTATCTATGACTAACAGGCCAATTCCTCTTTTACTTCAAGCCACAAGTCTGAAAGGACCAAACTCTCATGGCCAGGAGAGGATTCCCTTCTCTTCAAGGAGTTGCAGGACCAATCTATCATCTTCCAATCCTGGAGGGAATCCCCAGTGATAAACCAGAGAGACTTCATTGGGCCAGATCTGCACCCACTGTCTTTCCAGATTGTTACTCCAGACCAGGAAATATAGACTCCAACGTTCAAATGGACAGTGGTGACATTGGCTCAATTAGTGAAAAGAACCTATCCAGCAAATTGTAGATCATAGTTTGAGATTGAGGAGAGAATTTGATTGAGTCCTATTATTGTTCTATTGGAAGACTTGACTTCTAGTAATTATCTAATACTTGTCTTAACAATTCAGCAAAAATTTCAGACAGAAATTGAGGGGAAGGAAGGATGAGTATGTGAGGTGAAGTGTCAACTAACTAATCAATCAACAACCTTTCCTTTAAACACCATCCTTTTCAGATGGGAAATCATTTTTCTTCATTTATCAATCAATTATCATTCTTTTAGTACTGTATGCTAATTAAGTTAAACTAAGGAATATAGATGTGCTGTTTTTTATTCTTGTACAAAGTCTTTGAAAGCTCAGTTCAAAATGGTCTTTTACTGGAAGCTTTTCTTGAATTTTCTCTCTCTCTCTCTCTCTCTCTCTCTCTCTCTCTCTCTCTCTCTCTCTCTCTCTCTCTCTCTCTCTCTCTCTCTCTCCCCTCCCTCCCTCTCTATCTCTCCCAGACATGAATCTCTAACAAGGTACAAATACTATTATTAGGAAAATCTAGGTGGTGCACCGCATATAATGTAGGCTTGGAGTAAGGAAGATTATCTTTCCGAGCTCAAATCTAACCTCAGACACATAATAGCTTAGGATTCTGAGTTCCTCAGTTCCTTATCTATAAAATGAGCTGGAGAAGGAAATGGCAAACCATTCTAGGATCTTTACCAAGGAAATCCCAGATCGAGTTATAAAGTGGTGGGCATGACTGTACAGAAACAATATTATTGGCAGAGTAAAAGGAAATATGAATGCCAGAGACCATGTCCTTGGGGGACATGCCAGAGACCATGTCCTTGGAATCAAAGAGCTAAAGAAGAATGTAATCGCCTGCACATAAATTCTGAAGCTACAACCTTATCGTAAACAAACTATACACCCTAAACTCCTGAGACAAGATGATGTGTGTCCCAGAAAATTGGCCCTATCAGCCCAGGTGCAAGATAACAATTAGGCTCCAGGATGTCCGCCACACATCTGGTGTGACATTCTTTACTTTGCTACCCCCCATTCAGAAATGTATTTAACTAGACCCTCTTCACTCATTAAACTGAGACTTTGTTTTCACCCCAACTGGTCTCCCTCCTCATTTCTAACCCCATTACGTTTCAGGCATAGCCTTTCAGACAAATTCCAGTCTCGGGACCCGCACTTTGATGGCCCGGTGGACGGGTCAATTGGCGCCCAAACGTGGGGCCCCAAGACTGGACATTTGCCCGGCAGATTAAGAAGAGGTAAGAAGAAGCTCGTCCGGCCGGACCCCTAAGAAGTCGCTCTACCGCAGAGAGCCCCGCACACTCGCTCCACAGAGAGCCCCGCAGATCGCTCGCTCCACAGAGAGCCACGCAGATCGCTCTACAGAGAGCCACGCAACTGAAAAGTGAGTACATAATCTGCCGCATTCATGGGGACTAGTTTATCTAAAGAACAGGCCTTTAAGAGTGGCCTTAGAGAAAGAGGAGTAAAAATTCCCCGTCAGGGATCTTTGAGATCTCCCCCCCCCTGTCAAGTCTATCTACCCCCCGCTTCCCAAAGTAGGGACTCCCCCCACAGAGAGCAATCTCGCATACCCCGTCTTCCCCGCCCCCCCAACCTAAACTCCCTGTAAAAACTCAGAATGCCCTTAGTGCCTCAGAAAGCGAGGCTGTAGGGTATATTCCACCTCCTCACACCTTGCCCTTTCTTACTGCCCCGATAATTAATTACCCAAAACGGTGAGACCCTTGAAGAATATTATGTGTTATATGTTTGTTTAATGTTGTAACTGTGTAGTCTGTGTGATGTGTGTTCTATGTTCTGTGTGATTTGTCTGTTTTATTGGTTGGAAAAATTTTTAAGAACATCGTTGCAACTATGCTTACTAAAACGGAGCTCCATGTCTGTCTGTGTGTGTCTGTGTTAAAAGGTACCAAACTTGTAAGAGATAAGGATTCAGCCTCTGTGTGCAGGCTTAGCAAATATCTAGAAGCTTGAAAAATCTTTCTCTCTCCCTCTCTCTGTCTCTGGCTGACTGCAGCAGCCTGTGAGACAAAGGGAGAAAAGTGAGAGAAAGGACTGATAGGGATTTGGAATTTCGGAAAGTTAAAATACAGCCCCTAACCTGTTTTTGCTGATTTAAAAGCTTTGTCAAGTTTAAGAACAATGATTAAGAAATTTGGGAATTGGTTGTTTGAAAATTTGCTTGTGATTTTAAAACTTTTAACCTGTTGTACTAACTTTGTAAGTACATGAGATTTAGCTATTTTAAACGGACAGAAAAGGTTTTTCTCCCTTGAAACAAAGCTTACTAGAGTAAAGAGCAATAAAATTCAAGCTTACCCTGGCCTGGGAAATAAAAAGCTTTGGAGATAAGATGCTAATATCTGTTAGTAGGAATGTGGTAAAAGAAGAAAAAAAAAACTTTAAAAAACAGCTGTATTAGTTTGATTCAGTTTGTTACCTTCTGAAATATATTGAGTTATTTGTTAACATAAGTTATACTTTAAAACCTCTGCTGGACATGTGTGGGTTTGGATTATTCACTATACTATGTATCTTACAGGTTTTTGAAGGGAAAAGGAAAGAGGAATGCAGGTGATTTAGGAAAGACTGATTAGTAGGGGCAATTAGAGGTTTGCATGATTTAAGGAAGGTGAAAATCTTTTGAGAGTAGGTAAAGAGATGGGGGAGGGAGCCACCCACTCCCACTGCCTTCTGCTACTTTACCAAAGGAGCATCTGATAGGAAAGTTCTTTAAGGAGATTGTTCAAATATGTAGCCAGGGAGAAAGAGAAAGTTGGAAATGGATAGATTTGGGAAGAAACCTGATATTGGGAAACTGATGGGTTAAATCTTGAAAAGAATCCCCATTAGGTAATTTGAATGGGAACCTGAGGGAAGTTTTTTTTTTTTCCAGGGGGCAGGAGTGGGGGAAGGGTGGCCATGTGGAATCCTCTCCTCCCCTCACCCCCCTGAGTATGTTCCTGCCGCTTTTTTTTTTTCTTATCTGATTACAGCCAGTTCAGCAAACTGATTTTTAAGGACATACTTTTAGGTTAAATTGATTGAATATTTGTTTCTTGATACATAAATATTTTCTTGGTTGAGGAATATGGTCATAAATATGATCCATACTTTGGTCCGAGCATTTCTAAAAGTTTAATTGCTATGTTAAAAAAAAAAAAACCTTCTTGAATTCTTTTATGTGGAATTGGGTCTTTTGTATAAGTTTAAATTGATTGTATTGGGTCATCCTGAGGTTATTTAAAGGACCTCTGAACATAATAGTTTTTTCTTTGTCCTTTTGAAAATGTTTCTGTTATGGACAATATGCAATTTGGGATTATTTTTCTATGTATTGGGTATTTTAAAAGGAAAATGATTTGTATGTATAATGTTCACTTATGTAACATCTACCCAGATATGATAATTGTTCTAAAGTTGTGAACTTACTGAGACAAAATTTCTTTCTGTTATTACTACAAGGTTATGATAAATAATTGTTTAAGAGTTATCAGAAATTTGATTAATGACATCTGTTATTGGAGGTAAAAAAATTTTTGGGCTTAGAATTAATTAGTTAATGCTATTTGGGAGTTTTACAGCTCCACCCTGTGACAATTACTGGGACAATTGATAAGCAGTTAAAATTCGATTATGTTCTTGCATTTTTCCTTCTGTAACTGATCTCTCTGATCAGAGCAATGGTCAATAGAAACTGTTAATGCAATTCAATTATGTTATGCCTTGCTATTTTCAGTCTGGTTATATGTAATCATTGTATCCTAAATGCTTGGGCAAATGAGTATTTTGCCTGGTCATCTGTCTGTTACTGGATATTTGTGTTTTATTTCTTTAAGGTTTCTACATAAGAGGACAATTAATAATGGTTTGTAAGACTGCACCCGTTTGCTTGGCCTGTAAAGCAAACTCATTTCTTCACATAGGGAACAATTCACTTTGGCCTCCTCATGTTTTGCAGCAACCTGATGAACTGTGTCTTTCTATCTGAGACTGATCTAATCTATATGCTAGATTTGTGTTTTTGCTCTAGATTTTGGTCAAATTATAGATATTGGCCTGCTTCTGGAACCTGGTTCAGCTTTGATCAGCTTTGATTGTCACCACGGCACACATCCACTCTGCAAGGAATGAGAGCCTCCTATCACTTCACAGCCTGAAGCAGCAGTTTGTACATGAGACCATGGACTGGACTCTGCATCGAGTGTACTCTGGACTGACATAAGAGACTTTGGGAATGGTTGATGACTGACTGTTAAACCTTGCCTGGATCATCTATTACTGTGTGCTTAAGATTTGGGATGGGATTTGTTAAAACTGTGTAATTATTGCTGTTATGTTTGAGGGATTTTTAGGAAATGCTACTGTACTAGTCTGTTATGTATAGGGATTTTGATTCACTCTTGGGATTTATATGGGCAATGGTCATTCGATAATTCCTTTCCATGAAAAAAAAAAAGGGGGGGGGGAAGGAAGAGGTAGAACATTGGAGAAACTGGTATATATTTTTTCAAAATACCTGAAAGAATGGGAACGCCCAGCTTCTATTCACTTTGCCTTAAGCACTTTTGCCCCACCCCCTATCTCACTAGTTCAGATTGAATTTGGATGCTTTAGTCTTAGAATCCCTTATTTTGTTAAAACCTCAACATCAAAGAGCCCATCGAAGGCTCACTGAGATTTAATGACCAGTTGTTAGAAGAGCCTTGGTACCGACGGGTCAGGTCTAGGCTATGCCCCCCCTTTCAGCAGGCAGTGGTCTAGCCAATGACGGGATTAGTGTAACCCCAGATGGTGGATGCTTTGAGGTTGACTTATTATTTTTTTAATTTTGGAGCCATGGCAGTAAGACCACGCAAGTGCCATGACGGGCAACCTCGAGAGGTCAGGCCACCCACTTAAGACAGGGTTCGGCATGGCGTACCCCCGAGTTGGTATGGCTGACCCCGATGACCTAAGACAGCATTTGGTGGCATGCACCAATGATTGGCATCCTCCTTTCCAATGATTGGCGATACTAAGACATTGTAACATTGGTTGTGTATCAACGCTCGCTCCCCACAACCGGAGGCCGGTCACATAGCCTAAGTCAGGCCTCCCACCCGTGCATAAATAAAAAAAGGGGGGGACATGCCAGAGACCATGTCCTTGGGGGACATGCCAGAGACCATGTCCTTGGAATCAAAGAGCTAAAGAAGAATGTAATCGCCTGCACATAAATTCTGAAGCTACAACCTTATCGTAAACAAACTATACACCCTAAACTCCTGAGACAAGATGATGTGTGTCCCAGAAAATTGGCCCTATCAGCCCAGGTGCAAGATAACAATTAGGCTCCAGGATGTCCGCCACACATCTGGTGTGACATTCTTTACTTTGCTACCCCCCATTCAGAAATGTATTTAACTAGACCCTCTTCACTCATTAAACTGAGACTTTGTTTTCACCCCAACTGGTCTCCCTCCTCATTTCTAACCCCATTACGTTTCAGGCATAGCCTTACAGACAAATTCCAGTCTCGGGACCCGCACTTTGATGGCCCGGTGGACGGGTCATATGAACTTTGAGGTTTCCTGTGAAATGGTAGAATGAACACTGGATCTAAAGTTAGAGCACTTGATCCTGACTTTGTGACTTTGGGGAACAGTTACAGCTAACAGGTATACAGCATTTACTATGTTCCAGAAACTGATAACCACTTTACAAACATTATCTCATTGGTGGATGCTATTATTATTCTCATTTTACACACAAGGAAACTTAGACTAAGAGATTTGCCCAGATTTACATAACTAAAAAATATCTTAGGTAGGATTTGGATTCCAAGCATGATGCCTTATCCATTACACCACCTAGCTGTCAAATTAGGAGAAGTCACTTAATCCCTGAGTCTCAGTTTCCTAATCAGTAAAAAGGAAGAATTTGGACTAGAGGATTTCTATTATCACTAATGGCTCTCTATCAGTTTTGTGACAATGTGACCATATTTGCCATCTATGAAATGCCCCTTTCATGCATGCAGAGAGATCCATGCAGGCCTTCATTGTCTTTATTTGCTTGAGTTGTTCAGGCCCATCTCTCTCCACCTCAGCTTTTATTGAAGGTTCAGTAAAATGTCAAATGACAGAGATGAAAAAGGGCCACTTATAAATAACTCGAAAATGACCTTCCTTGAAAGGAGTGTCTTCTAAGAGAAGTAGGGATTATGATTTCTTTGGTATGGGAGCTCCCATTGAGGAATCAATCTGGGTCAGCAACTTCTCTGAAACTTTGGTTCTTAGAAACTTAGCTGATTCATCAAGTAATGCAGTCAAGATGGATCAAAAGCAGCAGTTGAACTTAGGATTTCCTGGCCAACTCATCGGCTTTTATGTCACCCTGCCTCTCATTTTTATAATAAATTTTGGAAAATAGGGCAAAGTTGTCAGTTCTGCTAGGTCTGCACATGATTATGAGATGTCTGTCTTATCTAAGCATTTCCTCGCCTTCTGCACCAAGTAGTAGGTGTGTTTCCTAAATGTGGAACTGAATTTTCCTCAAAGCACTTTTCATGCATTCTCTGATTTGACTTCATAATGACCCATTGAGGTAGGTACCGTGGGTATAATTATTCCTATTTATAGTTAGGAAAAATGAGACCCAAAGAGATTATTATTATTATTATTACCCTCAATTTATGTAGCCCTGTAAGATTTCTGAAGCACTTTCAGACATGTATAATCTCATTTAATTCTCCCAACAACCTCAAGTAATAGTTGCTCATATTATATAAACTTTACAAATAAAGAAACTGAGGCTGAAATGGGTTAAGTGACCAGCCTAGGGTCATATAGCTAAGTAAGTATCTAAGAAAGGATTTGAACTCAGGAATTCCTGAATCCAAGTCTAGCATTCTTATTCCTCAACCCAGCTCTTGTGTACCTATTGGAAAGACTAGCATCAAGGGGAGAATGTAACCTTTTCAAATATTCTTCTAGAAAACAATAGAATCAGCAAATCTAAGCTATAAGGAGAAAGTCTTTGCTTTAGTATAAAAATAAATTTTCTTTTTCTTGCTGAGGCAATTAGGGTTAAGTGACTTGCTCAGATTCAAACAGCTAGGGAGTGTTACGTGTCTGAGGCTAGATTTGAACTCAGGTCTGCTTAACTTCAGAGCTGGTGCTCTCTCCGATGTGCACCCTAGCAGCCCTTTAAAATGCTTTTTGTAACAATTATAAGTATGCACCAAAAAATGGCCTGCTTTATAAAATAATGATTTTCCCATTATCACAAGTATTCAATCAAAGGCTTAAAGAGCAACTTTTAGAGAGGTTAAAAAAGGGATACTTTTCTGGAGGAGCAAGGATGTTCTTAATTTTATTTTATTTTGTCATACACACATTTAATATAGTTTTAAAAGTTATTTAATATTTTTATTTTTTTCCAATTAACATTTAAAATAATTTTTCACATTTGTTTTTAAAACTTTGAATTCTAGATTCTCTCCTTTATCCTCATCCCTGATCCCCATTAAGAAAGTATAAGAAATTATGCAAAACATTTCCATAAAAGTCATGTTGTGAGAGAAAACATACATTTCTCCCCCATCTGGAAAAAATGCTCAACAAAAATAAAGTTTGAGAGATAGAGAGAGAATATGCTTCAATCGCTCTTCAGACACAATCACTTCTTTTTCTGGGTACAGATATATTTTTTAACATAAATCCTTCAGAGTAGTTGTGAATCATTTGTAGGCTGGGAATGACAACGTCATTCACATCTGATCATCCTAGAAATTTTCTATTACTTCAGTGCATTTCACTTTGCTTGAATTTGTGGATGACTTTCCAGGTTTTTCTCAAAAGATTCCGCTCTCTATATCTCCCCCTCTTTTATTTTTGAACATAGGTAGTCATGCAGTCCCTGACATCTCAGGGAGGTGAGAACGCCAAAAATGAGAGCCAAAACTTTGGAGAAGTATACTACAAGCCAGGTGTTAACTCAGTGGAGTTATCTAGTTTACATGTACTTAGTATAGTTCTACAAGTTGACACCTTGTAGGATTAAATCAATCAAACTGAGCCTTAAGTCTATTTCGCCAAAGTTCCTGCCCTTTACAAGCTGATAAAAATATTTTTGTAAGATCTATGGGGTCTTTTTCTTTCTTAAAAACTTTCATTCAGGATTCATGCCTAGTAGTAGTGTTGATAAGTCAAACGATATATACATGATTTTATAGCCCTTTGGGCATACTTCATATTTTTTAAAAGGGGATTCTTGCAGGGACTAGATGATTTATGGTGTTCATCTCAGTTCTGAAATTCTATGACTCTAGTAGTGATGTAACCCTGCTTTGTCTGATGCCTCAGTAACTTACAGGGCTCACAGTAGGTTAGCATATTGTAGGTGCTTGACAACTATTAGTTGAATGAATAAAGAAAGGAAGGATTCATCCATACCCTGGATCTCTTCAGATTTAGCACCTGCTCCAACAAAGAAATGAAAGCGTTCTCACAAGTTTATATAGGTTACCTTTAATTGATTTCAATTCAACAAAGAGTTACTAAGCACCAACTGTGTGCAAAGCACTCTATTAAACACTGGGAAAATGAAAGTAAAATGGAAAGTGAAAAGAAATGAAAGTAAAATGAAATGAAAGTTAAAAAGACCTTCCTTCAATGAGCTTACATTCTACTGAAATTCTGCTATGAACTTGACTTAAAAAAAAAAAAACTTTTCTATTTTTTCACTGAAAGTAGCCTGATGTTTCTCCACTAATTTTTCTCCAGCAGATCTTACTTTGGGTCTGTGAATTTTAAAAACAAAATAAATTATTGGCTTACTGCCTTTCAATGTAATTGATTTCTTTTGGAATCCTATGTGTTCTATTGTATATATTTACAAATATTATTGGGAGCAAGAATCCATAGATTGCCCAAAAGGTCCATAAAAAAAAATTAAGAATGGCTAATTTAAGGGGAAGCAAGGTGACAAAGTACAGTGAAGAGAACATGAGTTCAAACCTTATCTAGAATGCTAAAGGAAAAAAAGGAGAGACAGAAGAGGAAACCAAATAGGTGTCCGAGAAGTAGGACACGGGCCATGCTGAGGAAGTCAAGGGCAATTCAGTTGCCCCCTATTTCCCCCAAAATACCCAAAACAAACAAAAGAATCATAATTCTAGGTAGGATATTGTTGGAGAAAGACACTAGACTAAAAGGCAGAACAGAATTCTGATTTTAGCTGCTACATACCATGGGACCTCATGAAGTTTTTTCATCTGTGGTGCTGAGTTCCTTCATCTATAAAATCAGAGGACTGGACAAGATCTATGAAGCTCCTCCTTCCTTCCTTTCTTTCCTTCCTTCCATGTTTCTTTTTTCTTTCTTTTAGGAGTAGACTGGATCATCTGTAAAGACCCTTCCTTCCTTCTATCTCTGTCTCTCCCTTTTTTCTTCTTTTTTTTCTCTCAACATAATTCATAAAACAATGTGTATTAAAAATAAATAAACTTTAAAAAGTAAAGATATGTCAGAGTTTAATCTCTCCAGCTTTGGACATCTGTTGACTGAAATAGAGATGTCTGAATTCCTGTGTTCATCTATAATAAAAGATAAGTCCTGATCAAAATAGTAAGTGAAAAAAAAAGGAAGATTAGTACTATATCATCTGTGAAGTTCCTTTTTTCTTTTGTCCTTTCCTGTCTTCCTTCCTCCATGCCAGTGAGTTATCCTATCTCACTCATATTGGAAGTATAACAGCCACTCACTGTTCACTTGAGCCTGTTGGCCCACCTTGGGCAGCCTAGTGGTTTCCCACTTCTGGAGGCTCATCCTATTGATACCAGGCTTAATGGAGACACCTGATGGGCTCATTAGCTTTGTAACACTTTAGAACTTCAGGGCTCCAAGCATCCACCAGCCTCAGCTCCCTAGGAGCAAGGATTATACAGGTCAACCAACAAATACAGCCAGTTCCTCTCCCCTCTAACAATTTAGGAGTGCTATTCCTCATGAGAAGAGCTTGATAATTCTCTTACTTCAACTCCTTTTTGGATTTAAAATGTGTTACTCGCCTCTTTCTTGATCGCATGACATTTTTCCTACTAAGGAAAAGAACTTCCTATTTCCTCTAAATGTCGATGTCTGTGCACCTTCAAAACTGCATTAAATTAAACTAATGTATGCCAAAAATTACAGTCCTTCAGAGTTATGTGATCATGGAAGTCTAAGGGGAAAAAAGTCAAATAACCTCTTCGATCCAGTCTTTTTGAATTAGTTCAAGAATAATCTGTCTTTCCGAAAATATGTGCACCACATACACAGATCACGTGAACAATCCAAATGGGAAAAGACATACAAAGTGTAAAGGAGATCAATGAGGTACTTAGTTTCTGTATTTATAGTATGGTTATGGACAAGTTTAAAAGATACTACAAAAAATGAACTGAAGAAAATGGAAAACCACTCCAATATCTCTGCCAAGAAAATCCCACATGGAGTCATGGAGAGTTGGGACAAAATTGAAAAGACACTGTAACAAAATAGGTATTTCATATTGTTTAGCCAGAATTTGATTGGTAGTTTTCTTTAAATTTTATTAGTAAAGTTAATACTTTTTCATTGATATTTTATCCTATAAGAGGTTCCATATATGTTTATCAATTATTTAAGAATATATTCATGGTGCAATATTGAGACATAATTATTTAAATACTTGAATATTTTTGTATATAAAGTTGTGATATAATTTATCTCCTTTTGACCATCAGATAGGTTGAGATTTAATTTTTACACTTTGTGTAATAAGTTTTTATAACATACATTATTTTTGTAATCCAGAAGCTTGAAATATATATATTTAGAATATGTATGATACAATTTCGTCAATAAAGATGATTAATAAAAAAGAACACATTTTTATTCTATCTTACAACATAGATGTTTCTCATATTGTTGAAATTTTTTTTTAGAAAAACGTATTTATTCAAAATATTTCAATTACAAGAACACCTAAACAAATGAAATAAATGTCATCCATATCTAGACAAACAACCATGGACACGGAATGTGGATTGAAGCATAGTATTTCCACATTTTTATTTATCACTTTACCTTTTCTTTTTCATATTTTTTTTTCTGTGTCTGATTTTTACTGTACTGTACTGTTACAAATACGAAAATATATTTGGAAGTATTATACATGTAAACAAAAAAGAAAGAAAAAGAGTTGGCTAAGGACATTTCCTATGTGGCAGATTCTACTAAGCAAAAAGAATGAATGGTAGTGATTGCTGAATTTTTTTTAATAAAATTATTGTAAACATGAAAAAATTGGCAATACATACTACAGATGTTCTTGTTTATATTGACTACAGGTTTAGATAAAGATATTTTATAATTAAATATTTCTTTCCAAAAGTGAGCAATATAAAACCAGAATCATACAGGTTATTTACCTTATGAAAAACTATACAATTTGCTAACTATACATCTGTTTAGGAGAATTATAGAGTGAAAGATCAGGATAAGACTCCATATGATCTCAAATAGGCTGACATGGGATTTTAGGAATGGGCTGCTTGTTCTTCCTCAGCCCAGGAGCCCCTTTCCTACATATTCTTTGGAAATGGGAAATTGTTGGGAAAGACCAGTTAGCTGGAATTAGGTGGGAGGGAATGAGTGGGAATCAAAGGGGAAAAAAGGTATGTACTTGGTAAAATGAATGTAAAAAGTGGTCTTCCTCATGTAGAGCCGAAACAAAGGCTTCTGAGCTGCCAGGATAACTCAAGGGTTCCCCCCCATGCTTCCTGGTTTTTTTAGCTTTACTCCTGTGTCTGGATGCCTGGCTTGGAATTCCATATTTGTTACTGCAGTTTCCTTATGTCCCTCAGAGGCTCCGGAGGGGGATTTTATTTCTCTTTTCCTGATCTTCATCCAATTCTGGACATTTCCTGCATGTCCTGCAGCATCTGGTCAGCCTGCAGCATGACCAGCAGCAGCTGAACATCTGGGACCAGTTGGATCGGCAGCAGCTGCATGTCAGGAGGGACACCAGCCCATCCCAGGGCTTAAGGGAGCGCATCCACAAGGGCAAGAACTCCCAGGTTTTCAGCATGTCAGGGAGAACGTGGGGGCAGCGGGCTTGGAGGACACAAATCACAAAGATCACCAGCAACAGAAATAGGATGGGTGCCCCTACGCCCACCAGCACAGTCCAACCTGCCAGGGAAAGCCCAAGCACTGTCACTGGGGCTAGGAAAAAGCAGATGATCAGGTAGAAGACGGCGAACCAACGGTAGGTGGCCGTGATATTCCCCAGGCCCCTGGCAAGACGGATCGGCAGGCGCATGAACGGGACTGGGTACCACAGAAGAACTCCAGACAAGTTGAAGAAGAAATGGCACAGGGCAATCTGAAATCAAAAGGAGTAAACATGATGAAATCTCATGGAGACATACTGGGAGCCAATTGGGGAGAGGGAAGGGAAATCAGGAGGCAGGGGGTGGGGAGAATGGATGGGAAAGATTAGAGGCGCCACAGAAATTATCCATGAATATTGTCATTGTGGGCTCATCGATTTAGGAGCAGGAGGGAGAGCAGCAGTCAGCTGGAACAGTCTTATTCAGTTTTGCAAGAATATGGCTGGATGTTATGGAATCTGTGACCCAGAGAGCATCGGACCCAAAGTCAGGAAGAGTTGGGGTGGAAGCCTCTCTCACCCTAACTATGCTCATCTGAAGTCATCAATGGAGCCTTCATTTCCTGGGTTACTGTGGACATCCAATGTGATCATTGTGTCAAGAGCTTTGGAACCTTTCACACGCCCTACAGGCAAGAGTCCTATTGTGGTCTTGTGCAAAGAACAAGCCATCTAAATGGGAGTCTGAAGCTACAAGCTAAGTCAACAGGAATTGATTAAGTGCCTCCTGGATGCAAAGCCCCATGCAAAGGGAAAGCTCCTGCCCACAATCAGCTTACATTCTGCTCTTCTAAACTCGTACCTTGACCTGCAGCAAAACCCTTGTCTATCTACAAAAGAACCAGATGATCTCAAAGATCCTTCTAACCCTTAAATCCTATGAAAATGGGCCTTTTTGCAAAGGGCCATGCACTAAGGACCAAAATGCAAGGAAAACTTTTGAGTCCCTGACTATAAATGAAACAAAGTTGACAATTTAAGCCACTTTTGCTGAGTTCCAAAAGAGTGATTTCAAAAACAATTTAGATAATTAACACATTGCTCCAAATCGAATTAACTACCAGTGAGTTAAAAAGCAATGAATTTAATAAAAAAAAATATTGCATTCCAGAACCAATGAGACTTTTATTGTAATTGTTTTCAAAATCAGTTTTGGAATTCATTCTTTTACAAAATGAATTCCATTGTCTTATGATGCTTTGACTCTACACCCCCTGCCCTCCTTCCACTCCCTTGTCACCTTTCTCCTACCCAGACATGCCCTCGCCTGCCTCCCCACCAGCAGGTGCACTGGCCTCCCTTTCCAAGAGAAAAAAGGAAAGAGCTACTTAGTGAGGCAATATTCACCCTGGAGAATGCTAAGGGCATCTTCATGCTGCCATGTCTGGGCTGCAAAGCTCCACCTTGACCCCTCTCTCCCATTGGTTTTCATGGGATCACTCCCTGAGTCCTTCTGCAAGATCTCTTGTGTTTATTCCCTCCTATCTCTTCCTAATGATGTCACCAGCTTTTCATTTTTTGTGACCTGCAAAATGAAGCCCATCTTGGCTGGTCCTTGGCTCAAATACATCCTGCATGTACACTTTTCCTAAATCACACTTCCAGTGCAGTCCTACCTTTAAATCCGATACCTGTTGCATTCCTAATGCAGGAAGGATAAAACCAAAATCCTTGGTTCAGCTTTCAGGGCCCTCTAGAACCTGATCCCTCTCGCCTGCTTTTTTTTTTTTTTTTGTTTTACCATCATGTGCAGCTGCTTCTAACAATGTAGCATCTAACAATCCCATCCTCGTTCATATTATCACATCCCTGCCATCATCAGCACTCCAGGTTGACTGGAATTTTCAAAGATGCTCGTTCACTTGCCATATTCCCACGCCTTTGTTCTCCAACTTCCTCCTTTCAGAATGCTTTCCCTCCAGCTTTCTGCCCAAACAGATCCTCAGAATCCCTCAAAGCTTCTCTGCCCTAATGAAAGCAAAGGTCACCTCTCCCTCCCCTGCACACAAAGCTTGGATCTGTGCCAGTCACCTAGCAAGTAACAGCTGAGATTCAAACTCACATCTTCAAACAAAGTCAGACATTCTTTCCACCTTTTCTGACTCATAGGTGGGCAAAGGGGGGAAGTTATCCATACCATTCTATGTGGGGGACAGGGGACGACGAGATGGGCGATGAAACTTCACCATCCTCATTTGTTTATTAAGACACAAGCTGAAGATCTCTGGTCATTACTTAGAAAATTCAGCTTCTGAGAATAAGAGCTAAGGACGGTTCTCTAGCCTCCAGGTGATCATTCGGAGGCAGCTGAGACCTCGGCAGTAACCAGCGTCTCTTTGGGATATGGAGCATCTTTCAAGAAAGACACCGGGGTGCTTATTGGAAGGAAGGAGTGGTAAGCTGAGGAAAGAGCAGAAGGTCCCAACTGGGCATTCTGACCTGAAGGGAATCTTCCAAAGTGCTTCCAGAACTGGCCAGAGCAGCCAGGATGGCCGTGGTGGTGGTGCCGATGTTGGAGCCCAGGGTCAGGGGGTACGCTCTCTCCAGGCTGATCACTCCGATGCCTAAGAGGGGGGGAAAGACACAGGTTCAGTCCTAGCTGGGAATGACTCAGCATGGCAAGACCAACTGTACAAATAGAGACATGGGACATGTGAAAGGGGAAATGGGGGAGGAAGGGAGGACTCACCAACTAGAGGAGTGATGGCAGACGTGAACACAGAGCTGCTCTGCACGAGAAACGTAATTCCAGCTCCAACAAGAATGGCGAGGTAGCCCGTCAGCCAGGCAAAAGGAAAAGGAAAATCTGGGGAAAAGCAGAAGAAAAGGCTCCGTTTGTCCACTTGTCCTGGCTAGCATTTCATATTTGATGCAACAGATCCCTCTAAAGAGCAATCCTGAAACAGTCCTTTTACTAAAAACTCCTTCTAAATCTTCTAGCAGACACAGTTCAAAGGGTAACTAAACAGCCGTCAGCAGGAGGTTCCTGGGGAAGAGGAGGGTGCCTTGGGAATTCCCAGCCAGCATCCGAAAAACTATGTTCATGCTCTTCTTGGAAGAAATCGGATGTTCATAAAAAGTGCTGAGCCCAGTAACCAGCAAGCTAGAAAAATGCTTTTCTCTTTCTTCCATAGTTCCCACAGCTGGCTCCCAGATCTACCCAAAATGCCCAGGTCTGTGCCTCAATTGTATTGATTAATGAGGGGAGTAGAAGGGAGACTGGAAGAAGTCTTCAACCTTCATCAGTGTTTTAATTCGTGACAACCTAGTTCGGGAAGGGGTTCAATCAGGACTAATTGTTTTCTGCAGGCTAAGGGCTTTCAATATTTTGTTTGTGTTAAGAGAGAGACAAAGGATATCTACATTTGTCAAACTCTTACTATGGACCAGGTATTATAAGGCTACAGATTTGACAAATCTCTATTTGATCCTTGCCCAAAAAAATTCTGGGAGATAGATTCTATCCTTATCCTAACAGTTGAGGAAACTGAGGAAAACAGAAATAAAGTGACTTCCTCGTGGAAGTTGAATTCATAGTCCTGACTCTAGGCCCACTGTGTATAGAGATGGCCATGAGAGCCATGCTCTGCTAACTTGTTTCCTTTTCCTTGCTCATTTTTCTTCTGTATTTGTGTATAAGGCAGGAGGGAGATGGAGCAGCTTGGGACTATCTTCCCTGGCCAACTACTGAGGACAGTGACATTTCTAGAGCCCATTGGTATTTACACTGACCTTATGGATGATTTTTTTATTTAGAAATTTGTTTTATCAGATCATAGAATATTCAAACTTAGATACAGAAAAGTGGAGGACCAGAGAAAGGCCCAGGAGGGGGGAAGTTCTACCTGTATTGATGGTCTTCTTAATCATTGCAGCAATTTGTCCCTTGAGCATAGAGTTCAGAACCTTGACAATCAGGATCAAACAGATGCACAGGACCAGCAAGGAGAGGGTCAGAAGAATGAGCCCAATGCTCACATCTGAGAGATTGACATCCACAAATGTGTGTTTGCCTGTGGGAACCAGAGCAGCCAACCATCATCATCTTTCTCTTCCTCTGCATCACTCAACCCAGATACAGAGAGTTCTACACAGCACTAGCTCTTACAGAAAGTGGTTGTCATTCAGAGGTTTATACAGTCCACCCAAATATATCTCAGAAGATATTTAAATTAAATACAAATACCATTAAGCCCTGGGACCTTGCTTTAGAGCAAGGATCCCAAACAGATTTTATAAAAGCCATGTGTGATACCTAAAAAGGCATAAAATGTGAGGGTATGAGGGTTAAGTGTCAGAAGATTTGCTACTCACATTTTGCAATGTTCTGTTTATAGGTTATGTTCATGAGGGTCCAGGTCGTGTTCCCATTGGTCCAGCAGAAGCTGGGAGAGGTACAATTTTCTGGTGAGGGAACGGTAACGTTGCTTAATGTCTAAAAGACACAATAAAGGGGTGGAAAAGCTTGTTACTGTTGGATTTTACTACACTGAAGACATGCCCCACTGGCCAATGAAACCCTACTTTCTCCCTCTTCTCTCTCCCACCTTCCCCATAATCCTTAGAAAAGACTTAGAAAAAAGCCTTTGTGTTTGGTCTTTGGGCCATGTACTAAAACTCCAGAATCGGGGCTACTTCTGGAGGCCAGCTGAGCTGCCCTCAGACTGAGCACTGTTACCCTGGAATGCGGACCTGAGCATCAATTATTTTAGCTCTGTCTTATAGTAGCATTCTGCCCCTTAAAGTCTGAGGTGGAACTAAGGCAGTGACTAGAGCTTTGCTAAAGGGCACTAAATTTATAGAAAACCAATAGCATTTGTACTCCTTCAATATCATAGGGGAAATTGAGGATTCTTACTCCTCCACCTATTTCCATTGAATAATTTTCTGATACTTACCACATATTTTAATGTTTTACACCAAGTCTTTATCAGGCTCCTGTTTTGTGCTGCCTCATTTCCTGTAGCAATTTCACTTATGACTTTTTTATCCAGCTGGAAAAGCAACAGACATGAGGAAAAGAGTTAGCCTGTTCCTCAGCTATAATTTGTGACTGAAAAGTTACTTACTCTCCTAGGGGCTCCAGTGTACAGAAGAGAAAACCAGGATGTGTGTAAAAGGGAGACACAGATTGCTCTCAGTTCCCGAGGACCTCATTTCCACTTGCACAGGTGACTTTGCCTCATCTTAGCTTGACAGGCATCAGGACAGATAGACCTTTTTGCCCTATTCTAGGGGGCCCAATACCACCAGCTCCTTGAAGTCTTGAAGGGGCTCCCATTTGGTCATCATATGCCCCAGTGCCTGGTCCCCAGTAGGGGATTAATAAATGCTTTTTGGTCATGAGGCATTCCTTGGGAAAGAGCTCCACTTTGGCCAGAAGAATAGCAAAGCATAGGAAGAAGCAAAATGGTTTTCCTGGAGACAGGCACATCACACTGATCGAAAGGGTAAAAGATCACATGTCGGCCAACAAAACAGTCATTGGACCCCAAATGAAAGTGGGTACTGAAGAACACAACTGCCAATGCGGAGGGCTAAGCAAGGTCCTTAGCTCCACTCCCTCAAATAAAATGGGGGAATCACAGCAAGCAAAGTAATGTCTAACTAGCACTAGAGATTGGGGGAAGAAACTTAGAGCTCTGCTTCCAAGGGAACCCAGTCCACCACTGATAACATTTCAGCCTCAATTTAAAATCAAAGTAACTCTTGATGCCCACCTGGACAATGAGTTTTGTGAAGGGATTTGTGATGACTTTCAGGAGTTCAGGGGCATTTTCCCCACTCTTGATATTAAAGGTTTTGACGATAGCATCGGAGAGGTAATAGAGATAGCCTGTGATCACCTCCATGGGCAGCAGCACCAGCACTGACAACCAGTTAAAGAAGTCATGGACAGTTGCTCCAGCAAAAGCCCTAAAGTAGGGAGAAAACCAAAAGCAATTTATGTGGTGACATTATCTTCTTTTTCTCATTAACAGCCTACTATGTGTACAAAGAGAAAGCATCGTGTGGACATGAGAAAGATTTGTTTGAAAGTTAGGAAAATCTGTTTCAAGTCTCCTAGTGATAGGTCCATGAGCAAGTCACTTAATACTTTCCCAACCCATTTGTAGAGTTGCCCAAACAGCTTCAACACTGATGGGTTCCCACAGTGGTAATTTCCCCACCATATGGGGGAAGGGGAGTGGGAAAAATACTTTGATCTGTACTCAGATTCACCAGTTCATTTTCTGGCCATGGACAGCATTTTTCATCATGAGTCCTCTGGAACTGTCCAAAGGGAACATTGTCTTGAATCATTGTATTGATCACAGTAGCAAAGTCTTTCACGATTAATTATCCTTACAGCATTGTTGTAACTGTACACAATGAACTCCCAGTTCTTATTTCACTTTGGATTAATTAATGAGGACCTTGCCATAGGTTTTTTTTTTAACTCTGAAATTACCGCTCCTCCCCCCCCCACATCCTTTCTTATGGCATAATAGTATTCCATCAAACATAGTGTCTGAGGCCAGATTTTAACTATTCTTCCTAATCCTAGCATTGTAGTATTGCAGCAAAATGAAATCATTATCAATTTAAGATTATGACTCAGCTGAATTATTTCAACTGCTCTGAGTACATAGTTATTCCACACTCTAAAAGAACCATTGGAAGAGCTAGATCAGTATCTAGAGCAGAGTAAACTTTATTAAATATAGTTACTGTAGTGATAAAAAAAATATGACTAGCAAACAAGTAAAAAAGCTTCCTACCTTCGGAATTCATTTCTGTCTCCAGCCTCCATGAGGGCCACGATAGTATTGGTCACTGAAGTCCCAATATTGGCTCCCATGATAATGGGAATGGCTGCCTTTACTGTCAACACTGTCAAAGGAAAAAGGGAAATGAAAAAAAATTAGGGAAATTCACAGGAAAAAAGCTTCAACAAACTAAGGGATCAGCTTAATAAAAAGTTAGGAAAGCTATGAGGTCCAACCATGACCAAGAAGAGGAATTCTTTCTACAAAGTTTCCAACCAGTCAGTCATCCAATCTTTGCCTGAAGATCTGTGTGGTGAAGAACAAGTCACTATAGCTGCAACCAGGTGCCCACAACATTAAGTGGTGCAGGGCAACTGGAGCTTTCCCCATAGCAAGAAAGCTAGACCACTGGCAGCAATGTTGAGATATGTGGGAATTGCTCTGATAATGGCTGTAAGAACAGCTCCGTCCCAAAATTGGGAGGATGGAAAATTAGGGAGATGACGACTGCAGGGCACATAGGGAACAATTTCACGATTCTAAAATTTGGAATGAAATTCTTTCAAGAGATCCAGGTTGGCACAGGCACTGGGGCATTGGGGGAGAGGGAAACCTGCTGACTCACATGAAGAGGATACTAGGCTGACAACGATGGACGTAGATGTGCTGGAACTCTGCACCAGCACTGTCACCAGCACGCCAATCATCAAGCCAGCCACGGGGTTGTTCAACACTGAACCATCATGGAAAATCTTCCCAGCCATTTTTCCTGCAAAGATAATGGAAAATTTAAAATTATATATGGTTATTTTGGGACTGCTGGGCACAGACCAAGTTAGAAGCCACTGTGTGGGAAGGAGGAGTGAAGAAGAGTCACTGGCTACTGAGAAAGCAATGTGGCAGAGGGCAGTGAGGGCTGAATTTGCTTAGAGCAGTGTTTGACACATAAATGATCTATAAATGTGTATTCCCTTTCCTGGTATGGCTTATTAGAGGAGAGAGAGAGGGTTTTTGCATTCAAACATTCAAGCACAGGTTGCTTTTATATTGAATAGGAAGAATCTGTGGAGAGAATATAGGGAAGAGTGGGATAAGGAAGGTTTAAGGCAGGCCGATTTGGTTAAGAATGACCTCTATTTTTCTCTTTGCTTTCCTGGTGCAAATTTGATTTGCACTTTCCTTGAAACCTGAAACCACCTCTGTTAACAACACAACATCTAACATCCACATATGCATCTAACACAGATGCTAGTCTCTGAAACCAAAGTTTCAGACATCAATAGAGGGATACAGAGGATCCCCCTCAACGCAAAACTTTAATCTGATGACCTAAGGTTCTTATCTATCATCAGATTCCTTCACAAAAATTTTTGATCCCTAATCCCTAAACTGCCTTTCTTCCAAAGACTAGAGTGTAAATAGGAAAGAGAGAAGAGAGAAGGGGAGAAAGAATGGAGGAGCATGCATGTCTCTGCAGTGGATGAAAAGATGAGACATCTTGGCTAGGAATAGTTTAAGAAAGGGGAGATTACTTGGGTTGAGTTGGCCAGGTGTTTGGCTATATGCTGAAACAAAATCAACTCTAAAGTGACAAAACCCATCCCAGAAACTTTTGATCCATTCTGATATTGCTTCTCATACCTCCAACCAGCTGGAAAGCGCTGCCGAGAACATCCAAGGAGCATACAAAGAAGTAGAGAAATCCCAGGAGGAGGATCCCTTTTCCGAACCCTCTGAAGACAGCAATTATTTTCCCTGTGGTGTCTCTCTCTGCAAAAACAAAGAGGAAGGGAATAAGCTTTTATTAAACACC
Source organism: Antechinus flavipes (assembly GCF_016432865.1). Taxonomy (NCBI): domain Eukaryota; kingdom Metazoa; phylum Chordata; class Mammalia; order Dasyuromorphia; family Dasyuridae; genus Antechinus; species Antechinus flavipes. The sequence goes on along the minus strand of NC_067403.1, from coordinate 16,073,263 downwards.
TACTATATGCCAGTCCCTGTGCTAAGGGCTATACAAATATTACTTTAGTTATTGTGTGTGTACACACACACACACACACACACACACACACACGGTCTGGCATTTTCTGGAATCCTGTCCCATCTCTCTTACCAGGAGAAGGCAGGCTAGGGTTTTCCTTTTGTAAAGAGAATCTTTTGGCCCCCAATTGTTCCCAATGATGCTAGCCAGCCCAGGAAGGTTCAGCCCTTAGCTGCTATTAGTTCTGCCCCAGCTCTTCTCTATAGCCCAACAATAATACCTGCCTTATCTTCCTGAGTTCAAATCAGATTTCAGAGACTTACTAGTTGTATGACCCTGAGCAAGTCAATTCTTGCCTCATTTCCTTATCTATAAACAGGGTCACAACAGAAGAAAATGGCAAAGCATTCTACTCTCTCTGAGGGGAAAACTGCAGGAAGAACTGAACAATAACAGAAGGGGAGCTGGCGTTACCTGACCACTTGATCCCCGAGTCCCTAAATTCGGGAACATTCTGCAGCTCTTGCTCCACCACTGGGTCTTCAGTCTCTGGCCCTTCCATCAATGAAATTTCACAAAAAGATGACAGACGTTCTATCTTACTTATAGGAGAACGGGCATCATCTGCCAAAGAAAGTAAAAAACCATGAAGAATAAGGTCCATTTCCCCAGGAGAGGAGTGGAAGATGGCAATGTCATGAGAGAACTTACTGCTGGGGCTTCCTTTATCTTCCTGTATGTTTTCCAGATATATTGAATCTTCAGTATTCTTCTTAGGATCAGAGGGGGTGTTTTCCAACTGAGATAGAGGTGGAGTTGCCATAGTCTGAATAATGAAATTTTAAACAAAATATGCATCAACTACATTTTACATCACCATTGAACTCGGGATAATTAGTCACACAACAAAGCACCAACAAAACAAAAATATAATAAGTTCTAGAACTCATTAAAAACAAACAAACAAAGGGTGAACTCATGGGGCCATTTTGTAAATTTCAAACTTTTATTTTCATCCATACATCTGGCTTGTTATTATATCCTATCCCTTCTCCATAGATTCATTCTTTCTCTCCTCCTGCCCCAACTTCATAATAAATCGCTAATCCTGGTCTTAGTCATTGCCCTCCTGGATTTCTCTACTCTTCCTCATTAATCTCTAAATTGTAGGTGTCTCATTCAATTATCATTTTACAGAAGAAGGAACTTTGAGGCTGCTCAAGGAGGCCCAATGTCTTTCAGATGGGAAACAGCAGATCTTCTGCCTCCACAGCCAACCCCATTCCTACTCCTAACTTCTGCTCCCTCTGGCCATCCTTGCCATCAACACTGCCTTAAAATTTTGGATCACTTTCTCTGTTGGCACAAATTAGCCTACTGCCCTCACCTCCAGAAGCCTGGAGCTTCTGCATCCTTCTAACAGCCAAAGGTATCAACCCTTCCCATGTGCGTATTCTCCTATAAAAACTGCCTCCCCACAAACCTGACTTCTGGCCCCCATCATTGCCCCATAGCTACTGAAAAGTGACAGCTCTATGACTCTCCATTTTTTTTCTCTCAGAGGCAATTGGGACTAGGCCTAGGGTCACACAGATAGGAAGTGTTAAGTGTCAGAGGTCAGATTTGAACACAGGTGGTCTTGACTTCAGGGCTGGTGCTCTATCCACTGAGCCTCCTGGCTGCCATTCTTCCATTCTTCAATTCAGAAAAAACCCTCCTTCCAGGGAGAGCGAATAGCCAACCATCCCTTCTCCACAAGCACTCTGAGCCCCACTCAGGATAACTTTTTGAAATCCTTGTGGATCTGGGTGTGGGCACAGTCTGCCTAATAGACTGCAGAGAGAATTATTTAGGTGTTTAATAGCCTGAACTTCTTTAATCTCAAGATCTAAGAATCAAAAGCTGAAATTTAGTGATTAGTGAAATCTAATTAGTGAAAACTGATTAGTGAAACTTGATTAGTGAAAACCCCAATTGCCTCAGGGAGAAAAAAGAAATCTAGTGATTAAAAAAGAAGGTAGGCAGGTGACACAGTGGATTGAATGCTAGGCCTGGAGTCAGGAAGCCAACTTCCTGAATTCAAATGTAGCTCAAACACTAGCTTTGTGACCCTGGGCAAGTCACTTAATCCTGTTTGCCTCAGTTTCCTCATCGGTAAATTGAGCTGGAAAGGAAAATGCTTCACCACTCTGTAAGATTCTTCCACAAAACTCACAAATGAGGTGAAAAAGGCGTCAGATATAACAGAAAACGACTGGGCTAAAATTTTTTAAACCTTTTGTGCTCCCCAGAAATGCGAGGATATCACCTAAATCCTCAGCCTGCTGGACCTTTCCAAGAGATAGAGCTTAATAGAGAAGAAAAAAAGTAGAAGAAACTTTGGGATAATTGTTAAAGAAAGAAAAGCTTTGTCCTACACCCCCAGGTCTCCTGTAGTAATCGCTCCTTTCCTTTTTCCCCGGCCAAAGGCCAGCGGGTATGGCCGAGGCAGGCTGGGGTCGGTGAAAGGAGAGCGCCAAATCCGGCCGCTCGGGCCCAGGCCTCCCAGCCCAAGCTTACCTGCGGTCGGCGGGATCTCTGTCCACGGTGCTTAAAGCGGTCCCGATGTGCGTTGGGAAGGGAGTGGGCTTCGCGGGCTGGACGGCGCAGGGAAGGGCAGGGCGGGCAGCGCGGACCGGCAGCCCAGGAACGGGGCCTACGGGCTCTCACGCCCTCGTTCTCGGACACTAGAGTCCCTTCTCTTTCCAATACTTAGCCGGACCAGAGGAGCCGTGAGCCCGATTCAGGCCACTGAGAGCTGTGGAGACCTCGGTGCGCTTCGGGGCTTCCCGAGTCTCCACGGAGGTCCAGGAACGTTCCTTCGGAAGAAGGAAAAGCGACTCCAAGGAAGCTTCTTCTGCTGCTCTGGCCTAATCCACTTGGAGGGCCACTTTTTATTGGCCGATTCGAAAAGGAATGGGTGGGAAGGCTGGCTAATTAGGGGCCTCGACAAAAGCCATCCAAAGAAAAGCCAAGAGTGTTTACTCCTCAGGCTCATGTTCTCACTTCGGAGAACCTCACACCAACAATCAGCGCATTGCCAAGTGAACGTTTTCCTCCGGTTCTAGTTCATTTTGCAGAAATAAATGCCAACTAGAGAGAAGCAGATCAGGGGAGTCCAGTAGATTAAAAGGTTTATTTGTAATGAGGATCCATTGGTCTTTATGTGGGTTTCAATCAATCAATTCAAGACTTTTGGCTGATTACTTGGTTCACCCTTCACTTTGGTATCTTTTTAACTCAGGGCACATCATTGAACTTCCTAGTGGCCTAGATCATTCTCTAACTATCCAAGTTGAGGAGGTGTCAACTAGCATTGGTTGGCAAGACCTTCCTCCTCAATTCCCTATATTGATGAGTTCATAGGTCTAGTCCCCAAAATAGCCTTCCGAACAAACAAAACAAAAACAGACTAGGAAAAGAAATGCTGGACCTAGATAGCAAACTATATCAGATTGCTTGTCATATTGGAGGGGAGGGAGGGAGAAAAATGTGTAGCACAAAATCTTATAAAAGTGAATGTTGAAAATTGTCTTTGGAAAAAATAAAATTCTATGTGGGAGAAAGGAGTTGGAGAGGGAATCAAGAGTTGCAACAGAAGTATCTTCCTAGCTTCTAGGGGATTTCTTTTATATGTACTAATTCCCTACCCACCAACTTCCCAGATCTGAGCTGCTGCTGGGACTGCTGGCACTATCTATGACTAACAGGCCAATTCCTCTTTTATTTCAGGCCACAAGTCTGAAAGAACCAAACTCTTATGGCCAAGGGAGGATTCCCTTCTCCTCAAGGAGTTGCAGGACCAATCTATCATCTTCCAATCCTGGAGGGAATCCCCAGTGATAAACCAGAGAGACTTCATTGGGGCTGATCTGCACCCACTGTGTTTCCAGATTGTTACTCCAGACCAGGAAATATAGACTCCAACATTCAAATGGACAGTGGTGACATTGGCTCAATTAGTGAAGAGAACCTATCCAGCAAATTGTAGATCATACTTTGAGATTGAGGAGAGAATTTGATTGAGTCCTATTATTGTTCTATTGGAAGACTTGACTTCTAGTAATTATCTAGTACTTGTCTTAACACTTCAACAACAATTTCAGAAAGAAATTGAGGAGAAATGATGAGTATGTGAAGTGAACTAATCAACTAATCAATTAACAACCTTTATTCTTTAAACACCATCCTTTTCAGATGGGAAACATTTTTTTCCCCATTTATTAATCAATTATCATTCTTTCAGCACTGTGTGTTAACTAAGTTAACTAAGGATTGTGGATATGCTATTTTCTATTCATGAAAGTCCTTCAAAACTCAAATCAAAATGGCCTTTTACTTGAAGCTTTTCCTGAACTTTCTCTCTGTATCTCTGTCTCTATCTTTCTCTCTGTGTGTCTCTCTGTCTCTGTCTGTCTCTCTCTGTGTGTGTGTGTGTGTATGTGTGTGTGTGTGTGTGTGTGTGTCCCCTCCCTCCATCTCTACCTCCCCCAGACATGAATCTCTAACAAGGTACAAAGGAAAATCTAGGTAGTGCACTGGATATAATGATAGGCTTGGAATGAGGAAGACTTATCTTCCTGAGTTCAAATCTAATCTCAGACACATAATAGTTGGGATCCTGATTTCATCAGTTCTTTATCTCAGACACATAATAGTTGGGATCCTGATTTCATCAGTTCTTTATCTATAAAATGAGCTGGAGGAGGAAATGGCAAACCACTCTAGGATCTTTACCAAGAAAACCCCACATGGAATTATAAAGAGTTGGACATGACTGTACAAACAACAATATTATTGGCAGAGTAAAAGTGGGCAAAAAACAGGAAATGTTAACTTTGTTTCTGCCTTGGGATTAGGGCTAATATCCCTCTACAATAATTAACAAGCTTTATCCCTCTCCAGGCCCACTTAACAAATAAGTATTTTTCAAGTTAAAGTGGCAAACTTTTGTAGAACTTTTGGTGAAGATATTCTAGATCTTACTCCCAATTCCTAGAGCCTCTACTAAGTAAGGCTGCTTCTCTGCTCACTACTGTCTTCCCCTATCAAACTTGGGTCACTTATCTTCACTTTCAGAAGGGACAGAGACTCTTAGGTGAGGATGAACAGGACTTTTCCAGTTCTTTTCACTTTTTTAAGTCCAAAGGAAGTATGGAATAGGTCAGAGAAGAATAAAAAACCTGTTCTTGAGAGTAAATGGTGATTCAGGGAAAGAGTTATTTTCCTATACAGCTAAATAAAACATTTATCAAGTTCTTACTATGTGCCAGACTCTGTGCTAAACATTCAGGGTATAAATATAAACAAAGAAACAGAAATATAATCACTGTCTTCCAAAAGCTTATGTTCCAATTAGAAGACACAAAACATAAATTGGAGCAAGGAAGAAGGGTGATAAAGCTGAGCATAGTGACAGCTTGGAGATGTCTAGGAACTGACATAAAAACCAACTGGGTTCTGGCTTGGTAAGGTTAAGCGCTTCTATCAGAGTCCAGAAATCCAGAGGCAGAGTCCAAGCTGGAGAGAACTGATGATGATGGCCAAACTACCAGCAATGGGGAGTGAAGATGGCTCCAATCAACTCAGAAATCCCTTCTTAAGCACTTTTCCTCGTGAAAATGGGGTTTTTTAACCTTATTTCTAGGCCAGGTGATTAGCAAAATCTTTATTTCTATTGACTAACCTTTCCAGCTAACAATCATTCCAAGGTACTCCTATCAGTCCTATGAAAATTAGATTCTGAGAATTGCATCTTTTACCTGGGGGAAATTTTTTTTTCTTGATAGATGGCTTACTTAGTATTTCCACAGTGTGTAAATTTCATATTTGGTTTTAGTTTTTCTATCTTTTCAATTTTCAAAATTGTCGAAATAGGAAAGAAAAACACACAAAAAAGATGTTGTGACTGGCCCACTTTCATATACCTAGTGTCACAGAACTTGGGCCCAATGTTATTGACCTTAACTCATACTTCTTCCCACACCAATCTCCATCTTCAATGCTACAAAATTTAGCAAATAATTATACATGCTCTTGCCTTTTAAAAACTGTTTTTTCAAGATTGATTTCTTGCCTCACTGATTTGTCTATGAGATATTAGAGAGCCAGGACAAGGTTACAAGCTATACATCCTAATTGATTGATCAAGTCCTATTTCCTCTTCTGAAGGTTACATTTTCTTTTTAGCCCTACTTCTTTAGGAGTAAGAGTAGACAAATGGAAACAAGATGAATACTGCTGAGTTATGTGCCAAAGGTCCCTAAGAATTAGAATTTGACAGTATTTCATTATTTAGTATAATATCTTTCTGTGAACCCAGAGACTAGAGTAATAAACTATGTGTTATCTTAACTTTAATTAGAGGATCCTGTCAAAAATGCAGCTTTCCGTTGGCACTTATCTTTTTAAAAAGTTTCAAATAAAAATCTTTATTTTTAGTTGAACATTAGCCAGACCTAAGAATAAGCAGTTGTTCTCTGAAATAAGTTCAAAGAATAAGGGTGAAAGCTTGGGGTGTGAACAGAACAGTGAGCTAGAAGTCAGGAAAACCCGTTTCTAATTCTTTGCTATTAACTCCTTGTGGGACCTTGGGCCACATGACTATTATACATACATATTTATGTGTAAATAATATTCACTCTAGAATGTTACAACTGCAAAGAAATTTAGAGTCTATCCCGATTCCTCATTTAATAGATTAGGGAACAAGTCTACAGAGAAGAGTGATTTATCAAAGGCAGAGTCCTAACATATAATTTTTTTTTTGATGTTCTTTGCTTGCACTTTGTTTTCTTTCTTATTTTTTCCCTTTTTTAAATATTTTATTTTATTTTATAATAACTTTATATTGACAAAATCCATGCCAGGGTAATTTTTTTACAACATTATCCCTTGCACTCGCTTCTGTTCCGATTTTTCCCCTCCCTCCCTCCACCCCCTCCCCTAGATGGCAAGCAGTCCTATATATATGTTAGATATGTTGCAGTATATCCTAGATACAATATATAACATATAATTTTTGTAGCAGGTAGGGAGTATTGTCTGGGAACTGAGAATACTATGCTATGATGTGGAGGCTGAAATTCCTGGAACACCAAGTATAAGGATGTCACTGAAAGCAGAACCCACCATTTTATAGCTTTCTATTTTGACTAATGATCCTTTCTAAGGAGATGCTAAGCTCTGTTGTTTCTGTGGGCTAGAGAATTGCAAATGGTTTCATAGCCTCTGAATGTAGTGCCCTGTACATTCAGTGGGCCAGGGCAAAGTCACCCCATTCAAATTATTTTCTGATCCAAGATCACAAAGCTGTTAAGAGCTTATTCTCTTCCCATGTACTCACTCACTTGAAAAAAATTCTGTCTCAGAGAAAATGACAGGACTGGAAAGGACTGTGGAATAAACCTTCAAGTAAAACCATTTTATGGTACCCATGAACATAGAATGATATTTTCAAGCTTCTGCAACTATTTAGTTTGATACATTGCCCCATTACCAATACTTTGCTGTAAGTCTCATAAAATAACTTACTACCCATGGGATTTGATATTAATGATTCTACCATGGATTTAATGGTAGATTGGGTGCCTTTAAGGACTAAAGATAGAAAGATGTTCTCATCATCTTGAAAAGGCTTTGGAATCCCAAAGCTTATTGCCATTTTTGTACCGATATGAGCAAACACTCGTGAAATTGCTCTTTCCTGGGCATAAAATATAGGTTGTCCCAAAAGTCTTAGTGTGATTTTAGCTTTACTGGTCACTTTTGATTTTAAGATATTAAAATTTGAAACTACACTAAGACTTTTGGGACATTCTGTATATGGTAAAAAATGACACACAATAATAGCTTATCTTTGGATATCATTTTGTAACCATTTTTATGACATTTATAAAATGTAACCATTTCATAGCAACTCTTAGAAAGGAGCTAAGATAGCAGAGTAGAGGTAGCCACCCAGACAGGCTCTCCCAATATTTCCCTCCAAACAATTTTAACATCTTGAATCAAATTTTGGTGTGGTAAAGCCAATAAAAGATCCCCACAAGACATCTTTCCAATCTAAAATCAATTTGGAGAGAAGGAAAAGACTGAAACCAAATTAAAGGCCATATGTAACATAACAGAGGCAACATTAGTAGTGGGCTTTGGGGCTGGTCTTGATAGCAATAGCAGCATTTCCCAGAGCTCTTAGCCTAGAGATGGTAAAAGAGTCTTTTTATGATGGCAAAGAATTGGAAAGAGAGGAGATGTACATCAGTTGGGAAATATCTGAACAAGTTGTATATGATTGTGATGGAATGCTATTATGCTATATGAAATGACAAGCTCCAAAAGACTTATATTAACTGATGCAAAATAAATTAAGTAGAACTTTGAGAACATTAACATGAAAAACAATATTGTATAATGATCAACTGTGAATGACTTGGTTATTCCAGCAAGAAAATGATCCACAACAATTTCAAAGGACTTATGTTGAAAAATACTACCCATCTCCAGAGAAGGAATTGATGGTATCTGAATGTTGATTGAAGCATATTTTTTCTTCATTTTTCTTGGTTTGCTTAGTTTTATGTTTATTATGTTTAACAATATGACAAACATGGAAATATGTTTTGCATGATTGAACATATATAATCTCTTTCAAAATGCTTGCTTTCTCAGTAAAGGGGTAAGAGAAGGAAAGACAGAAAATTTTGAACTCAGATTTTTAAAAAGAATGTCTAGAATTGTTTTAATAGGTAATTAGGGGGAAAATATCAAACTAATTTTTAAAAAAGAAAGCATAAAAAACAGAATAGACAAAATGGAGGTACCAAAGAAATGGGAAAAAAAAGAACTCCTTAATAAATAGGATTGGCCAAATGGAAAAACAAGTATAAAAGCTCACTGAAAACAATTGGGTAAGTGGAATGTAATGACTTCATAAGACATCAAGAAATAATAAAACAAAGTTAAAAGAATGAAAAAAAGTAAAAGAATGTGAAATATCTGATTGATCGTGGTTTTCTGGTGTTCAATAATTCCTAAATTTTTTCTCCTTAATCCATTTTCCAGGTCAGTTGTTTTTTCCAATTAGATATTTCACATAGGGATTCTTGATAAAGACCAAAACTAGAGACTCTGATATTCAAATACAAGACTCAAAAGGAACATAAAAAAATAAACATGAAAAAGAAATCAAAAGGGACTAAATAAAGTTAAAGTTTTTACATTGTTACATGGGAAGATGATACATGTAGCTCCTAAGAATTTATAATTTTGGCAGTTAGAAAAAATATACATAGAGGACATGGGTATGAATTGATTGTGTTGAGCTAAAAAAATATGAAGGTGTGAGGAAGAGGAATGCATGAGGAGATGGGAGAAGCAGGCTGGGAAAATTTCTTCATTAAGGAAGTGAATGAGGAAAAGTTTTTACAATGGGGAGGTAAATGTGGATAAGATACTTGAACCACACTCATCAGTATTGGTTCAAAGAGGGAAGAATAAATGTATGTATATATGTATGTATGTACACATACAAACACACACACACACACACACACACACACATACACACACTTATAGCATAACCTAGCCAGCAAACATGAGAATAATTGTTTGGAGGAAGATGAAGAGGGGAAGCAATGATCATTTAATGAAATAGAATGCTTTCAAGGATTACTGATGAAAAGACTAAAACTAAACTTTTACATTCAAACACAAGATTCAACACAAACACAAAAAGTTAAACACACACACACACACACACAAAAAACAATCATAAGGGACTCAATAAAGTTAAATTGTTACATTGCTACATGGGAAGATGATACATGTAACTCCTAAAAACTTTGTCATTATGAGAACAATTAGAAGGAATGTACATAGACAAAAAAGGGGTGTGTGTGTGTGGGGGGGGATTGTGTTGATTATGCTGGGATGATCTCAAATAAAAAAGAGGAATGAGAAAGAGGGATACATTGGGAGAAGGGGAAAGGGAGAGGTAGAATGGGGGAAATTATCTCACCTAAAAGAGGCACATAAGGAAGAGCTTTTAGAATGAAGAGAAAAATAGGGAGGAGTGGCAGGCTATTCTTGAATCTCATTCTCACCAGAATTGGTTCAAAGAGGTTCAAAGTACACACTCAGCTAAGTATAGAAATTTCTCTTACTCAATAGGGAAATAGGAAGGGAAGGGAATAAATGAAAGAGAGGAACAATAAGGATTTAGATCCTTTCTAGTCCCCATACATATAATTTCAACCCACTGAATACGGAACATTTATTTGTCCTTCCTTCTTGAAAAAGACCAGTGACATAAAGAGGGTGACATTTTGACTTGCAAGCAGATTTGCATTTAAGTGAAACAGGACTGCACAAAGTCATCAGCCTCATTCTTCTCCAAAGTCTTTAACGTCCAGGGACAAGGCATAAGGCAACATGGCTGAAAGGGCCCGGGAAGCCGTGGGTAACCCTGATGTTTTTAAGCTAAGGTCTTTCCCAAGTGTGTTTGAGGCAACCACAGGTTGCCATTCAGTGATTACAGACTAGGAAAGAACTGAGGCAAAAAGATAGCTTAGTTTGACTTCCCAAAACAATCAATCTGGGAGGGGAAGATGCTCAGAGTTTCTGACCAGAACAGAATCAATAGCTATTTACACTCACTAAGAGCCATCAACACCCAAACAATGAGTAAGGGAGGTTTGGGTGGAGACCTATTATTGGCCAGTCAGTGAAAGCCAGAGTTATTTGGATTTGAAGTCAGATAACTCCATTTGAATTCCAGTTTGTCTTTCCACACAGGAAGAGGCTCTGTACCCAAGATCCAATGCCAACCCATTTCTCTAACTTGAAGAAAGTTGTTTGGCATATTAGGAACAACTTGCCAAAGGGGGAGCTATGATAAATGAGAATGGATTGTTAGTCAACCTGTGGTTGAGAAAAATCATGAAGAATATGAATTTCCTGAAGTGAAAGAGGCATCCTATTCAACCAATTCAAAAAACAGAAAAACAATAAAAATTGAACCCCAGAGTCTAGAATTGGATTGAGTATTTAGAGGTGGGAGTGGGGGGAGGTGAAGGAGGAAGGAAACTAAAGAGAAGACCAGTTCAGATTAGTATATTGAGGAGGAGGAATCCATCTATCAAACAACAAACACTTATTAAGTGGGACTAGGCGGCTGGTACCTCCATTTTAGTATCCCTGGTTCAACTAGGCAGCTAAGTAGCTAAGCAGGCAACCAGGCAGCTAAGCAGATACCCTGCTGGGACTGATGCCAGGAAGAACTGAGTGCAAATCCAGCCTCAGATAATGACCAGCTGTATGATTGTAGTCAAATCACTTAATCTCATTTGCCTCAGTTTCCTCATGTGTAAAAGAATCTGGAGAAGGAAATGTCAAACCATTCTAGTATCTTTGCCGAGAAAAGCCCATATGGGATCACCAAGAGCCATAGTAATTGAAACTTCTTGACAACATTAAAGTTTCCTTCAAAGCTCAGTTCAAATGGCAATTCCTATAGAGGCTTCTATAGGAAGAACTAAAGAGTTCTTCCCCTCATGATAGTGCTTACCACCAAATAACCTCATATTTTCTATCTTCTTGTCTACTCTCAAGATAATGAAAGTAATTTCTTTTTTGTCCTTGTAGAGTAGCCACTTAATAACTGTTTGTTGATTGAATTCAGTTGAAAGCACAGAATCCCAGAATTGGGAGGGAAATTGAGATGGAAAACTTGGAAGGATAGAGCAATGAACTCAGATTCAAGAAGTGGATTCAAATCCTCTACTGACAATAGTTTCATGACCATAGTCACCTAACTTCTTTGAATTTTATCTTCCCCACCCGGGATATGTGGCTGATCAAGCCTGTAGTACTTTTTTCAAAGACCAATTGTGATTACCAAATGAGGTAATAAATAGGAACCACTGTGAAAACTATAATGTTCTAGCTAGGATTTAGCAGTATAAGGGACCTTAACGGTAATTAAGCCCAATCAAGCAAAAATCAAGGCTGTATATTTAATTTTTAAGAATCCAGAATTGCAGATAGGTTGTATAAAGAGCTGTCCCTAGAAAGAAAGAGACTGAAGATTCTCGACCTGACTATATTGTAAGTATACAAGTAACTTCATATCTCTATTGTTCAATTTCTTCTGGAAAACCAAAGGGTAGTACTAGATGATCTCTTATTGTTGTTTTGATGGCTAATATTTTTATTTCAATGGATGTGATCACATTGCTGTAGGTACTTCCTCCAGGGGAGAAGACTGGATCTCATCCATGCATTTTCATTTTGTCCAGCTCTTTTCTATGTCCTCCCATAACTCCCTCATTCCTTCAACTTGTTAAGAGACTTCCTCTAGATCTCTTGAAATTTGTGTGGATCTCAATGGAACATTTCTTTGTTGGTAATATATTTCAGCCCATTCACACTTGTCATGTCCAGTTCTACTATCATTGAGATGAGCTGAAAATTTGTTTTCTTGAAAATTTTACAGGAGTCTGTTCTCTGAAGCCATATGATCTCTGTAAGATTATTGTTCTTAAGAAAATAGACTTTTATTAAACAATTTTTGAGGCAAAGTTATCAAACTGTGCATACCCTTTGACCCAGCAGGGTTTCTACTGGGCTTATATCCCAAAGAGCTCTTAAAGGAGGGAAAGGGACCCACATGTGCAAAAATGTTTATGGCAGCCCTTTTTGTGGTGGCTAGAAATTGGAAACTCCATCAACTGGAGAATACCTGAATAAGTTACAAGATATGAATATTATGGAATATTATTGTTTTATAAGAAACAACCAACAGGATGATTTCATGCTGAGTGAAATGAGTGGAACCAGGAGATCATTGTGCACAGCAACATCAATATTATACGATGATCAATTCTGATGGACGTGGCTCTCTTCAACAATGAGATGATTCAAACCAGTGCCACTTGTTCAGTGATGAAGAGAGCCATCTAATCCAGAGAGGACTGTGGGAACTGAGTATGGATCACAATGTAGCATTGTCACCCTCTGTTGTTATTTGCTTGCATTTTGTTTTCTTTGTCTTTTTTTTTTCCTTCTTTCTTGATCTGATTTTTTTTGTGCAGCAAGATAATTGTATATATGTGTATACATATATTGGATTTAACATATATTTTAACATATTTAACATGTATTGGACTACCTGCCATCTAGGGGAGGGAATGAGGGAAAGGAGGGGAAAATTTGGAACAGAAGGTTTTGCAAGGGTCAGTGTTGAAAAATTATCCATGCATATGCTTTGTAAATAAAAAGCTTTAATAAAAAAATAATAATAATAATAAATTTTTGAGGGTATTGGGGTTAAATGACTTGCCAGTAAGTATCTGAAGGCAGATTTGACTCAGATACTCTTGACACAAGCTACTCCATCCCCAGTACACTAGCTGCCCCAAGACCAGCTATTATTTCCAAGGTTTTTGGTGAATGTTTGGGGTAAGATCAGAACTCCTCAAAGGAATTCTTTAGGATGCACTCTTTGTCCTCTACTTTGCACTTTAGTTCTTTGGGAATGTGCTATGTCTCATATTTCTTACTTCTTTAAGGTGAGATTCAGGACCCCAGAGAAAGCTGACACACTCATATAAACTGCTCTGAGTACACTACAGACAAATTCTGCATGGAGGTTGTCAATAATATCGACCAAGAGGCCTGGCCCACAGCACCTTGGACAAGCAGCTCTTTGTGGTTTGGGGCACTGGAGGAATTTGAACTGCAGGTAAATAACAAAGAAATCATTCATCACAATCCCCTTTGTATCTCCCCAGTGTCTCCCTCACTCTTCCCATTCAAGATTAGAGGGAGCAATTCTCTAATCTCATCACCCTGGCTTTTGCTCCATGTGACTCAAAGCCTGTGAGATTGGTTTTAAAAGCCTATTGGTCCCCTCTAACTCCCAGGTGTTTCTAACTAATCAGATTATCTAGCCTTTTCAAGGGAGTCCTACAAAAACCTCCCTGACTTCTCCCTATTCTGAGCTACAGATTTTTCCCTTCCCTTCTTTGAAATCTTCCCTTTTTCTGCTGTCCCGTGTGTCCTTTGACAAGTTTGGTGTCTTTCTTGAAGCTACAAATTGCTCAGGGACAAACCTTTGCCTAGTTACTTTGGAAAGGTATCATCCTGTCCGCCCTGGTACCACAACTGCTGGTGACCTGAAAACTTGGTTCTGAAGTCCCAAACCACCTCTGAGGAAACACACTTAAAAGTAAGACAGGGCCAACGTGGCTCCTGATATAAGAGGGTGGCCTTTCCCAGCCTTTGTTCAGACAGCCTGGACTTAAAGGTCTTGTATCCAGGACAAGCTGAGAAAAAGGTAGACTCTCAAAGGAGTAGCCATGTTAGCCAACCCAGCATTCTCTGATGACCAGGTCTATCTCCTTGGCTTTCACAATCTCCAGCCAATTTTAAAAGAGTCCTTAGAGCTCCCCTCTCGAAGTTCCTGTACTTCCTCAGGTCATCTCCTCCTAAAGTCTCTGTCCTTCCCTCACATGGCTGAGTATTGCTAACCCCACCTGACTACTCTGTGCCCCATCTCACTAAGCCTCTGGGAGGAGAGACCCTAGATACATAACATTTGCCAATCATTACTGACATAGCATTTTAAAGACTTGGGGAAGCCCTTCCTCATTTCTTAAGATAAGCCTGGGAAGAGAGGAGGGGAAATACGGAGTGTTTCCCAGGTTCAAGTTCAACACTTTCTACACCCCATGGCTGAGTGGGCCACAGAAGAATGGAGTTGGGGAAAGGAGAGATGCCCTCTGCCAGGGAGGAGAAAAAGTGCTCCAATCTCAAGCACAACAGAACCAACACTGGAGAACCTCGGAGCCTCTTTGATCAAGCCCAGTCGAATGAGAGGGCTTAATATTTTTGGTCCTGACAGCATAAGGTATGTCCCTAATATCCAAGAGCCAGCCGCTCAGGCTGACGTGGTGGGGAACGTGACTTATTCACAAACTATGATCTTCTGATGGCAAAGTTGATACTTAATAAAGTGTTCTACTGTATTAATTACCAGCCAGAAGAACAGGATAATTAGAAGAGTTTCCAAAAGGCTTGGTTTTCATTTGCATTCCAGCCCTTGGCAGCTTCTGGCCCATTATCTGTCAGATCATGCCGCCATTTTGAAATTGGTCATATGATGCTTTGTCAGGGTACTGCTTAATTAAATGGCATCCCCATGCTTTCTGGCTCTGTGCTGATGGCACTTTCTGACCTAACTCCTTAACCTGGAAATGTTCAATTAGCAAGAAAGATATAAGAAATAATCTTCTACAGTAATTATATAAATTCATTTCAAGCTTACAGACCCAAGAACTAGAATTAAAAATAAATAAATAAATATCTCACAGGGTAGACTTTAACTTTAGTCTTAAAATTCTTGATGACAATCTGGGCAAGAGATCTGATCTGAAACTTATTTTTGCTAATCGGGGTTGGGGGGAAAGAGTAAGATCTCATATGAACAAAAAGCATGTTGAAGAGTTATTAAGGATATGGAGAAAATGAAGAAGTAAATCAAAGAAATTTATTCCCAATCCTTCAAAAATGCATCCCCTTTGGGTTTGAATATATTTTATTGTTTTGTTCTTTCCAAAAATATGAAAATCATACCATGTACACAGATCACATGAATAATCCACATGAGAAAAAAGCATACTGAATGCAAGTGGGACTACAAGATACATAACGTATGTATTTACAGTGTGCAGTAGACAAGTTTAAAAGATATTACAAAATATACAAATGTTTTTGCTTATGTTGGCTTTTTATATGTATACTTATATGTATGTATTTCATAGATAAATACATTCTTATTTTCAAAGGTGAACAATATAAAACCAGAATCATACAGGTTATATTCAATCTAATTCATGAAAAAACTATTAATGAAGTGACTATACATAGAGACTATATCGGTATCTGTTTATGAAGGGTTATGCATATAGTGGATATCAGGGTAAGGATCCATATGTCCCCAAATGGGGGGACATAGGACGTGAGGAATGGGCTACTTGTGCTTCTTCAACTTGTACTTCCCTTTCCTATTATACTCTGGCAACCTAAATTTCCCTCAACTTTCACCTTTTGGAGCTGGGAAATTGTTGGAAAAGCCTACTTAAGTGAGATGAAATGAGTATATTGGAGATGTGTTGGAGGGAACAAACATGGCTGGAGGAGAGGTAAGTGCAGATTGTTGTCCCTTAGAAGGACCCACAAAAGGCAAAGAGAGAACCCCGGGATTGCCAGAATACACAGGCTCCCTCACCCCACCCACATGCACGAGCTTGTATATCAGGAGGGGACTGGGGACCAAGGCTGGCTGGGCAGCCCAAACTCCTGGATGACCTCTGGGAATGTGGACTCTGTCCAATCACAGGCTCACCAATGAGCCTCTTTTAAGAGGCAGGAGTTTAAGGGTCGGGACAGAGCTCATCCCTGGCAGGTGGAGGAAAATTTCCAGTTCCAGATTAGTCTTTAACAGGTCATCCTAAAGCTACCGGAGGATAAGGTGCTTCGTGTCCAGGCAGACTGCCACCCTTCTAGGATGCAGAAAATCCTAGCTACAGCTGTCTGAGGAGGGTCATGCTTTCAACATCCACATTTTGCCCAGAACATGGCCACCAGCCACTCAAGCTCCCCTCAGCAGGCCTGGCAGGTTTGGCTTCCTGTGAAAGGGGCACAGAGAGGCAAAGACCCAGAAAGAAGGGCTCCCAGCAAGCCCAGTCACTTCCTAATCCTTCAAGGACCATCCACATTCTAATGAGCTAGGGGGCCGCTCCACCCAGCTAATCCCTCTGCTCAGACAAGACACAGATCCCAAGGCACTCTGGGTCTCAGGGAAGGTCCAAGATGGGAAGGACCTTCGGTCTGATCCTGCGGCCAGCTCAGTTTATTCTGCTCCCCCTCGGAGTGAGGGCAAACTGAACTTCATGGCCTGACTCACAAACCCCCAATTGAGGCCGACAGGAAGCAAAGTTTAGCTCAGAATCTTGAGGTCCTCTCCTACGGCCAGGATGAGCGGCCGACAGGCCCCCAGGATGGATGGAGTTGCTGCTCTCCCCTGCTCCTAAAGACTTCACCATCTCCTGCCCAACCTTCCCATACATAGCATGAGGCACTCAGACCATCTGGGAGTTAGCATCAGCTCTCAGCATTGCCCTCGACGAATCTGGATTTCTGGAACACTCCCAGTTGTGGACGGCCCGTGGCCGCAGCCTAAGCTGCTGTGCTAACTGTCCTGGGGACACTACACCCTTAATTTCCCTCCAAGGGCAAGAGATCTAGAAGCACATGTGGAACTCTGTGTGCTTTTTCACTAAATCACCATCCCTCAGAAGTAGCTTTTTGATTTTCTGGAAATTGCCTGGCTCTGGCCAACTTGTGTAGACTGCCCAGGAGAAGCTGTGGAGACTATGAGGGGGGAAGATCAGGAAATGGGGGGCACGGGGACATACACTGAGCCGCCTCTCTGGAACTGGTCTTTGGAACTGGGCCATATGGCCATGAGACTGAAGGATGGCCATCAGCCTGGAGGATGGCCATCAGCCCAAAGAATGGCTGGTCTTTAGCCTGGAGGGTGGCAGCCATTAGCCCGGAGGATGGTGGCCATACCCTGGAGGATGGCCATCAGCCAGGAGGGTGGCCCAGCCCTTCTAGAAGCCATCCCGGCACATGCTGCTGACCAGCAGCACTCTCTCATGAGCAGGGACGGGGGTCCACATAGCTTGCTGGAGCTCAAACTCAATCCTCAACCTTCCCCTTGCTGCAAGTCCCCAGGGATGATGATGAGGCTTTGTAAGCCTGGGCCGAGGGATAAGTCACTAGCTGGAAGCTTCTCCAGCCAGATCTGCCCTACCTGCCAGCCTTGTGGGGCCATAGAAGGACTGATTTCCTACTTACAGTCAGGTCTTCTCAGAAACCAAACTCACTTATTTAAAAATAAAAGTCTAACTAGGTTTTCTTGAGCAATGAAATCTTTCCTTAAGCTTCTTCCTTCTAAAAAAAAGTTTTCAGGTCTTTAAAACAAGTCCTGTTGGTCAGTAGCCCTAGTTTCTAGAGAGAGAGTAAATAACTGGCCCAGTCAGAATTCATCTTGTGGTTCTTGTCCCAGGGCTCTTAGGGAGCCAGAAATCATGTGAGGGATAACTGGGGCCCTGGGAAGGACGGAGCTTTGATCACAATTTCTGCCAATGCTGAGCCAGCCCTACCTGCCAATGTGTTGGATTCTGGGGTGAAGGGTAGGGGTAGCAAATGTCCGTGGTTCCATTTTCCAATAGATAGCTAACCATCTACCCCCCTACCCTTCCCACATTTGGGGGGAAAGAAGGGCATGTAGAACAAGAAATAATCCATCTTTTCTCCTCCTCTCAAAGCCCTGTCCTACTATAAAGCTGTGCAGTTAGAGACGGTCTTTACGTCTTGAGGCTCCTGAGTCTTGGACACGGGCTGGGTCTCCTCCACTATGACTGCCGTGTTCTCATAGACCTCGGGAACCTTGATGGGGATTTCGTTGACCTTTTCTTCATCTTCCAGCAGGTCACAGCACTTACTGCAGCGGCAGCACCGGGGGCATCCACACAGCAGGCAGCACACCCGGCAGCAGACACGGCAACAGCAGCAGCATGGTAGCTGGCAACAATTGCCTGTGATGAGAGACACCAGCCCATCCCAAGGCTTGAGGGAGCGCATCCACAAGGGCAAGAAGTCCCAGGTTTGCAACTTTTTAGGGAGAATTTGAGGGCAGTGAGCTTGAATGACCCTCATTATCAGGAACATAAACAGCACCACTATGATGGGGCTCCCTACACCCACCAAGACGGGCCAACCTGCCAGGGAGAGGCCGAACACGGCCAATGGAATCAATAAAAAGAAGAAGATGAGGTAGAAGATGGCAAACCAACGGTAGGTGGCCGTGATATTCCCCAGGCCCCTGGCAAGACGGATTGGCAGGCGCGTGAATGGGATTGGGTACCACAGAAGGATCCCAGAGACATTGAAGAAGAAATGGCACAGGGCAATCTGAAATCAAACAGAGTAAACAAGATGAAAGCTCCTGGAGACACACTGGAAGCCAATCATAGAGGAGGAAAGGAAATCAGGAGGCAGGTGATGGGGAGAAGGGATGGGAAAGATCAGAGACGCCACAGAAATTATCCATGACTATTTTCACTGTGGGCTCATTGATTTAAGAGCCAGGATGGAGAACAGCAGTCAGCTGGGCTACTCTATTCAGTTTTGCAAGAATATGGCTGGATGTTATGAGGGTTGTGACCCAGAGAGCATCGGACCCAGAGCCAGGGAGACTTGGGGTGGAAACCTCTCTCACCCTAACTATGGTCATCTGAAGTCAGCAATGGAGCCTTCATTCCCTGGGTTACTGTGGATCCAATGAGATCATGGTGTCAAGAGCTTTGGAACCTTTCATTCACCCTACAAGTAAGAGTCCTATTGTGGTCTTGTAGAAAGAACAAGCCATCCAAATGGGCATCTGAAGATCTAGCTACACTCTAAGTCAACAGGCATTGATTAAATGCCTTCTGGATGCAAAGCGTCATGCAGAGGAAAAGCTCCTGCCCACAATCAGCTTTCATTCTGCTCTTCTGAAGTCCTGCCTTCAGCAAACTCTTGTCCTGTCTACAAAAGGAGACCCAGATGATCTCAAAGATCCTTCCAACCTTAAAGCCTATGAAAATGGGCCTTTTTGCAAAGGGTCATGCAGCAAGGACCAAAATGCGAGGAAGAGCTTGAGTCCCAACTAAAAACAAATCAAAATTGACAATTTAAACCACTTTCTCTGAGTTCCAAACAGTGATTTCAAAAACAATTTAGATAATTAAAATGTTGCTCCAAATCAAATTAAGTACCAATGAGTTAAAAAGCAATGGATTTAATAAAAAAAAAATTGCATTCCAGAACCAATGAGACTTTTATTGTAATTGTTTTCAAAATCAGTTTTGGAATTCATTCTTTTACAAAATGAATTCCATTGTCTTATGATGTTTTGACTCTCTCCTCCCCCTCCCCCTTCACTCCCTTGTCACCTTTCTCCTACCCAGACATCCCCTGGCCTGCCTGCACACCAGCAGGTGCCACTGGCCTCCCTTGCCAGGAAAGGAGAAGGAGAGTGAGGCAATATTTACCCTGGAGACTGCTAAGGGCACCTCCAGCCTGCTGTGTCTGGGCTGCAAAGCTCAACCTTGACCCCTCTTTCCCCTTGGCTTTCATGGCATCACTCTCTGAGTCCTTCTTCAGGATCTCTTGTGTTCATCCCCTCCTATCCATTCCTAATGACATCATGAAATTTTCATTTTTTGTGAGCTGCAAAATAATGCTGCCTTTCCTCTGGTAAATACTATTGTGTACTCTGATGTACCACTTCACACCTCTCAGATTGACCACAGTGATAATGACAATGATAATTGGTAAGGTCATAATAAATGTGGAAGGGGAGGTAGGAAAACTGGGATACTAATACACTATTGGTGAAGTTGTAAACTGATCTAATCATCCTAAAGAGGATTTTGGAACTATGCCCAAAGAGCTATCAAAGTGTTGTATACCCTTTGATCCAGTAGGATTTCTACAAGGTCTGTATCCCAAAGAGATCATAAAAGAGGGGAAAGGATCCACATGTGCAAAACATTTGTAGCAGCTCTTTTTTGGGACAAGGAACTGGAAACTGAATGGATGCCCATTGGTTGAATAAGTTATGGTATATGAATGTTATGGAATATTATTGTTCTGTAAGGAATGATGAGCAGACTGATTTCAGAAAAGCCTGGAAAGCCTCCCATGAACCGCTGCTGAGTCAAGTGAGTAGAACCAAGAGAGCATGGTACATGGCAACAACAAGATTATGTGATGATCAACACTGAGGGATATGGCTCTTCTTGACAATTAAGTGGTTCGAGGGAATTCTTATAGACTCGTGATGGAGAGAGCCATCCACATCCACAGAGAGAACTATAGAAACTGAATTTGGATCACAGCATAGTATTTTCACCTTTTTTGTTGTTGTTGCTGTTTATTTGCTCATCTGTTTTTTTTTTTCCTTTCTCATGGTGTTTTCCTTTTTATGATCTGATTTTTCTTGCACAGCATGAGAAACATGGAACTATGCTTAGAAGAATTTCACATTTAACTTATATTGGATTGCTCACAGTCTTGGGGAGGGGAGAGAAGGGAAGGAAGGGAGAAAAATTTGGAACACAAGGTTTTGCAAAGGTGAATGATGAAAACTATTTTTGCATGTATTTTAAAAAATAAAATATTATTGAAAAAAAGAAAAGAAAAACCATACTATTTGTTGACCTTAGGAAAATCATTTAATCTCAATTTTCTTATCTATCAAATGTGGCGATACTGGACTAGATGGTTTCTGAAAGTTCTTTTATCTCTAGATCTATTTCCCTAGGCTATTCCAGAAGCTTTCTCCTGGCTGGTTTCTTAGCTTGAATACATCCTATAGACACATGTTTCCTAAATCAAAACTCTAATGACATCCTACCCATAATTCTAATGCCTATTGCCTTCCCAATATAGGAAGGGTTTTTTAAAAATCCTTGGTTCAGCTGTCAGGGCCCACTAGAACTTTCTTCCTTTTGCTTAAAGGAAACAGTGTTTAAAAATCCCATTATAATGATGACTCTTATCACTGGCCCTTCCATTATCATACATTCCACTGAAACTGGTTTTGTGAAGATGCGTCTTCATTTGACATATTTCTGGGATCTTTATTCCCATCCTTTCTTGTCTCAGAATAATTTTCCTTTAGACCTTTGACCAAACTGTGATCCAAATTCAGTTTCCATAGTTCTCTCTGTGGATGTGGATGACTCTCTCCATCACGAGTCTATAAGAATTCCCTCGAACCACTTAATTGTCAAGAAGAGCCATATCCCTCAGTGTTGATCTCACATAATCTTGTTGTTGCCATGTATCATGCTCTCTTGGTACAAGCCCCTTGACTTTTTCCAGCATTTCTTCCTTTTGCTTAAAGGAAACAGTGTTTAAAAATCCCATTATAATGATGACTGTTATCACTAGCCCTTCCATTATCATACATTCCACTGAAACTCGTTTTGTGAAGATGCTTCTTCATTTGACATATTTCTGGGATCTTTATTCCCATCCTTTCTTGTCTCAGAATAATTTTCCTTTAGACCTTTGACCAAACTGATCTTCAGAATCCCTCTCTCCCCCCACCATGAAACTATCACTTCTCCCTCCCTTAAACACAAAGCTTGGATCTATACCAGATAACTAGCAAGTTTTAATTTACATTTCTCTAATCCATAGTGATTTAGCTCATTTTTAAATGCAACTTTAGATTATTTTCATTTCTTCTAATGAAAAATACTGCCTTTTCATCTCCTTTGACCATTTATCAATTGGGGAATGATTCTTATTCTTAAAGATTTCACAATGTTCTTTATATATTTGAAATATGAGAACTTTATCTGAGAAATTTCTCTATAAAAATGTTTTCCCAATTTTCTGCTTTCCTTCTGATATTGGCTACATTTATTTCATTTGCACAAAACTTTTTGATTTAATGTAATCAAAATTACCCCTTTTACACTTAACTTTGCTCTCTATCTCTTTTTTATTTAGATATTGGTCACTACTAAAGAAATTCAGCTTCTAAGAACAACGGCTACAGCCAGTTTTCTATCCCACAATTCACCATTCTGACCTTTGGGGAAAGAAACCAGAGTGTTAATTGGAAGGATTTAGTGGTAAGCTAGGAAAACAGAGCTTAAAGGAAAGAGGTAGTAAGTCATAACTGTTCTGACCTGGAGTGAATTGTGTAAAGTGCTTCCAGGGCTGGCCAGCGCAGCCAGGATGGCTGTGGTGGTGGTGCCGATGTTGGAGCCCAGGGTCAGGGGGTACGCTCTCTCCAGGCTGATCACTCCAATGCCTAAGAAAGAGAAAAAAGACACAGGTTCAGTCCTGACTGGGAATAATTGAGCATGGCAAGATCAACTATAAAAATGGAGACATGGGACATGTGAAAGGGGAAGGAAGGAGAGGACTCACCAACCAGAGGAGTGATGGCAGATGTGAACACAGAGCTACTTTGCACAATAAAGGTCATTCCGGCTCCAACAAGAATGGCGAGGTAGCCCGTCAGCCAGGCAAAGGGGAAGGGGAAATCTGAGGAAGAGAAGAGGAAAAAGGCAGTTTTTACAATTGTCCTGGCCAGTATTTCATATTCAAAGCAATAGATCACTCACTCTAAGGGCAATTTGAAAATGATCATGTAACTAAACTCATTTCAAAACCTGATAGTTCCTAAGGCAATTAAAAGCAGTCAGCAAGGAGTTTCCTTCCTGCCAACATCTTAAAAACTCCTTTTAGGCTCTTCTTTGCTCAAACAAGAAAATACTTGTAAAAAGCTCCAAGCACAATATCTAGCAAATAGTAGATTATTATACAAATCCCTAAAGTGAGGGAACTCACTTTCCTATGCAGGCTGGCAGAGTCTCTGTAACTCATATCCTTAAAGAGTTGTCCAGAGGTTTGGGGGCTCCCCAAGACTGGTTTGATAATGCAAATCCAGAACCAAAGAGACCACACAGGTTGCCAAGATTTCTGATGGGAAAGGAGAGACCCCAAGTGGAGGCAACAGTCCTCTGGAGCTCTGGTCTCCAGACCCACGGGCCAGATGTGGACCTCAGGGAGCACAATGGGAGGAGAGCTAGCAGGTGTCTTTTTTCACAAGGACTTTGCCCACAGAAAGACCCAAGGAGGGTGGAAGTTCTACCTGTATTGATGGTCTTCTTAATCACTGCAGCAACTTGCCCCTTGAGCACAGAGTTCAGGACCTTGACAATCAGGATCAAACAAGTGCACAGGACCAGCAAGGAGAGGGCCAGAAGAATGAGTCCGATGCCCAGATCAGAGAGATTGACATCCACAAATGCGTGTTTGCCTGCGGGAACCAGAGAAACCACTTGTCATCATCTTTAGCTTCCTTTTCATCACTTAACCTGGATACAGGGCATTCTACACAGCACTGGGTCTTACAGAAAGTAATTGTAATTCATCAGAGGTTTATATGATCCCCCAAAAAAGGATCACAAAAGATATTAGTTTAAATACAAATACCATTTAGCCCCGAGACTCTACTTTACAGTAAGGATTCCCAGTGTTTTTACAAGAAATCATTTTGCTTCCTAGAAAACCTTGAAATGTGAGGGTGTGGGGTTAACTGCCAGTTAAGTTTCTGTGCACTGGATGGGAAGATAGAGTGTGGGAAGCTGTACTGACACTTAAGTCGCTGTATACCCGGTAGCACAATCAGAAGGAATACTGGTTTACAGTTGAAAGTCCTGGGTTTGAATATTGACTCAGCTCTTTGCTATCTCTGTTGCAAGGGGCAGGTCTCCCTTCCCAAGAAGAGATTTCTCTGACTTTGAATTACATACTGATCACTTCGGCTTGACATACAAAAAATATAATGAAATGTTTTGTAGTATATTTGTACTATACAAATGTAATGATAACAACAATAACATTGATTTGGGTTTAAAAGTTTGTAAAGAGCTTTACAAATATTATATGTATTCCTCAAAACAACTCTGGGATGTAAGTAAGGAAAGTCAGGCAGACAGCAAGTGGGTGACTTACTCAGGGTTACTCAATCTCAGAAGCTGGATTTAGACCAGATATGCCTGAATCTCTCCAGAGCACTAGACCATTATGAGAATGTTGTTAGAACTGATGTTTGAGCTTCAATTTCTGACTTAGCTCCTGGTAGTAAATTATAGACACTTAGTTGGGAGAGATAGGAGGTTACTATAGACTACTAGGTCCAGGGCTCTCTCCACAATATAATTAGATGAGGAGGATCCCATTAGATGAGAGAGCCGAATGGAGAGTGGGGTTAGAAAGGCCTCCTTCACTCAGCAGACTTTGCAGGTTTCCTACTCACACTTTGCAATGTTCTCTTCATATGTCATGTTCATGAGGGTCCAGGTCATGTTCCCATTGGTCCAGCAGAAGCTGGGAGAGGTACAATTTTCTGGTGAGGGAACGGTAACGTTGCTTAACGTCTAAAAGACATAATACAGGGGGAAAAAAACTTTTTATAGAAAATGGTATTTTGGGAAATTGGATTTTGCTGCAATGAAGACATGCCCCACTGGCCAATGAATCCCCACTTTCCCCCTCTTTCTCCCACCTTCCCCATAATCCTTAGAAAAGACCTTTAGCCTTTGTGCTTGGTCCATGGACCATAGAACAGCTAAACTCCAGAATCTGGGTTACTTCTGGAGGCCAGCGGAGCTGCCCTCAGACTGAGCACTGTTACCCTGAAATGGGGACCTGAGCATCAATTGTTTTAGCTCTGTATTGGAGCAGTCTTCTGTCCCATAATCTGAGGTAGAACTAAGGCAGGGTGACTAGAGCTTTGTTATAGGGCACTAAATTCATAGAAATCCAGTAGCATTTGTAGTCCCTCGATGTCACAGGGGAAACCAAGAATTCTTACTCTACAGTCTATATCCTCTGAATCATTTTCTGATTCTTACCTCATTTTTAAATGTTGTACACCAAGTCTTTATCAGGCTCTTGTTTTTGGCTGCCTCATTTCCTATGGCAATTTCATTTATGACTTCTTCATCCAGCTGAGAAAGTAACAAACATGAGGAAAAGAGTTAGCCTGTTCCTCACCTGAGATTTGTGAGTGAAAAGTTAATTACTTTCCTAAGGGCTCCAGTGTACAGAAAAGAAAACCAGGATGTGTGTGAAAGAGAGACATAGATTGGTCTCGTTTCCCCGAGGACCTCACTTCCACCTGCACAGGTGACTTTGCCTCATCTAAGCTTGACTAGATCAGGCCTTTTGCCCTTTTCTAGGGGGCCCAGTACCACCAGCTCCTTGAAGCCTTGAAGGACCTCCCATATGGTCATCATATGCCCCAGTGCCTGGTCCATAGTAGGGGATTAATAAATGCTTTTTGGTCATGAGGCATCTCTTGAGAAAGAGCTCCACTTTGATCAGAAGAATAGCAAAGCATAGGAAGAAGCAAAATGGTTTTGCTGGAGACAGGCACATCATATTGATCGAAAGGGTAAAAGATAACACATTGCCCAACAAAATAGTCATCGGGCCCCAAATGGCAGAATGGGGGTGCTGAAGAATACAACTGCCAATGTGGAAGGCCAAGCAAGCTCCTTAGCTTCACTCCCTCAAATAAAATGTGGGAGTCATGGCAAGGGAAAGAAATATCTAAATAGCACTACAGATTGAGGGAGGAAATTTTGAGCTCTGCTTCTAAGGGAATCTAGGTTATCACAAGCTCTATTTCACCTTAAATTTAATTTTTTTTATAATTTTATATATTTAATATCTCCCCCATTTACATGCAAAACAAAGATTTTTTACATTTATTTTTAAGATTTTTGAGTTGTAGGTTTTCTCTCTTATCCCCACCAATAATTAGGAAACCACATGTGACGTTATGCAAACCATTTCCATCCCTAATGAAAATAAAAACTCTCAAGAAAAGTTAAGGGGAGGGAGAGAGGGAGAGAGGGAGAGAGGGAGAAAGGGAGAGAGGAACAGAGAGAAAGAGAGAGAGAAAGAGAGAAAGAGAGAGAGAGAGAGAGAGAGAGAGAGAGAGAGAGAGAATGCTTCAATGCTTCAATCTGTATTCAAACACAATCAGTTCCTTTTCTGGGTATGGATAGGATTTTTTCATCATACATCCTTCAGAGCAGTCGTGGATGATTGTACTGCTGAAAATAGCCAAGTCATTTACAGCTGGTCATCTCAGAACACTGCTATGACTCTGTATACAATACATTTCACTTGGCTTGAGTTCATGGAGGACATCCAAGGTTGTTGTTTTTTTTTTTCCTGAGAGCATCCTGCTCATCATTTCCCATAAGATAATAATATTCCATAACAAACTCATACCACAGTTTATTGAGTCATTCCCCAATTGATGAGCATCCCCTCACTTTCTAATTTTTCTTTGCTCTGAGAAGAGTGGCACCATGAATATTTCTGGTATATATAGGCTTTTTAAAAAAAATTTTCTTTTGGTATTCATGTCTAATAGTTCACCTTAAATTTAAAATCAGGGGGAGTCTTGATGCCCACCTGGATAATGAGTTTTGTGAAGGGATCTGTGATGACTTTCAGGAGTTTAGGGGCATTTTCTCCACTCTTGATATTAAAGCTTTTCACGATGGCATCAGTGAGGTAATAGAGGTAGTTTGTGATCACTTCCACGGGCAGCAGCACCAGGACTGACAACCAGTTAAAGAAATCGTGGACGGTCGCTCCTGCAAAAGCCCTAGAGCAAGGAGAAAACCCAAAGCAATTAATGTGATGGTACTGTCTTGTCACTCATTAAAAGCCTACTGTGTGCAGAATGAGAAGGGATGGTATGAAAGACCTGCTTAGGAAATCAGAAAGATCTGTTTCAGGTCTCCTTCTGCTGATAGGACCATGGACAGAATAAGTCATTTAACACTTGCAGTGACCCAGAACACTGCTGGAATTGCCCAATTAGCTTCATATTGGAAACTTCCTCTCATCAGTAGAACTACTGATCCAGTTGTTCCCCCAAACTGGGCAGAGCCGGGCGAGAGAAAGCTATGCTATCCACACACAATCTCCACAGTACCAGCTGAGTGACTTTGCCATGGTGCCGGGATCAATAGGATACTGTATCTGGAATCAGGGATGCAGGAGTTCCTTCCAACCTCAGAAACCAGCAGGCTGGATGATCCTGGCCAAGTCACTTAAACTTCCTGACCCAAATTCTATATCTCATCTCTAAAAGTGGATAACAATAGCACCTGTCTCAGGGTTGTTTTGAGGATCAAACCAGATAATGTTTATAAAATGCTTTATAGATTGTAAACCTCTACATAAATCCTGGCTATTATTATATGGAATTTTACATATTACAGAACACATAACTGTTGGAATCCTAGTGTTAACTCAACTTGAAACAAGGTGATAACTCAAGAGAGATGTGAATTCACAAAGTTACACAGTTAACTTTGTGAATCTCCCATACTTATGAACTCCAATGAGTAAAGGTATGAACACAAACATTGTATCAATTAGTTCTACTTAGTACCTTGTTTCAGGTTCTGGCCCAAAACATCTTCTTGTAAGATCAGATCAATAATCTATCAACTCTAATGAGTTAGCAGTTTGTAAAGATTCCAACACATAACTATTATAAAGAGAGTTGCTAAGTGACAATGAATATAGTATGCTGGGCTGGAGTCAGGAAGACCTGACTTGGAATCCAGCCCTAGATACTTTCTAGCTATGCAACAATGACCAACTTAACTCATGTCTGCCTTGGTTTACTCATCTATAAAAAAGGGGATAATAAGAGAATTTCTCACAGTTTTGTTGCAAGAATCAAATGAGACACGTGTGTAAAATGAATTGCTAGCACAATGCCTGATACATATTAAGTGTTTAATAAATATTCATGCCATTCACAAACTACTATGATGAAGCATGGGAGCTATATGGAAGCTTCCTACTATAAAGGGGCACATCACAAAAATGCACTTTATTTCAGTTAAAAGTGTGCCCCCTGTGATCAACTTATGTCTATTGGAATAGACAAAGCAGTTGTGATCATATTTACTTAATGATTTACTGGACATTTACCCTGCAGGATCACTACTAGGTCTTGCAGTGCTGGTGATTCACAGACTGAGGCCAAATTGCATTTACAAGCAGCAGTGAGAGCTAAATGTGGATGGGCCCATTGGCACAGGACGGCTAGGAAATGTCCAGTTAGGACTTGCTTCTATTGGCTAAAGGGCAAGGGATGCCATTTATTGTCAGATTTCTCATTATATTACTTATTATATTATTATAATAATTAGTATTATATTCTCTTATCATATTTCTTATTATAAGTTTCTCAACACAAAGTCCTACTGTGGTTTCCCTCTCTGGCCCTGATTGCATGAAAGGAGAAAGGCAGAAATGATGTGATCATCACTTGCTACAAGTTCTTGAAAGTCTAATTTTCTCTGATCTCTTCCTGGGAGTCAGTAACACCTGAAAACCAGTTCAGAAAATGAAATTCTGATGATATTCCCTTCACAATGGAAACACAGATTCCCTTTGTGTTATTCAGGACTAGTATCAGCCCTGACCATCTTTTATCTCTTTCTAGATCCTATTTCTAGACGTGTTTTTCTTTTTTTAATGAATCTGGAAGAAAAAATATAAAAGATAATGCATTGTACCAAAAATGAAATCATCGTCTACCAATAATCATTTATGACCAAGCTGAGTCTTTTGAACTGTTCAACCCACAATCTGCACTAGAAGAAGGTCGATTGTAAGAGCTGGGGAGAGATCTGTGGAACTGCGTGAAGATTCTCTACTTTATTAATCAAAGGTGGTTATGGCAGTGAAGGAGAGAACAGGCCAGCAAACAAGCGAGACAAACTTCCTACCTTCGAAATTCATCCCTGTCTGCAGCCTGCATGAGAGCCACGACAGTATTGGTGATTGAAGTCCCAATATTGGCTCCCATGATAATGGGAATTGCTGCCTTTACTGTCAGCACTGTCAAAGGAAAAAGGTAAATGAGGAAGAAAAAATAAGGAACTTCACAGGAAAAAAATAAAGCTCAAACAAGTTAAGGAATCAGTATTTTAAAAAAAGTTGGGAAGGTGGAGTCCAATTATGATGAGGAATAGGAATCCTTTCTACAAGATCCTCGACCAGTCATTCAACCTTTGCCTGAAGATCTGTGTGGAGAACAACTCACTACAGCTACAACCAAGTGCCTAGGACTGTAACTAGGGCAGGAAAGGACAAAAAATTTGGAGGCCACTGGTAAGTGGGAAGTGGGAAGTGTGGTCACTGCTCCAATGTGTCTGTAACAAGTTTTGTCCCAAGATTGGAAGGACAGAAAAGTAGGAAGATAGAAATTAAAGATCAGCCAACAGTATGAATAAATACATAATTCTAAAATTTTGAATAAGACTCTTTAAATGGATCTGGGTTTTCCTAACTAATGAGGCTCTCTCTGTGTCTCTCTCTCTGTCTCTCTCTCTTTCTCTCTGTCTCTCGCTCTGTCTCTCTGTCTCTCTCTGTCTCTCTCTCTCTGTCTCTCTCTCTCTCTCACTCTCTCCCTCTCTGTCTCTCTCTCTCTCCCCCCTCTTTTTTTTGTCTCTGTCTCTCTCAGTGTGAGTGTGTGTGTGTGTGTGTGTGTGTGCGTGTGTGTGTGTGTATAGGAGAGGTAACTCACACGAAGAGGACACCATGCTGACAATGATGGACGAGGATGTGCTGGAACTCTGCACCATGATGGTCACCAGGACACCGATCACCAGGCCAGCAATGGGATTGCTCAATACTGAACCATCTCGGAAAATCTCCCCAGCCATTTTTCCTGCAATGATAATGATTTAAAAAAAAAATAACATATATAATTGTTGGTTGAGTCTGTTGTGAGTGCAATCCAAAGGCTAGAGGCCACTGTGTAGGGAGGAGGAGTGAGAAGGAATCTCTGGCTGCCGAGGTGGGCAACGTGGCAGGGGGCAGCCAGGGTCCAATGGGGTTTTAGGAAGCCGTGAGTCAGATCCTGCTTCTGTCTCATTCTGTGACATAAACAAGGCACCTGAGTCTTCTACACAAATTTCACAATGCCAGAAAAGTGCCAGGTATTTTCATCATTTGCCTTGAATCTCACCACCTTCTCACTCCAGTTAGAATCTCTGCTGGAAAGAGAACAAATCCCCTGTCTGTTCCTCACATAGAGTTCCATGTTCCTCCTACAGAGTTCCATGCTCCTTACACAGAGAGTTCCATGTTCCTCACACAGACTTCCATGTTCCTCACACAGAATTCCATGTTCTTCACACAGAGTTCCATGTTCCTGGGCTCTGGGAGAATTAGAAAGGTCCCTCCTCCTCCTTCTGTTGGAGTTGAGGGACACTCTCTTCCTTTAAAATTTTTCCACCCAACTCTGCCCTTTCCCAAGCACCTTTATTAGAGCTCTGAGGCAGCTTGCTGACAAAGTTAGTAGTCTCAGTGGTTGGAACCAAACCCACAAGACGGTCGGTCCACCATGCCAACTCAGGTCAACATTATGGAAAGCTCAGGAGTCCAGGCTGGGGGTTAAACATGCTCACACACACATAAACACACATCGACATGGATGCACACAGGCACAAACTGTTTTGAGATACAACTGGAAGAGTTTGTGGAGAGAATGGAGAAGAGTAAATGGGGAAGGCTTGGGCAAAGTTACCCGAACCCTCTTCTTCACTTCCTTAGTGTAAATCTGACCTGTTTCACTTCGCCCAGTCCAACAAAACACAAAACAAACACACGGCTCTTAGCCAGATCCCAGTCTCTGAAACTAGAGCTTATGTTTGAGAAAGAGGGATCAAAGCACAAAGGGTCCTCCTCACACAAATGCAGATCAATGCATGTTTGTGCGTGCGCGCACACACACACACACACGCACAGAAATGGACCCATCACACATTCTTCTCATAAAAATTTCTGAAACCCAATCCTACAGTGTCTTGTTTCCAAAGACTAGATAGAGGCTAAATAGAATAGGTCAGGTGCTGGAGAAGGGTCAGGAGAGAAGGGGGAAAAGTAAGAATCAAGAAGCATCCTCTTCTTTTGAATGGATGAAAAGGTGAGATCTCTCAAAGAATAGTTTTTAAAAAGGGATATTGCTTCTTGATTGGCTATATGCTGAACCAAATCGATTAAAAGAAAAAAAGCTACCCATAAACCTCTGACTATCTGATGTCATTTCTCGTACCTCCAACCAACTGGAAAGCGCTGCTGAGAACGTCCAAGGAACATACAAAGAAGTAGAGAAATACCAGGAGGAGAATCACTTTTCCGAACCCTCTGAAGACAGCAGTTACTTTCTCTGTGGTGCCTCTCTCTGCAAAAAGAGGAAGTGAATAAGCCTTTATTAAATACCTACTGTGTGCCAGGACCTGTGCTAAGGGCTATGCAAATATTGCCTTATTTAGTTTATGCAGGTGTGTATAGCTCGCCCCCATGCAGATGCACACACAAACACACACACACACACACACACACTCACACACACTCACACACACAGATGATCTGGCATCTTGTGCAATCATGTCCCATCTCTTTCTAGCCAGGAGAAGGCAGGCTGGGGTTGCCAGCTTCAGGGATGCATTGGAAACTGCATTTGAAGTAGCAGCCATTTATTTGAACCCCCCGGTAAATGGTCCCTAAATGTGGCCCTCTTTTCATTAAAAAAGCCACATTTGTGGAGAAGCTTTTGGACATCAGAGAAATTGAGGTCTGAAAGAAATGAGGGGGAGCCATAAGCAAACCAGGCTGACCCATTGGCTTGCTAAGTGGAGCATAAAATAGGACCAGTCAGTTCCAGGTAGAGAGTCCCAGATAATGACCAGCCAGAGCACGTAGAGGGCATTAGGGCTCACTGGGGTCTTGGGCTTCACAGTAAAAATGACAGTCTTGCTTTTATAAAAACTCTTTTGGCCCCAAATCTTCCTAATGAGGCTGGCCAGCCTAGAGGATTAGCCCTGAGGGGCTGTTAGTCCCGCCCCAGCCCCTCCCCACAGCCCAGCCCACCTCATGGAGATTCAGAGCACCTGCCCCTTCTCCCTGGCCCCAGGCTCCATGCTGGATGGCCCCTTTCATCCAGTATCCCTGCTCCCAGTATCCACTTTCTGCCTTCCTTCCTTGTCCATAAGCCACACTTGTCTTCCACAGACCCAGTTCAGCACCAGGGGAGATAATCATTCATTCATTTATTTAACCAATAACCACTTTTTTATGAGCCAGCTGGGCAGAAAGCACCGTCCCAGGGCTGGGGACCTGTAGAGACAACCCAGATGTGTTCCTCGCCCTCACACGCTGTGATCTAATGGGATGAAAAATATGCCCAAATGGGAAATGCTGCACAGGACCATGAGAGGAAGAGAATGGAAGGAGAAAAGGAAGAAGTACTGGAAGAGCCAAAGTGCCCAGTGTGCTTTGAAACTGGCAGAACATTTCACATTTTCCTTCTCTTTTCATCCTCACATGAACCTTGTGAGACAAGTGCTGCTATTATTCATTTTACAGCTAAGGAAACTGAGGCTGCGAGCACCTGACTGACCGAGCTAGGAAGTGTCTGAGGTCTATTCAGATGTGGGTGTTTGTGACTCCAGATCTAGCTTCTAGGGTTCTATCCGTGAGCCATCTAGGGTACACCTTGTGTGCGCATGGAGGGAGAAGGAGTGACGGAGCTTACAGGCGTACCTCATTTTATTGGGCTTTGCAGACATGATTTAAGTCCATCAGCACCATTTTTCCCACAGCATGTGGTCATAGAGTGGTGTAATTCTCACAAAACTGCAAACTTTTTCATTATTATTATATATGTCATTATGATGTCATGATTGTAATTGTTTGGGGGGCCTCACAAAAGGAGCCCACATAAAATGGGGAACTTAATGAATATTGTGTGTGTTCTGACTATTCCATCTCCCCGCAGTTCTTTCTCCCTTTCTCATTCTCTCCCTCTACTTGGGCCTCCCTCTTTCCCTGAGATACAACAAAACGGAAATCCGGCCATTTACTAATCTTACCATAGGCTCTAACTGTTCAAGGGAAAAGGAGTCAACAGATAGGGCAATCTTTACATTGACTTATATTAAAAAATTTCCATCCCACCCTTCAGCAAGCACCATCTTGATCAATCAGCGGCCATCAGTGTGGAGGCTCCATCAGCAAAAATATTATGACTTAAGGCTTAGTGGTGGTTAGCATTTTTAAGCAATAAAATATTTCAAATTACATTTATATTTTTTAAACATAATACAATTGCCTTTAATTAAGTATACAGTTTTATTTAAATATAATGCTATTGCACACTTAATAGACTGCAGTATAGTGTAAATAGAATTTTTATATGTACTGAGAAACCTCATGTAATTCACTTTATTGCAAATTCACTTTACTGGGATGATCTGAAACCGAACTTGTACTATCTCTCAGGGATGTCTGTATATTCCTCACTCCCTGCTTCGGAAATGATGATCCCCAGAAATTCACGAGCTCGTCCCAGAGTGCAAGACGGAGCTCTGGGTTCCCACCATTCACCAGAAGGTCGGCCCATCTGACACTCCCACGTTATGCATTTGCCCACTGTCTTGCCTCTTCCCTACTGACTTTGTGGAGCTGCCATGGTCCCCAGGATAAGATTCACCTCATTCTCACTTGCTCTGGAGCAGCCTGAGCACACAGTCATAAGCACAGATACACTTAATTAATTGTATTTAGTGTTGATGATGGTGATGATGAAATTCATCTTTAAGCCACCAAGGGTGCCCAGGAGTGTAACAGTGTAGTGGCAGACAGCCAATGACAAAATGTGACCCAGCACTGGCACAGGCCGCTGCTGGCTCCTAAAGCTAAGCCAAGGAGGCCCAGATGGCCAGAACCAGAAGCACTGACGACCAATGGGAAGAGAGGGAATTCTGTCTTATGCAGGATCCAAGCTATTGACCATTTTTGTATATCCCCAAATCTATACTTCTTTCTTGAACATAGTAGGCCTCTAAAAAATATTTAGGAAATGAATCATAATGTAATTGTAGGAAGAAATCTCCCATCATCTAGTCTTCCCTTCTAATTCTTTCCAAGACTTTCTTACCCCACACCCCCAGTCATTCAGATCTGATTGTATATTTGCTCTAATGGGAGCTCATTCCACTTCTGGACATTTCTTGGTTTTAATTAGCTGCCTCATCTTTCTTCTGGAACCTCCATATAATTTCTCACAAGACCAATTCACCTTCTTCCACAGGACATCCCTGCATAGATCCAAACATTTCTTTTCCTCTAAGCCTTCCTTGCTCCTTCACTGCAATACCACCAGCCCGCCTGCCCTCTGGGAGAAGCCTTCTTATCTCTTTCTATCCCATCCAAGTCCCCGAACTGCTTCACTGCAGCCCCGCAGGACTGGACATTCCACTTCAGGTGCGCTCTGACCAATGAAAACACTTACCATGAATCGGACAGCCTTCTTCTATGAATGCAGTCTAGCATAAAGAGGCAGGGTGAGGTAGCCCTTGGAGGCACTAAGACCTCAGTACAAATCCTGTTCTCCCAATACCAATTGAATGATAGTGGACAAAGCATTTTCCTCTCAGTACCCCCAGGCAACTTTCTAAAACTGTAAGTTAGAGGTGAATTGCCAATCTGTATCAGCAGAGGAAATTCCTATACTGAGTTTGCTACAGCAAGGAAATCAGATTAACCAAAAATAGATTACCTCCATTTTAAAAATGAATCAATGAGACAGAAATGTCCTTCTCTTGGTTCTTATTAAGATGAACTTTTTAAATATGGTTTGCTATAACGCCAGCTACACCCAAAGAAAGAACACTGGGAAACAAATGTGAACTATCTGCATCTTTGTTTTTCTTCCCAGGTTATTTATACCTTCTGAATCCAATTCTCCCTATGCAACAAGAGAACTGTTCGGTTCTGCAAACATATATTGTATCTAGGATATACTGCAACATATCCAACATATAAAGGACTGCTTGCCATCTAGGGGAGGGAGTGGAGGGAGGAAGGGGAAAAAATCGGAAAAGAAACGAGTGCAAGGGATAATGTTGTCAATATAAAGTAATCATTAAATAAAAATTAAAAAAAAAATATGGTCTGCTATAACGCCAAGTCTTCCCCATCATATGTTAGTATACTATAGAACAGTATGAATCTTAATGTCTGTGGGAAGCACATTCATGGGATTTGGATAAAGGAGGTAAGGAGAATCCAATGGTTCCCACTGGCCATTGTTCAAGGAAGAATGGGAACCCAGAGATGTCATAGGGAATAATACAATGGAGTCCTGAACGAAGGCATAAATTGAGTTCAAGCAGCCCAATAATAATCCACATTGAGAGATATCCTATAATAAGAAACGTTCACAAGGCCTTAAAGTCTTCAACTCCTGTAGAAGTGGCAGAAATACAGCTCTAACTACAAGCTTGGAGAAAGCAGAAAAATGATACCAGCCAGCATTTCCGCAGGGCTTTAAGATGAACTCCATGTTTTCACAACAACCTTGTGAGGTAGAGAGTCCAAATATAAGATTTCTAAATCCAAGGTCACTCCTTTAGGAAGTGTCAAAAGCAACACAAACCTGATTTTTAAACTACAAATTCAGGGCTCTTTCCACTATATTGCATTACCTGGAAATGACAAGGTGCTACCCCTTTCCACAAAGAGAAACACACAGAGACCTATATTCTCTCTCTCCCTCTCTCCATTTCTCTCTCTCTCTCTCTCTCTCTCTCTCTCACACACACACACACACACACACACACACACACACACACACCCTTCCTTATGTAATGCTGAAGAAGGAAATGATTACCAGAAATAAAGCAAACCACAGAAGTAGCAATAGGTCATATATTCTCCTGAATGAGGTTACCTGACCACTTGATCTCAGTATCTTCCACGTTAGGCATGTCCCATGGGTCTTGCTTAGCTGCTGGTTCTTCAATCAATGCAATAGTCGAGTAAGATGGCAGAAGTTCTATTTTGCTTACAGGAGAATGGGCATTATCTACCAAAAAAAAAAAAAAGGTAAAAACCCATTTTTCTTGGGAAGGAGTGGAAAATGGCAGCATCGTGTTACTTCAAGATGAATGAGAGAATGGTACTTACTGCTGGAGCTTCCTTTATCTTTTTCAGTGGATTGTTGGATGGTAGCCTCTTCAATGAACTTTTTAGGATCAGAGTGGGAGTTACCCAATTCAGGCCAAGGAGCCATGGTCTGTGAATAATGAAATTTTAAAAATTTAAACTGGATTTTATATCAACAACCCCAGAAAGATGAAGTATACAACAATAGCACCGACAAAAAGCAAAATCAGTCAATGGTTCTAAATTTCATTTAAAAAAAAAAAAAAACACAATTTCTTTCTTCTAAGTGTGACATCATGGGATCACTTTTTCACCTTCAATCTTGACTTTCCCAACCACACATCCAGCCTCTTCAAGTCATGTCCCTTCTTCTGAGATTCATTCTCTCCCCCTCCTCATTGGCCTAAACTATCCAGATCACCTGTCCTAGTCACCAGCTCAATAAATGTCAACTTTCTCTTCGGTAAGAACTCCTCCTCCACACATTATCT
Organism: Antechinus flavipes; assembly: GCF_016432865.1. Lineage (NCBI taxonomy): Eukaryota > Metazoa > Chordata > Mammalia > Dasyuromorphia > Dasyuridae > Antechinus > Antechinus flavipes. Next base: position 16,036,028 of record NC_067403.1, on the reverse strand, counting down.
ACTTCAAACTTATCAATTACTTTCATCTCCTTTAATTCCTAGCTTCACTCTCCCTACCGGACACTATTTTTGGTCTTCTCCTTCCATGCTATTTCCAGATTCCTTAAACTGAATCATGTTCATCTATGAAAAGTAAGCTCTCCAGCCTCCTTTAAAGACTTCCTGATTATCCACTATCCCAGAGATGAAGGGCACTACTACTGACACATTATGCCATCCATGGGTCAGAAGCTACATCCCAACTAAATCGCAAAGTGGGAGAAACGTTGACTATACATTCATTTGTTCCTTTCTTATGTAAACATGCTCCTCTTTTGGCTCAAAGTCTAAAATCACCAGCTCTTGGGACTTGTGTTGTAAGTGTGCAGGGAACATGGATTTTGAGCAACTAAACAATGCAGAGCCTGCTTGACATAACCCATGAAATACTATTTGAGATAGGGATAATGAGGATAATGACATTAATCTCTTGCACAGCTGATGTTAAATCAGAGTTTTCTTTTCTTACTTCCTTGTTAGGACACAAGACCTTGGGGATAATCCTGGCATTTTGAATGTTTTGCTATTAACAATCCATGTACCCTTTTCTCTTATTGTTTCCTGGAATGAATGTCTCAGGCAATGGCCCTAACTTGTCGTGTCGTATTTATTCTTCAGGTGAATCCAAGGAAAGATCCTTTTATTTATATCTGACAATCAAAGGGGTTGCAATGTGAACCTAGTATTCCCAGGATGTGTGTGACCAAGGAACCAGTTCAAGAGAAAATAAGAGAAGAGAGAGAGACAGGGCACACAGAGAGACAGAGAAAGAAAGAGACAAAGACAAAGAGAGACAGAGACAGAAACAGAAAGAAAGAGAGAAAAGGAGAGAGAGAAACAGATGGGAGAAAGAGAAAGAGAGAGAGATGGAGTTTCAGCTCAGTGTGTTAATTTTGGGAGACTTCCAAAGTGCCAGACATATAGTAGGTAGGTGCTTAATAATTGGTAGCTGACAAATTTATATATCATGGTCTATAGCTTCCTGCCTTCAATGACCTGCTGTATATTTTTATCTGAATGTCCTGCAGTTACAATAACTTACACTTTTTCATTCAGATATAAATGACTGGACTCAACAGATCTACAATTGGACTCGGCGTCTCTCCCTGTAACCATGCAGCCATCTTCAACTTAACTCCCTCTGTCAGCATTCTCTCTCCCTCCCTACACTCTCCCAAAACTGAACATAAATGAGTTTTCCTCCTCCCTTTCCTTATTTTATAGCTAATCAGTCATCAAGTCCTCTCAAGTTATCTCTCACGTGTTCCTCATGACCATCCTATCCCTTTCCCTTCCACTTCCATCAGCATGATTCTGGCCCTCCCACAGCCCTTTCTAAAATGATACAATAATGTTCTGTCCCCCAGTCTCCCACCTCTTCTGTTCATATTAATCACTACTGGTGTATAATTCATTCACCAGGAGCCTTGGTGAGAAGCTGTACTTTAGATTTTCTCAGCTGGTTCATTCCCATGGTTTCTGGGTTCATTCATTCATTCACTCACTCATTCATTCACTCCCGTCTATACCACAGGATATTTTAAAACACAAATGCCAAGGAAGGTGGGATCCCTTTACATTCTATAAGTTCACTGGCTACTTGGTAGGTTAAACCAGGTTAAGGGGGAAAAAATAGAACAATCCCATTCAGAACTGTGATTTTCAACCCATCAGAAGCTAGAAAAGCAGCTACTTTCCTGATGTATGCTCCCTTGGATGCTCAACCTTCTATCCAACTGAGCCTTCCCACATCACCAAGGCTTTCCTCATCAGCTCTTTCCCGAGCTCCATCTCCAGGTAATCTCCCCATCACTCTAAGCCCATCTCAGCTGCTTTCTCCTGAACTAAGCCTCTCCTGGAAGCAATCTCTGATCTGATCCCTGAGCACATTGTGCTCACACCTACAGTTTGCATATTCTTTACAGAAACCACGAGTGTATACATTTCACTAATCCTACTCAGTGATTGCCACAGGATACTGTCTTATTTAGAGACTATTCTAGACACTGTTTTGATTTCATCCTAGTAAGGGGGACTCTTCCCTCCATGACAATCCATTTCCGTCTAACTCAGTCTAGGATGCTGAAAGGCTAAGTGATTTGTCCAGAGTCACAAACTTAGAGTGAGTCTGAGGCAGGCCAGGAATCCAAATGTTCCTGACTCCAAGCCTGGCTCTGTCCCCTTGGGCCCACCACACTGCCCCTCTGGCCTGGCACAGCACAATCACATCTTTGGTGCCTCACAAAAGTTTGAAGGCATTAAATACAGCCAGCCTGACTACTTCAATCAGAGTTCCCACCCATCTCCCCTTTCAAGTAGAGAAGCAATTAGTCAATGAATTGAGTTGACAATCTAGAGACCTGGTTTCATTCCCAGTGCCCAGGCTTTGGGCATCCATTTCCTTAACTATAAAGTTGGGAGATTAGACTAGAAGATCCCTTCTACCTCTAAATTCTTCTTGTATAAGACCAGTAATAAATAGCATCAGAATGCTATATGGCAAAACAAAACAAAACTAACAAACAAAAAACCAGGGACCTTCGCATCACAGTGATCTGTCCAGCTCTGGAGCCACCATCACCTCAGGGAGCATACTTCCTATTAACTTCCTATTAAAAACCAACTCAAAATTTAGAGTCTTCTACTATTGCTTCTGGAGAGGACTTTCCTAGCCAGGAAAAGAACAAAACAAAGAACTTGGGAGAAAATAGAAGCTGCTCAACAAAAGATTTCTTTCTGATACAAATGCTGAGGGAAATGTCTCAAAAATTTTTTTTTCTGAAGAATGAACAAATGGCACCTAACCAAGTCACTTGTTAGTCATTGATGGTTTAAAAGAAGAACAAAATATTTGCTACCCTTTTCTATCAGTAAGTGGGAGATGATCAGTTGGGGAGATTTCACTTTCCTTCCCACTTGGTTATCCATTTAGTGAAAAACAACATTTAACCAACTTCTCCCTTTTCCCCCTGAAAATAAGGTCAGAGTAAGTCTAGCTTTGCGAGAGATTTCATCTTCATGGCCTTTTTCACTCATGAATTTGGTCAGTGATTTAACTGGGGCAACTGGCAAAAAGAGCAGAAATTCAAGGTCACTCTCTTTTTTTAGGATGCCAAAATGCTTTTCCAGTGTTCAGAAGAAAGAGCCCAGTGGAATTTATTTCAGCAACATTTTAGCTTTTGCTTGAAGTAGTTCCAGAGAAACCCCAGAACACCATGCAGGAATCCCATGCACTGCTAAGTAGGTTGAGATTTAGGCAGGCTTCAGTACCGATGGGACCTGGCCATTGAATACTCATGAGCCAGAAGAGCAGGTTAAGCTACCTAGCAAACATTTGCTTTGGTTTTTTAAGCCACTCCCTTTCACCTTTTCTGGCATTCTCCACCCCCAGAGCCAAAGAAGCTCCTGTGGAAGAGAGAGCCAGGTGATAAAGTAGGGCACCTGAAGGGAAGGGAAGGATACTGGCACCTAACCAATCAAAACTCTTTTCCAGATAGACATACAGAAATCCATTCATCCAATCCAAGTGAGGGTTGCAGAATCCAACCATGTTGGAAGTTCCAGTTACTACATTTATTCTCTGCTTGGCTCAGATAAAACTTGAATGGGAAAGCTAGAATAAAATCCCAGTTATTTAGGAGTTATTGAGTCAGTCTCAGGATAGCCCAGGGCTCAGGGCTGCCATCTAACAGCAAGAATATGAACACAAGGGATGTAGGGATGAGGGAATCTCTTAAACTCCCCAACTGTGTTTCAGGGTAGAATTAGCTTCATTTCAGGGAAAAGCTAAAAGAGTTCAAAGATGGCAACCATGAGGTGTGGCTGCGATGGGGGAGGTGGTAAATGTTTGGTGTGAATGGTACTAGTCAGTTAGAATGCTTGAAATTCCAGGAAAGCGTTAATAGTGTGTGTTGTTGCATTTCCAACCTTTTGAATAATTAAGGCAAACTAGGAACCTTGCCTGTAAACTTTCTAGGAAGTGTTTTGTTATTTTCCAGTTGGTCAGTCATTTCCAACTCTCTCTGACCTTGTGAAATCACAGAACACCAATACTAGTCATGGGTTTTTTCTTGGCAAAGATACTGGAGTGATTTGCCATTTCCTTCTCCAGGGGATTAAGGCAAAGAGAGCATAAGTGATGTACCCAAAGTCACTCATCTGGCAAGTGCCTGAGTCCAGTCTTGAACTCAGATCTTCCTGGTAACAGGCTAGGTGCTCTATCCACTGAACCACCTAGTTACCTCCTATTTAGTAGGTGAATCTTTAATAAATAATGACTGATTGATTGATTGATTAGCAAATTGTCTACACTGTGGGATGGATGGGATGCTAAATGACCCAGACTGGACTTTTTGGAACAATCCAGAAGTGTCAGAAAAATAGGGTAAATCTTGCTGGGTATTTTCAGTACAATGAGATTTCCTCTTTAATAAATGCTGATTCTTCTGACATGTTCCCCTCCCTCAGGATTTCTCACACTCTTGTTTCTCTTACTTTCCCAAGGCACAGACCTGCCTTCATTCTAAAATGGCCAGGTAAACCCCAAGTTGGGCAGGAAGTAATCCCCACCTTTCCTCAGCCCTTTTCAGTCACTCCATAACTGGCAACTTTTCTCACTAAGCACTGAATAGAGAGAAAAAGGAAAGAAGAAGCAGTGTGGGAACAGCGGAAAGAATGTAACTTCTGGAGACAGGAGACCCTAATTCTTCTGTTGATCATCTTGGGAGAATCACTTACCACCCCTGGGTCTCAGGCTTGTCAGCTGTAAAATGACAGGATTACACTTGACCACTGGAGTCCTTTCCAGCTCTAATTCAAAACTGGTTTACAGTTCCAAGAAATAGGTCTGCCAGGAAAGGAGAGGAGCAAGACTAAGTTTCATAATGATTTGAATTCTAACTATTCTTGTTCTCCTGCTGAAAACTGTTCTGGACAATTGTTAAAAGACCTGGGCCCAGATCCAACCCTTACTGGCTAGCCACGTGGCCCTAGGCAAGTATCTTCCTTCTGAGTCAGTTTTTATGTTTGTCAAAGAGAAAGAAAAATCTTTACCCTACTTAAGTCATGAGGAAAGGTAGACAGACTCATAATTGTTAACATTTATAGCATTTTACACATATGATTTGATGTAGATTCCCATGGAACTTTTCTATCATAAAATAGAGAAAGAGCAGGTCTCTCTGGAAGATCAGAGAATGGGGTTCCATGATTGATTCTAGCCTGACCAACAGTGAGGGCATCGCTCCCTCTAGGAGAAAGAGCAACATATGATTGTTCAAACAAAATGAGCCAGACATAGAGAGAATGAATTATGATAACATAGGTATCAGAGAGGAAGATGCAGATGAAATAGAAAAATCACCAAGACTTTTCACTGAATCACAAGTACGATACACTTTTTTTCAAATCTTCCCTCCTAAATTATAGGTCAAAGGTCTCTAATTTCATCTGATTTTTTTTTTATTTTTTTTTCGTTTGGCAAAAAAAAAAAAAAAAAAGAAAAAAAAAAAGAAAAAAGAAAATCATATAGCATTTCAAATTTCAGCAATATACAGGGGTTCAGAGCTACAGCTCTCTCGCCATTAAATTAAATGAATGGCGTATTGTTGGCTTTTTAAAGCAATGACAGCTTCATAGTAACACTACTAAGCACATATTACAATGAAGTAAGAGAGCAAAGAAAAATTCCATTATTTTCGATTTTCAAACAACATGGCAAAACCCACCTTTCTTTGCCCCAAATACTAAACTTAAAAAAAAAAATCTTCATTCAGCGTATAGTTGGCACAGTGAAGGAGATAACAATCTATTGATGTGAAACAATAGAATGGTGTTCTTGGTCACCTCGACTTCGCTAAAGAAACCTAAGAGAGAAGTGACTAAACGTGGGGGAGGGGAGGGAGAGAAGAGCATTTCTGGAAGGGCTCAGACAATGGACAAACACACAGCTAACCCGAGACGCCACCAAATGGATCGACCTGCCAAAGATCAGGAGCGGAACTGCTTTTGGTTTTTCTTTTAAACGGGAGATGAGATGCAAACAGGTAAAGCCACAGCAGAAAGAACACTGGTAAGGAACTCAAATTCTTCAGTCTACACTAGCCGGGCGGCAGCTTGTGCGCCAGCTTACCGAACTTCCCTGGCAGTTTCTCCGAAAGGTCCGGTCTGGACAAAAAGCCCTTCCTGCTCTTGAGTTTATGATCTCTTTAGATCTTACAGAATTGGCAAAATATTTTCATCACAACCTTATCCCCCATTTTACAGAGAAGGAAGCTGAGGCTCACTCAATCGGGGATGTTATTCAGAATTTATCCCAGAGTTCCACTCCAGCACTAGTGTTAAGCAAAGAATACCCAGGATTTAAAGAGAGGAACCTTAAAAATCACCTAGATTAATATTATTTTATAGATGAGAGAACTGAGGCTGCTTAGGGAGGAGTCCCGGGAGCAGGTGGGAAGTAGCAGATCCTCTTGCCTCCACAGTCTTTCTACTCCTAACTTCTGCTCCCTCTGGCCATCCTTGCCATCAACTGCCTTAAAACTTTGGATCACTTTCCCTGTGGCATAAATGAGCCTGCTGCCCTCACCTCCTGCGCTCCCAGAAGCTGCTGCTCTGACAGCCAGGTGGATCAACCCTTCCCGTGGGCACGTTCCCCCATAAAACCTGCCTCCCCCAAGCCCGCCTCTGACCCCCCATCTCTGTCCCGCAGCTGCTAAGTGCCAGCTCCGGGTCCCTCCGCTCTCCACCTCGGAGCAAACCCCCCTCCCGGGGGAGCGGGCAGCCAGCCCTCGGTGGTCCCTCCTTTCCTGGCGGGTAACCCTCTGAAATCTCGAGGGGAGGGGCGGGGGCTGGGGCGCGTCAGAAACCCTTCCGGGGGTCTGGGAGCCCGGACTTCTTCAGTGTCCAAAGCCGAGATGAGTAAGGAGCCGAAAGTTTGGGCGGCGGTGAGGAGTTTCCCGGCAGCTCCCCCTCAGCTGCTCGGGATGCCCCGTGGGCCCGGCCCCTTCCCCGCCCTGCCGGAGCTGCCGGAGCCGAGGCGCAGGAGCCAGCTCGGGAGGGATGGGGAGGCGGCCCCTGGCCCGGCTCCGGCCCGCCCACCCACACTCACCTGTGCGCCTGCTGTCCCGGCTGAGGACCTGGGAGCAATGACCCGAGGCCCTGCCCGGGCCGCCCTTATATAGAGGGAGGGGTTGCGCAAAGCTCGGGCCGGCGCCCGCCCGCGGCGCCCACTGCGCTTCCCACCCCTCAGAGGCCCCGGCCTCCCCTGCCGGGCGCGCGGGGACTCGGGCCGCGGGACGGCCGCCCGGCTGCTCTCGCGCTCTGGGCTCTTGCACCCAGGGGTTCTCTCTCGTGCGGGCCATTCCCCCGAGACAGGAGCCGAGAAGCCAGGCCCGGCCACCCCCAACTCCAGAGACTCTGGCCGCGGGGGTGAAGGGGGAGGGGGAGAGGGGAGGGGACGGGGGACACCCCGAGGCTGCTTCTGCGCTCCGGAAAGTTTCTTCTCCAGAAGCCGCCGGGAAAACACGGCTCCCCACGCTCCTTCGCGCTTAATCTCTGGAGATCGGCATTTATGGGCCAACTTAAAAGCAAAGGCGGGAGAATCGGATCAAAAAGGCAAGCTGGGGAGACATCCCCGCACAAAGCCTTTCCAAACAAAGGGTGTTTACCCCCAGCCAGGAGCGGATGCTTACCCAGGGAGAAGCCACACACTCCGCGGCGCTGCAGGTGCTTGCTGGAGCTTCCAAACCATTGCCAGGCCAGGAATAGACCTGGAGTATTGGATAGATGGATAGATAGATAGATAGATAGATAGATAGATAGATAGATAGATAGATAGATAGATAGATAGATAGATAGATAGATAGATAGATAGAGATACATAGGTAGGTAGGTAGATAGGTAGGAATCGTCTTGGTATAAAATTAAAGAGAGAATCTGAATCCTCTTAGTGTTCAATTGGAGGATATGTTGCCTTGGAATTAGGCCTTATCCTTGAAACTTTAACAGCAAAGAAAAATTGGTGGTTGTGTGTATGTGGTGGGGGTGGGGGAGCTCGGTTGACTTTATGGGTCAATTCATCAATCGCCATTCATCACAGCCCTTAGTCTTTTAGGCTTGTGGAACACAAAAGACAAAAGGAAAAGCCCTTCTCTTGAAGATTACATTCTCATTTTGATTATGAGGTAACACTTTTTCCTAGTCATTAATCAAGTCAAGAGTAATTTATTAAGCACTTCTCCGTTGGATGCTCCGCTAAACCCTGGGGATAAAAATACTAAGGCCCCTCCAAAAAAAAAAAAAAAAGATAGCTTTTACCCCAAGGAGCTTCCATTCCAGTGGGGGAAAGAACTGAAGAGAGCAGGGCGCAGGAAGGAGGCGGATGGGGTGTTGGGGTACATTGATTGACGGTGGGACCATTCTGAGAGTGAATAATATCTGGCCTGGAACCTTCCTTAAGATAGAAATCCTGAAAAGAACTCATCCACGGGAGAAGGGCATCAAAGGTGGAGGGTGAAGGCCAAAGTCAGAGGGACAATACGCAACCATTAATTACACAGAAGGAGCTAGCAGAGGAAAACCTGTCTGCTCACACTTACTGGGTGTGTGACCCTGAGCAAGTCACTTAACCTGTCTGCTTTGATTTTCTCATCTGTAAAATGGGATAATAGCACCCACCACCTAGGGTTGTGGTGAGAATGATAAATCAGATGATGTTTGCAAAGTGCTTAGCACAGTGCCTGGCATACAGAAGGTGTTTAATAAATGCTTGCCCCCTTTCTCAAAGCCTCTGCCTCGCCCTGGGCACTAGGGCTCCGCAGACCCAAGCGGACCAGTTAGTCCCAGCCTCCAAGAAGTTCCTACTGGGATTTGCTGCCCCGCGCGTGATTTCCCCCACAGCCATTTCCCACTTTGACTCGAGCACAGAAGCTCACTCAAGGCCATTGGATGGAAGGCAAAGGTTGGTTTGAATCTTATCCCTTTCTTTCTGAGGGTTCAGGGCAGTGACTTGCCCAGAGTCACACAGTGAAGAAAAAGATGAAGATTCAAAGGCTGTCCCAGCCGTCCAAGTTCAAGTTCAAACCACCCCACCACCCAAGGATAAGGGAAGCCCCGGCTCCAGCCCGGCAGAAGCATGCTGCATTTGATTTTGCTTTTTGCCCGGGATCCTTTCTCCTCACACAACCTTCAGACGCGCACAAGGCGCAAGAGGAGCGCACCCATCACGTCCTTATCTTGCGCACCCCAGCTCCGGCCCAAGGGGACTCGAGCCTCCCAGCTCCTCGCCTTTGCACGGGCCGTTTCCCGCCCTGGAAATGGACTCTCTGCTCCCTCTGACACACGGAATCAATCCCCAATTTCCTTCAAAGCTTTGCTCCGGCACCGCTTTCAATATGAAGCCTCCCTGGTCCCCTCTTCCCCCGCTTCTCCCTCCACCCCATGGACCTTGCAGTATTTATATGGTTATATTTTCTCCTGTGTAAAATGGGGAAGTAACAGCACCCGCCGCCCAGGGCTGTGTGGGGATTTTAAATAAAATTTGTAAAGCGCTTAGCAGAGTACCTGGCACACAGGAGGTGTTTAATAAATGCCTGTCCTTACCAAGAAGGAACTTTGCCCCTCTGCTTACTTCTTGACTCGCGGGGCGTCTCCCCCGGCCGGCGTAAGCCAAGCAGGAGCTCCCCTAACCGGGGCTTTAGGAGGGACTTAATGTTCAGCGATTGCTGAAAACAGATACTTCCTTCATTCGCCCCCGAGGAGCAGGGTCTGTTCCCCACGGGCAGCTGTTGTCCAGGGGCAGCCGGGGAGTGCAGTGGGCAGAGCTCGGGGCAGGACCTGAACCCGGGGAGGCCTGACTTCAAATCTGGCCTCCTGCGCTTGGTAACTGGGCCTGGGACAAGACACCCTGATAAGCATAGAAGGCTGGCTTGGAGCTCCCGGCCCAGGGCCCATCCACTCTGCCACACAGTGCCCACTGCTCCTCTCCACCCAGCTCTGCTCCGAGCTCCCTCCCCACATCCAAAAGCTCCGCTGGAAATGCCAGTAGGAAATGAGACCCGCAGGTAAGATCGACAGGTCCCATTCCCATGTCCCTCTCCTCCTCACTGGCAGACCCGGCATCCTCCCCTGCAGCCCTTCCTCCCTCTGTGTAATAGGATTTCCAGGCTCCATTACAGCTTTCTGAAAGTAGAAGCAGCCCCAAAAGCAAGCAAAGGCTGGAAGCTCGGTCTTAGGTTCTTAGGGGGGACTTTTAGTCATGTATGAGGTCTTTGAAGGATTTTACAACTTAGAGAGTCTGGATAGGAGGCTATGGCATCAAAGTGGTACTTGATCATTCTGCTCCATGGTCCCTGCCACTTCTCCAGCTGAGGGGCTCCTTTCAGCAAGAGTGCACTGACACTCTAGGCCTGAGGCCCAGAAACACCAGACTTCCCCATCTCTGCTTTTTCCCTCTGATGTCAAAAGGAAAAGTTTAAAAGAAAAAACAAAAACAAAAACAAAAAAACTCTGTACATTTTCTCCCCTGAAGCTTCTACCTCCCGGAAATTGCCATTTTTTAAGGGGAAAAAAAAAAAAAAAGCTCCAACCATTTCAATACTTGGGAGGGTGAAAGTGTGAAATATGTGGCTTTTTGTTTTTGCTTTAAAAAATCTTTAACCACGGGGATTTAGGGTTCTCAGCAAGAGGTCTGAAATCAGATTGTGTGACTCTGCTCAATCAAATTCTTCACTTATTACTTAAAAGAGGGACAAAGTGGATTTAAGTGTGGGCCCAGAAGACAGCCAGCAAGTGTGGGGCTTCCCTCGTTCTAGCTTCTTTCTGGGCTTGGCTCTGCAAGACTAGGAGGGGACTCCCAGACTCCCTGAGAGGTCTCAGGGAACTTAAGCTCCTCCTATAGAAATTACTTCTTAGGGCTGGAACACAAGTTACCTGGAAAGGAAAACACCCTGGAAATAACCCAGGAGAGCAGATTCCCTTAGCTGGCAGGTGCATTTTAATGATGGAAGGGTAGTGTGAGAGCAGATTTGGAGCTGGCAGGGAACTTAGAAGTCCCAGAATCCCAGGGTTTCAGGAAGGAAGGCACTCTAGAAGCCATCCAGCCCTATCCCCATCTGCAAGGAAAGCTCCAGCCAGCGTTTCTAACTCTGCTTGGATGATGTCCTCTCACCTCAGGCAGCCAGTTACATTCTGCCAAAGCGTTAGGAAATTCGGGGTATCAAGCCTAAATTCATCTCCTGCACTGCCCCCCCATTGCTCCTGTTGTTGGGTCCTTAGAGAGCCCCCAAGTAAAGGGCACACTTGCTGCCTATGGGACTGGACGCGTCATGCAGCTTCTCCGGGGTCAGTCTCATCTGTAAAATGACCTCTGAGGCCCCTAGGATTGTAGGTTCTTTGTCACTCTCAGGAGCACAGAGATCCAGCCCAGTATTTATTGGATCCTAGCAGAAAACTTTGGCAATTTCATGTACTATATTACCCACAAGGCAGTTCAGAGTCTGGATCTGGCCAATGAAAATAGTAGTTTACTTACAGGTAAGTCATTTCTTGGGAAATTAATTCCAGGAACTTCTGGCTTGGGACAGGCTGGAAGGCTAGGCTCTAAATGTACCTATGGTATAAAAACGCAATCTTCTACAAATCTTAAAGACTAATGAGAATCCACTAGGAGAACGGAGTCAATGAAATAAGATGCATACTTCATATATGAATGTGGGACTTGTGTAAGGTCCCACAGACTTTGTGTCTCCTTCACCCTTTGCACCCTTTGCAAATCTGGAGCTTTTTTTTAATGACTTAAGTCCCCTTTGGCATTCTGGTGAAGCCGAGGGAGCCCTTCTCAGGACAATGTTTTCAAATGAAAAATATAAAATGAATAGAATTCAAAGATATAATCAATTACACTAAAATTCTATTACCAAAATATTTTAAAAGGAAGTTCTCAGACCCCAGAACTCTGGTTATAGTTACAGCTCAAGAAATGTCTGTGGACTGACTGAGCTCTATCCACTGCACTATCCAGCTGCCCCTAGAGAATGGAAACATTTTGTTAGCTGGTCTTAGGGCTTGATCACCATATCAGTGTCTATTCTCTTGTCCTTCTGAGACCTTTTTTAGTTTTCGTTAATTTATTTACCGCTTTATTCCCAGACAGAATAGGGCATAAATGAAACGGGATTATCGGAGACTCTGAGAGGGAAAAGAGAATATTCTCCATGGAGGCCATCTGCCTTGACAGGAAACAGAGTCCTTGGTGAGGGACTCCTGGGATTGCCGGAGACACAGGGTCTGCTTTCTTTCCCCAGTTGTAAAGTCTCACTCAAATTAAGGAAACGCTTAAATAAATTAAAAACAAAATAAAAATAAATAAAAAGTAAAAACAAAATAAAGTAGATAAATTCAGAAGCACGGCACTAGACTTTTCCATCCAAGCTTTTCTGGAGAAAAGTAGCTGATGCAAAACTCTCCATTGTGGAGCAAAGGAAAACCCAGGAGTGAAAAATGATAGATATATCCTATCTTCCAACAAGAGGGCCATGAGCTGAAATGGAAAGTAACCTACAGAGGAGGGCACCTAGTTTGCACAGTACATGGAGTTCTGCATTGGAGCTAGGAAGAACCAAGTTCAAATTCAGTTTCAGACACTATCTGTTTCATTCTGGCAAGTCCTTTACCTTCCATCTTCCTCCCATATGGTGAGCATCCGTGAGATAATAATGTAATAACTGTAAAGCATTAATCCGGGATCATACAGCTAAGTCAGTATTTGAGACAGGATTTGAACTCAAGAAGTCCTGGATCCAAGGCTAGCAATTTACCTATTCCTCAAACTAGCTGTTGTGTACCTATTGGAAAGGCTAGCATCTAGGAAAAAATGGAATTTTTAATGTACTCTTCTAGAAAACAATAGAATCAATGAATCTAAGCTATAGGGAGAAACTGGTTCAGTATAAAGATGAATTTTCTAACAACTAAAGGTATACACAAAAGAAATGGTCTGCTTTATAAAGCGGTGAGTTTCCCGTTACCAAAAATACTCAAGCAAAGGCTAGATGAACACCTTTCAAGGCTGTTAAAGAAGAGATTCTTGCAAGGGCCAGATGACTTGTAATGAATGGTTCTCCCAGCTCTGAAATTCTAAAATTCCAGTAGTGATGTAACCCTGCTTTGTCTGATGCCTCAGTTACTTACAGGGCTCATGGTAGGTTAGCACACAGTAGATGCTTGACAGAGATTAGTTGAATGAATAAAGGAAGGAAGGATCCATCCATACTTTGGATCTCTTAAAAATTAGCACAAGCCCCAACAAAGAAATGAAAGTGTTCTCCAGGTTTATACATGTTACCATTAATTGGTTTCAATTCAACAAAGAGTTACTAAGCCCCAGCTATGTGCAAAGTTCTGTATTAGACATTGGGAAAACAAAAAGTGAAAGTAAAAAAAGCCTTCCCTCAATGAGTTTACTTTCTACAAAAATTCTGCTATGAATTTTGACTTTAAAAAAACTAAGCTTTTCTATTCCTTCACTGAAAGTAACCTCATTTTCTCCACTAATTTTTCTCCAGGGGTTCTTACTTTCTCCCTTTTTTTTTCCCTTCCCTCCCTCCTTTTCTGCCTCCCTGCTGCTTCCTTTTCTTCCTTCCCCTTACACACACACACACACACACACACACACACACTTAACATACACACCCCTATACACATACCCCAGGTTAAATGCATATACACAATCTAGTTAGTGTCTTTCATTCAGCTATAAATTCTTAAAAGCCAAAGACTATTTCTTATCTACCTTCCTTATCTCTTTACTACCTCCCATTTTCTTAGAGCTCAGCACAATGCAAGTACCCAGTATTGCTGACTGATTGAATAGAAGCAGGTTGGAGGTCACAAAGGGAGCCAAGTCATTTATGTAGAGGACTGGATGATTCATTCCAAACCAGCTTCCCTGCACAGCAGCAGGATCGCTACAAAGTCTGGATTTTCCTTCTTGTGCTACCCGAAGGCAAGTCCCTTGAGCCTCCATGGGAGCCCAGGACCAGAGATTTGGAGTCCAAACCTCTAACTGCCATTTTGGAGAGGAGGAATGAAACCCAGAGAAGCAGAGATTGATTCATCTTCATCCAGGTAGTATCAGAGGCCAGGTCCTCTACATCTAAGTGTAGTACTCTTGTTTCCAATATTTTGTACTTCAATCTACATGCCTGTAAAAATTGCCAGAACGTTTCTCAACAATGAGTCACATTCATGAAGGTTTCTGGGCTCTCTAATATATTATAATTAGTCCAGTCATGAGATAAATTAATTTAATTATAGAAGGAGACACAGCAGGGATATCCAGAATGCCTATACACACACGTGCATGTGTGTATATAACTATACATATCTCTTTGTGCATTTAATCCCTGAGTGACAGTCTTTTTTCTCCCTTTTATAGTCAGAAGTAGCATATTTGGAGACCACAAAGCTGTCTGGTGGTTGATCAGGTTCAGAGGGGATTAATACTAAAGATTGATATTTGTTTAGACTTCAAGATTTATAGGGTACTTCTCCCTACCCTTTTGCCCACCTCTCTCCACCAAAAAATAAAATAAAATAACAAAAAGAAAAAAAAAAAAAAAACAAGCAAACAACATTCCTAAAGGTGAAAATCCTATGTTTTGATCCACATTCAGTCTCCACGGTCTCTTCCTAGATGCAGATGGCTCTCTCCAACTCAAGTCTATTGGAATTGCCTTAAATCACCTCATTGTTGAAAAGCACCATCTTGTTGCTTTGTACAATGTTCTCTTAGTTCTGCTCACTTCACTCAGCATCAGTTCATGTAAGTTGCTCCAGGCCTTTCTGAAATCATCCTGCTGATTGTTTCTTTTAGAACAATAATATTCCATCACATTCAAATACCATAAAGTAATCAGCATTCTCTAACTGATGATGGGCCACTCAATTTCCAGTTCTTTGACACTACAAAAAAGGGCTGCCACATTTTTGTACATATGGGTCCTTCTCTGCTTTTTTATGATCTCTTAGGGATACAGACCCAGTAGAGATATTGCTGAATCAAAGAATATGCACAATTTGATAGTCATTTGGGCTTGGTTCCAAATTGCTCCCCAGAATGGTTGGATTCGGTTCACAGTTCCACCAACAATGTATTCCAGTTTTCCCACATCGCCTCCAACATTCGTTATTATCTTTTCCTGTCATCTTGGCCAATCTGAGAAGTATGTAATAGTAAGTAAGAGTTGTTGTAATTTGCATTTCTCTGAACAATAGTGATTTACAGCATTTTTTCATATGATATAGATTTCTTCATCTGAAAATTTTCTCTTCATATGCTTTGACTATTTATCAATTGGGGAATAACTTGTATTCTTATACAATTTGAGTCAATTCTCTATATATTTTATAAATGAGGTCTTTATCAAAAACACTGGATATTAAAATAAAAAATTTTAGATAAAAAAATTAAAAAGAAGCTTTCTGCTTTCCTTCTAATTCTGGCTGCATTGGTTTTGTTTGTACAAAATCTTTTTAATTTAACATAATCAAAATTATCAATTTAACATTTCATAATATTCTCTCATTGTTCTTTGGTTATAAATTCCTCCCTTCTCTACAGACCTGATAAGTAGACTATCCTAAGTTCTCCTAATTTGCTTATAATATCACCTTTATAGCTAAATCATGAACCCATTTTGACTTTATTTTGGTCATTAGGTATTCATTGCCTAGTTTCTGTCATATTGTTTTCCAGTTTCCCAGCAATTTTTGTCAAATATCCTGGAAAGTCTTTGCATTTATCAAGCACATGATTAATATAGTCATTGATTGTTACATCTTGTGAACTTAACCTATTTCACTGATCTACTACTCTGTTTCTTAGCCAGTATCAAATAGTTTTGATAACCATTGCTTTATACTATAGTTTTAGATCTGATAAAGCTAGGGCACCTTCCTTTGCATCTTTTTTTTCCCATTAATTCCCTTGAAATTTTTTACCATTTTTTCTTCCAGATGAATTTTTAAAATTTTTTTCTAAGTAAGATAGTTTCTTGGGAGTTTGATTGGTATAGCACTAAATAAATAGATTAGTTTAGGGAATATTATCATCTTTATATGCTCAGCCTTTCCTTGAACACTTAATATTCTTCTAATTGATTGAATCTAACTTGATTGTGTGAAAAGTGCTTTATAATTGTGTTAATCTAGTTCCTGGCTTTGTCTTGGCAGATAGACTCCCAAATATTGTATGTTGTATACAGTTATTTTGAATGGGATTTCTCCTTAAAAACCACATGTTAACACTACCTATCACCTATTATTTTCTTTACTATGTTGTCCAATATTTCCTCAATATATTTTAATCTCATTTGGGCAGCACTACAGAGGGATGTGGGGCTATGTTTTTGACACTGTAGAGTTGAGAACTATCTGTGAATATTGGATAAAGAGGAGGGCAATTTAAATTCAAAAGAGTCTAGGTTCAGAAGATTATAGATTTAAAGCTGGCAATGATCTTAAGAGATCAAGCCGAATTCTCTTTTGATGTGATCTAGCTAATAAATGCCTGAGGCAAAATTTAAACCACACCTTCCTTACTCCAATCCTAGTTCTCTTTCCACTGCACTACTCTACCCCCTTGCTACCTGTGTGACCCTGGACAAGATACCCCATCACTCTCAGGCTCCTCAGCTGTAAAATGAAAGGTTAGGTCAGATGTTCTCTTTCAGCTTGAACTCCTACCATTTAAGGATTTTTTGATTCCAAAGTCATTCCAGAGCATGGTGTTCATCAGAGTTTACTTCTAGGAAACATAACCCCAAGTAGGGAGTCCAAACTCAGTAGGAACAGCTCTCTCTGGACCTAATACTACTATTTATTATGAATCTTAGCTTTCTTTTTACAAAGAGATTGAAGGTTCTAAAAGTTGCAGGCTGCAGATGTCATAGAATTATAGAAGTGGGAGGGACTTCAGGATTCATCTGGGTCAACCCTTTCCTGAAAGTATAAATCATCTCTATGACATCCCCACAAATAATTAGCCAGCTTCTGCTTGAACATCTATAGTAACAGAGAGCTCAGTGCCTAACAGGGTAGTCTAATCAAGTAAAGAGGGAAGAGAAAAGCTCGAAAGCATCTATAAACTGAACCATTATTTCCCAAAGAGTATACCAATTTCTGGTTATATACCACAATCTCTTAAGTCTCAATTTTCTCTTCTTTGGAGATATTACATACTTGTAGTACCAGCCTTACAGATTATTTTGAGAAAATTGGTGAATTGGCCATTGATGAAGCAAAAGAAAAAGACAATTTCTTATTATAACTGAAAGAAAGTTTTAACTACAGGCCTGTATATTGCCTAATACCTAATGGACATATCCCCTTGGATACCCCAAAGGCATCTCAAACTCAACATGTCCAGAAAGAAATATAATATTTTCTCCCAAACCCATTCCTCCTCCAAACTTGCCCATTTCTTTTGATAGTACTAATACCGATCCCAGCTACCCAGGTTTACCACCTTATAGTCATCCACAATATTGCCCTTAACCCTGACAACTAATCACTTGCTAAGTCTTGTTGATTCTACTTCCCCAATCTTTGGTATCATTAATAATCTGTTCATTTGTCTCCCTGCCTCCAATTTTCCCCCTCCACTTCTACATTATGGCCAAATTGATATTTATAAAATAAAGATCTTGACCATTTCATTCCTCTACTTAAAAATCTTCAGTGTCCCCTAATTGCCTCTAGGATAAAATACAAACTCCTCAATCTATTATTCAAAGCCCTCCACAGTTGTGGCCCCATCTCTCTTTCTGGTTTTATTTTGTGTTACTCCTCTTTATGCATGCTCTAAATCAGTCAAACTGGTCTTTTATATTTATTTATTTACAAATACTATACATATTGATAAATATTTATTATATTTATGTATCATTTATATAACTATCTACTATATACAGAAAAATAGTATCTATATTATACCACATAGATAGATACTACATATATAGGATTGATATATACTATATATCTCTATATAATGGGGCTAAGAGCTTTATATTATTTCATTTGATCATCACAATACTACAAAATAGGTGCTATTATTATTCCCATTTTACAGTTGAGGAAACATTTAATCTTCTGTCTCCTATTCTGCATATCTGGAATGCCTTAGCTCCCTCTCCTCCCAGAATCCTTAGCTTCCTTCAAAGCTCAGCTCAAATACTAACTGTATGAAGCCTTTCCTATTCCTCTCCCCTTCAAAATCATGTGTATACAGGCATACAGGTAACAAGCCCTCATTTCCAATAGCATTTAAACTCCTCGAGGGCAGGTATTTTGTTCATTTTTGTCCGAACCCTCCGTGCTGGGCTCAGTTTCTGGATAAATACTGTGTGCTGGGTCGTTAAATTGGGCAGGGTCTCAGCACTTAGCACTTTTGTCAGGCACAGGAAAAGGAGGGACAGAAAATATGCCTTTGACTGGCATGGGAGAAGGATCTGATTTACTGGTACCCTGCACTGGAGGGTTGCTACTGGCTACAGACTGGAGCTTCTGGGTAAACCAAGAAACACAGGCCCATTGTGTTCAAAACAAGCCCATAAAATTGTAATCTCTTTCCTTTTTTGCTGGTGGCTTTATAACCCCTGAGAAAGGTCTGCTGAAACCTGACAATCTTTAACTTTTGTGTTGTTTCATGTTCTAGAACACTGGAGTGAGGGGGTGCTGAGGATTTGACCGTGACATGTCGGGAAACGCTAGTTAAAGAGAGACAATGGGGCAAACATAATCACATTTCAGTAACACCTCACTTCAGGAAGAAGACTTCTCCTGTTTCTGGATCATTGCACATACCAATCCCCTTAGCTATAACACACCCTCTCCAACCCTTCATCAGGCTACACTTCTACCCAGCTTCAAAATTCTGCTGGGTTATAAAAGAAAAGCAGATTTGGACCTTAGAAACTGTCTACTCATGTTTCCTCATTGTACAGAAGAGCAAGACCGGGCCTAAAGAGATTAAAATAATATCTCTCTTTTTTTTTAGTTTTTAAATTTAAAGTGGCAGAATTGGGCTCCAAACTCAGGTTCCTTCCTGTTCCACAATACTGTACTAGTTTCCATTAAGTTAGACTGAGGTTTACTGAAAATGCAGTCCATCCATACTCACCAGGCTGTTGCTGGGAGTTAGAAACAGGGTGTCCTCTGTACACAGAAGGATGAAATACAGTCCCTGCCTTCAAAGTCCTTCCCATCTAGCAAACTTCTGTGATATCCCAGATACCCCAAGAGATGTTGCCCCCATGCTCCCCAAATCCCTCAAAAACACCATCATCTCTCCCACCTCTCTAAAGGCCATAATTTCTGTCTATGACCATGACTGTCTATATATCTATACTGACTTTTGTCTGTGGACCTGCCTCTTATATTTTCAGGTTATCTGAAATTAATGTTTAAAAAGATTTTTTGCATTTTGGGAAATGCAAGGGGCATTATAAATCACTTAGTTTAACTAAACAACCTGACGATCCTTTATTTCCAGGGGAACTGAGTAGCCCAGAAGATTATTGTCGGATTTTATTATTTTGATTAGCCCGTGGGATTATGGTATCTATATGGTGTTTAAGAAATTATTTCAATATTTAATTTTGATTGAATAAATTTGACTGCCATCCTATTCCAATTTCTCACCACAGTATGATGGTGACCCTGAGATCTTGAACACAGAGTTCTAGTGGGCACTATGAGGTTAGAAAAACTTCAGCACAGACTTGTAACTAAGTCAGCCACTGGATGATAGATATTTCAACCATAACAATCCTCAAAAACCAAATTGCAGAGAGGATCTTGTCTGTGATGGTGAAAGGAGTACCTACAACCAACAAACGATAGCTCCTAATGCCATGGGATCATAGATTTGAGTTGAAAGAACTCTTAGAATCACAGTCCAGTTCCCTCACTGAGGAAACAGAAGGGAAAATATGTTAAGTGACTTGCCTGAGCTTGATAGAGATAATAAATAGGAGAGTAGATATTTGAGCAAATACAAAATTCTGTGGCATTCAACGATCTTTACCCTCTAATTCCCTCCTACATTTTCAGTCTTCTTCCACTTTACTCCCCAGTATGTGTTCTGTTTTCCAAGGACACTGATCTCTCCACAAGGAAGATTCTTGATCTCTAGGTTCCCAGCTCTTTCTCTGGCTGAAATATTCTCCCTCCTCCACGCTAACTATTAACCTCCTTTAAGTGTCTTCCTTTAAATCCTTTTCTTTAAGTCCATCTAAAAATCCTACCTTCTATAGGAAGCCCTCTCTAACCAGTCTTAATTCTAATGCCTTCCTTCTATTATTTTTTCTTTCTACTTTGCTTCATGGATATTTATTTGCACATTGTCTCCCCAATTAAATTATAAATTCATTGAGGACAGGGATTGTCTTTTGTCTCTTTTAGTATTCCCATAGTGCCTGAAACATAGTAGGCACTTAAGAAAGTTTTACTGAGTGACTAATTAAACCTAAACTGCATTTGTTTCCATAGGTATATTAATCGTACAATATCATTGCTTATGATTATATATAATGTACAGTGCAAAATGCCTGACTGGTTGGGGTGTCCACTGTTTGGTTCTATCCTGAAGGACAAAGGGTTAGAAATACATGGCACCATCTGATGATAGTGAATTTAACAGGAGGTAACTTGTAAAGTGCACTTTGATCAGAAAGGATTATGGGAGTTTGATTTCATGACCCCAAAACTAAAAGCTATCAACCATTAAAAATACACAAATATTCCTCAAATTAGTCACTTAGAAGTCAGGTGAACTTATTATCTGGACCATTCTTTTGGCTCTCATGTACCAAAGTAAAATAAACTTGATAACCATTTTACTTATTTCAAGCACAGAGCCAAACCTTAATGGCCTACTAGAACAAATCCAGCTTCCTATTCTCAGGGAACAATGTACATACTTGGAGAATCTGGGTCAACAAGAAATAATATTTACAAGACACTAAGCTATGAACTATGTAAAGCAAGTGAATTATGTTCACCACTTCACACAGGAGAGATCCTTTCCTGGAGAAGTATGGGCTGATCAAATTTATTCTTCTTAATTCAATTCCTCATTGGCACTTTCCTATCTTATTTCCTGATCAAGATTGCCAACTTTCTAAAGACCAGATGTCTTGTATATCTCTATATCTCTTTCCCCAATTCACCCAGATCTGTGCCTCATCTTTTGAGTGATCACTCAATGTAAATTTGGCAGTAGATATTTTTAAGAACTTGAGGAAGTCATTATTTAAGAGAATTCCAAGGAATGAGCCTTTTGAAAATCAAAGAAACATTTTGGTAAATAATCAACTTTAGTTCACCTCATTTATGAGTCTTTGTTTGTTGTTTGTTTAGTCATTTTTCAGTAGTGTCTATCTCTCTGTGAACCCATTTGGGATTTTCTTGACAAAGATATGGGTTTTCCATTTCCTTCTTAAGCTCATTTTACAGATGAGAAAAGTGAGGTTAACAGGATTAAGAGACTTTCCCCAAGTCATACAGCTAAGTGTCTGAGGCCATATTTGAACTCAGGAAAATGAATCTTCTTAATTCTAAGCAGAGCACACTATCTATCTAGTCACTTTCGTGCTACCTAGTTACCCTTAGTTTATAAGTCTGTTGTATGCTGTATTCACATGGTATAATGGAAAAGGCATTGAACTTCAACTGAGGAAAACTGAGTACAAATTACAGCTCCATCGCTTATTAGCTCTATTACTTGAGGCAAGTCACTCAATCTTAGGGAAAATGGGGATAATCATGCTACACTAACACATAGCACTGTTATGAAGAAAGTACTTTGCAAGCTCTAAAAAATACAACACTGTATAAAAGTGACTTATTTACAGGAGAGGAGTAAGAAACCTTTTTCTATTGTGATTGAGAATCATCAGATCCTAGGAAATAGAATGAAACAAAGGCCTTATCCTTAAAAAGCAGTAAAAAGTAATGTCTTGGTTTGGTTTGGTTTGGTTGCAGAGAGAAATAAAAATGCTTCCCTGGTTTTAAATTTTAAAATAGAAATTTTACAAGTCTTTTTAGGAGTTGCATGAGTTCTCTAGCCCTCCATCCTAGAGCTAAGCATTCCCACTGCAGGGTTTTAGGCTGCCCTGAGGATTTGAGAGCATCCCTTGTCTACTGCCACAGGCTTGACTCCCATTAGCTGTGTTCCCACAATTGTTAAGGATTTGTGACTGGCACCCAGTTCCATTACACTTGACATAAAATAATGTCTACAAAGAATTATTTATTTGGAAAGCATAGCAAGAGCAAAATAAAAACATTTCCCAACACAACCCCGAACATTTCAGGAGTATGCTCTCCCTTACCACCTCCATCTCTGGGGGAACAATAGACTCCACTGAACTTGGGCACATAATGTTTGTCTCACCTCATTCACATCCAAAGGCAAGATTAGTGCCAGCTGAGTCCCTTGTTTGAGCTTTTGCTACTAGGTGAGGATCACTCCTTGCTCTATGGGACACTGATACTAGCTAACGCTCAGTTTGGAATACCAAATCATCAAAACACCCTCGTGGTGACCTCTCAAACCTATTGTGTCATGAAGATCTCTTAGAGCTAGCCAAGAATAAATGGAAAACCCAAGGACTGAGGCCCATTCTTTGGACCATGTGGCCACAGTAGTTCCCACTGGAGACTGTGAGCAAAAGTCACCAAAGGAAGTCTTTTTGAATGGTTCCAGAGTTAATCAAATAGTCTCTTCAACTTGTGAGCAGCCCAAACCAGTTATAGAATGTCCACACATATCCTTCCAAAATATTTTGTTACACACCATCGCTCCCCAACCTCCTCCACTATTAGAGCAAGCAGTTGATGTATATACATGCATCAGAAGGTCATTAAGCAAGAAATATAAAAAACACAGTCAGACTTTATATTATAATTGTATACATACACTTACTAGTAAAAGAGAGATGAAGAACAGAAGGGAAGTAAATTGGAGAGGGAAAAAAACATGAGAAGAAGAGGTAGATAGAAGATATAAAGAAATACTAGAGAGAGAAAACCGAAGGAAAAGAACATTAAGGGAGGATAAAGATATGTGGAGACAGAGAGAGAGAGAGAGAGAGAGAGAGAGAGAGAGAGAGAGAGAGAGAGGAAGAGGAGAGAGGGAAGGAAAGAGAAGAGATTGAGAGAGAAAACCACAGGAAAAGAACATAAAGGGAGGGTAAAAAAATGCACGCACACACACACACACTTGGACATATATACAAAAGTACACAGGCAAATAAAAGTATACACATAAAGAAGAGTAGGGGATCCAGGAATAATAATAAAGGCCTAATGGTTACTAAGCTTACTCTTTTAAAAAAAATTAAAGTATTATATGCTGCCTAATTATTTTTATAACAAAGATTTTCCATTCCTATCCAAAATTTTCATAAATTTGTAGGTTCAGGAATCTCAAAACTTTCTTTCTCTTCCTGGTTTTCAGTAGGAAAACCTTAAATTTATCTTCTAGAAAAATAGCAAGTATCACATCTTATTTTATAGAGGAAAAGATGACTTAATAAAACTTCACAGTGAAATGAAAATGAATAGCAAGCTAGAAAACAAGAGACCCAAGTTCTTCCCAAGTGAACTTTACCACTGACTAGGCAGGTGCCTTTGGACATAACTGGGTCTTGGGTCTATGTAACATAACCTGTTACATAACTGGGTCTTAGTTTTCTCACTTGCAAAATAGTGATAGCAATATTTGCTCTGAATTACAGAGAGGGTTTTGGTGAAAATCAAATGAGATCGTATATGTGAATTTTTTTTTTTGCAAACTATAATTTACTGGACAAATACAAGGTGTTCTTGTTGACCATCATTTGTGGCCTTTTAGGATTTTGATGGCTTTTAGAGATATGATGCATTCATTCTTTACAAAAATGGGTTTACTTCTTTGTACTTGTCCGCTGAACCAAATAAAATTAAGTTGAAAGGCAGATATGAGCAATGGATAGGAATTTCCTGTTCCTGCTCTAAAAAATTGTAGTCTAAAACAATTTTTAGCTCAATAGTAGTTAGCATGGCTATATTGGAAGGTTCCTCCACTTATACTCTACATCATACAAATAGCTCATCCTCAATGACTCTCTGTGACAGGACTAGTATAAGCAATTAGGTGGCTAGTACCTCAAGGACTGGGAGTGGAGTCAGGAAAATTTGAATTCAAATGCAGCTTCAGAGACTTTCAGACAGTGATACTGGGTAAATCACTTAATCTCTGCCAGCCTCAGTTTTCCCGACTGTAAAATGTGAATAATAATAACACTCCCATCAAGGTGTTATTGTGAGGATCAAACAAGACAATATTGCTTAGTATAGAGCCTGGAACATAGTAGGCACTTAATAAATGCATGTTTCTCTCCTTCCCTTGCTCCCTGCCAGGTCTCGACCAGCATTGCAGGCAAGTGCATAGAAACTTGAGAGGGTCTTACTTTTGAACATGCATGATGGAAGGAACCCTTTCTCTATGTGGCTTTTATTCAGCACCTAGAACCAACTTTGCAAGTGGCTCTAGAGCAGAGAGAACTTTCTGATTCGTTTGACTTTTTTTGTTTTAAACCCACACAGTCATCAAATGAACTATCTCTACTGAGGAAGCTGCATGAGGAGCCAGCTTTTAGCTGTAAGGCACCATAGAGTGAGGAAGTCTTTTTTAGCTGGCAACTAAGCCAGACTTGAGTGTGCAACCAGAGCCAGGATATCCAATGGATCCCAACAATTAGTTGGATTCAGTTAGCTGAGCAAGGGAGCAACTCATGCTTGACGGTGCCTGGAGAAAGCTTGGCAGAGACGGCTCAATGAGAGGAAAAAAAGTCTTGCAGGGCTAGGAGTGCTAAGATGCATCTCAGTTCCATATGTTTCCTACATAGGTGCCTTCCCATGTTTTTGCTCTAAATTAGAACCCATGCTCCACAGGGACCCAGTGTGTATAGAAGAGAGTCTAATGGCCACAAGAAGATTATACGATGATCAATTCTGATGGATATGGCTCTTTTCAACAATGAGATGATTCAGATCATCTGATAGTGACCTGATGATGAAGAGAGACATCTACACCCAAAGAAACAGGAACTGAGTATGGATCACAACATAGCATCCTCACTCTTTTGTTGTTGTTTACTTGAATTTTGTTTTCTTTCTCATTTTTTTCCTTTTTGGCCTGATTTTTCTTGTGCTCCACGATAATTGTATAAATATGTATATATTGGATTTAACATATATTTTGACATGTTTAGCATATATTGGATTACTTGCTATATAGGGAAGTGGGTAGGAGGAAGGGGAGAATTTGGAACACAAGGTTTTGCAAGGATCAATGATAAACGGCAACAAGACTATAAGATGATCAATTCTGATGGATATGGCTCTCTTCAACAATGAAATGATTTAAATCAGTTCCACTTGTTTGGTGATGAAGAGAGCCATATATACTCAGAGAGAGGACTGTGAGAGCTGAGTGAGGATCACAATATAGTGTTCTCACTCTTTCTATTATTGTTTGCTTGCATTTTGTTTTCTTTCTCAGTTTTTTTCACTTCTTGATCTGATTTTTCTTGTACAGCAAGATAACTATATAACTATGTATACATTTATTGGATTTAACATATATTTCAACATATTTAACATGTATTGGACTACCTGCCAGCTAGAGGAGGGAGTGGGGAGGTGGGGAGGAGGGGAAAATTTGGAACAGATATTGCATATATTTTGTAAATTAAAAACTTTAATTAAGAAAAGGATCAATGTTAAAAAATTATCCATGCAAATGTTTTGAAAATAAAAAGCTTTAATAAAAACAAAAAAATTATTGGAAAAAAGAGAATACAGTGCTACTTTAGGAGGGTGTTTTTTGCAATGTTTACCTTTTTCTATAATCACCTTTGTAATTACATCAACTGTTTGGTTCACATTGGGACAACGAGGCAGGTAGGGAGATATGAAGAACCACCTTTCATTGTTATCTGATCATGGAATCCTAAGGGGAATATAATCAATCAGATGGTCAATTGCTTGAGCAATTAAGAGAAGTAGTTCAGAGGGGCTGGTCTGTGTCACACTGACTACAATGATGGTGTTGTTGCCTATATGGAGAGCTCTTCCTCCTTCTCTGACCATAGCATAATAATATTCAGATCTAATAGATTGAATTAAATCCTAGAAGACAACAACTTTCAACTTCACAACTTAGATATTCACTTACTTGTTCATTCTCAAAGGAACTGCAGTTTAGATACAGACTATCATAGAGATGGGAAATCAAGCTTTTATAATCCAAATCATTTCTCATCTTTTCCTGGTTTCCATCCTCCTACACTCTCTACAGGATTTAATTGTCTACTACCTCCTCTTTCCTGAAATTCTCTTCTCCCTTGGCTTCCTCAGCATGGCCCTGTCTTGCTCATGCTATTTCTTTGACAGCTTGTCTGTGTCCTTTTCTGCCTCTCCTTTTCCCTCCAGTATCCTAAATACAAATGTTTTCCAAAATTCTTCATTGTTCCTATTTTCTCCTCAGTCTTCACTGTCTCTCTTGGAGATCTCACTCTCAGAACTTCAACTGTCACCTTCATAGTAGATTGATTTCCAAATCAATATCTCCTACCCTAGAATTTCTTTCTCCCTTTTATTTCTAGGCAAGTGATTTCACCTCTATTTACTTTGGTTTCTTCATCTATAAAATGAGAATAATAATAGAACCTATCTCCCAGGGTTGTTGAGATAATAATTCTAAAGCACTTAGAACAGTGCAGTCACTATGTAGCACACAGAGTAAGAACTATATAAGTTATAATAGTTATAATCATCATTATTATTAGTATCTTCTCCTGTTAATTTTTTTCCCTTTCAAAGTTCAATTTAAATGTTACCTTTTACAATATAATCCTTTGTCCTCCTCAACATAAATGACCCATTCTTTCCCTGCTGTTCTATGACACTTCATTTGTGACATCAATATGGCATCCATCATTATGACAGGTATTACAAGTATTTATAGACACACCTAATAATAGATTGTAAGCTCTTAAGGGCAAGAGCTTTGTACTATATAATAGTATACATTGTATAATATCTACTACAATACTTTGTACATAGTGGTTGCTCAATAAATACAATGAAAGAATAAACAATTAAACTTATCACCAACCTGGTAGAGCAACATATAACACTTTGAGGAAATATGTTTCAATAATATCACCATAGAAGTCTAAATTGGATATTTTAAAAAGCATCAAATCAATAGTAAATAATTCCTGAATCTCAAAATTGATTACTATTAGTCATAATAGCTAGATGGCTTCATGGATAGAAAGCTGGGCCTGTAGTCGGGAAGATTTGTCTTCCTGAGTTAAAAATTTTTAAATACACTTCAAATCAAGTTTTGGAGTGATAGAGCCAACCAAAGATCAGATTAAGATTTTCCCAGTCTAAGAAAACTTAAGAGTAGGTGAAGTCTGGGAGGTCTGTCTGGAGCCCACACATGGATAAGCAGTCAAAAAAAAATGGCAAGGGACCCTTTGTTGGCACTGAATACAGCATATGCTGATTGGCTACTATGTTGTCCATATGGGTTCTGAATCAGAGTTCCAGAGCAGAGAGGAGTAGGAATTGCTTACAAGAGCATAGGGGCTATGGTCACAATTCCAAGGAAAAGAAAGCTTTAGTGCTGGAGGCTGTTGGGGTAGCAGAGGCCCTATCTAAATAAAGAACAGAATGCAGACCAGGAAAATACCTCTCTAAGGATCAGAGCACATTGGAAGCACCACACTTTTCATATAGCCCCATCTCCACCCCCCCCAAAAAAAAAAACTAGCTCTGAAAATAGCAGCCAAAAAAATGCCTGAAGCTTGGGACAGTATCTCCACACCTCAAATGAGCAAGATCCAACTTTTCACAAAATTCAAAGTAAAAAAAAATATGCTGGAAAAACAAACAACAACAATAATAAAAAAAATTGACAATAAAAAGCTATAAGGGTGACAAAGAAAACCAAGAATAAACTCTGAAAAAAGACAAAAATGTGAAAACAGTTATCAAAAAAATCTCAAATAAAAATGCTAATTGAAACTAAGCCTAAGCAAAAATTTTAGAAGAATTAAAGGAAAAGATAAGAGAGCAGGAAAAATTTAGGGAGGGAGGATGTGTATGATGCAAGAAAATTATGAAAACAGAATTAGCAGCTTGAAAAAAGAGGTACATACTCCAGAAAAATAACACCTTAAAAGACAGAATTGGTCAAATGGTAAAAGAGGCATAAAAATCTACTAAAGAGACAAACTCCTTAGAATTGGTGAAATGGAAAAAGAGGTACAAAATCTCACTAATGAAAAAAAATTCCTTAAAAATGGGAATTAAAGAAGTAGAAACTAGTGACTCCATGAAACACCAAGAAGCAATAAAATAAAGTCAAAAGAATTAACAAATAAAAGAAAATGTGAACTATCTCATCAGAAAAAAAAAAGCTGGACAATAGATTGAGGAGAAACAATTTAAGAATTATAGAACTACCTGATCATGAAGGCCATGATCAAAGGAAGAGTCTATACATCATATTTCAAGATATTATCAAGGAAAATTGCCTTGTTATCTTGAAGCCAGAGAGTGAAATAGGAATTGAAAGACTCCGTTAATTATCTCATGAAAGAGATCCCCAAATGGAAAGTCCCAGGAATATTACAGCCAAATTTCACAATTCCCAGGTCAAAGAAAAAATACTGAAAGCAGCCAGAAAAAAAAAAAAAAAACAATTCAAATATTGTGGATCCACAGTAAGGGTCACACAAAATTTAGTGGCTTCCATGTTAAAGAAGAGAAAGACTTGAAATATTCTGGAGGACAAAATGAGTTAAGATTACGTCAAGAAATACCTCTTAGAAAAATTAAATATAAGCCTTCAGGGGGAAAAATGATACGTGAAGAAATAGAGGACTTTTAAGTTTTTTCCTGATGAAAAGACCAGAGCTCAATAGAAAATTTGATTTTCAAATACAAGATTCAAGGGAAGAATAAAAAGGTCACAGGAAAGAGAAATGATAAAGGATTCAATAAAGTTAAACTCTTTCCATTCCTAAATGGGAAAATGATAATTGTAAGTTCTAAGAACCTAATCATTATTAGGATAGTTAGAAAGAGTTTACTAGACAGAGGGCATGGGTGTGGATCTATTACGTTAGAATGATCTCCCAAAAATGAGAAAAAGGAATGCACTGGGAGAAGGGAGAGGTGAAATGTATTTTTTCACATAAAAGAGCTGAATAAGGAAGAACTTTTATAATATAGGGGGAAATTAAAGGAGGTAGAGTAGAATTATATTTGAATCTCACTCTAGAATTGGCTCCAGGAGGGAAGAATAGAAAAAAAATACACACACACACACACACACACACACACACACTTAATAGTATATAGAAATATAATTTAGAGAAATATAATTTACCTGATAGGAAATAGGTGGGGAATTTGACAAGAGAAAGTTTAAGAGAGGGGGATGATAATAAAAGAGCAAATTAAAAAGGTAATGGTTAGAACAACAACAACAACAAAAGACTTTTGAGAAGGGACAAGGTAAAAAAAAGGAGAGGAAGAAACAGAAGAAAATGAGATGAAGAAAAATACATAGTTAGTGAGTATAACAGTGAATGTCAATGAGATGAGCTCATTCATAAAAATGAAATAGCAGAATGGATTAGAAACCAGAATCTAACAATATGTTGTTTTAAAGAGAGACACTTGAAACACAAACACACACACAAAGTTAAAATAAAGAGCTGTGCTTTAACTGAAGTTTAAGGGCGGGGGGGGGAGGAGAGGGAAGGGAGTGTGCAGTGGTAGTAGTCATGGTCTCAGACAAAGCAAAAGCAAAAATAGACCTAATTAAAAGAGATAATCAGGGAAACTATTTTATGCTAAAGGTACCATAGACAATGAAGTAATATCAAACATTTGTAAGCAGTTTCTATGATAAAGGCCTCACTTTTCTAATATATGCTGAGTCTACAACTAAATCAACTTCATAAAAGATCCATGGTCAAAGTATGCAAATAGGCAGTTTTCAGAAGAAGAAATGACTATCTATAGTCATATGGGGGAAAATACTCTAAGTCACTATTGATTGAAGGAATGCAAATTAAAACAACTCTGAGGTACCACCCCACACTCATCAGACTGGCTAATATAACAAAAAAAGGAAAATGATAAATGTTTGAAAGGACGTGGGAAAATTGGAACACTAATGAAGTTTTGATGGAGTTGTAAATTGACCCAATCATTCTGGAAAGCAATTTAGAACCATGCCAAAGGGCTATAAAACTGTATATACCTTTGGCCAGGAATAGCACTACTAGGTCTATATCCCAAAGAAATTTTAAAAATTTTTTAAAGAAAAAAAGGGGAAAGTATCTTTATGTGCAAAACCATTTATAGCATCTCTTTTTGTGGTGACAAAGAATTGGAAATTGAGGAGATACTCATCAATTGGAACATTGTTAAACAAACAGTGGTATATGATTGTGATGAAATACTATTGTGCCATAAGAAATAATAAGCAGCATGCTTCCAGAAAAACTCAGAAAGACTTACATGAACTGATACAAAATTAAATGAGCAGAACCAGGAAAACATTATTCGCAGTAACAGCAAAATTGTACAATGATCACTTGGGAATAACCTAAATATTCTCAGCAATCCAAAGATCTAAGATAATTCTTTTTTTTATTTTTAAAGCTTTTTATTTTCAAAACATGCATGAATAATTTTTCAACATTGACCCTAGCATACCCTTGTGTTTCAGATTTTCCCCTCTTTCCCCCCATCTCCTCCCCTAGATGGCAAGCAATCCAATATATGTTATACATGTTAAAATATATGTTAAATCCAATATGTATAAATGTATTTATACAATTTTCTTGCCGCACAAAAAAAATCAGATCAAAAAGGAAAGAGAATGAGTAAGAAAACAAAATGTTGTTGAACAACAAAAAAAAGAGTGAGAATGTTAAGTTGTGATCCATACTCAGTTCCCATAGTTCTCTCTCTGGCTGTAGATGGCTCTCTCTTTATCATGAGATCATTGGAACTGGCCTCAGTCATCTCATTGTTGGAAAGAGCCATGTCCATCAGAATTGATTATCCTATAATATTGATTTTGCCACTTAGTTCCGAATTGCGCTCCAGAATGGTTGGATCCATTCGCAGTTCCACCAACAATGTATCAGTGTCCCAGTTTTCCCACATCCCCTTCAACATTTGTCATTAGATCTAAAATAATTCTGAAGAAGCTATGATGAAAAATGTTTTCCACCTCCAGAAAAAGAACTGACTGAATCTAAATGCAAATGGTTTTTCTTGTTTTTTTGTCTGTATCTTCTATCACAATATGACTAATATGCAAATATGTTTTGCATGACTGCTCATATATAATTAATATCAAAATGCTTGCCTTCTCAAGAGAGGGGTAGAGAGGAGAATTTGGAACTCAAAATTGTAATTGTAAAAAGATGCCAAGAAATTCCAATATATTTGTGATGGAAAGTTCATCCACATCGAGACAAAGAACTATGGAGACTGAATGTAGATCAAAGAATAATATTTTCACCTTTTTTATTTTTTGGCAGTTATTTGTTTGCTTGGGGTTTTTTTCTTCCTTTTTTTCCCTTTTGATCTGATTTGTGTGTGTGTGTGTGTGTGTGTGTGTGTGTGCAGCATGACAAATGTGGAAATATGTTTAGAAGAATTGCACATGTTTAACCCATATCAGATTGCTTGCTGTTTAGGGGAGAAAAAAATGGAAAACAAGCTTTTGCAAAGGCAAGTTTTGGAAACTATCTTTGTGTGTATTTGGAAAAATAAAATGTTATTACTAAAAATAAAACATGGCAAGACCTATATGAACTGATGCAAAGGGAAGTAAGGAAAATTGGGAGCTCATTGTGCATAGGATTATTATAGTGATTTGTCCTTTGTTCTCGAAGAGGTTTATGACATGCAAATTAATTGAATTTGAGTGAAGGAGGGCTGTGCAAGGTTACCAGCCTCACTTTCTCCTCCAGAGCCATCTGAGTCCACTGACAAGGTGCAAATCAAGATGACTGCAGATGATCCTGATTGCAGTGGGAGACTTTGGTCTTTGTAAGCTAAGGTCTTTAATAGTTTTGACTGAGGCAACACCCAATCAGTCATTAAGGCAAAGTAAGAAATAAGACAGATAATGGCCTTTTTATCTAATCAGATAGATAGATAGACAGACAGACAGATAGATAGATGAATGCATATGGGTATGTGTGTCTGGGGAAGACCCTCAGGATTTCTGGACAAAATAGAAATAATTTCCATATACATTCACTCTGAACCAATCAGGGCCCAAACTTCCATGTCATTGCTTCACCTTCCTGATGTCATGGTCCTTGGAAAACAAAGGACAAACAACAACTTCTGTGAGAAGTAGTAGAAGCTGCCCCACTGGAAACCCAACTGGAACTAGCCAGTTGGGAAACACAGCCCTTTTTTCCCCCTTTCCTTTTCCTCTCCATTCCTTTTCCTTGTCCTCTCTTTTCCTTTTTCTTGTCCTCTCTTCTCCTTTCCTATTTTTTCTTTTCTTTATTCTTTCCCTTCTCTTCCCCATGTCTACATAGGATATCATATATTTATCTGCTGGTACTCTGCCAAATGGAATGTAAATTTTGATCTCTGAAACCTCCCAAGATTTTGAAGTTTATGGGCTAGATTTCTTCTAAAGGACCTTACCTTAAATTGAAATGGCTCTGGCTCTCCTTAATTGTGCACAGGAACGCCACCTGGGAAAGGCTCAGCTATTCTGATCAATACAATGATCCAACAGAATTCCAAAGAACTCATGATGAAAAAAGAAAGAGCTGAGTGAATACAAATTGAAGCTTAATTTTTTTGCTTTATTTTTTCTGCTTTAAAAAAATATAGCTAATACGGGAATTTGTTTTGCATGATTTCACACATATAATTGATATCATGTTGCTTGCCTTCTCAGTGGGTGAGGGAGAGGGTGGGAGGGAAAAAGGAAATTTGGAACTAAAAAAAATGCTTCTTTTCCCCTTAAGATAACTTAGAATCTGCCATTTTATGACTTCTCATCTATCCTAGATCTGACTTCTGGGGCTAAAGAGTGCAAATGTAAACCCTCTTCTATTTCTACAGAATATAAACCATTATTCTGAATAACAGTTCAAATATTTGAAGTCTTCTAGCATCCTTGAATAGCATGGGTTTGTATTGGTTTTGTTCTCCTTCCTCCCCACCCACGATCTACATTATCTTGGTAACTTTTTTAGGGATACTGTCTAGCTTGTCAATGTTTACCCTAAAATATGGTATTGGGACACAATACTGTATAGCTGATCTGAGCAGAACAGAGTGCAAGATTCTAATCTGTCTTGATTGGAAATACAAGCATACTTTAGAGATGGGGATTCAGTTCCAGCTCATCACAATAAAATAAATCTTGCAATAAAGCAAGTCACACATTTTTTTTGTTTCCTAGTGCATATAAAAGTTACGTTTATACTATAAGGTAATCTATTAAATGTGCAATGATATTGTCTAAAAAATGTACATACCTTAATTTTAAAAATTTTATTGCTAAAAATATGCTAACCATCATCTGAGCTTTCAGCGAGTCCTAATCTTTTTGTGGAAGGTCTTGCCTCAGTGACAATGTGTGCTGCTGACTGCTCAGGATGATGATTGCTGAAGGGTGGTATGGCTGTGGCAATTTCATTAAAGAAGACCACAATGAAGTTTGCCATTTTGAGTGACTCTTACTTTCATGAAAGATTTCTCTGATGTTGTTCGATGGCATTTTATCCATAGTAGAACTTCTTTCAAAGTCTAAATCAATTTCAAAGTGCTTTATCAATTAAGTTTAAATAATATATGTCAATACTGTCATGTCTCAGGAAATAGAGAGGGAATGAAGTGAGGAACAGGTAAGTTAATGGAGCAGTATGATTACAAACATTTATCAATTAAGTTCAGTCTTATTTAGGCTCAGTTTGGGACATCCCAAAATGATTAAAATAGTAATATCAAAGATCACTGATCACAGATCACCATACTAGATATAATATGCTGGAAAAGTTTGAAATATTGCAAGAATTACCAAACTGTGACATAGAGATACAATGTGAGCACATGTTATTGGAAAAATGGCACCGGCAGACTTGCTCAACATAGGATTGCCACAAACCTTCAGTTTGTTGGTAATAATAATAAATAATATCTGCAAAGCACAATAAAATGAGCAATGCCTGTAATCCATTAATCACTGCAGTCCAAGGTCACATTAGCCTTTTTGACTCACATGTCAAACAGCTTAATCATACTGCATTTGCAGTTCCTAGAGTCCTTAGATCTTTTCCACAGCAAATGCTTTGTAGCCACATCTTTGCCATCTTATATTTTTTCAACTGGTTTTCTGAACCCAAGAGAAAAACTTTACATTTATCCCTGGGTGATTTCAAGTTGTTTGTCTTAAAATGCCATTGCCTCTTTGCATCCTGATTCTGTCTCTGAGGATATGAAATATCTCTCCCAACTTTGTACCATCTGAATGAATTCTTTTCCCATAAACCTCCTGGTAAATGTTTAACAATTGGCTCTCTAAGAAGAAGAAGAAAATGTACCTAAGACATGCTTTTAAATCTAATTGGCATTATTAGCATTTTTCTCCCTCCCTTTTTTAAAGTCTAGACAATCAACAAAACAATAAATCAAGACTTTCTGCTTGCCAAGGTATAAACACACACTGAAAATTTAACAAGCTAGCTACAGCTCAATGCAAAACCTGGAACCTGACTGGCAATGACGTGGAATCAGCCCGGCCCATTTTCAGAGCCTTCTAGCTCTAGCCTCGGGTTCCTTGGCCTAGAAATGAAATGTACTCTGTCATAGTAAAGACTTGAAAAAGCTAACTGAACAGATTGTGGAATAGCAATGTAATGGAATATGATTATCCCAAAAGAAATGATAAGTACAAATAATTCAGAAAGGGTTGAGAAGACCTCATAAGAACTTATGCAGAACAAAGTATATAACCAGGAAAACAACTAATACACTAAACACTAATGGTATAGAGAGAAATTACATTGAAAGACTTCAAAATCCCAATCAATGCAGTGACCAAATATTAATTATTTTAGCAGACTAATGGTAAAGCCTTGAACTTCTTGGCAGAAAGGTTGTGAGCTAGAGGGATGGAATGAGGTACATGTTATCAGACAATCCTAGTGTGTTGCATTTACAATCCTAGTGTAATTGCATTTTTTGCTACAAGATAAAATTATATGGGGAGGAAATTTGGGAGGTCATTGAAAAGTAACAGCAATGTAAACAAAACATATATATAGAAAGAGAGATAGAGACAGAGACAGAGACAAAGAGAGAGAGACAGAGGCAGAGACAGAGACAGAGAAAGAGAGAGAGAGAGACAGGAAGTAGTAACCTTGAAAAATATTATGTATGAATGAATAAATAAAAGTAATTATATTTTATATTTGTGTAACACTTAAGGCTTTTCTTTGACATGAATTATCTTTGATTTGGTAAGATTAAGATGAGTGGAAAAACATGGGAAGGGCATTTCACTTAGGAACAATGGTCTCGGTCAAGAATGCAAAAACTACAAGGATGCAATGTTTATAGTTGCTATTTTTAGTATGTCATATTAATAAAATCTTTGCTAAGAGCTAATTTTGTCTGCTGGCTGATGGTGGGGTTTATGACTTATAATAGTAAGAACAGCAACCCACAAGGTATCCTAGAAGGTGTGACAATACTAGCCACTCCAATGACCCAACCCATATGTAAAGAATCAAACAATTTAAGAGCTGGAGTTCACCTCACTTTGAGATCATAGGATTTAGAGTTGAAAAGAAGCTTTCAGATCATTTACTCTAACCCTCTATTTCATAGATGAGCCTGAGGCTCAGGAGATTTCAATGACTCACTCAGTATAATACAATGAAAATGGAGCCTGGAATTGGCCAATAGGATTCTTCCTCATGAACATACAAAATGTACACAGATGATGCAATTCCCAGGTAAACTTTGAAGCATATGAAAACATTTAGTCATTGGTTCAAGTCCAATAGACATGTGGCAAAGAGGAGTCTTTGTGGTTGGTTATGGAACTTCAACTAAGTTGCTATTAAAAATTACTAAATAATGAAAACAAAGGGGTCCTCACTTTTGATATCCACCACCATGAACACCCCTTTGTTTCAGGAAAGAAATCCTAACAGACTCTGAATAAAAAGCACTCGTTCCTATTAAAAACACTAGCAAGTATAAGAATAAATAGAGTTTTTTCTTAAAATGATAAACAGTATCTATCTAAAACCATAAGCAAGCATTATATATAATGAGGATTAGCTAGAAGCCTTTCCAAAAAAATCAGGGATGAAGCAAAGGTAACCATTATCACAACTATTATTCAATATAGTACTAGAAATGTTGGCTTTATCAATGAGAAAATAAAGAAATTGAAAAAATTAGAGCAGGCAATGAAGAAATAAAACTATCATTCATTGCAGCTGATATCATGGTATATTTAGAGAATCAATTAAAAACTACTTAAACAATTAATAACTTTAGCAAACTTGCAAGATAGAAAATAAAATCACATAAATCATCAGCATTTCTATATATTAACCAGCAAAGCCCAGCAACAAGAGATAGAGAAAGTCTATGTAAAATAATGATAGATAACATAAAAGATTTGGGAATCTATTTGTCAAGACAAACCCAGGAACTACATGAACACAATTACAGAATGCTTTTCACACAAATAAAGTCATATCAAAATAATTGAAAAAAATATCCATTGCCAAGCAAATACAATAAAATAACATGATAAAATGACAATTCTACTTAAATATTTATTCATTCAGTGTCATACCAAACTGCCAAACATTATTTATAGAACTAGAAAAATAATAACAACATTCATCTACAAGAACAAAAGATCAAGAATATTAATAAAATTAAAGGGGGATGCAAAGGACGGTGGCCTAACTAAACCAAAATGTAAAATTATATTAAAAAGTGATAGTAATCAAACTAATTGGTGCTAACTAAGAAATGGGTGGATCTGTGAAATAGGTTAGGTTCACAAGATACAGTAGCCAGGGACTATAGTAATCTAATGTTTGATAAACACAAAGACTCCAACTTTTGGGATAAGAACTCACTATTTGACAAAAATTGCTGGGGAAATTGTAGAGCAGTTTGGCAGAAACTGGATATTATCAACATTTCACACCCTATACCAAGGTAAGCTCAAAATGAATACATGATTTAGACATAAAAAGTAATATCATAAGCAAATTAGAAAAGCAAGGAATAGTTTCTGTCAGATCTATGGAGAAGGGAAGAATTTATGACCAAACAGGAGAAAGAATATTACAAAATGCAAGACAAATAATTTTGATTACATTAATTTAAATAATTTTTGCACAAGCAAAACCAATGTAACAAAGATTAGAAGGGAAACAGAAAGCTAGGAAACAATTTTTTAGTCAGTATCTCCGATAAAGGCTTCATTTCTAAAAATATAGAGAATTGAGTCAAATGTATAAGAATACATATTATTGCCCAATTGATAAATGGCAGAAGGACATAAACAGGCAGTATTTAGATGAAGAAATTAAAGCTCTCTAGTCATATGAAAATGCTCTTAAAAAACTATTAGAGAAATGCAAAACAAAACTACTCTGAGGTACTACCTCATATCTATCAGATGGATTATGACAGAAAAAGGAAATGTTAAGTGTTGGAGAGGATGCTGGAAAATTGGAACACTAACGTCTTGTTGGTGAAGTTGCAAACTGATCCATCCATTCTGAAGAACAATTTGGAACTTTGCCCAAGGGACTATAAAACTGGACATATTCTCTGACCTAGAAATATCTCTATTAGGTCTGTATCACAAAAAAGATCATAAAAAATGGAAAAGAACCTACATATACAAAAATGTTTATAGCAGCTCTTTTTGTAGTAGCAAAGAATTGCAAATCAAGGGGCCAAGCAATTGAGAAATTGCTGAATAACTTATGGTGTATAAATATAATGGAATGCTATTGTTCTATAAGAAATGATGAGTAGACAGATTTCTGAAAAACCTGGAAAGATTTATATGAACTTCATGCTGAGTGAAGTAAGCACAACCAGAAGAAGATTGTACACAGTAACAGCAACACTATGCAGATAGACTATTGATAGACTTTGCAATACAATGATCTAAGACAATTCTAAAAGACTCTTGAGGCTGAATGCAGATTGAAGCATACTCTTCATTTTTTGTTGCTATTTTCTCATGTTTTTCCCTTTTGTTCTGATTCTTCTTTCATAACATGACAAATGTGAAAATATGTTTAATAATACTGTACATGTATAACCTATATTAGAGTGTCAAAAATTAATGAATAAGAAAAAATAAAATAAGATAAAAGACTTTGAGAAGAGGTCTTAGATCCTTTCCCTCTAATGCCAACATGTGGTTCCTTGATTTTTTTGTCTCTTTCAGTCTGCTCTTTTCTGCCTTTATGTAAAGCAAAAAATTGGGAAAGCAAATGTCCCAGAAGTTCAGACATTTGAATCCACGCTGACATGTACCAAAAGGTAGTTGGTAAAGTCATGATCTATCTGCTTAATCCATGCCCAATAAAAGAGGTGTAGATTCATCTATTCTGCTTTATTTGGAAGTAAAGTTAATCATTTAACTGGACATGCAACTAAAAAAACAATTAAAACCCACCAATTAAATATCAAAATGGAAATCCTGAAAATCAAAGGAGAGATTAATAAAATTGAAACTAAGGAAACTATTGAACTTTTAAGTAAAACAGGAGCTAGTTTTATGGGGAGAAAACCAATGAAATAGATAAATCATTGATTAATATGATTTTTTAAAAGAAAGAAGAAAACCAGATTATTGATATCAAAAATTAAAAAGGTGAATTCGCCACCAATAATGGTGAAATTAAAGTTATTGGGGGAGCAATTTTGCCTGAACATATGCCAAAAAAATCTTACAATCTAAGTGAAAAATTATTAATTGCCCACATTAACAGAAGAGAAAATAGAATACTTAAATAACTCTGTCTTAGAAAAATGCATTGAACAAGTCATAAATCAGCTTCCTAATGAAATTTAAAAAAAAATCATCAGCACCAGGTGAATTCACAAATGATTTCTACCAAACTTTTAAGGAACAATTAATTCCAATATTTTATAAACTATTTGGGGAAATAGGCAAAGAAGGAGTCCTTCCAAATTCCTCTCATGAAACAAATATGGTGCTGATATCTAAACAAGGAAGAACAGAAACAGTGAAAGAAATCTATAGTCTAATTTTCCTAATGAATATTGGTGCAAAAAATTTTAAATAAAGTACTAGTAAGGAGATTTCAAATATATAACCCAAAGAGCAAACTATGATTTATATCATAATGCAAAGCTAATTTAATATTAGGAAAACTATCACATAATTGACCATATTAATATTAAAACCAACAAAAAATGATATAATTATTTCAACAGATGCAGAAAAAAGATTTTGGCAAAATAAAAAACTCAGTTTTAGAAAACACTAGAAAGATTGGGAATAAAAGAAGTTTTCCTTAAAGTAGTAAATGGTATCTATTTAAAACTATCAGTAAGCATTATCTGTAATGAAAATAAATTAGAACCTTTTTCACTAATTAGTGTGGCAGAAATTAGGCATGCACCCACACAACACTGTATACCAAGATAAGATCAAAATGGGTCCATGATCTAGGCATAAAGAACGAGATTATAAATAAATTAGAGGAACATAGGATAGTTTATCTCTCAGACTTGTGGAGGAGAAAGAAATTTGTGACCAGAGATGAACTAGAGACCATTACTGATCATAAAATAGAAAATTTTGATTATATCAAATTAAAAAGCCTTTGTACAAACAAAACTAATGCAAACAAGATTAGAAGGGAAGCAACAAGTTGGGAAAACATCGTCACAGTTAAAGGTTCTGATAAAGGCCTCATTTCCAAAATATATAGAGAATTGACTCAGATTTATAAGAAATCAAGCCATTCTCCAATTGATAAATGGTCAAAGGATATGAACAGACAATTTTCAGATGATGAAATTGAAACTATTTCCACTCATATGAAAGAGTGTTCCAAATCACTATTGATCAGAGAAATGCAAATTAAGACAACTCTGAGATACCACTACATACCTGTCAGATTGGCTAAGATGATAGGAAAAAATAATGATGAATATTGGAGGGGATGCGGGAAAACTGGGGAACTGATGTATTGTTAGTGGAGTTGTGAACGAATCCAACCATTCTGAAGAGCAATCTAGAATTATGCCCAAAAAGTTATCAAACTGTGCATACCCTTTGATCCAGCAGTGTTACTTCTGGGCTTATACCCCAAAGAGATACTAAAGAAGGGAAAGGGATCTGTATGTGCCAAAATGTTTGTGGCAGCCCTGTTTGTAGTGGCTAGAAACTGGAAATTGAATGGATGCCCATCAATTGGAGAATGGCTGGGTAAATTGTGGTATATGAATGTTATGGAATATTATTGTTCTGTAAGAAATGACCAGCAGGATGAATATAGAGAGGCTTGGAGAGACTTATGTGAACTGATGCTAAGTGAAATGAGCAGAACCAGGAGATCATTATACACTTCAACAATGATACTGTATGAGGATATATTCTGATGGAAGTGGATTTCTTTGACAAAGACCTAACTCAGTTTCAATTGATAAATGATGGACAGAAGCAGCTACACCTAAAGAAAGAACACTGGGAAATGAATGTAAACTATTTGCATTTTTGTTTTTCTTCCCGGGTTATTTTTACCTTCTGAATCCAATTCTCCCTGTGCAACAAAAGAACTGTTCAGTTCTGCAAACATATATTGTATCTAGTATATACTGCAACATATTTAATATATAAAGGACTGCTTGCCATCTAGGGGAAGAGGTGGAGGGAGTGAGGGGAAAAAATCGGAACAGAAGTGAGTGCAAGGGATAATGTTGTAAAAAAATTACCTTGGCATGGGTTCTGTCAATAAAAAGTTATTATAAAATAAAATTTAAATTAAATTAAATTTTTAAAAAAGAAAGTTATAATACATTAAAAAAAAAAAGAACCTTTTCCACTAAGATCAGTAGTAAAGCCAGGATGCCCATTGTCACTACTTATTCAAAATTGTTCTAGAAATGCTAACTATAGCAGTAAGACAAGGAAAAGAAAGTAAAGGAATTAGAATCATTAATGAGGAAAGAAAACTATCATTCTCTATAGATAATATGATGGCATACTTAGAACTCTAGAGAAGCAACTAAAAACCTAGATGAAACAATTAATAACTTCAGCAAAAGGTAAGGTCAAAATGGGTACATGAAGTAGACATAAAAGCAAATTAGGGAAGGTCAAATTTGTGGATAAGGAAATAATTTATGACCAAACAAAACAAAAGGTAAAATGAATAATTTTGATTAAGTAAAAAAAATTTTAAATTAAAAATTTTACACAAGCAAAACTCATGCAGCCAAGATTAGAAGGAAAACAGGCAACTGGGAGGTGGGGTGGAATTATAGCAAATTTCTCTGAAAAAAGCTTCATTTTTCAAATATGTAGAGAGAGAACTAAATCAAATTTATAAGAACATAAATAACATTTTCCAATTGATAAATAATCAAAGGATATGAATATGCAGCTTTCAGACAAAAAAAAATCTAAGCTTTCTCTAGCCATATCAAAAAAAAAAAACCTAATCACTATTGATTAGAGAAATATATATTAAAAGAACCACATCACATCTATCTGATAGACTTAATATAACAGAAAAGGAAAATGACAAATGTTGGAACTAATGTGGGAAAATTGAGGCACCAATGCACTGTTGGTAGAATTACCAACTGATTCCACCATTCTAGAGAGTAATTTGGTACTATGCTCAAAGGACTATGAGGCAGCTAGTG
The DNA here is from genome assembly GCF_016432865.1 of Antechinus flavipes. Taxonomy (NCBI): domain Eukaryota; kingdom Metazoa; phylum Chordata; class Mammalia; order Dasyuromorphia; family Dasyuridae; genus Antechinus; species Antechinus flavipes. The sequence continues at coordinate 15,993,905 of NC_067403.1, read as the reverse complement.
GCTCAGTGGATAGAACATTGAACCTGAAGTCAGGAACACCTCAGTTCAAAACCAGGCTCAGATATTTCCTACCTGTGGGAGTCTGAGCAAATCATTTTAACTTCTGACCACCTGACAGAGAAGGCAGAGAATAATAGATAATGACAAATCACTCCTATGTCTTTGCCAAATTTTGCAGGAAATATCCCTTTGTAAAATTGAATTAAAGTTAATTGCTTAAATGGAACTAGAGTTCCAATCATTGGTAGTTCAGGGACAAAAGAACTGTCTTAAACTGAGGTTCTCGAAGGAACCATCTGGGTGATTAGTTATTGAACTTCAAAGAGGACTAAAATGTTAGAGTTGAGTCACAGTGTATCTGACTCTGGCTGATCAGACCAATATGAACTCGGAATGCTCCACCACGGATCGGACGCAAATAGTTCATGGGAACATTTGGGGTGGACTCTCTAACTCTGTGCATCTCATGTTTCTTCTGAGCTAATTCAATTCAGTTTTGCTCATAGAATACAGCACCTTCTCTGATGAGAGCACGCCATGCTGGGTACCCTTGTGCCAGTGTCTCCCATGTCACGCAATCAATTCTAAAGTTCTTAAGAGAGACCTTGAGAATGTCCTTGTATTGCTTTTTCTGACCACCTTGTGAGTGCTTACCCTGTGTAGTCTTTTTGGCAAGCATAAGTTTGATATTCAAATAACCAAGACCCATCTAATCAGAGGGAAAAGCCACAGGGACGGAGGATACTTAAAACACATAAATTTCAAAGTAATATAGGAGTAAATCAGAGTCAGGACTTGAACTCCGGTTTCCTGACCCTTCTTCAGTGCATCTTTAATGGACATAACAACAAGAAAGAATTAGCCAGCACACTTCATGAGATAGAAATGGCAGGCAAGGTCACCACTAGTTTAGAATACAAATCCACACATAAAATCCTCTAGAAGAGGATGTTAGGAGACTAAAAGTAGTGTCTCGTTTTGTAGCAAGGAAAAGCAATGAATATGAAAGCTTGATATGAAATTCAACAAAGTTGCACAATTCCAAGAATATATATCAGCCTGGCAGGAGGACAAGAGATGATAGAGTGAATTTGTCATTCTTTCTTTTTTAATGTGCTATTTCCATGGGTGAAGACGGTAAGACTTCTGGGTACTACAAGGAACAGATTGCCAGAGGTAGAAATGTGGCTCAAGACGACAAAATTGAGAAGATTGGTTGCTTGTACATGGAGGAAATCCATACTGGAAATGACACAATCTTGAGAGCATGAAGGGATTATTTTGCAACATATAGGCGGGGAAGGGAAAAAACAAACAAACAATGTCTCCTGTCAACATTCCTTCACAGCAATGGATTAGCAATAAAGTCCTGCAAGCTCATTAGCCAGAATTAAGGTCTGCTTGCAAGAAGGAAATTATTGCAGTCTTGGATAAACATGTCCTTCATTCTGAATAAACACTAGTGCCAGGAGGATACAGTCAACATGTCAGTAACGGGCAGAGATTCTTATGTAGATGATAGTTTCTGTTTAGTCTTGCTAAAGTAGCAACCAACCACATTATTTGCATTTAAAAATATGCATTCGTTGTTTTGTATGTATTAAAATGGATGGCAAAAATCCACAAAACTGATCATCCAGTTGTTAACTATTTGAAGCAAACGTTCAATAATATATCAAATGAGTCAAAAGGAGAATTTGTCTCCTTGTCAAACTTTTGTTTTGTTTTTTCCACACAGGACAGCAAATGCCTCAGTAGAGACCCATGGAGCACTTTCACTCCCTGTATTCCTCTTCCACTCCACTCCTCTCTCCAAGATTCTAGATCTAATTGTGTTACTTCCAGAACTGGATCAATTAGAAATTCATGGATTTTTCCTTGTGAATTTGAAAACTAAACAAACCATGTTACAGTTTCCTACATTAAAAAATGGAATTTCAAAATATTACGGGAGTCTGTCAAAAATCTTACACACTTCTCCCACTCCAGTCCTGAAAATACTGTTTTCTTTGGAGCAGCTAGGTGGTGCAGTGGATAGAGCACCAGCCCTGAAGTTAGGAGGATCTGAGTTCAAATTTGACCTCAGACACTTTACTCTTCCTAATTGTGACTCTGGGCAAGTCACTTAACCCTAATTGCCTTCTTGGGGGGGCGGGGGGGGGGGGGAGAGAAAATACTGTTTTATTTAATGAGAATAATAATAATAATAATAGCTTATTGTGTTTAAAGATCCACAGTCTCATTGATAAGAAATCTAAAGCAAGAGATCACCCATTTTCTCCCCTACGCCACATCTCAAAACCCCTCTTCATATTTTCCCATTCTTTTTTTTTTTCCTTTTTTCTCCTCATATCTCTTCTTAGGAGCCAAACTTAATCATTAGAATTTCACATTAGTCTTAGTTCAGATCATTCTTCTTTAAACTGTCTTCATTCTAGGCTAATTAGTCTGCTAACTGATCAAAACTTCTGACATTCCTTCTCCCACCCCTATTGCTCAAGTTATCTCCTTACATTTGAGACACATTTCCTTCTTCCCTTCATCTCACAGACTCTAACTTCTTTCAAAGCACAGTTTAGGTGGCCTTTCTCAAACCAGACCATTCCTGATTCTCAAAGCCAGTAGATTCTCTCCCTCTTAAACTTACTTTGTTTTAGTTTGTGTATCTGTCTTTCTCTGTGTGTGTCTGTGAGAGTATGTAAATAATCAAATGAATACAATATATATAATACTATAATATCATAGATATAGTGTCTATATTATTATATGTTACATATATCTATGTTATCATAGTTACTATATTGTATTATTTAGTATCTAGATATAGATATATACATATACAATATTTACTTGTTATATTTTCCCAGTAGAATGTAAGCTCCTTGAAGGCAAGGATTATTGCATTTTTATCTTAGTAAATGTTCACTTAATTGAACTGAATTCAATTGGACTTCAATTCACCTTATCTTTCTCATAGATCCAGCCCCCAAAGTCACAGGATCAGAGATTTCAAGCAGTCACACCCTTTCATTTTCTACATGAGAAAACAGTTCCAGAGAATTAAAGAGATTTGAGAAAAATTGTTAAGAGAATAAATAAAGGAGTCAGTAATTTGAATCTAGTTCCTTGGCATTTACATACAATGGCACTCCTACAATGCACCATGTTATTTGGGAAGCCACACATCAAAATGTTCTCAACATATTTTCCTAGAAAAAAAGCTTTCTTAAATATCTTGCCCTGGGTCATCTGAAAACTGCTGTAGTTTAGGTAATTACTTTTTAATTTCTAAGAAGTCATTTTTCTTGGGGGGCAAATGATGGTGATTTGGCATATTTGAATATCTATCAGAATGGTTCCATTCTGTTACCATTGTAATCAAAGGTCTACAAAACTTCTAAAGAGAATTACTCTTCTGGGTTGCTCAGTTGGACACCTGCATTTGGGGAACTGCTATTTTGAAATTATAGAGCCCTACAAACCTTTCTAAATAAAGAAACTTTTAATGTTTTGTTGGCCATCTTTTCTATAGTTAAGTATTTTGAGAATTAGTTTATGTATACAAGGTATCTTTCGCCTTACTCCTCTCCCGTGACATGCTATCTCCCCTAACACCACTAGATTTTCAACCCCATCTCTTCTACTTTGAGCTAAATAATTCTTTCGGGATGTTGAGTCCCTTTAGGATTTAACCTGCCACTAAGGGTATGCCCCAACCTCATGGGGTGTTCCCTTTTTACTGGGTAATTGCAAGTTCCACTGAGGAACTTGTCTTTCATATGCTCTTCCCATGGATTGTTCACGTGACTGAACCCCAACTTTTGGTGCTTACCATCATCCGGTCTACATCATTTGGGATGACTATTTACAAGCCACTAAAGGTGTTGTTGATAGGTGAGTTAATAGATATCCAGACACATGAGAAAGAAGGTCAAAATTATATACATTCAGAAAAAGAATTCTAATGTTCCATTGAAAACCCTTGATTACTGAAAGGATGAAAAAAAACTCAATTTCCCTCTCACCAATTGTGCTGTTTTGATGGTTTTAATTTCTCTGGATTCAGTTCAATTCCAAAGACAAATCCGTTTCTTCACGTGACCAATTCTTGGATTCTGTGAGGTTCCTTGTTTCAACCCTAGAGCACTCTGCTTTCATTGATTCATACTTTCCCAAATTGCCCAAAAGTTAAGACTTCATTTTTATTTAAAGAGACTGAAATTGACTGTTACTCTTGGCTGGACAATGGCCAAGATATGGTGTACGCTGTACCATCCTGTTTCAGAGAGATCCTACCTGGGTATGTACAAGATCTGCAAATGGGTACACAGATATACGTACATAAGTCCATCACATATAACATGACTCTACAAAATATCTAGAAGCAAAATCTCATGGAGAACAGACCTCCAAAGTCCCCTAAAATATCCTCTGCCTAAAGGGTAGTTAGTTAGTGGTCAAGTAGGTGCTTAATAAATGTTTATTGATTTTTTTTTTAAGTTTTAAGATTGACAGCATCAGACAACCTGAGAACTCCATAAGAAGTTTTCCCATATAACCCAGCTTTGGGAACTTATTCAAAAGGCACCGAGAAATGGAAAGGAGAGGTGTCTATGAGTCGATCATTTTACTCCTGATATTTCCTAAGCTCTGAGCCAATTTTGTACCTGAACGGAGGACAAATTACCCAGAATACCTTTGACTTTGCCCTTGAGAAAGACATCTAAGTAAGAGAGGCAAAAGATAGGAAGAACAAATAGATGGAGATCTTAAGAAATTCTGACCTTGAAGGACAAATGGAGAATTGACTGAAACTGGACCTAGCAGAACAATCTAACCTCATCATGTAGGCTGCATGGCCACTCTGGATTGAAATATGAGTCAATCAATATTTTTTTCCAAAATGACTATCCTGGGCCAAGCACTAGAAATACAAAGAAAGATCCCTACTCTCAAGGAGCTTGTAATTGAATGGGGAAGACACTTTATTAATGACAGGGGTGAGCTCTGGAGACCCGTGCACAGAATTCTGCATCTAAGATACAGGAATGGAGCCATTGGTGAGCCCATCCTGTACTTTCCTGGGTGATAGGGTTAGAGGTAGCAGAAACTGAGATTCACTTAACTGTTATCCAACCCATTTACTCCTCTACTTTACCCTAATAAAAAACTAAATGGAAAATGAGCCAGCTATGATGAGGAAGCCAGGCACACTGCTCCTCATTCTCCCCCCAACTCCTCTTGCAGTACCTGAAACATCAACTCTTTTTTAAATGGCTGACATTGCACATGATATTTTTAAGTGTGTGCTCTCTGCCATGAGGCAGGAGATACGTCTCTGCACTGATCAGGGTTCAGATGCTAACTGTCATTTAACACAGACATTTCATTTACATGACACATTTTCATTAACCCAACCTGTGATGAGGAAGTTCCTTCTCTCAATTCAGATCAGCACCCGATCTGTAACTTGTATTTATGAATGCTTAATACAGTGCCGAGAACTTAAATTTTCACAGGACCAAGTAACATATCTAGAAGAGTAGTGGCTAAGGAGGGACATTTTTGATTTGGAAAAGCCTTGGGGATGCTGAATGGAACCTTAAAGAGAATACAATGACATATGCTTTTCAGTAGTAATGGAAAGTAGCTGGAAAGGGAAGGAGAGTAGAATATGTGCCTGGTAAGAAGTTAAGGATGTTGGCCAATGTCAATAGAATGAGTCACATGAGGCTCTTACCAAAATCATAACCACCAACTTGGGGGTCTGAGAGAGTTCCATGGGGGCACTAAGAGGGTAAGTGATAGTAAACTGGAGTAAAGGCAGGATTTGAACTCAGGTCTTATAAGCCAATAAATCCAATTAACATTTCTTAACCACCTACTGGGGTCATCTTCAATTGTCCTGATCATTAGATCTTGCCACTAGACTAAGATGACTCTGGAAGAAAGAGTGAGACTCTTGGCTTTGCACAGCCCTGCCTCACTTAAATCCAATTCACTTGCGAATCAAGACTTCACCTTCCTGATGTCATTGGTCCTCTAGGAAAATCAAGGACAAACAACAATTAGGTACCTACAATGTGCAGGGCACTGTGCTAAGTGGGAATACAATTAATAAAAAGACGGTTCTTGCCCTCCAAGATCTTACAGTCTAAAGAGGGAAACAATGCGCAAAAGAAGTCAGGACATGGGTTGATTTGCCCATCTGCACTCTGCATTGACTGTTTCTTGATCCAGCATTTATTATCATCTTTCAGTTAGCAAATGCAATCATGTTCTTTTTAACCAATTAACATTTTGTTTGTATCTACAGCTCTCACTGATGTAAAATAAATGATTTTTTTAAGTCAAAAAAAAAAGGCAGGAGAAAAAAGTTTTGAAATTAAATTAAATTTTTAAAAAAGGCAGGAAAGCATTAGGAGAAGAGCACAGGAAACCAGAAAGAATCTGACATAGGGGCACTGTTCTATGGGCTTGTAACCAGACAGAGCGGCAGATGCAGAAAGGTGTGAGCTGAGTCCAGTTTCTGCCCTTTCTAAAGAAAGGCATTGGCAGGAGCTTGGTACTCCATCCTCCAGACCTCCAAAGGGGAAAGGAGGCTGGGGTCATCTACAGTGACATGCTGCTTCTCACAGAACATCTCACAACATCCCTTAGAATTCAGCACTCATCACTTTTCTATGATACTCAGTGCAGTGAGCAGAGCACAAACAAAATCATAGGATCAGAGAGACAGAGTTCCAAGGGACCTCAGAGGCTCCCTAGTTTTATCTTTTTATTTTAATTTTGAAAGGAAGCTCGCATGGGAGGCCATCTGATTCACAACCTAGCACCTTTTCCAGTACACTCATTGTCTCCATCAGAACACAGGTGATGGAAAAGCACCTCTGGAGCTAATCATTAGGAAGACTGAGCTGTCTTATTCCCTGAAACCAAAAGTTCCTAACAACAACTTCCTGTTTTTGCTCTCAGCCCAGCTTACCCCCAAGTCTTGTACTAAGGGATGGGCAAGGGTGCTCTATATTGCTAGGGTGGAACTCCTAGCTATGCTCATGCATCATAGACATGGTGCCCAATATGGCTCTTCCTTCAGGTCTCAGCTCAAATGCTTTCCAGAGGCCATTTGTTTGTACTCCTCCCAATAATCCCATTCTTAAGTACATAAAATATTTTACTTATCTACAAACCAGTTGGGTCCCCTACTCCAGATGTAAATCCTTTGAAGGCAGGGATTGCTTTACTTTCGCATTTCCATTCCCACCAGGTAATACAATAGGACGTTTAACAAATATTTGTCTGTTGATTCACTGAGTCCCATTGTAAAATGTCTGTTTACATGCCATTATATCAGGTGGATCAATGGAGTTAGACTCAATGGAGTTAAACTTCTGTGGCCCAGCCCGCAGAACTGTACATAAGAATCCCCTCTGCATATTGATAAGGTTGGTTAAACCCACTCAGGAATATTATGTTCCATTGTGTTTTTACTCATTTTGTTAAATATTTCCACATTACATGGTAATCTGGTTTAGTAGCACTCCTGGTATTGCCAAGATCATTGCCTTTGAGCCCACTAGGGTGGGTACTTTTAGATAAAACCCCAACCAGCCTAGTGCAGATAGCTCAATCTACCTCAGGTTGGGAGAGGAAACAGCCTGGCATCCTAGCAGGAAATCCAGAACTTTACCGGCTAATTGAGGTAAAATTCCAACGCCTCCACAGGAATTCCTCAGGAGCACTCCATCATACCCTTAAAAAATCGAAAGGAGTTTATCAGTCACCAGAGCATAAGGTTCACTTCCTCTGCCATCCCAAGTTACTGAATCATAGAAAATACAGACACCAAAGACCTATGATGTCATTCATAGGAATGTTCTCATTCATCCTCCTTTTATATCTCTTTTCTGCTTCTGTGGCAAAGTGCCTCAATGCCAGGTCTGGTTTTAAATGTAAGCCAGCTTTATAATCCAACAGCTCTTCATGTTTCCCATGGAGCTGTGGAGCAGTGGTGTGCCAGGACCGAGCTACAAACAGAAATTCTGGTACCCTGGGGGCACAGCTGTAGCTCGGCCCCCGAAACAACTTTGTAACTCATGATGTAAAAATCATAAAAGTATGATGGAAGCAAATTCAAATGAACAGAAGAAACTAGTTCTTCAAAAGAAGGGATAATTATTACTACTGCTGAAGCTGAGGGGATACATTTGCTAATTTTTTGCATTAACTAAATTTTGGTGCCCTGCAGCAAAGACCTGACTGCCCAACTTAGTTTCAACTCTGGGGATTCTAGTGCTAAGGACTTTGGCAATAGGTAATTCCTATGATATTCAAGTTTCTCATTTGTGAAATAGCTTATAATTAATTTTAATTATTTGGCCAAAATACAACTCTGGACTATTCTCACTTTAACCTCACTCATTTCTACTCCTACCTGATAATAGCTAACATTTATATAGTGCTTACTATGTGAAAGGCCCTATGCTAAGCACTTTATAATTATTACTACATTTGGTTTTCACAGCAGTCCTGGGAAGTAGGTGCGATTATCCCCATCTTACTAATGAGGAAACAAAGGTTAAGTGGCTCGCCCAGGATCCCACAGGTAATGTCTCAGTCTGGATTTGAACTCAGACCATCCTGACTCCAGAATGAGCACTCTATCTATCAACCATCTATCTGATGGCAAAGACCCCAAAGTTTTTTTGGCTGAATATTCTTTTCTCTATATACTTTCCTCTCGTTGTGAGCTCAGCAGCTCCTATGTGCTTAATTATCATCTCTATATCAATTGTTCATTCTTTATTTTTGAGGAGGACCAATGACATCATGGATGATGTTTTGACTTGCATATGAATTGGACTTAAATGAGGCAGAGTAGCACAAAGCCATCAAACTGACTCTCTCTTCTAGTTATCGATGTCCAATGGCAGGACAAAAATCAAGACGACTGGTGACAGCTCCTGACGCAGTGGATGATCTTGGCGACTTCAATGTCCGATCAAGTTCTAAGATTTCCACAGCACCTGTTTCATCTGCCAATTCTGTGGCAATTGGAATAAATTGTTTTCAATCTCCCATTCTGATGGAGGAAGTCTTCACATGCGTGGTATAGATATCCCTCTTGGATACAACTGAAAATTAACAATAAAAACAAAAATCTCTCTATACATGACTCCTAAAGCCATACCTCCATAGTTATTCCCTTAAGCACCAGCTGCACATCTCCACCCACTTATTGGATATTCCCAACTAGAAGCCCCTAAGCACCTAAATTTAATATGTACTAAACCAAACACCATTCCCACCTCAAATGTACCTCTCTTCTGAACTTCTCTATTTCTGCCAAGGGCACCACCATTTTTCCAGTCAGCAAGTCCACACATCCAACCAGGCTAGTTATAGCAAAAGAGAGATGCAAGGAGAACAAGCATAAATATGAAAGCAAAGAATTTTCACCCAAAAAGAAGCAGCTTCAAGCATTTTCTGCTTGAAGAAGAAAATGACAGCTATGGATTTAATAGAGGTACAAATCCTTGAGGCAAACCTGGGCTGCCTGCCCAGGAGAGAGACATTGTTTTACTCATTGTAGTCAAAACTTTTTTTTACTGACATCTCTTTTTTAAAATTCTGAACATAAACATCAAAAGGAAAAATTGAGCATTTACACATACACACAAATGCCTAGTCTTGTGTAATCTTAATTGTGATTTCATGTATTTAAATGCTTTCTTTTTTGGATGCTCACAGTATTTTTTTTCTTTGATGTGGAAACTCTGGATTTTGAATATGCCATTACTGGGATTTTTCTTTTGGGACCCTGTTTCAAGAAATAACTTGTGGATTCTATCTTCATTTTTTCTCTAGTTCTAATAAACGTAGGCAGTTTTCATTTGCGATTTGTGTTTCATTTATAATTTATTTCATTGTGATTTGAAATATAGTGTCCAGGATTTATTTAATGAAAGTTTCAGAGCGTTCAGTTATTCTTAAATTCTCTTTTTGACTGATTTTTCAGATCAATTACTTTTGATAGCAGATGCCTTTTATTTTCTTCCATTTTTTCAATCTTTTGATTTTGTTCTAAAATTTCTTGGTGCCTCATGGAATCATTGACTTCTGTTTAGTCTATTTTAGTTTCCATTTTTTGAATAAGATTTATCCCTATCTTTTCCAAGCTAGTCATTCTCCCTTCAATTGTTCCCCCTCAAGAACTCTTAATTAATTTTTTATCTCCTGATTTATTTCCTTCCAGGAATTCATGAGCCAACTCTTCAAGGGATTTTGTGTGTATGAAAAGCAAAAATGTGCCTTGAAATTTGGGAGGAATTTTTTTTATAACTATTACTCTTACTATAACTTCTCACTAAGTATTTCTATAAACTAATTAAAATCTGATTTACTGATTGCCAATGAGAATCACTCATGAACAACAGGACATGAAACCGCAGCCCCTTCAGGTTATCACCAGAACACTGAGAGTAAGTAGGAGTAATTAGCTGCCTCTAGGAATCCAGCTCCTCAGTTGGCCAGGAGTAAGGAGAACAAAGGTAACTCTTTCAATACGCTGCCTTTGATAATCTGTAAATCCCACACTGTGACTGGCTGGTCCTGTCCTTGAACTTCCTTTAGATCCCTTATTCCCCTTATCTCTCTCCATGACAGCAGTTGTCTCCAAGAATCAATTTGTACCATGCTGAAGGAATAACTAACTGTCCCCACTACAGTACTGGTCCAAAGCTGTCAGTAAAGGAATACCCATCACTCAATGACCTCAGAGGTCACTGAGGGGTAAAGCATAGTTTTATAAAAATTTAGAAAGAACAAGAAGTGGGACTAAAATCAGTTTTTATATCTTCTATAATCTGTTTCCTTAGTCTTTTCACAAATTCCTTCCTTTTCTTCCCACACATTCCTAGGTGCTCATGTTGCCAATCATAGATTTTCCCCATGACCGCAAAAGGAAGCAAGTTGACATTATCAGAGCCACTGGCCATGAATTTGTCACGGTCATTGTGGTGGAACCTTCATTTTCAAAGAGACCTAATGATACAGAATAAGGACTTGACTTGTAAGTGAACTGGATTCAGGTGAGGCAGAGTCACATAGATTATTTCTAGTTTAAGAACTTTAAGCAAGCTACTTCTTCCTTTTCCTTTGCCTTGGCTTTTCCTGCTGCAAGATAGAGAGAAAAAGGCTGTTTCATCATAAGCTCCTAATTAATATTTAGAAAACCATTTGTGATCCACAGATGAAAGATGCTGGGCAAGTGATGTCATTGTTATTATTCAAGTTTCTCCATCAGGAAAATAGATTTTAATGAGGCTCTATGTTTATAGAGATCCTCAGATGAAAGAGAACATGGAAGAATCAATATTATGCTGTGTGCAATTCTTAATGCTAAAGCTGCTGTCACTGCTGAGTAGTTTATCTTCGCTTAAGGAGCTGTCCCAATGATGCTACGGGTTCAGCTTCATTCAAAGCTGACAGCCAGGTTCATAGATGCACACCATTCCTGACTGGTTACACAAACATAGGACAGGCTAGATGCGTGACTAAAGGAAAAAGGCTGTCCCAAGGACAGAGGTAGCATGGAGGAAAAAGATCATCTCAGGAGGGAAAGGACTGTCTCCTTCTTGCATTTGTATCTTCAGCACAGGACCTAAGACAAGGGTTCCTAATATATGTTTTGTGCTCAGTGAAATGTGAATTGAGGAAGAAAATACTGGAAGAGAGAAACACAGTTATCATCTGTGTTGTGCAAAGCGGCAGAGGGGAGTCTGGGAAGAAAAAGGGGAGAAACAAAATACCAGCTATATGGATACATATAGATGTTCATTAGAATTACATCTCTATGTAATTTTAAAGATGATAATATGCAATCTGGCCTAAGCACTTGCATTTAGCTAGGCTAGATATTAAGGGATCATCCTCATTTTTATAGGTAAAGTAGATGGATTTCAGAAAGAGTGAACTGCTTGTCAAAGATCATGTAAATAGTCGATGCTGGAGAAGACAAGAACTCAGGCTCTGTGATTTCTCACATTTCATTTAAGGTTTCTAGATCTTGGCAGCCTCCATCATCTCACTCTTCTCTTCAGCCTCTTCATATCCACTTGTTTCATCCCTACTAGTTTCAAACATGTCTGAGTCTCTTATATCCTTAGAAAACCTTTCCTAGACCCTATCATCTCCTTAAGCTGTCATCCTATATCTTTCCTCCCTTTCTCATATTTAGTGCTTCCTCTCCTCACTTCTCAAGCTTTTATAGTGTAGCTTCTGACTTTAACCTTCAAAGTTACAATAATTTCTTAATGGTCAACCCTGATGGCCTTTTTTCAGTCCTTATAGCTTTCTTTATCTATCTGTTATTTTTGGACACTCCTGACCACTTTGTCCTACTAGATATTATCTCATCTGCTTTTTCATTATACATGGTCTCTCCCAATTTGCCCTTTACCTGTCTGACTGCTCCTTCTCATTTTCTTTTGCAAGCTCATCATCTGCATCACATCACATAATTATGAGTGTTCACCAACATCTTTGTCTTCTCTATCCTTCCCTCTTGGTAATTTTGCCATCTCCAATGGGTTTTAACCACTGTCTCTATGCAGATGACTCACAGATTCACAGATCCAAAGGAAGGAAAAGTAAGCTGTCTTTTCATATCTCTTTAGAGCCAAATTTGGTCTTTATGATTTCACACTATCAGTTTCCATTGTGGTGTTCTTTCTTTCCTTTTGCACTGTTGTAGATACTGTGTATACTATTTTCCTGGTTCCGCTCCCTTTTTTTTTAACATAGGTTCGTGAAGATATTTCCATACTTTTCTGTATTCCTCATGTTTATCATTAATTACAGCACATTAATATTCCATGTTTTTTAATTTATGTATATGGTGCCCTTCTTTTTATTAGTGAGCTTCTTGGGGTACCTATCTAGCTTTGAAATCTCTAGGTCAAAGGGTATGGACATTGTAATCACTTTATTTGCATAATTACAAATTGATTTTTTTGTTTAGCTTTTAAAGCCTATCACAGTTTGGTAGGCAGAGAAGTCTTTCCGATCTCATCTGATATTACCCCATTTCACATTCAACAAAGCTGGACAGTTATAGACCCTTAGAACCCTATCTGTGCTCTCTTTCCTCCAGGTCTTTTTCCAGATTGTGCCTTCTACCTAGGATGCTCAGCTTCTTGCTCCTCACCTTTTGAAATCATATTCATCCTTTCAAGGATTATTATCTTCTTCAATCCTAATCTTCCTGGTTGCCAATGTCCCCCTTTTTTATAAGTTCATACATCAGATTTTCTTTTAAACTTTTTAATGAACATATATAATATCGTTTATTATGGTTCTCTTACCCCTCAATTAACTAAACTGTAAGCTTCCTGAGAGAGAACACATCCACATCTAAATTTGTGTTTATCTCCAGAGCCTAGAGTTCTGTGGGGAAAAAGTGCTTGTTGAATGTATAAATATATGGAAAGCTGTGCCCCATCAGCACCTGGAATTTTAATCCAGATTGTTGGTACTGGATTAATTCAAAAACATCCAACAGTTCTTGAAGGTTGAACAATATCCAGGGGTATTAACTGTGCATTTTCACTGTTTATGAATAACCTGCAGTTATTTAGACTTCAGAGCCAAGCAAGGAACTTTGGGATCCCAAGTGAATTATTAGATGATAGACCTTCCCAACTGGTAATAAACCACTGAAAAGTAGAAAGCAGTAGGTGGAAGACTTGAGAAATTTTTTAATTCATTAGTCAGCCACAAATCAGTTTTGAACCCTGAAGAAAAATAGCATAAAAAACAATTATACAAATTCCAAAAATACTAGCCACAATAAAGAAGGGATTACATTTAGTGAAATGAACTTCATTTATTTATATAACAAATGTTCATTGTGTCTTCAATGAGCAGAGTATTTGTGAGGCATTAGAGAAATACCAAATATTACTAAGATCCGGTTCCTGTCCTCACAGAGTTCACAGTCTAGACACTGATAATGATATGATCCAATATTACATAATAAATCCATGAGCAAATTTCAAAGTAAAAGACGATATCAGCTATCCTTCCCATGGTTATTAATTCTTAATAACTGTTACAAGTGTCAGGTAAAGGATCTTACAACTGGACTGCATTTAGACTTGATCAAACAATTCCTTCCCAGAATCTAATAATAAGCTACAGTCCAAACAGCTGAAGTGAATTTTTCATTAACCAGTATGAGTTATTGATACAGTGTCAGCCCAGAAAAGAGTCTGAATTTATGGTGCACTTTTCCCGCCAAGGAGCCAAAACTGTTTCATATAAATTATCTCATTGATCCTCAAGCTTCTGTTGGAGATAAGCATTATTATTCCTCTTTACAGCTGTCCCTAGTCCAGTGGTAGTTCCATAAATATTGGACATTGACATTTATGATGATGGGAAGGAGGGCTATGTCAGGGAAACTTTGCACTGGTAGTTTTCCTCCTTGAGAAGGGATTTGAGAGCAGATGGAGCTCACCGGAAGAAGTTCAGGTCTAACTAATGGATTGATGTCTCTTTGCAAAGCTCTGGAAGCCTTGAATAGAAAGCCAAAGGCAGAGAGCATTTTTCCTTTTGAATCTGTGTGGGTAAAATTATGCTGAATTTGAAATCAGAGGACCTGGGTTAAAAGGTTGGCTGTCTGGATCCCCAAAATGGTAGATTAGGAAAAGCTACCCCCCTGGATTCTCCCAGAATTCCCCTTGAAACAACTTTAAAATAACTCCTCCAATCAAATTTTGGAGTGGCAAGACCAACAAAAGATCAGAGGGAATAATTGTTTTCTGACCTAAGAAAAGTTAAAAGGTCAGCAGGAGAAGCTCATGATACAAGGGTGGAGGCCTGTCCAGAGCCCACACACGCAGCAGCAGTAGCTTGGAAAGCTCACAGGCCAGAAACCACTGCTCAGAAAGAGATGACAGGGGACTCTTTGCTGTCACTAGGTGCCACTGGCATTTACTGGCAACTCTCTTATCCATACATAGTTCTGGACTTGCAATTCCAGGGCACAGCAGCCCTAGTCAGAGTTTCAAAGCAAAAAGAACATTAGGACTTGTAGCTGCAGGAACCAGATCTCCCATATAAAGATTAGAGGACAGACCAGGAGAACAGGGACTGTAGCTTTCCCAGGATCACAACACTTTGGAAATACTAAAAACTTGCAGATGTGCTGAACTAGCTCAGAAAACAGCAGCTGGAAAAAGCCTCAAGTTTGGAACAGTGTCTCTTCAGTCTCAGCTGAGCAGAGCCTAACTTTAACAAAAAGTTCAAAGTCAAAAAGTGGTTTGGAAAATGAGCAAACAACAGCAAAAGGATTTGAAAAAGCTACAGGAGTAGCAGGGAATTCTGAAAAACTAGTATTAACTCTGAAAAAAGTTTAATGTAAAAACAGCTACCCCAAGAAAGTCTTAAAAATGCTAATTGAACCCAAGCCCAACAAGAATTCCTGAAAGAGTTAAAGAATGATAAAAGAATAGTAGAGGAAAAAATTGGGGAAAGAAATGAAAGTGATGCAAGAAAATTAACAGTGTAGTAAGAGAGACACACACACACAAAAAAAAAAAAAATCAAAGAAAATATGACCTTAAAAAACAGAATTGGCCTACTGGTAAAAGAGGCACAAAAATCCACTGAAAAGAATTCCTTAAAAAACAGAATAGACCAAATGAAAAAAGAGGTACAAAAATCCACTGAAGAAAAGAATTTTTTTTAATTAAAGCTTTTTACTTACAAAACATATGCATGGGTAATTTTTCAACATTGACCCTTACAAAACTTTCTGTTCCAAATTTTCCCCTCCTTCTCCCTCCCCTAGATAGCAGGTATTCCAATACATGTTAAAAATATATATGTTAAATCCAATATATGTATACATATCCATACAGTTAAGGGAAAGAATTTCTTAAAAAAAAAAAAAAAAAAAAAACTTGGCTTTTCCATTTATTACCAGTATTATTTCAGACAAATTATTTCCTCTTTCATGGTCTGTTTCCTAATCTAAAAAATGAGGGGACTGATCTAAGTAACTGTTAAGGTCTATTGCAACTTTAAATCTGCAATTCTATGAATCAGTTTAAAAATGTAAGAGAGTATGGGAAATTTATGAGCTAAACATCATGTGAGATTATTTTGACTCCCTTTTTCTGTTATCAAAAATGTCATAGTATCATATGATTTAAAGCTGGAAATGTCTTAACATAATCTCATCTCAGGTAATGTAATAGCTGTACTAATAGTTAATATTTTTAAAGGATTTATTATGTGCCAGACAAAGAAAAGCAAAATGAAGTACCTACCTTAAGGAAAGGAGCTCACATTCTAATAGGAAAGATAACAGGAAGCAACTAAATAAATATAAGATGTATTGAGGGTAAATAGGAGATAATCTCCAGAGAAAAAGACGGGGAGGAGATCACCATTCGGGGTCTCCTATAGAAAGTGGGAATTAAGTGAACTCTTGAAGTCAAGAGGCATAGATGAGGAAGGAATAAATTCCAGGTTGGAGGATAACCAGCATAATCAATCAAACAGCATTTGTTAAACATCTACTGTGTAGGAGGCACTGGATTAGGTGCTGAAGTTACAAACAAAAAGGAAGCTGAAAAGAAAGGTAGACCAGACAGATGAAGGTACTAAGTTCCAAAGGAATGATTTTGAAGTCCAGAAAAATCTAGAAAGGGGCTTGGAGTTGGGAACATGAGGGGAATAAAGGCAGGATAACATGGACCCTTTCCCCAAATGGAGGCTCCAGGAGAAACTCACCAATGGGGGAGAAGACCTTCCACAGTGAACAGGCCACAAGAATGATAGGATAATGCAGGGTGAGGAAAACCCAGGGACTAGAAGAAAAGTCCAGAAGAAGACAACAAGCATTGGTAAATCTAGAACACTAGGAACAGGGCCAAGAAGAGAATTAAGAAGGTTGATTAAGGTTCCTTCAGGGAATGGAGGCTCTAGGAAGAACTTAACCATGGGAAAAGGGAGTTTTCTGGATTCTGGATGATTTAGGGGCCTGGAATCCCCAGAATCACTCAGGGAGTGAGGTCCAAAGCAGCCTCTCATCCCAATATTAGGGAAGTATAGGAGGGAATATCTTTCATGGCATTCAGTACTTTGTTGTCGAGGATACCAGGATAGAGAACAGTAAAGAAAATGCTCCTTCTGGGGTAGGAAATCCCTGATGGTTTTACAGGGAGAAGGGTAATGAGAAGTGTTAGCTGGTATTCCCTTCCTCTTCAGATCAGTGGATTCACACACACACACACACACACACACACACACACACACACACACGCTCTCTCTCTCTCTCTCTCTTTCTCTCTCTCTCTCTCTCAGAACATAAATACAAGCTCCAATGCAGAAATAAACCAAGCACAAATTTGACTAGAACTTTCTTGGGATGTCCCCTTAGATTATGTACAAAACAAACCTTCAACAGTAAACACTGGAACACCTTCTTAAACCAAATGGTGGATAAACAAAATGGCAAACCTATCTATTTTACTTCTGAGTTGTGCTTTCCCTGCCAGATAGTACTACAACCACAAATGGAATTGAGGCTTAAGAAACCTGGTTTCCAAGAGCCTTGTAGTGTAATACTGATCTAAAAATTATTTTACTCCAAGCTCCTGCTAGACACAGGGTCCCAGAAAAATAAATAAATAAATAAATAAATAAATAAATAAAGCAAGAAGCAGAGCTCAGTTGAGCTATAAAGAACACATTAAATATATTGGATTACTTGCCATCTAGGGGAGGGGTGGAGGAAAGGAGGAGGAAAATTTGGAATACAAGGTTTTGCAAGGGTAAATGTTGAAAAATTATCCATGAATATGTTTTGAAAATAAAAAGCTTTAATTAAAAAAAAAAAAAAAAAGAAGAACAAGGTAAGACCATCACTGTCTGGCCAGGTCAGCCTTTTGCTAATGTAATCTTGCGCTTAAGATAAAAAATAGGTTTTAGAAGAGGAGCTATCTCTATAAGTTCTTCACTACTATCTCTCCAAATATCTCCTTTTGCTCAGAGAAAAAGGTGACTTTTCTCCCTGCCAATATCAAACTCTCTACTTATGTTTTTGACGCTTTAGAGATTTCATTGTTAGAAGCAAGTCAGGGGATGCTGATGTTTAGTGACATTAAATAAAGTCTTTCTAAAAAAATCTCCTACTAATCTCATTAAAACTAAACATTTAGTGAGAATAGTAGTAGACATTTTTAAAAAGTCATTTTAAAAAGGCTTTACCAGAAGGATTGCTCCACATTTGTTTTAAGTAAGGGATTTTACTAGTTCAAAAGATTTTAGCTATCAGGCTAAATAAGGGCTAAAAAGTGCCACATGAAGGAAAAATTATCATCTTGAGTTTTAGGGATAAATTTCCAGAAAATACAAAAAGAATATTTTTTCATCATTTATAGACCACTTAAACATTTTGAAAACCAAAAGCAGACCTAAGAAATCTCTTCAGTTTTCCCATTCAAAGACTTTTTAAAAAATTAATAAATAACAGGAAAGACTACCACTTCTGAATGTTGGCTTTTGATCATGCTGTATCAATATTTTAACAAAAATAAACTCTGGTATTTATTTTACTGTTGGGAGATTTCAAGTATCTAAAGCTCCTGGTTCACTTTAGAGAGTATGAGGTTTGTTGAGTGTCCTTCAGAAGCCATTGTTCCCTGCTCAGATTCTCAGCAGGTTGCTATCTTAATTTTGCCACAATATTGAAGTCATGGTGCTGTTTAATTAAGAAGTCGATCATCCTAAATCCTTGAAACTACCTAGTCTTTTGTAAAACTATTAAGTCTCCACATCTTCTCCAGTGAAGAAAGGACCTCTAAATAGTACACAGAAACCCAATAAAGGATCAAAAAGCAAATGATTTGAGCAAAATAATTTTTCTTCACATACTATCTACCACAAGCTTTTTGATGGCAAGGACCCCTTTAGCTGTCCAGTGAAATCCACAGACCCCTTCTCACAACAGTGTTTTTGAAATAATTAAATAGCATTGGTCCTGAAGTCAGAGGATCTGAATTCAATCAGGCCTCAGACACTTAGCACTTACTAGTTGTGTTATTTTGGGCTAGCCACTTATCCCCATTTGGCTCACCAAAAAAAAAAAAAAATTAAGAATTATATAATAGGGTAACAAAGGAAACCAATCACATCAAGGTACACACACACACACACACACACACACACACACACACACATTTGTATAATTTTAAAGTTCCTGGATCCCAGATTAAGAAGCTAAAATCTAAGAGCAAAGATCCAAGCTAGTGTTATCCCATGATTTTCCCTGAATTGTTCATTTCCTTTGGTCAAACCTTGACTATTCACATAATTCCAATGGTTCCTTCCATCACAGGCACTGCAATGTGGATTTATAGTTTGGATTATATAAGGAAGGTCAGTCTGACTCTTCCCTTCTAGAGCAGAGGAGCATAGATTTAGTACTCATTAGGATCCATAGAAGTATCTAATGCAACCCTCTCATTTTAAGGATGAAGAAACTGAGACCTAGAAGGATGAGTTCAAGGTTACATAAGATAGTGATAGAAATGACCTTTTAACTCAGGTCCTCTGGCTCCAACTAGACACTCCTGGTGCAGTGGGACAAATGAATAGTCCAAAGATCCTAAAGAGTTTCCTGATATACATTTATGTGACTGCAGCTGTCATTCTGTAGGCAACTGGGTGTAATTCATGACTATATGTCAATGTGCCTGCCTTCAGTTATAAGCTACTAGAACAAAGACATTATATATGTTTAGTTCAGTTTACACAACACTTAGCCCAGTGACACACGGGCAATTAATAAGTGGTTCTGGGAGTGAGGTTTATACTAAAGAACTTCTCAACCAGCAAGCCATTAACATAACTAATGTTATGTTATATATCTAGATATGTGTGTGTGTGTGTGTGTGTGTATACATGCAAAATATCTTTTTAGAAAGACATGTTCCAAGCTTTCTACTCAACATCCTCTCTACTTGCCCAAGGTTACAGAGGTAGCAAGCAGCAAAGTTAGGATTTAAATCCAAGGCCTTTCTACTAATGCCAACTGTAAGCTAACTTGAATTTTCTTCCCAGTAGTTCTCTTTCTCTTCTTCATCTCACCTCACTTTCCATGTACCTCCTTTAACTTCCTTCCTTTGACTTTGTGCCTGTGAAACCTGGATAGGGCACCAGCATCATGCCAGAAAACTGAAACCACTTGCATTTGGATTGTCTGAGGAAGATTCTGAAGATCACCTGGCAGAAAGAACTGGACATTATGTTTTTTGTTCCTTTCTTCCCTAAACTGCCCAGCATTCTGGCTCAACCCAAAGAGCACAACTCTCTCTGGCCTGGACTGGCCATGTTATTCGAATACCAAATGTATACTTGTCAAAAAAAATTATTTTTGGAGAACTCACATAGGGCAAGTGCTCAAAAGCTGGTCAGAAAAGCAATACAAAGACAATCTCCAGGTCTCTCTTAAGAACTTTAGAATCAATTATAGAACTTTCAAAGCCATAGAAGAAGATTGCTCCCATATATGTGATGGGTGAGAATGGGATTTCTCCTCTCAAAAGCAGTCCCTATGGTTTCTCACATAGGTGCCATCATTTTAAGTGACCTGAGCATTCTCAATAGAACTCATTAGACTCATCTCCTGTTTGAAACACATGCCAGTTCCTTTACAGGGAAGTTTCTCCTCAGAATCTTCTTCTCCCTTCAGGGAGCTGACTGATGCCTGTCAAAAGCTTGTTTTTCCCTCAAGGTTCAGGTTAGATGCCCCCTCTTTTCCTATCTTCCGAGTTGTGCTTGCTCCCACCAAAATTTTTCTTGAGCTCTTTGCATCTCAACCTTGCCTCAATAACACTTACATGTTATTTGTGTACATGTCATGACTTAAAAGCTCCAGGAGGGGAGAGATTAGATCTTGATCTCCATAGTGACAGTGATAACTCAGTAAGTATGTACTATGTGTCAGGCACTGTGCCAGGTACTGAAGATGAAACAGTTGCTGTCATTAAGAAGCTTACTCCAGAGAAGCAATGTGTTCAAAGGTGAATGAATTCACATAGAAGAATAACGCTATCAGATTATATGCAAGGTTACATACAATTACCATATTATATGCATATTTATTACTTTGTAAATTTTGTATGATTTGATTTGGAATAGGACTAATGATGGAGAGAATCATGAAAGAGTGAGTCTTGAACTGTGTCTTGAAGAGGGCCAATGTGGAGATCAAGAATTCTAGACCTAGAGATCAGTCTATGCAAAAAACACAGAGAAAGGAAATGGAACATCGTGTCACAGTGCCATTTGAAATGATTAATCTTTAAATATTTATATTAGTGGAATATTCTCTGTGTTCTACAAAGTTTATTGCTCTTAATGTTCTGTATTTGACAGGCTTCTCAGAATTTCTAATATGTCCCTCATTGACTAATTCACAAAAGAAGTCACTATTTCTCAAAAATATATATTGTAATTTGTTAAGGCTATAACTTTAATAAATTAAAATTTTAAAATGCCCTTTTATAGAATAAGCAGATTGATAGTTAAACATTAGTTCATCATATTGCATAGGGTGGTGCCTTCAGTTATATAATGTTAGGTTAAAGGCTGGATACTTTGTGTATGAATCAGAACATCTTAATTTTGTACTTTCATATTTACATGTTTTTAAACTATTGCAAACAAAATGCCAAAAAAAAGTGTAATGAAATGTCTAATATGAAAATATTGTTTTGAATTTATGTCAAAAATAAAAACATAAATTTTACTAAATTTAATTTTCTAGAACTATATGTATATTTTATATATTTAATGTCAAGTGATTATTATTTTAATTTTGAAGATAGGATTATTACTATATTTGAGGGGTTTTTAAGGGTCTACTATAAAATGTATAGACAATATCAACATTTTATTCTCTAGTATGTTAGATACAACATGATACAACAAACACTGTTTTTAAGCAATAATTTAAACTTTGATATAAAGTACAACAAAAATTATATTTAAAATTATTTATTTCATCAAAATAAATATCTTCATCAGGGCTTTCTATAAAGGATGTTTTCCATATGAAACAGATCTAAACATAGTTCTGGTCAACAATAAAGCTTTTATTCACTATATTGTATTCTTTGACATAGATTGGTGAGGTTTTCCTTGAAATATGTATTATCGGAAAATAATAGTGTGCTGTTTGATGTATTCTTACTTTTCATTTCCAGGTATCAGCTATCAAATAGTGTTGAAAATACTTTCTGAAAATGAAGCTATGGATATTTATGACTGACTTGTTGAAAGACGGCAGAAAAAGTAGAAGTGAAGTGAGCCACTGTAATATAAACCATTTTCCTGAATTTTCTTTGAATATCTGACAAATAGTTTTGCAAATAGTTGAGGCGGTTGGTAGAGGAATTCATTTTCCAACCATCAATCGACACTCAAGTTTCACAGAATGAAAGTATAAGTGGTTTCATGGGCTACAATAATAATCCATATTTGCCTGTTTTAATTTTATACAATTCACGATACTTATCATGTTGGTGTTAGGAGCTGATTATTCTAAATTTTTCTCAACAAATCCATATACTCCAGATGCACCCATGAATCTTGTAATATATTTTTAGTTAAGTTGCTTATAAACACAAAAATGATTTGTTCAGGGTCATGCACTCAAGGGGGCAACCCTACGGAGAGATGCTGTGGTTTATTGAATAACAGGCTGATAGGATCAGGAAATTCAATTTGATAGCTGAGTGGACAATGAACTGTAAGAGAGAAAAGCTTGAAGCAGGAAGGTCAGCAGGCTATTATTCATCTAAGCGTGCAGAGATGAGGGTCCACACCTAGCTGATCGCAGTGTCAGAGGGTAGAAGGGGTTATATGGGGAAAAATGATTGAAATTCTACTTTTCCATCTGTGGCACAAATGAATCAACTATCTCAGAAGAAACCGTTCTTCTAGACTTCTTAAGTGACTTGTTAGATATATGCTGCCACTTTCTCTTCGTTTGACCTCTTAGAATTAACAAGCTTAAATGGAAAATCCTGTAGGGATTCTTTATTATACTTTTTCTAGATCCTTCAGATCACCCTATGGAACTTTTTCTTTTAAAGAGTTTCCCATCAAGAACTTGATACTTCTGACACTCCTAATACCAAATATTTGATTTGAACTTTAAGATAAATTGAATTGGAATGAAAAATGTAAGAGGAAGATGAAATGTTTGCAAACCCACTCCAGGTTTTTGTTTTTTTTAAAGAACTTCTTTGAATTATAAAGTAAATACTTCTGCCTTTTGCAATAAGGAAATTTAATTCAATATCTCTCCACCTCTATTTATTAAATATGACAGAAGTATATTACATAATGTCCTATTTCATTTATTCCAACTTTACAAGGTCTAACTGTAAAGTGATAACCCTGGTTTTTGTCTGCTTTTGGAACCAATTGATGATCCCCACAAGGAATTCATACTTCTTTTTTGAATATTTGACCCCAAATGTTATTATCTACCTCAAGGGACACTTGAGAAAGGAAGCCTTTTTAACCTACCTAAATGCTGATGCTCTAATGGAGCATGCTAGAGCTAGGTCTAATTATCTCAGGAAAGCTAGTTGTTAAATTTTCCCACAATACAAATAAAGTCTCGATTTGTTATTCTGTTAATTTTCTAGACTAAAGAAGATAGAGAAATATACATATACATATAAACATATACATATATATAATGAATGGTGTGGATTCAACTTTAAAATGTATTGTGGCTATATTTATTATTTACAACTCACTCCTGAAACACACTTCCCCACACCCAATTACTTTGGGTTCATTTGGTGTACATATTATATGGATTATCTTCTCTTACACTGTAAACTTTACAAGCCAAAAACTATTTTTTTTTGCCATTGTACCTCCAGGGCAGGTAAGTGGCTCAGTGGGTTGAGTATTAAGCCTAAAATAAGGAAGGCCTGAATTCAAATGTGTCCTCAGATACCAACTGTGTGACTCTGACCAAGTTACTTAACCCTGTTAGACCCAGTTTCCTCATCTGTAAAATGAGAAGGCATTGGCAAACCACTTCAGTATCTTTGCCAAGAAAACCCCAAAAAAGGTCACAAAGGGTTGGATACATCTGAAGAAACTGAATGACAGCCTCCAGAATCTAGCTGAGTACTTAATCCTAACCCTGACCCTGCTCTGCTTCTGGAGATTCTGAAGATCTAGGTATTTAATAAACACTTGTTGATTTGAGAACCTAATTTAATGGTCTTTTCTAGAGATGATTTATAGATAAGTCTACAAATCAAATCCATCCATTCAACAAATACTAATGTTGTGTGTGTGTGTGTGTGTGTGTGTGTGTGTGTGTGTGTATAGCACACTACTACTCAGTGGGAGAAATACAAAGACAATAATTTTTGTCAATGACCCCATGTAGTTTTCTTAGCAAAGACACTGGAATGGGTTTGTCATTTCCTTCTCCAGCTCATTTTCCAGATGAGCAAACTGAGGCAAACTGGGTTAAGTGATTTGCCTGGGATTACATCAGTAGTAAGTTTCTGCAGCTATACTGGAAATCTGGTCTTCCAGACTCCAGCCCCACCAACCAGCTGCCCCTCCCACACACAGTATAAATCTACAACTTTCCCTGAACTATATTATATGCGCTTCAAAGACAAGATTAATATATTCTCTATAAGTAGCCATATAGTAGTAGATTTGAAATAGGGAAGTTCTAGGTTCAAATCTTGCTTCTTATTCTTACTAAATGTGGGGTCTATATGACTATAATGTGTCTAAGCATCAGGCAACTCTAAAATTAGTCTATTGTTGTTGTTTGTCCTTTGTTCTTGACCACCATCATGCGGTTATTCCATGACACACAAGTGAATTGGATTTAAAGGAAGGAGAGCTGTGCAAAGACACAGCCTCACTTCTTCCTCTGGAGTCCAGTGGTCAGATATAGATTAGGAGACATAGGTCTGGATGACTGAAAATGGCCTTGGATACAGTAGAAGACAATAGCCTTCTTAAGCTAAGGTATTTAACAGGTCTCACTTTTACTCAGGTAATCAATGGTATTGAAATCCTTGATATGCATAAGGAGTTTCAACACTGATAAAATTACCCATTCTGGATGTACAACTAAGTCTCCATTACTACAAATAATGAACCCTGGGATGTATTCATTCGATTTGAATTCTCACTGCATAGTTCCATGGAGCTGGAACGAATTACCACATCATACATAAATATAACTTCAAATAGTATACTTTCAAATAAAAATGAACCCTCCAGGGGTTCATTATTGACACTAACTGGGACCTGGCTGTATTGATATACTGCTCCAAATGATGCAGAATGCCAGGAACCTTCTGAATGCTCAGTAACGGATAATAATAATGCCGATGACCATATGAAATGGTTCCAAGGTAGACTTCTCAGAATAAGGGACTTTTGAAAAGTGATCACATTGTTCCAGGAAGGTTTCTGAGTGAGATGTCATCAGGGAGTCTATCTCCTCAATAGCCCTCTCAATAAGAGCAATAGAAATACCCAAAGAGAAGTAAAACTACTA
This sequence comes from Antechinus flavipes, assembly GCF_016432865.1. Taxonomy (NCBI): domain Eukaryota; kingdom Metazoa; phylum Chordata; class Mammalia; order Dasyuromorphia; family Dasyuridae; genus Antechinus; species Antechinus flavipes. Next base: position 15,968,269 of record NC_067403.1, on the reverse strand, counting down.
TAAATCTTCATGAGAATTTTTTTTTAAAAGCCACTTAGAAAAATGAATGAAGCAAGACAAGCTCTAATACAATTGTAAAAAATGTATGAAAAGAAGTTGAGGCAAAAAATAGCAGAAGAAAAGATAGAGAAAAATAGGACTAAAAAATAAAATTAAAATTTTCTCAAGGCACGAGAAAATGGATAATAAGTTCTCTGATAGAATTAAGAGAAGAAATTAAGTTAGGTGAAAAAATATCATAAAATGAAATAAAGAATTGACTTGTATTAGCTGAAGAATCCACGTTCTTCGGGATCAGGAACCGTCTGACTTTTTTGGTCTTTGCAACCCTAGCATGACCGTAATGAACAAATGCTCAATGAGGGAAACTAAGCAATCTCAGGACAAGATGATGATGATCCCAACATTTTATTAATATCTATCAAAAATATCTATCAAAAATATAAATAAAACAACAGTTCTGATTAAAATAGAAATATTTTCCTGAAGTATAGAATATGGCAGGGGGGGAAGATAGGGAAAGGGAATAAGCATTTAAAGGCATCTTCTATATGCTAAGTATACAGGCAATCTTTACAAATATTATCTCTTTTGGCCTTTATAACAATTCTGGGAAGTAAGTGTACTTATTAACCCCATTCCTAGTTGAGAAACCTAAGGCAAACAGAGACCATATTTGAATGTGGATTTTCCTGCCTCCAGAAATCCATCTTCTCCCTCCCAATATTGTTCTCTCACTCCAATTCATCCGGTGATTCATTGTCCACAAAACTTCTAGATCAAACACTTCAAACTTACTCTACCGTAATGCATGTTCTCAATCTCGTCTCCATTCTTGACTGTTCACCAGTTTTTAATGACCAAAACCTGTCTGGAAGTCATTTTCTAATTATGTCAAATGGATCCAAGGGAAAACAGGGAATAATTGATCACCACAGGATCTGCTGCATCTTCCTGGCATTATCATTGTCTGAAATACGCTGCTCTCCCAGAGGCAGTCACCCTTCCCTGAGACTCTCAAGGAGTGACAAGGATCTTGTAAATAGAAACACAAAAAGGAAACCAAGAAAATTGTACTTAAAAGGAATTTTCTGGGTCCACATTTCTGAGGGATTGTCACATCTTCTGAACACACAGAAACAATAATTCCCTTTGGAAATTCAGAAGAATGCCACCTACAATCAATAGTTCACTCCCAGAGAGTTCTTTCTCCTGCTGATGTTTATATTAGGGATAATTACTGGTTCCCACAATGGGTACTGGTAAATGGTTAACTACTGGCTCTCTCGGAGGAAGAAAAGAACTCTATACAAGAGAAATTTTTAAACTTACTCTGAATTACTAGCATTTTCTCTATTTTCTTTATTCTAGACAATCAACAAAACAAGTCAAACCCTGAATCCTAGTGTTTGTGGGTTTGCAAGGTGCAAATGCTCACAATGAAAATTTCCTAGAATTGTCAATCCAAGTACTGACTGTGATGGTCCCATGGAGAAGGCTCCTTTCCCAAGCAGCCCCTCTTTCTTCCTGATAGCACCACCTGCTGTCCATGACTCAAAAATGTGATTTTAAAAAATTTTTATTTAAATCCAAACTGATTTCTGCTTCACATTTCCCCCTATTGTGCTCAAAATACATCATTTTATTCTAAGGAAACAGATCTAAGGTTACTTGAATATTGCCAAATACAAGGTAACTTCAGGTGCCAAAAACCTTGAGGACTGATTCTAATTTATCATGCATTAGTTTTTCTAAATATCCCATCTAAAAGATGGCATTATGTCATAGGGCAGAATCATTTACAAGGAGGTAAGAGGGAGTAGGAAGGATAGCAAGAGGTGGGCTGATATAAATGTTACAAAAAAAATGGATATAACTTAATTTTTCAGAAATCAAATTTTATTCCCCTCTTGATACACACTATAATCTTAGGACTGTGTTCCTGGGGGGGGGGGGGGGAGGGAAGGGGAAGGAGGGGATAGGGGGAAGAGAGGATTTATCCTAAAATCAGGCCACATAGAAAAAAAAGATAACACTTAACAAAAACTTTTGCATTAAACATTTAATGGAAAATCAGAACTTTCAAACAAAACTAACAAAAGAGTCAAAAAAATAAAATACTCTACTGAAAATATAGCACTGTACAATCTCACAGGCTGATAGGAAAGGAAATTCAGAGATAAATTAGTCCCTCTCATACCTAAACAGGTACCTCTCCAATGTCCTTCCTTCTTTACTGAGTCAGCGGAAAGAAAGATAAGGTAAAAAGCAAAGTCATATAAACTCTCTCCTCTAGACTCCTTTTAGAGCACTCATAAATCAGCATGTCATACTGAATGGATTATTAAAATTCTCTGAATTTGCCTTAAAGTCTATAAGATGGGGAAAATAATTCCTACTCCCCAGGTTTGTTTTAAGGGTGAAATGAGATCAGCATGTATGTAAAGTACTTTGTAAGCCTTAAAGACCTATATTAGAGATAAGACTATTTCTTGTACAATTAGTCCCTACAATTGTCCCTATTTGTTTCATTTACTTTGAAAAGTGATGGGATAGATAGAGAAAGAAGGTATGAATATCACTTTATAATAATAAAATTTTACTTTGTATGGTTAAGTCAAGTCAGATTTCCTAACCTAACAGATTTCCAAGGTCCTTAACAGGAGAAATCCTAGATGTTCAGTACAGCAAGGATAGGCCTCAGTGACAGTTCTGAAAAGCACAGAGCCAGGGGATAAAGAGTAAAAAGGAAGCATTTCTGAAGACAACTTTGCTGACTTAACATTGTTGCTTAGAGCCATCACATCTGGTCAAAGATATAATTATTTACATCCACTTAGAGAAATCTGCATACATCAAAAATGCATTAAATGAGTGACTTGGATCACAGGGTCCCATGTTTATGGCTAATATTGAAAGTCTGAAATCCCTGGAAGGCATGGGAAGGAAAGTTTGTCCACAAGAGCAGGAATTAATAATTTACTTATTAAATAATCCACAAAATAAATAAAGCAAACAAAGGGGATGGAACAACCAAAATTTCACCGCTTTAAGTTAGCTGGACATAAAATTAGTCTGAATTATATTTCTCTTTTCGGTATTTTAAGATTTGCAAAGTATTTTCCCCCCTCACAACAGCCCTAATCTGTCTAAGTATAATGCCCATTTTCCAGATGAGAAAAAATGTGAGTTGTCGATTTTGAGGGGAAATAGTTGTATTATTCCAATGTGCTTAATAGCTGATATTTCTATATGGCATAGTGAATAAAGAGCTTGACTTGAAGTTACCTGAGATCAAGTCCTGCCTTTCATACCTACTAGCTAACTGTGTGACGTTGGAGAAGTCACAGAATTTTTCAGTGTCCCAGGCAGCAATCTAGGATTATAAAGTACTGCAAAGTTGCAGCTCTTCACATCAAAGATCGGCAGGAATCGACCAAAAAGATGGGTAACACTGGGGCTGCTAGGTGGCGCAATGGAGAAAGCACTCCCCCTGGAATCAGGAGGATCTGAGTTCAAATGCAGCCTCAGACACCTAACTCTGCCTAGCTGTGTGACCCTAGGCAAGCCACTTAACCCCAATTGCATGAGGGAGAGAGGGAGACATAGAGAGAGAGACAGAGAGAGAGTGAAAGAGAGAGAAAACTAGATTGCACTTTAGAGTTTACAATGTATTTTACAAGAACTATTTAATACTAAAAACAGCTCTGCTATTGGTATTAGTGTCCTCAATTTTTTGTGATTACTGTTTCATCATTCCAGTCCTGTCTGACTCTTTGTAACCCCATTTGGGGTCTTCTTGGCAAAGCTATTGGAGTGATTTGTGGTTTCCTTCTTCAGCTCAATTTACAGATGAGGAAATTGAGGCAAATGGTTAAATGACTTGCCCAGTCTGGGGCCAGATTTGAATTCAGAAAAATGAGTCTTGCTGACTCCAAGCCAGGCATTCTACCCACTGAGCCATCTATAATTGAGGCTCAGAAAATTTAGGTTAACATCCTCATGATATTGAATAAGTGTCAAAGGTGAGATTTAAAACTAGATCTCTTAATTCCAAATCCAGTGATCTTTCCACTCTACTGGAGCTTGTTGCTTGCTGTTTTTCCTTTGTTTCCAAAGAAGACCATGACAAGGGGAGGTGATATAATGATAGGCAAGTAAATTGGATTGAAGTGAAGTTGGGTTGTACAGAGTTACCAATCTCACTCTGGAACCATCTAGCTTATGGCAAGGTACAGATCAGGAAGCCTGCCCTGGGTGCAGTGGGAGACCTTGGCTTTGTTAAGCTACGGTCTTTAACACGACTCAATCTGACTGAGGCAATGTCCAATCAGTGATAAGGCTAGGTAAGAAATGAAGCAAAGAATGACCTTTTTTACCTAGTCAACATGTGTCTATATGCATATATGTACACCTATATTTTGACTATTAGCTGACATACATATATATACATACTTAGATATACATATATATCTATATAAATATAGATATATAGATATCTGAGAGGGAAAGACCTTTAGGGTTTCTAGCTAAAACAATAATGACTACATTCACTGAACCAATCAGAGCCAAAGAAAGACCAAGTAGGCTTGGCCTGAGACCTATTGTTGTTTTGAGCAAATACCCAAAGGTAAGGTATAGTACATTATGTGGAGAAAGGGAAGAGAAAGGAAAGAAGAGAAAAAAAAAAAGGAGGGGGGGGGAGAAGGGATTGTAGTATCCAACTGGCCAATTCCTGTTGGATCCCCAATGGGGTAGCTCCTAGAAAGTGAGACAGGTTCCAATTCACTTGCATGTGGAGGTATCACTTCCCTTGTATCATGGTCCTCTTTGAGAACAAAAGAGAAATAAATGGGAGTAGGAGGAGAGGGGAAAAGGAGGGAATAAACATGTATATAATGCCTGTGACATACCCAGGCACATTATGTACACAAATATTATCTCATCTGATCCTCATTACCAACCTGGGAGGGCTGCATGCAGCCCCTTTGCCTCCAAGGTAGGTGGTATGGGAAATCTGTGATCTCTGGACAGAGGAGGGGGAGGGCGGGGACCATCATTACTTCATCCACAGCCAGGGAGGAAATGAATGAATGCATATTTTCCAGGACACTTCAGAAAGTGTGAAATCATTCTTTATAGTTTTACAATTAAGTTTATTTGACAAATAAAGCCATTGTAGTGCAGGCTATCAATTAGCAAATTGGACCGTAAACTTCATGAGGACAGGAACTACTTTACTCTTCTTTGCATTCCCTAAAATCCCTAAGAAATTTTACATATGAAAAACACCATAAATATTTGATAAATGAATGATCTGAATCCAAAGACACATCTACTCAGATAAGTTAAAAAAGAAACGGCCTCATCTACTTGTTAACTACCTAGTCAATGCAATCCCTACCTTTAGCCTTTAAATTAATGGCTAGGTAGCACATGGGGCAGATAGCTGTGTTTAGAGCACCCAGTTTGACATCAGGAAGACAACCTAAAGAGTTACACTTACTATCTGTGAGAGCCTGGGCAAGTCACTTCATCCTGTTTGTCTCAATTTCCTTATCTGCAAAATGAACTGGAGAAGGGAATGGCCAACCACTCTAGTATCTTTGCCAAACAAACAAATAAACAAAAAACCCAAATAGAAGCATAAAGAGTCACACATGATTGAAAATGAATATCAAAGGTAGTTCAGAGGACAAGTGAATTTAGAGATCACGTAGGGCAATCCCCTCATTTTATAGATAAGGAAAACAGCCTGCTTAGAGATATCCAGATAGGTCACTTTCCACCAGGTCACATTAACACAGTGGGGAAAGCAGAGGGCATCTCCCCAAACCTTAAATGATAAGGGATTTGAATTCTTTAGATTACATTTTCAAATGAGGAAGATTTAAAAAAAAAAATACTTGTTTGAACAACAAGAGAGAAAGGGGAGAAAGACACTTGAAAGGACATCTGCTTCCCTAATGACAGGATGCCCACCAGCTGAACTGCCTTAATTGCTCCTCTGGTCCTTTAAGATTCTTAGATCACTCAGCTGGTAAGTTGAGACTTGACTTTTTCCTTCTGCAGAGGAAGGAGGTCAATGCTTCCTTAAGTAGTTTTTTTTTTCTGGCTCTTTAAAGAAAGAGGTTAGTGCTTCTTGAGGGTGCTATGTCTCCTTTTAAAACATTGACTAATGAGTAGCTAATTTAGCTCTTTAAAAGATCTTAAAATATGAAATTCTCAAGATTCAGGAAGATAAAAATCTTGTTGATTATAGGAAAGAAATTTTGCCAAGCTTGGATTTCTTGCCTTAAAAAAAAAAATCCTATTTGCTATTTAAAATTCACTTTTACTTGGGCCTGGTCATAAAACTGAAGTTTTTTATTTGTTTATTGGTTGCTTTAAAAAACAAACCAAAAACAACAACAACAACAACAACAACAACAACAACGGAGTACAGCCTTTGCTTTATTCGGGGCTATTTTCAGATCTTTGGTGTGGTCAGATGAATAATAATATTATTAGTATTATTATCTGTATCTATATCTGTATTATTTTATAGTTTATAAAGCATTTTAAGCTGTAATATGATTTAAGTTGGATAACAGCCTTAGGAGACAGGTGCTATTATTTTACAGATTTTTTTACATTTTACAGATGAGGAAACTGAGACAGAAAAGTGATTTGCCCAGAGTCACACAAGTAGTTGAGTGACTGAGACTGCATTGAGGTCTTCCTGACTTCAGGTCTACAGCACTGAGAGAAATGAACTAATTATTGAATTAGGAATAAAGGCTTTTCCATTAAGAAATTAACCACTGTAGAAAATCTTAGGGAACACGCAGCCAGCCAAGCTGAGAGATTTGGTGAATTGCTATTCGTTGTGTTTTGGCAGACTAATCTGAGGTAGGATTCTCTTTTAAATGTGCCTGCTGATAAGTCTTTGAACAAGATTTGGCTGATCCAAGTCACATAGTCCCAAGATTCTCAGTAGAACGAGTCCACAGCTCCTCGTTTCCTCATTAGTTGTGAGCTACTCTGGATGCTTGCCATCCTCACCAACAACCACTCTTTCAAAGGCATATAAACCCATTGGCAAGAATTGTTTTTGGTCCAAGACAGAGATGGTCAAATGACCTTTCCTTTTATTAATAAGATGACTAATTAACCAGGTGCTGTGTCTTTCAAACTTGTTAAATATTACAGTACTGAGCCTCCACTTAGCTGCCTCCTGACTTGCAGTCAGGACTGTGATTCATCCATTTATTCTCTGTGCCTAACCCTACAAAGGAGCAGATAAGTTGGGAAGTGGATCCTGGGCAAGTCACTTAACCCTATGTGCCTCAATTTCCTCATCTGTAAAATGAGCTAGAGAAGGAAATGGCAAAGTACTCCAGTATCTTTGGCAAGAAAACCTAAATGGATCACAAAGAGTCAAATACAACTGAATAACCAAAAACACAAACAAGTACCTTAATCTTCCTCAGCCTCATCTGTAAAATGGGAATAATATGCAAAATGCAAAACCCTCAATCTGACATTTAAAACCTTTTAGAATCTAGTTCCTACTCTTTCCATTCCAGTCTTACTTCATATTACTCCCTATGTAGTGCTGTGACAGAGTGCCAAGCTTGGAGTCAAGACTTGAATTCAAATCCAGCTTCCGGTACTTACTGAACTGTAACTCTGATTAAGTCAGTTAACCTCTGCCTCCATTCCCTCATCTGTAAAAAGGGTCTAACAGACTATGGTGATGATTCAATGAAATAATAATTTGCAAAGCACTCAGCACACTTCCTGGCACAGAGCGCTGTATAAATGTTCTCTAAAGTTACTTGTTTTTATTGTCTAGTTCACTATTCCCTGTACAGGACAGATCTTCCCTATAAGGAGAAAATAATGCTTCTTTGACCTCAGCTTATTAAGATCTTTAGCTTTCTTCAAGGCTCCACAAATGGCACCTAACTCCATCGTTCTCTTTCTTGATTCCTCCAGGGGTTAGTCATTTGTCCTTGCAGACACTATTTTTGTGTAAGCTTTGAATTGGCTAGTTAGTTAGTGTACATGTTGCTCCTCATACTTTGTGCCTGTTCAGTCATGTCTGACCCTTGAAACCCCATTTGGGGTTTTCTTAGCAAAAATATGAGAGTGGTTTACAATATTTCCTTTTCCAACTCATTTTACAGCTGAGGAAACTGAGGTAAACAGGATTAAGTGATTTGGCCAGGGTTTCATAGTTGTATCTGAGCTCATATTTGAACTCAGGTCTTTTTGATTCCAGGACTGGCACTCTATCCACTGTGCCACCTAGCTGCCCAAAAAGTAAGTAAATGCCTGATAAGATCTGATGTTCCCATTCAGCTATATGTGTCTTTTTGATGATGGTGTTCAGTTGTTTTGTTTTTTTTTTAATTGAGTTCAATGCTTCATAACCCCATTTAGTATTTTCTGGCAGAAAGACTAAAATGGTTTGTAACATTTTTTCTCCAACTCATCTGAAAAGATGAGGAAAGTGAAGGGGGAGGGGAAGAAGGGGGAGGAAAGCAAAAGCAGACTGTCAATCATATGGGCTAAGGCTTACAGCCTGGATCTTCAATAATTCTCTAAACCAATGACACCATGAATGTGTTATGGACTCCTTTGGCTCTGGTGAAGCCTTATGATCCCTTCTCTGAACATTGTTTTGACATGCATGAAATAAAAACTAGAGGACTACAAAGGAAACCAATTATATTGAAATACAGAGGCCATTATATATATATATATATATATATATATATATAAAAATAAAGTCACAGGACATTAGGAACACCTACTTGAAAGGTAGCTAGGGAGGGAAGTAGGGCAAGGAGCACAGGTGTGACTTATATTAGGATTCCCCAGCTATCACCTGGGGCACTTCTTCTGCCTACCCACACACTCCCCACCTGACCAGGCGTTTCCAGCACCTTACTTACTCCAGTCTTGCAAGTCCTAGGCAAGCTACATTAGTATTGATTCACATCAACAGGAACCTCAGAAAAGTCTGGACATTTGGGCAGAGCACTTGCCTCAGTGAATCGTGGGCTGTGATAATCAAGTCTGATGGGCAGCAAAGTAGTACAGTGGAAATCAGGATCTGGAATTTGATTCAGCTATATAGTTCTGCTATAACCTCATTTATGAACTATGTGATCCTGAGCAAATCATTCTGTCTGCCTCAATTTTGCCAACTTTAAAATGGGAATAATAAAAACACCACAGGGTTGTTGTACGGATAAAATGAAATAATATTTGTAAAATGTTTCTTTTCACAAATTGAAAGTACTATCTGAATGGAAGCTATCATTAACATGAATGAGAAAAAAGTATGCTCAAAGATTCATCTAAAGCATGGCACAGTGGATGGAGTTGTAGGCTTATAGTCAGAAGACATTCAACTGAGTCAGTCATACAATCACTCTGAACCTCAGTTTTTTTATCTGGAAAGTGGGGATGATAATGGTACATGTAGTATCTGGTACCTCAAGGAGTTGTTGTTGGCTCACATTAATAGTATTGCTAAAGCCATCTGAAAACCTACAAAAGTGTCAGTTGGTGCCAGAGAAGCCTCATGAACAAGGAAACGTGGGTTCAAATGCTACTTCTAATACATATTGGCATGAGACCCTGGGTAAGGGATTTCACTTCAAGGCAAAGGAAAGTTACAAAGAAGCTTCCGAGCTGAATTAATAAGACCAAGTTTTCTCAGTTGGGGGCATCCTGTGCCAGGGAGATCACAAGTCCAATGTCTACCTCAATCAATATTATCCGGGTGCCTGTCTCACAGTGTCAATACACAACAATCCATAAGCTCCGCCTTTTCTCCACAAAGAGACCCAGTAGTCGAGTATTCATGGTTTAATTTACAACTCTGCTCCTAACTTTCTGCATGCCCTTGAGGAAAAGCCATTTAATCAATAAACAAGTATTTATTGAGTGCTCGTATCCAGCCAGGTGTCCATTCTCTTTCTTATTAACTCCCAAGCTGTAAATCAACACTCTCCATCCCCCTCTTTCCCCACCCTAAAATCTATTCACACTCTCTTCCCTCTTCCTTTTTCACTGCTTCTTTATATTTCCTCCTATCAAGCCCCCAAATAAGACCGAATTTGGGTATCCTGGAAACTTTGGGAAGCCTTCATTCCTTAGAAATCTCCTTACCTCCTTAACCCCCCACTCACCTAATAGCCCTTTCTACTCAAGGACTTAGTACTAAAGTCCACAATTTGCCATCCTCTCCGTAGGTCCTAGCAGCTCCATTTCTGCCCGTTATCCAGTTTTTGAAACAACATATTCAATTCAACTTAAAAAAAAAAAACATTCATTATGCATAACAAATAAATTATATATAGCTCCCAAAAACTTGGTATCCTTAAACAGAGAAGCCTGGTCCTTGGACTCACCTTTACTCCCTTTGATTTTGGACCAGTATCAAGGATTCTTCAGAAGTCAATTCAACATTTTAAAGTACCTACTATTATCTCCCAAAAACATCAAAAAAGGGAGAAAAGGACCAATTTATACAAAATATTTATAGTAGTTCTTTTGTGATGTTTAAGAATTGGAAATCAAAGGGATGTCCATTAATTAGGGAATGGCTAAACAAACGTGATTGAAATGGAATATTATTGTGCTATAAGAAATGACAAACAGGATGATTTCAGAAAAACCTGGAAAGACTTGCATGAATTGAGGTATGATGAAGTAAACATAACCAGGGGAACTTTGTACCTAGTAATAGCAATATTGTTCAATGAAGAACTGTGAATGACTTCCCATTTTCAGCAATACACTGATCCAAGACTATCCCAAAGGACTATGATGAAGTATACTATCCGCCTCCAGAGAAAGAATTTGTTATTTGAATATGGACTAAAGCATGCTATTTTTTTTTCATTTTCTCTCATTTTTTTCTTTAATTCAAGTCTTCTGGTGTAAAATGCCTAATATGGAAAAGGTTTTACATAACTACATCTGTATAATCCATATCTATTGCTTACTGCCTTAAGGAAGGGGAAGGATTGGGAGGGTGGGAGTAGAGAATTCAGAACTCAAAACTTTAAAAATGTTTTTAAAATTTTTTGAGTACTTACCATGTCTAAAGCAATGTAGTGCTAGGGACAAAATCCTTGCCTTCAAGGAATTGGCAATCTACTCTGAAAATGTAATGTGGCCTAGAAATAGTACAATACAAAATGGAATTTTGTTGGGGAGCAAAGGAGACATTTAGACAAAGTGCTCTAAGAAAATCTGAGGTAGGAGATAATACTTTCACCTGGAGAAATCAGAGGCTTTGTGGAGGAGGAAGCATTTACAAAATGGGCCTTTAAAGGGAAAAGAAAATAATTCCAGAAGGTACAGAGGATGAGGAAGTAAATCCAGGAATGAGGAATGGTTTATATTAATGCCCAAAGGTGAAAGTTGGCAGGACACACCAGAGAACCGTCTAGTTTAGCTGGAACATAGTAAAACTAAAAGGAGTCATGTTGAAATATGATAGAGAGAGAAAGCTAGACTCAGATTTTGGAAACCTTCAATCCCTTTTTTTCAGATTTATCAGGAGAGCCTAAATAATCTAAGAGCTAGACAAGCAGGAGGCAGCAGAAGCAGCATTAGTCCATGAGGATAGCCATGGTTCTATCTTCAGCCCAACTCCACAGATGTGATTTCTCTTATCTCTACTTTACCATTAGCTGTGTGACCTTGGACTTTATCACTAGTAGGATTCTATTCAGGAGGAGCTGAATAAATCCTTGCCAGAGATGGGATCAACCGGATTCTTGTTCAGGACATTATGTTAATGAGAGTTCTGCGCTACAGTATTCCACAATATTTACATAGGAAGAACTTCAGAGATCATTTCTTCTAAGTCCTTAAATTTAGAAATAAGAAAACTGAAACCCACAATGAAGGGAAACATTTCAATAATATGAAGAATAAGTTGCACTGGTAGGATTTGAATTTAAAATTAATAACTATAGATTCAGTGTTCTTTCCATTATCATGTCTGTTACTTCACCATATGGCGATTCTTCCAACAATACTGATGGCAACTTCTCCACACTTTCTCATCCAACTTGTTAATTGCCTGTTTCGTGCCAGGCGCTGGGTTGGGTGCTAGGGCTACAATTACAAAACATGATACAATGCCTACTTGTCATGAACTCACATTCTAACACAGTAAGTTTAGATGTAAGCATATACAGCACAAATGTAAATATAAACTTAAGGCATACAAGTATATACAAAATGGTTATATATAATTTCGGAAGGAGGGCTCAAGCATTTGGAGGGAGGAAAGAGGGTGTCGCAGATCAGGTAAGGCTCTAATTAAAAGATAATGCTTGAGCTGAATCTTAAAAGTAGAATGACTCCATGATAAACATTTGAGGACAGAGTACTTCAGGTTATAAGAAATGATCTGTCCAAAAACACAGAGATGCAGATAGAGAAGAGAGAGAGGGTACCATATGTAAGGAAGAGAGAAAAGCTTAATTGAGCTGGCTCAATCTTCAGGAGGGGTAATAATATTCATTAAGACTAGGAAGATAGCCAAATTGTGGAGGACTTCAAAAGCTAAGCCGAATTCTTTTTATTTTAGTCCAGAGGCAATAATCCTATTTATCTTTTCTCCAGAAAACTTTAGAGATTAGTCTAATCTCTCTCCCATCATCACCACCATTTTGAAGATGAATAAACAAAGCCTGCAGTTTAGAATAGCAACAATATATATGCAAGAAATATCACAAAGCATATGAATACCTGAAAAGGAATAGGAGCCTGGTGCATAATTAGAAATAGGGATAATAGAGGGACAGCTCCAGTCTTGCAAAAATGTATTTAAAATATCTAAATATCTTCGACTTCACCTCTTAACTTTTTGGCAGGTCCTTGACAAAGTACTTTTAGGAAGAAACATGAATCACACAGGCTAAGAAAGCTTGACTGTGTTTCATTCTGTACCAGTAAACACCATGTTCACACCAATAAGCAGCTATGAGATCATGTATTTAATGAACCAATATTTGTACTCAGCAACTAGCTATCTCACTAAGATGTTGAGAGAACTGCTAAAAACAATGTCTACCTAGAACTTCAATCTATCCACCAGAAATACGCCATATAAACATAATCTATTATTACTATCATTTATTATTGCTATTTAATTTTCATTATGTCTATTCACCTCATCTTAACACCTTACAAATATAGGCATTAACCAAGTATGTCATGAACATTTGCTGCTAAAATTAAAAACGCTTGCTTATAACATAAGTATATAGAAGATATTACAAAGTATATAAAAGATATTATAAAGAGATATCCAATGCAAAAATGTTTTTCAAGGACAAATTATATTAACATCTTTTATTTTTATATTGTCTAAAATTCCCCTGTATCTCTCCTTTTGGCCCAGGTATATCATCCCATTTTAGGAAGGTCAAAAAAAGAGAAACAATCAACCAAACTGATCCAGATGGTAAAATAAAATCTGACAACATAGTTGGTCCACAGACTTCACACCTTTGTAATGGAGGGGAGGGAAAAAGAGGGGTTGGTGTCTGCTTCCAGCTCTCAGACAGAGCTCGGTGGCTCAATGTTGAAATCACAGAGTGTTGGAGGTGAAGTCAGGAAGACAGGAATTGAATTCTGCTCAGACTCTCATGATTGTTTAGCTCTGGGCAAGCCACTGATCCTGTTTCAGTCTCCTCATCTGTAAAATGACCTTAATAATAACACCAGCTTCCTAAAGCTGTTGAGGATCAGATGAGATAATATATGTAAAGAGCTTTGTAAACCTAAAAAATGAAAACGAAAACGAAAAAACAACCCTGTGCAAATGTTAGCTGTTATTATTGCTTTTTGCTGTAGACTTAATTTAGGGATAAATCAGTCAATGGGAAATTAATCTCACCAAATTCACTCAGGCAAATTTCATGTAGATCATGTTTTGAGCTCACTTAATCAGAGATGACTAAGTAAGGTAGACGTCTCTCTACGAGCCAGGGTGTGGATGACAGAATAATATGACACCATCTGCTCTTAAAATTCTGCAAGCATGGAAAGAACCCAGATGCCCTTTCAAGAATTCCAATTTCCCCTTCATAAGAGGCCATCTTTCTTAAAGATCATAGAGCTTCCTCCTTGCAAAGAATAGTTACAGAAGTAAAAATAGAGCCCACTTCATGTTGGAGGCAAACAGTGGCATTTTAATGGGTGAGGCAAGTATGTTTCGATCTGCTTTTGTATTCTCTTCTTCATTCTTCCAAAATCCCCCTAAAATTCTGAAATTTTTGGGCTCATGAAGAAAATACTGAATGAAATGAACCTAAGTGAAAAATAAAAATATCTGAATCTCATGAAATCCTATGTTAAAGTACTGTAGAGCTGCAAGGGAGTTTTGAAGCCAATGATCCAGCTCCTCTATTTTCTTTACAAAAGAAGCAACCTCCAATGTGTTTCAGCACATAAATAATGAAACTGAGGTACACAAAGTCATGAGACTTATCCAAGCCATTTTTCATCCAGAGCCATCTTCAGTCATCCTGATCTATGTCTTGCCACTGAACCCAGATGGTTCTAGAGGGGAAAGTGAGGCAGGTGATCTTGCCCAGCCCTCCCTCACTTAAATCCAACTCACTTGAATGTTATGGTCTTACCTTCCTAATGTCATGGGTTTTCCTGTTTGCCTATTTGTCCCCATGCCTTCTACTTCCTTTTCCCCTTTGTCCTAGAAAATCCCAACAGTAAGAATGGGTGATCAACTGAGTCAGTCACACACACACACACAGTTTTAATACTTTTATCAAGTAAGAACTTCTACACTGAATCAATCAAAGGTATTTCAACAAGAAGTCTATTTGGACTGTTAGATCATTGATCTATCTATTATTTTGGAATCAAGATTCATAGTATTTGCCAGCACAGAAGAAATTATTCCATTGAGAAGCCCTGACAGGGAATCACTTGGCAGTGGGGAAGAAAAAGCCTTATCTTTGGGGATTTTCCTCTCCTCCCCTCACCATAGCCCTTCTTCAAGTGCTTGTCAACTTTGGCAGAGTGGAGGCTTCTGGGATTGTTGTCAGCGCTCTAGTCTAGCCGATTCCCTAGTACAGTCCACATGGACAGAGTGTGCATTGGAAGCCAGGACAACCTAGACATGTTCAAGGAAAGGCAGTTTTAAGATTCAACAAGGAATCCAAGAAAAAGGCTGTATCCTGCCTAAGGAAACTTCACGAATAGCCCAAAGCAGGGAGTAGAGGACTTCTAACAACCAGAACCTGTGGATGTGTATTAGCATTGAAAACTTTCCTCTTGCAAAGAGGGTCCCCAAACTCCTCCTTGACCCATGTTGAATCCACTTTCCCCAGGATTCCAGATGGACTGGAGAGGGAATATGTCAGAACTTTGGGTAGATGTTTTGTTCCAAATATTCCCATTCTACTACCTTAGCAATGTTGTCGCTCGGTTGTGTGTAGCTTTTTGTGACCCGACTTGGGTTTTGTTGACAAAAATATTGGAGTACTTGTCATTTTTTTCTCCGATGCATAACCAAATAGGGCTAAGTGACTTGCCCAAAGTTACACAGCTAGTGATTGTCTGAGGCCAAATTTGAACCCAGGAAAGCCCAGCTCTCTATCCACTGAATCATCCTGTTGCCTCCTACTTTAGCTAAAACCTCTTACTAAGAGCTAACTAAATCTGGCCATCATCAACTGATAATTATTAGGGGAAGTCCATTGGGAATTTGTTACTTATAATAGGTTTAGAAAGATACCCCAATTGCTCTAGAACCTTGAGAGGAAATGTAATAGACAGCTGAGCCCCACCACGAATCGAGTGCTGGACCTTGACTCACAAAGTCTGATCTCAGACACTTGCTATCTTTATGAAACTGATCATCATTTAATCTCTGTCTGCCTTGTTTTCCTTATCTGTAAAATGGGGATGATAACAGCACCTGTCTCCCAGGGCTGTTGTAAGGATCAAATGGGAAGGCACTTAGCATCGGGCCTAGCATAGTAAAGGCTACATAAATATTAGGTATTATTATTAAAATCGGGCCTGGTATAGTAAAAGCTACATAAATATTATTATTAATATTATTATTAATAGTTACCCTCTAGGAAATCTGACTTAGAAAAAGTAGAAGTAGGGAAAGTTACTACATGTGCTACACTAACTTCCTTTAGTTCAAGGGCTGCCTCCATAAAGTCTATCTTGATGACCTCCCATTATCCATATACATTGTATATATTTCTTGTTTGCTCCTATCTATGCAGGATTCCTCCTGATTCATCAGAGAATGTAACCTTCTTCAGGGCAGGCTTTGTTTATTTTGTACTCTCTATCTAGCACAATGCAGGCAACATAGTAAACACTTAGTAATTTTTTTTCTTTAAAAAAAATTAGTTAACTTGAAAGAAAAGTTACATTTACAAGTAACTGGACTATAAATTTAGTTGGGTTTTTTAAAATTGTATTGTCTTTCTCCAAATACATATAAAGATAATTTTCAACATTCATTTTTGTAAAACTTTGTTTCAAATTTCTTCTCTTATCTCACCTCTCCCCAAAACAGCAAGCAATCAGATATAGGCTAAATATGTGCAATTCTTTTAAACGTATTTCCAATTTTATGTGTTTAGTGAATCCACATTTATTTCTCCATGACATCTATTCTAGCTTGCAAATACTTAAAAGCAAAAGGGTTATTTTGAATTCTTCAGTGTTGTCTTGTATTTGTTCAAAGAAGTTCAATGATTATTCAAGAGGAAAAAGAAATTTAGTAATATATGGAGAAGTGACCAGCTGGAGTCCAAAGTTCTTATTGATAAAGAAACTAGAAATATTGCAATCAAAGTCTAAGAAATGTTTGACATAGGTTTAGAGGCCAGTAAACATAAAGGTTACTAAGGATCACCTGCCACAATCAAACTGTGAACTCAGCCTCAAAGTCAATCTCAAAGCAATAGAAGGATGGGACAGAAAAGAGGTCAAAATAGAAGCAGAATTCTATTGAAAGGAGAAACCCCCTCCCCACCCCACCCTTGGCTTGGAAGCTATTCAAGAGATTCCACTGAGAACAAATGAGGGAGATGAACTAGTTTGATTTAGAATCATTCGACTCTTTTTACAAGACATAAAATAAACTCTAGAGTTGAATAAGGACCATAAACTGTCCAAGTCAAATGATAGGAAACATTTTGCTGATTACTTTTTAAAATAATTCTATAAAATCGAGTTTTGCTATCTGTCCTGCTCTAGCCTTGACCTTTCTCTGTTTTCTCTCTTTATTTGACTTAATTTGGGTATCTAGAATTTTGAATTTAGAGTCAGGAAGACATGGATTCAAATCACTTATTAACTATATAGGACTCCTCTCTAACACTTGGTTTCTAGGTCAAAGAGTATAAGCAGTTTCAGTTGCATGTGCAATAATCTTTTTAGTATATTGTGTTATGGAAAACTTGTTTTATTTCACAAATTAAAAATATATTTTAAAAAGGCTTCAGTTTCTGTGCATACTCTTTGATCCAGCAGTGTTTCTACTGGATCTGTATCCCACAGACATCATAAAAAAGGGAAAAGGACCTACATGTGCAAAAGTTTGTAGCAGCCCTTTTTGTCATGGCAAGAAACTGGAAACTGAGTGGATGCCCATCAATTGGAGAATGGCTGAATAAGTTATGGTATATGAATGTTATGGAATATTATTGTTCTGTAAGAAATGATCAGCAGGATGATTTCAGAATGACCTGAAGAGACTTACATGAATGAAATGAACAGAACCAGGAGCTCATTGTACACAGAAATAACAAGATAATATGATAACCAACTCTAACGGACTTGGCTCTTTTGGAAACTAGGTGATTTAGGCCAATTCCAATAGATTTGTGATGGAGAGAGCCATCTGCATCCAGAGGGAGGACTATGGGGACTGAATATGGATCACAATACAGTATTTTCATCTTTTTTGTCATTTGTATTTGCTTGCTTGTTTTTTTTTCCCTTTTTGATCTGATTTTTCTTGTGCAGCATGATACATGTGGAAATATATTTAGAAAAATTGCATGTTTAACCTATATTGGGTCACTTGCTATCTAAGGAAGGGGGAAATGGGAAGAGAAAGAGAACATTTTGGAACACAAGAACAAGAGTGAATGTTGAAAACTATCTGCATATATTTTGAAAAATAGAAAGCTATTTAGAAAAAGATTCAGTTTCCTCATCTAATAAGTGACATCAGACTCATTAGGAAAATCACTTTTGCAACTATTTATATAGGCCCCACTTTTGAAGGCCATTAGTTTAAACTTGCTCTGCAAATTCTATTCTTAGAAAGTTTCCCAGGACACTGAGAGGTTGTGATTTGTCCACAATCACATAGTCAGTGTCAAATGTAGAATTTGAAATTGGGATTTTGTTGATTCCAAAGCTCCTTTTTTTTCTTTTTTGAAGGTTAAATGACTTCCCCAGCTAGTAAATGTCTGAGGTTACATTTGAACTCAAGTCCCCTGCTGACTCCAGGACTGATGCTCTAATCACTGCACCACCTAGCTGCCTCTCATTCTTTAGCTTCCACAAATTACTCTTGATTATTTTAAATGACTATAAGTATCAGCAATACATACAAATATATAAGACTAGAAAATTTGCAAATATATAGAATAACATTATGAAAAAGAAATGTATTTCTTTCAGGGAGGAACAAGAAGAAAGAAAAGTCATCAGATACTTGGGTAGAAAATCTGAGGTAGCTGTAGACCTTGGAGAATCCTAGCTGGAACCAAATATAGGGCAACCAGAGGCACTGACATGAGGCAGAACAGTTCTAGGGCATCAAGATGGGGGAAGGATGGTCAAGAACCCAAAATGGCTATTGAAGACACAGGCCCAAGAGCCACAGGAAACCAGTGATGGGCATGGAGAGAAGGAGTAGCCAGGGGTAGAAAAGAAGAATGTAGGGAATGTTAGATTACTAGAAACACAGAGCAGTTGAGGCAGGCTAGAAGGTGGGATGGGATAGAGCTAAAAGAAACTGAGCAGAACTAGATTGATCTCTGGTGAATGGATAAATTACAAGGTTACCAGTTTCACAAAATTAAGATGAAGGTAAAAAAAAAAAAGTGGCACATTCCTCTTAACAAAATACAAAGTTCACTGTCCACCACGACATTTCTTAGCTTAAATAAAGTAACTTCTCCTTGGAATGAGAAATTTAAAAGTCAACATAAAGCTGAACAGAAAATTTTAGAAAAAGTGTGAAGCTAGCAAAAATCAAAGAGTAGGGTTTGCCTTTTAATAAAATGCAACTTTACCAGGTCAATCAGCCTTTTACTAAAAAGAACACATTCTGACCGAGTGCCATGATATTTGGCAATTTACATTACAGCTTTTCTGTCTTCATCCTCATTGACCACTCTGAAACATTTTGTGACGTTGGCCATATCCTCTTGTTGGGTAACCTCCTCCTTTGACTCTCGTAATACTTGATTTCTTCTTACCTATGTGACTCATTTTTCTTAGCCTTTTTTGCTGGATCATCATTCAATTTCCACCTCCCAAGCATAGGTGCTCCTATAAAGATTCATTCCTGAACCTCTTTTCTATATTCTTGCTTTACTTTCTTTCTTGTAAATGTCATCATCTCCCACATCTATAACTTGGCCTGCTTTGTTGGCAACATAAATTTAATACGTCCAAAGATAGTGAATCTTCCCCATTCCCTTTCAAATCTGTCAATTATCCAAACTTCCTTAATTCTGTTGAATCAGCCTCTATCCAAGGTTGTAGCCTCTAAATCCCTTCCATTTCCTTTTTGTTTCCTATCCAATTAGTTGCCAGATCTTGTTAGTTGTACCCTGTGCTGAGAGCAATACCCTGCCCTCTTCCCTTGAAAGTTAAACTTGTTTTACTTTAAAGATATTGAAACTACCCTTAAGACTAAGCTAGAAGAGGAAAATGAAGACCACTTCTGCTCACCTGAATATAAAACTTCGGGAGGAGCTCCAGGTGCTCTCTCAAGCTCTGCTAATGGATCATGACGGACAACCTCAGGAAGGGAGCAACCTATGTTGACTCAACTTCTCAGGCATATCCTTGTTGAATAGCCTTCACTTGCTTTAGCTAAGTAAATCTCCTTTAGTTAATTATTGAAAGATCTCATTTGAATGAGACATTCAAATCAATCAAATATAATCAAATATATAATCAAAATGATATCTATATCAATTATAATCAAATAATCTCAAATATAAACTATCTGGGGACTGTCCTAAGACCTAAATATGAACATACAACACCCAATGTCTCACTTTCTCCTTGTTCTTCTATAGCTTCATTCTAATTCAAACTTTCATCAGCTCCTGCTTAGATTATTGTATAGACTTCCTGACTATTCTTCTTATGTCCAGTCTCTTCTCTCTCTCTAATTCAATGTCCACAAGCCACAAAAGTAATCTTCCTATTTATCTCCCTCCACTATACAGAAAGCCAGCATCCCTAGCATAAAGTACACACTCCTCAGCCTGCAGTTTAAAGTTCTCCACAATCTGACTCCAAGCTAAGCTTTCCAGACCTTTCATTATATTCTCCTATATTCCGGTCAAACAGCACTACTATTTTCCCCCGAACTCAGCTTTCCATCTCTTTCACACAGACTGTTTCCCATGCTGTGAAAATTGCTATTTTCCACAAAATTCCTTGTCCCACCCCACCCCACCTCCCCCACCTCAAACGGTTATTTTCTTTCAAGGTTCAGTTTGGGGATTGTCTCATTTATGAACCAACTGCTTATCTTCCCAATAGTTGGTGCTTAGGATTAAAATGTTGATTGAAGGAAGGGAGAAGGTCCCTTTGTTCATTCCAGTAGAACATTTGAGGAAAGATCAGTTTTGGTACCCACAGTTCATCAATACCTTCCGCCCCTCTGAAGTCATAGTAAAGACCTCCTCCCAAAGCTTCCCTTTAAAGAGGGCTCTCAAGCTAGCCAGGACTTCATTTCCTTCCATCTGCATCTCTTAGACTGGACTCCAGCTTCCTCCCTTTCCCCACTGGTACATTACTTCCCTGTCCTGCCCCCAGCCCCCTTCTATCTTCCTTCTGTGTTCTGTTGTCTTCCTCCACAATACTTTCAATTCCTTGAAGGCTTCATTTTTCTTATTTCTATTTCTAACAGTCAGCAGAGTCAGTGCTGGACCATACATAAGAGATGTTTAAAGGAACTAAGGAAAAGTTTTTTGGAATATTAACCCAAAGTTATGTTTTAGCATGTTGATCTTTTCCTTGTTTATAATTCTTATATATTACCTCATCATCGGGTGTAAATAGACATGTCATGTCAGAGGAATAAAAGAACTATGATAGTTTGGAAATCTCTCCAAACTAAAAATGCTTGGAGATCAGATTAATGTTTACTATTTTGGGCAGGAGAAAATGATTTCTAAGGCAGCTAGAGGCATAGAGCCCAGACCTTGAAGCCAGAAAAATTGGTCTTCCTGAATTCAAATCTGGCCCTAAGCACTATCAGCTGTGTGAGCTTAGGCAAGTCACAAACTTGCTTCCTTCTCTGGGAAAACAGAATCATAATAGAGCCTCCCCTCTCACAGTCCATGGCACACAGTAGGTACAATGTGAATGCTTATTCCTTTCTCTCCCCTCTCAGTGTTCTAGCTACTAAGCTATCAATTAATCAACAAGCATTTAATTTAATAATTAGTTATATTATTATATCCCAGCAACCGTGTTAGACACTGAGGATAAAAAGCTACAAACCTAGTAGTCCCTCTTCTCCTGATGCTTATATTCCAGACTGATCTTCCTGTGTTCCTTAAAGTCCCAACTGACATCTCATCTTTTACAAGAATCCTTTTCCAACATCCCTTAATTTCAATATCTTCGCCCATGTGAAGTAGTTCCTTTTTATCCTGTTTGTATAAATTTGTTTACATGTAGTTTTCTCCATTAGTGTGAGCTCCTTGAGGGCAGATGTGTCTTTCCACTTCTTCCTGTATCCCAGTGCTTAGCACAATGCCTAGTACACAGTTATTAATCAATCAATAAAAAGTAAGAACTTCATATTTGATTAATTGGGGAATTCTTAAGAGAGAACCATAACTAAGGCAAGGTTCAATTGATTTAAATGTTTGATTGATTGGGAAAATCTTAAGAGAGAACCATAATTAGGGCAAGGAGACTAGCATTTTTGTCCCTGGGTGCTGAGAGCATTTGTATTACCTCATACAGTAGTAACAACTGAATTTAGCACCTAGTTAGCACCAAGTTAAATGAAAAGCTACCAGGTAAATGAATAATAATAATAAAAAAAATACTTATTGGTTATTTACTATGTGAAAAAGCACTGTGCTAAGTACTAGGTACAAAGAAAATAGAATATGAATTCTAAGACTAGATATGGTTTCTAACAGGAAAAATTTTGAAAATTAAGTTTTACAGAAAATTTAAGTTTCAAGTCAGCTAGAAAGACCCATTGGCTTGGGGTTGAGGGCAAAGCAGATGTTAACACATCTTCCATAGTACTTCCACTGATCAAACGAAAATTGTTTTTGACGTGGTTGAGCCATTTGACACTTTAGTGTCACTGGTGTTGAGGACTTTGGACTTTTGAAATGATGACATTGGTATTGAGATCTTTTTTCTGAGGATCTTCAGTAACCCTGGGTACTGAGGGGATAGTTTCCAGGTCACATCTTCACAAGGGTTTAGATGGTGACTGTAAAGGCTGAGCTAAAATCAAAGCTTCCCAGAATCATTGCTATTCTCATAGTTCGGGGGCTCAAGCTGTCTCCTTTTGAGGGGAGGTGGTGATGGTAGTCTGGTTTGCTGCCAATGGGTTTCCTCTCTCTAGTGGATGTGGTGCCCCCTCAATCCAGCCCGTCCAGAGTAAAAGTGGAAGTTCATCCAATTGCTTTGAAGTCCCCCACAGCAGAGCAATTATTTGCTTAATTGGCTATTAAGAAAAGCTCAACCTTGAGGTAAGAGTTCAAAGCTAAAAATAAGTATTTCTACCTACCTAGATATAAGGGAATGACTCTAAAGTAAGAAGAATGGATTTCATACAAAGATATGTCACTCTTTAAAGAGATGATAACAATATCTGACTTTTTATATGCTTTTATATGTTGCAGATACATTTACAACTCGTTTACTATTGAACTACTATGATACATTTCTCTAAAGACCAACCATATTTGGCTTTGTAAATTCAGATGCATTTGAAAGAAAATAAAAAGCCTTTCATTATTTCCGAATCATTTGCACTAATAGCATGGATAATTTTAAAAATCATTTACATTGGATTTTGAAATATTTTTATTATATCAGACTTACTTTTCTAATGCTACTTTACTTGGTGAGTGTAAAGAGCTTGGGATTTGGAATCAGAATTTGGGATTTGGAATTGGAACTTGGATTCAAGTCACAATTCCACCCCTTATTGTGTGCATTTGGGCAAGTCATTTAACCTCTGACTTTAACTTTCTTCACATGTGAAGTCAAGCTGATTATATACTTAGGGTCTCTATCTCAAAGATTTCTTAGGTGATTAAACAAAATAACATATAAAAAGCACTTGCAAACCACAAGATACTATGGAAATGTAAACCATGATTAAATGCTCAGGTTCCCTTAATTTAGAATTATAGCATTTTAGGGCTTACAAGGAACCTTTGAGATTCTTCTAACTCCTTCCTTATTTCACAGAAGAAAATGAGGGCCAGATACTAATTAGTAGCAAGCAATTAGTAACAGAACTAGAACCCAAGTCTCCTAATTGTGAATCAAGTGTTCTTTCTAATCTACTGTTTTTTCTGAGTACATGTCAACTGAGGAGAGGAAGAGGGAGCCAAAGAATGTGCTAGATGGCAGGAGTCCAGTCTGGGAATGAAAATTCATGGTCAGAGAACGTAGAGCTGATTGTACCTTTGTTTTGTTTTAACTTGTTTTAAATATTTCTTTTGTTTTATGTGTCCATGTAACTTAAGTCACCTAGGTCTCAAGTATTAATGATATGCACAAATTGTGTTTTCTCTATATTTTGTTAGGCTTCACATAAAAGAAATGCAAATGATGGGGACTCTATTTTCTTTAATCAGTTGCATAGGTGAAATCAGTTTCAGAGCAGAAGATTCCAGAATTGATTGGGATGAGTATAGATTGTCATCTCTCCAGGAACCTCTGTGTATAATATTTGACTTTCCTCATAGTTGATTTATTAAGCAAGAAAAACACAAATCAAAAACCAGGAAGCAAATTATGAATCAAACTCAGCCACAATTATCATTAGTATATTCCAATGTGTGGCAATCAATGCAGGTAGTAGTGAGCACGAACCATGCTACACTCTAAAGGGCTAGAAGCTGGAAACTGGCTTGGAAGCAATAGAGAAAAAAGTATTGCATTGTGGGAGGATTGGATTAAGACTCAGGACAGACCAAGATTTGGGGCAAGTCACACGGCTTCTCAAAGTTTCAATTTCCTTATCTGTATAATGGGGACAATACTGGTAACTCCTATCTTAAAAGATCCTAGTGAAGCTCAAATGCAATAATGTATATTAAGTGCTTTGAGCTCCTTGAAGTGTAATGAATGTGAGTGCTCAATGTATATTAAGGAAAAAACAACAATCAGAGTCCTCTCCACTCTTTTAAAGTTGTACTCCAATGCCTCACTGTGATGTGGAACCTAGTTTCTAACAGGTGATGGTAACAGAGGTGAAGCTGTCAGATCCTATCAACCCTGGAAATGGCTCAGCCCCCAAGAATCAGCCTCATTAAGTTCTGGAGTTCTGAAGGCCAGAAGGCTGGCCTCCAACTCAAGTCAGACTCTGTGTCAAGACATCGTGTTACACGCTGAAGAACACAAAGAAAAGAAAAAAGGAAAAAAATGTCCTTGTCCTCAAGGAGCCCATAATCTAATGGAAAGAAGCCATAAAAAACTTAGTACAACATGCTATATCCAAGATAAATTAGAGATCATCTCTGAAGGAAGGTGCTGAGCCATGAAGACTGGCAGCCACTAAGGCGCTAAGACTTTGGATACAATTCTTACACCAAAGAAACCATCTATCTTTTGAGATATTGAAAGTCCTGTACTCTGTGTTCAAAGATCATCTCCATAGCGGGTAAAGTACCATGGCATTCACACCACAGGTGGGACTCCTTATTGTCTTTTAAAAAAAAAAAAGTGATAGGAGGAAAAGTATCATTGATGAAAGAAGTAGAAAACAAAGGTGGAACCATATAATGCTGGAATCCATTAATGGCAGCTACTAATAACCAGACATTTCTGCCAGCTGGGACACTAGGAAGAACGTGGTAAATGTGGCAAAATGAAGCTAAAAACTCTCCTTGTTTTCAAAAAGCAGTAACATCCAGTTCTAGTCTCTGTTCAGACTGACAAAGTGACTTTTCTAAAGCATGATGCTGGCTCTTCCACTACAACTCTGTAAACTCCATCCAGCATCTTCTTTTACTTCTGGGATCAAATATAAAGTCCTCTGACTGACATTTAAAACCCTTCACAACTGGAACCTTTCCCGTCTTCTCAATATTCTTACACTTGATTCCCTTCTACATTCTCAATGATGAAGCCTATTTACCACTCATCACATACAGCACATCTAACAACTCCATGACTTTGTATTAGCTGTGCTGCTCCCCTTTCTCTACAGCTAGAATGCTCCCCCACCTTCCCCTTTGTCTCCTGTTCTTTAGCTTTTTTTCAAGACCCAGCTCAAATCCTATTTTCTATAGAGATCCTCTTCTAAATTTTTATCTTCCTTCCCCCTTCCCCCACCCCAGCTCTCTGAGATCATTTCCATCTACTCTATATGTCCATCTACTCTATATAGCTCTTAAATGTCCCCTCTGTATTGGGACAATATTTTTGCCTTTCTTTGTATCTCCAGTATACACTTAAAAAATGTTTGTTGACTGACTGATCTATATAGTGACCACACCTATTATTCTCCCCAATCTACAGATGAAAAAACCAGGTTCACAGAAGTTAAATGAGTTTCCCATCACCATCCAGATCATAAACTTCAGAGAGTGGCTTGAAACCCAGATCCCTGACTCCAAATCCAAATGCTTTCTGCTGCTTTGTTCCTATCCTCATTGTCAAAAATTGTTCAAAAATGTATTAATGCACTTTCCTCCCATTAAGGAGTTCAGTTTATTTATTAAACAGAACTGAAAACTGTTTTTTGGTTAATGAATCAATATCTCACAAGCCTAGAAGTCATCATTTGAAGAATTCTCAACTCCAGCTGTCACATTACTTCAAAGAGCCCCGATTTCTTCATTTGTAAAAATGGGAATAATCTTCCTTGCATTCCCTTGCTTGAGTATTTATGAAGGAAAAAATTTCTAAAACTTAAAATGTAATTATTCCTTCCCATTCCTCAGAGTGTCCCCAAAGTCTTAATCTAGTTTGAAATTAAGCTTTAATAGCTCTAAACTACACTTTCATTTTTGGAACAGCCTGTATTAACTTATGATTATATAAGACGATATTTTAGGAGACTGGACTGAATATGTACAGACCTCGGAATATAGCCTGGAATTTGTGGGGAGAGAAGAGGTGATTTAAAAAACAACAACAATGTAATTCTTGATTTGACTTTGTTTCTTCAAAATACTTTAGGGTCCTACTCAGTTCATTTATTCATTCAACAGACATTTATTGGATGTCTACAGTGACTATCTTAATCATTAGGAATTGATTATGCACTGGCCTTGTTCTCATGGAGTTTACTTTCTAATAATGAGGAGAAAGAGGAGAGAGGAAAGATTTATACAAAGAACTATGACACAAGAGAGAATGAGATAACTAAGGGATCACTGCCTACTGAGTGCCAGGCATGGTGCCAGGTACTGGACAGTCCAACACAAAAATGAAACAGTTCCCAACCTCAATGAGTTTAGAAGTTGGGGTGAAGAACCATAAGAAACTCGAGAGAGAGAATTCCCTTTCAGAAAAAGCTGGGAGGATCCAATGAGCTGGCCTCCTGATTTTATTATATCCTTATCACAATTGGCATTTCTGTTGACCTTTCCAGTTGCTAAAGCACTTTGCATAAACCTCATCTGAACCTTATGACATCCCTGTGAGTTAAGTAGGAGAGGTAATATCATCCTCATTGTCAGAAGAAAACTGAAGCTTGAAGAAGTTGCTTGATTTAGCAGTCCTCACACAGATATAGGTGACAGGGACTGGATTTGAATCTGGATCTTCTTGGCTGTATACTCAATACCCTCCTCTTCACAAGAGGTCACTCTAATCACTATGTGTTAGTGACAACTCCCCCTGAGAATTCTCTTGCTCCACTGGTAAAAACCAGAACTCCTAGATTTCTCATGAAATAAGTGCCAGAAAGAATTCTCTGAACAAAGGACTAAATGAACTTGTTCACTATTTCACCCAGAGCTTCAACTTCATCCCAAAACTGATTACAGAAGTGCAGGAAGTTGGTAAATAGCATTTCAGTTGAGGGCCTGTGAGCCTAGAATTACTGCAGGTCATTAAATCCTTTCCCATTTTGCTTTAATTAGCTTTCTTACAGACACAAATTTTCTCTCATCTCCTCTAACTGTCCAAATTAAAGGTGAGATGTGGGGACAACCCAAGCTCTAAGTTAACTGTATTCCCTTATAGCTCACCAGAATGGGTCTACCAAGCAGCACTCCAAGGTTAGCAAGGAACATTTCTGAAGCAACAAAAATAATAAAAAAAAGTTCATAGATCTCTCTCTCTCTCTCTCTCTCTCTCTCTCTCTCTCTCTCTCTCACACACACACACACACACACACACACACACACACACACACACACACATCCTGTAAGAAAACCTTTTTTTTAATGCTATGATTTTATGAATGGGTGACAGGTAAATTATTCCTTGTAGCTACAGTCCAGATGAATAATATACAGAGGAATAATGAGAACAGTGTAAAAAGAAACCATTTGGGTACAGTAAACATTTAACACTAATTTTGCTTGATTGGTTGGCTGAGTCATACCCCATTTTTTTTTGTGGTTCAATCATTTTTCAGTCATGTCTAACTCTTTGTGATCCCACCTGGGGTTTTCTTGGCAGAGGTGCTGGAGTGATTTGCCATTTCCTTCTCCAGCTCATCTTACAGATGAGGAAACTGAAGTAAACAGAATTAGGTGACTTGTTTAGGGTAACAGAGCTAGTAAATGTCTGAGGCAGGATTTGAACTCAGGAAAATGAATCTTTCTGACTCCAGGCCTGGCACTATCTACTGAATAACCACAGTGCTACTTCACAAAAGATCTTCAGAGGATCTGGGGAAGAGATGGACACATGGGTGCACTAATAAATATTCAAGACCTGGCTCTCTAGTGCACGTAGAACACATTTTAAAATTTAATCTACATTAGTAACATTTTCCTCATCAGTTTCTCAAGTCTAGACAATCCACAAAACAATAAATCAAATCCTGATTTGCTGAGGTGTAAATGCTCATATTAAAATTTTAACTATAAAAAAAAAAAAAGAAAGAAAGAAATCAGTTGGTTTTCTTATTTTTAAGGCAATTGAGATTGTGATTTTCTTAAGTCACACAGCTAGTGTCTGGGTTTGAACTCAAATTCACTCCAGGAGAGCTCTATCCACTGTACCTTCACTTCTGGACCTCAAAAAACAAGTTCTTAAGAAAAGTAGGCAGCATTCCAGTTGAGGAAAATAATCCTTGATAAAGGAAATGATATCTGTGCAAGATAACATGGTATAATGGATCGAATACCTGGCTTGTAGATCGGACTCCAGGGCAGCAACCTGGTGGTTTAGTGAACAGAGTGCTGGTTCTCAAGTCAGAAGGACTTGAATTCACACCCAGCTTCAGACACTCAACAGCTGCATGATCCTGAGCAACAAGCTTAAGTACTTTCTGCCTCAGTTTCCTCATCTATAAAGTGAGTTGGAATAGGAAATGGCAAACCCCTCCAGTATCTCTGCCAAGAAAATCCCAAATGGAGTCATATTTATATGTGACTAATTGACAAGAGAAAGAGAAAGAGAAAGAGAGAGAGAGAGAGAGAGAGAGAGAGAGAGAGAGAGAGAGAGAGAGAGAGAGAGAGAGAGAGGAGATTCCAGGTCAGGTATTAGTTAGACTAGATGACCTAGCACTGTGCTGTTGTGAAAAATACATCTGATATGAAATCAAGAAAAACCTGGTTTCAGATCCTGCCCCTGACACTTATTAGTTGGGTATCCATCCAGGCAGTTTTTCTGACCCTCATCATTGTCACCTTTGGGGACAATAATCCCCAAAGGACCTACTTCACAGGATTGGATTGTTGTTGCTGTTTTTGTTGTTATTAAAGAGGCTTAAATGAGCCAATATATGCAGAGAGATTGGTCAATTCTAATACAATATATAATTGCCAGTTATTATCTCAACTCATTTTAGAACACTTCAGGTTTTTCCTAGCCATCATCAGAATTCAGGGATAAATATGTGTCTCTAAAAGCTTTCCTAGAGTAGGCCAGATTGCTTCTCCAGATACAATTTACATGGAAAATATTTCTTTTATGGCAGTCCAAAATTGAAGGCCCAAGCACAGTGGGCTACCCTTGTGTGACAAGAGTCAGGATCCCTAGTTTCCAGTTGTCCCATTATCTTGGCTAAGATACTTGTTACATCCTAGTAAGTCTCAGTCTTCTCCCCTGTAAATGGAGAGGCTTGGACCAAAACACCTCTACTATGCTTTGGGTATAAAACTCTAGGACTATACTGTGTGGTTTAAAATGAAATAAGAAAGGCAAATTTGGGGCAGCAGCCGAGCCTGAGATAATTAAGGGATTAGAACTGTAAACCAAAATGAGCATCATTTTTATGAGTCTATTTTATTACTTTCATGTTTTATTCACTTGATAAGTTAAAGAGCGAATAAGAATCAAGAAGATCTCCAATTCCCTGGACAGCCAAGGGTAGCAGCCACATCTACTTCATCACAGTGTTTGGAGGGCAGATTAAGTATTAAATTATAAACCTAATCTGTTCTGATAACTGGAATAATGTCGAGTCTGATAAAACATTGCTGGCAATGAAGATTGCTTTCAGAATGAGCCGATCTGAACCAATGAATAATTTAACAATTGATTTTCTGGCAAAGAGGCTAAGGAATGAGTCTTTGAAAAGGAGTCTCACCACAATGAGGCTTCGAAGAAAGCTCTTATTCTACCTCAGTGCTTCTGTTCCAGAGATGGTTCCCTGAGATGACCTTGTCCCGGCGCCTGTGTCCTTCTATTTGTCTCCATTACTTCCCTGATGAAGCCAAGAACAGGAGAGGGACCAGCGAGACCTGGCTACCCCTGACAACACCATTTGTTTTGTTCTGGAAGGGATGCATCTGATCCCTGCAGTGGGGGAAGGGGTGCAGCTGAAAAGCGGAGGAGCAAAGACTTGTACATCTAATCATTTTTCCCCAGTAAAGTCCGGGCACTTTACTTGCTCCAGTCTGAGTTCCAGTGCAGGGGTTCCATGGCTGATGATGAATGGGGAGTTGGTGAAGGGTGGGGGGCTAATGGAGCAGACAGTCAGGAAGGGGGGGAGCCTCAGGGTTGCTTGGCCAGGGGAACAGCATATTAATATCTGCCCTCTTTCAAGTTAGGCTGTTGAGGTTCTGAAGACTTAGTTCAGCACTGACATCACTTGGTCATTACCTGCGCATAAAACACCCAACCACAAGGAGTTTAAGTCTTTGTCTCTGAAGGTTGGCTGGTTGAAAATGCTAGACCACTCCATCAAGGGAACTTTGCTCATTGGGACCAATTCAGGATGTCCCTAATTCTGATTCTTATTGAGTATCTTTCTCCTGCCATAGCTAAATCAAGTTTCTTTTTGTCAACCAATAATGATCACACATCTGCCTTTGCTCCAACATCAAAGCTCCCGGGACATTATTCTGAGTCAGACCCAGCATTGAACATTATCCAAGAAGGATGAGTTTCTAACTGAAAGTGGTATAGTGGCTCCATTGCCAGGAGCCTTTCTTTGGGGGGTTATGAAGCCCATTTCTCAGGGTGTAGCCTACTTAAAGTGAAGATCAGCATATTAAAAACAAGTTTTGATGGAAGTGGATTTTTTTGACAAAGAGACCTAACTGAGTTTCAATTGATAAATGAAGGATAAAAGCAGCTACACCCAAAGAAAGAACACTGGAAAACGAATGTGAACTATCTGCATTTTTGTTTTTCTTCCCGGGATATTTATACCTTCTGAATCCAATTCTCCCTACACAACAAGAGAACTGTTCGGTTCTGCAAACATATATTGTATCTAGGATATACTGCAACATATCCAACATATAAAGGACTGCTTGCCATCTAGGGGAGGGGATGGAGGGAGGGAGGGGAAAAAAATTGGAACAGAAACGAGTGCAAGGGATAATGTTGTAAAAAAAAAAAAAATTACCCTGGCATGGATTCTGTCAATATAAAGTAATTATTAAATAAAAATTAAAAAATAAAAAATAAAATAAAATTTCTACTACTCTCAAAAAAAATTAAAAAATCTTACAAAAATGAATGCTATAAACCATATTTATTTGAAAAAATAAAATACTATTGAGAAAAATAAAAAAAAAAAACAAGTTTTGCCAACCAGGTACATTTGTTTGTACCAGGCAAGTAGGTAGTACAAGAGAAAGAGCACTGGAAATAGAATCCTAAAGACTCTTCTTCATGGATTCAAATTTGGCCCCACACACTTACTAACAGTGGAACCTTAGACAAATCATTAAACACTGTTTGCCAGTTTCCTCATCTGTAAAATGAGCTGGGGAAGCAAATGGTGAATCACTCCAATATCTTTGCCAAAAAACCAAACCGCAATGAGGTCATGAAGAGTCAAATATGTCTTTTAAAATGACTAATGCTAGTAGCTATTCACTTTACTTTCAAATCAATGGAATCATGGAGTATTCACTGCCCAAAAACCTTATCCCAAGCTCTTTTCTAAGTCCTCCCTGTGCCTCTACCACCTGTGTGACCATGAGTAAATCTATAAGTCTCAGCTTTTTCTTCTAAGACAGTAGGGCATCAAAATAGATGGCCTAGAAAGAATCTTCCAGATTGTAAATTCATTGGTCTTAAAAGGGATCTTCTAATACTCGTCTACCAAGCTACGGATTGAGATGTAGATCTAGAATTATATCCTTTAGATTACTCTAGACATAATTGTACAGTAGAGAGGACATGGCATGCCAAAGCAGAATCTGGAGCTAAGCATGAAGCCACGATTTAAAAGGATACTTAAAAAATCTGATCTTATCCTAGCTGGCCAAACCCATCTTCTCCTTCTATATGATGGATAGAAGCATCTTTCTGCAGGAAAGATGACCTGAGCTTGGTTGCCATCTTGCTACTAGAAGCCTGTGGGACTGTAATTCCATTCACTTCTCTAAGCCTCAACTTTGGGTCAGATAGTATGCCAGCTCTAATTCTACAATTTTCTTCCCAATTAGTCCCTTCACTTCCTCCAATGATCCTTTCTACTCTGCCCTATTCCCCATTCCCCATCTTCCACTCTTCACTTGGCACCCTCAGAACCCTCCAGAGCTCCACTCCAGTCTTGTGTCCTCCACAGAGTCCTGAGGACCATTCCAGTCTACACTGATCTCTCTCTCTCCTGATCCCTTTCAACAGTTAATCTTATCACTTATTTGGATGCTTAATCATTAGCTGTCTTTGCTCTGTCACTTAAGTGTTTAATAAGATTAATTTATCTCAACTAGATTAGGTAACTACTTTCAAGTAGGGACTGCTCTTCTTCTTTGATCAGACCCCTAATGATCTGACCCAGCCACTCAGCACCTAGTCTATCTGAAGAGTAGAATTTAGACTCCTCAGTTATGGTCTGTTGGATGTCTAACTTGCTTACTTCAAAAAGAGTTCAGAAAGCAACCACAATACTGCCCTACATGCCCCCAGGTTACCCAGCATGCACAAGGAAACAGGTAAGAACCAGAAATTCTAGTCTTCAAACACATTGGCAGAAGCTAAAGGAAAAAAAGAAATCTCCATGGTTCTTCTGGTTTCATCCCTGGAAGGGATTTTTTTTCCCCATTTAAGAGAACATTAATCTTTCTAGGAAGCTCCTGTATCAGATGAAACCTGCTGTTAACAAAGCCTCTACTGTTTCAAACATCTTAATGAACATTGG
The DNA here is from genome assembly GCF_016432865.1 of Antechinus flavipes. Taxonomy (NCBI): domain Eukaryota; kingdom Metazoa; phylum Chordata; class Mammalia; order Dasyuromorphia; family Dasyuridae; genus Antechinus; species Antechinus flavipes. The sequence goes on along the minus strand of NC_067403.1, from coordinate 15,935,049 downwards.
ATCAGCAGGAGAGAAAATTACTTCTGCTTTTCCCATATTATATGACCTGCTGGTAGTAAGGACATAAATGTTGTTGATTGACTGCCTGATGGACCATGCAAGTAGCTGAAGCAACATATTTATTGTGAGAGATTTTCAAAGGAAATTTCCTCCTTAATTCTTGGACCCAGTAAAAATAAAGTTTAGAAAGTTTCTCCCTGCCCCCTTCCCCAATTATTAAGAAATTTAAATCTACCCCTTTTTGCAAATGTTACTCAGAAATTTCAATTATATTTAAACTCCCTCATGGCAAAATGATGCTGCGGGGAGTCAAGAAGATTTGCAAAAATCTCTGAATTATTTTGATAGAAGGAGCTGCATGCAGGCAAGTTTGAAGGAAGGGGACCCTGTGAACTATTGGGCTCCACTTCCATCCTAACACTTCTTCCTCAGCTGTGACAATATAACCTTTTGATGGTTGGGGAAAACAATATTAATAAACTACATTACAGGCTGCTGCATGGACAAATTCATGATTACAGCAGCATTTGAAAAGCATGAAGTTCCATACGAATGAATAATGATGATGTTCAGTGGGTTATGTCCTGGTTTCCTTGGAAATCACTTATATTCCAACACAATGAACTACAACTTTCCCATCTGCAAACCAGGAACAATAATAATTACACCTTCTGCTGATCATAAGAATCTGTGAAAAAGACTATGGAGAAAATTTTCATCATCTGTAAAGTGTCACAAATAGAGTCATCATCATTACTGATTTTAGAAGATAATAGCATTAAAAGATGCTATTGTTAGATAGCATCCCTAAGAATAATGACATTTCTGTATTTTTTCAACTCAAGATTGGTCAATAAACATTTATTATTATATATATATGCCCAGGCACTATGCTAAACTGTGTTAATTATCCAAAACATGGAGTCTCCCTAGCAGATAAAGATCACGGAGTACCTGTTGTCTTCCTCTTTCCTTTTCTTTTTTTTCCCTTCTAATCTGTGAAGAATTCCTGGTATGAAAATTTCCCCCTTCTCAGGGCACAGGCAACATTCTTTACAATTTATAATGTGAGACACCTGGAAGAGTAAAAAGTTAGAGGAGCAGCCTCTGCTCACAAAGGAGAGAAATGACCCAAATCTCCATCTTCCTGATGTCAGTTCTAGCCTATCTACTACACCAAGCTGCTCCTTTCCATTTATCCATTTAACATCTAGTCCCAAGGACGCAGAAGTGGTTTTCATCTGAATAAAAGAGGCATGTACAAAAGAATATCACTGAGGAGAAGAGCCTGACCTTGGAAACGGGCTTCCACCTGGCACCCTCCTCAATGGGCAGCCTGGTACCATGCATGCAGAAACTGACAACTCCTAATTCCTGGATTTGGGACAGAGTCCACTTTTGATTAAGATCAGAGCAGACAGGATAACTTCTCTGATATAAGCTATCTATTGGAGCAATAAACTTAATTGATGGCAAATGATCTAAAAGAGAACCTTGATGAGCAAATAGAGTGACGGGAGTTTGTTGGCAATACTAGCAAATGCAACCGGCTTTATCAGTAACATATAAACTGAGTTATATCTATAGATCTCTGAAAAGTGCGGTTTTATGTTTTTCCAGTGGTAGAGATGGGGGAAAGTTATAAATCTGATCATGCAATGTCTAACCCATTATTCCATAAAAATTCTTCATTCTTGACCCCACCCTCTCTGAACATCAATCATTTCATTCAGTGCCACAAAATATACTGCACTGTGACCTAGTGGAGTTAGCCAGCCATGGGTTCCTCCCTTAGGAATCATAGATTCTGAGTTGGAAAGGACAATGAAAGTCATCCAGCCTAACCTATGTCTCAGCAAGGAACTGCAAGATAGGAATCATAGAAGATCAAAGCTGGCAGAACCTTAGAGCTCATAGTGTCAAACTCCTTCTCTTTATAGGTTTGGAAACTGTGTCTCAGCTAGGTCAAAGGTAATATCCAGATACTGTCCTTGGCTAGGTAGAACAGAAACTTGAATCTTGGTCTCTCAAGTCCCAGAGCTTATATAACTATTGCACAGGGTGGTTACACAAGGCTCTTTGTAAGCTTTGAGCTTTTGTTTTTATTTTACTTCTATCAGAAATATTTGCCTAAAAACTAGAAAAGGAAAAAAATAAAGATCACTGAGTAATAAAAACAAAAAATTCCATGGTAAAATTTCACGGATCATGGAAAACACAATGCAAGTCCTTCTTACAACCTCCTGAAAAAACACAATTTAGCCTTTCTACTCTATAGCCACAAGGCCAGCCCTAGTGCTTCACAGAAGCCAAATGGTCCCACCTGGCCCAATGACCACATTTATCATGAAATATTTTCCAGAGTCCTGAGATGTTGCCTCAAAGGATCCCAGGATTGAGAAACAGAAGAAGCCTTATCAATCTGTGTCCTATTACTTTGCCCTGGTTGTGGTTGTTATTCATTCATTTCAGTCATGTTTAACTCTTTATGATCCTGTTCTCCACACTAATATTGTTCATGAGGTCTCCTGGTAAAGATCCTGGAGTCATTTGCTATTTCCTTCTCCAATGGAAAACAGGAATTAATTGATTTACTTAAGGTCAAAGAGCTAGAAAATTTTCAAACTGGATTTTAACTCAGGTCTTCCTAAAACAAAGCCCTCTATTCACTGTACCCCCTAGCTGCCTCAACTTTGACCTATCCTATTTTCAATTATTCTTTCTAACATAATCTTCTAGAGAATTCTTTTTAAGAAGGCAGAGTAAGCAGAAGCAAGATAGCCTAACTCTCTCATGATCTTGAAAAAAATTGCTACAGACTGGGCCATGATCAAGTACATTTTGCCAGGCCCAATCTGCACATAGAGCCATAAGCTTATGGGTACTAGAAAGGGGTCTAGACACAAAAGCCATCAGTATCTTCCTCAGCTTGGATCAAACTTTGTAGCTTTGATGTAGTTTTGAAGATCAATTAAGTCCACAGTTTCCACTAAGCTCAAGAACTCAGCTTACATAAGCCTTCCAATTTGAGGATTTAGTGCATGTCAAGTAAACTCAAGGGCAACTGTGTCACACAGTGGATAGAGCATAGGCCTGAAGTCTGGAATATTCATTTTCATGAGTTCAAATCTGGCCTCAGGCACTTACTAACTGTGTGGTTCTGGGCAAATCACTTAACCCTGTTTACCTCAGCTCTTCATCAGTATGAGCTGAAGAAGGAAATGATAAATCAATCCAGTATCTTTGCCAAGAAAATTCCAAATGGGCTCACAATGATTCAGACATGACTAAAACAATTGAAAAACAACCAAAAAAGGGAAGTTCAAAGCCTATACCTATGTGCTGAAGAACAGAAGGGAGGACCCCAAATCAGAGTTGAACCAGGGATTCCTAGAATCTGTAGTTATGTTGCTTAGAATCCAAACCATAACTCTGTCCAGCGCCTATAAGGCTGACTAAAAGGACATGCCATGGATGAGACTATTCAAGCACATGTTATCCTACACAGATTGTCTTGCAGGTTGATCCTGATCCAACAAGGAGGTTGGTCCTTGAAAAACACAGGTAACACAGCAGCAGCAAAAAAAGATCCCATCCATTCTATTTATTATTTCATAAAACCAAGACACATATTCGTATTTCATAAAGTCAACCTGGGGAAAGAGTAAACAGAAGAAAACAGTAATGATAAAGAAATATTACAGAGCTGGGAATATCCAAGACACCATCCCAGAAAAAAAGAATAACTACAGGTCTTCTACAAGAAAAAGCCTTAAAGAAAATGGCAGGTTAACCACAAGGTTAACTGGAATTCCTGGAAAAAATGAATGAGAGTTAAAGAATGACATCATTATTACAATATTATCAAGTGAGATAATATGTGTAAAGTACTAAGTGCCTGACGCATAGGAGCTATATAAATTCTTATTCTCTTCTTTCCCATTATAAATGAAATGACAGTTCTAGAGAAAAGAATCAAAATGGAAAAATAAGTTCCAGAAGTTCTCAACCTTATTTTATGTCATGGAGCCCTTTTTCAGACTGCAAAAACCATATGGACTCCTTTAGAATATTGTTTTTAAGTGCATAAAATAAAAAGTATGGTATTAAAAAAGGAAATAAGTTATTTATTTAGTATTATTATTATTATTATTATTTTACTAAAGCACATGGGGTTAAGTGACTTAATCAGAGTCACACAGGTAGAAAGTGTTAAGTGTCTGAAGCCAAATTTGAACTCCAGTCCTCCTGACTTCAGGGCTGGTGCTCTATCTACTGTGCCAGCTAACTGCCTCAAAATCAGCTATTTTGAAAACAAGTTATCAAAATATTTTATATCAAGATTTGTAACCCAAGTTAAGAACTGCATCTCAGAAGAAAAAGTTGTAAGTAGAATAAATATATTATTATAGAATATGCTAAATACTCCTCAAATAACAAATTCTTTGAAAGTCTAGATTGAAAAAAAATTAAACTAAAAAAATTGAAGAAAATCTGTTATCTCCTAAAAGAAGCAATTGATTTTGAAAGCATGTCATGATAATTAACTTAATATTCATCAGACTCCCTGAAAATTTTATCCATAAAAACTCTGAATACTATATATATTTATGAATGAAAACTGCTTAGTTCTATTAGAACCAAAGGGAAAAATGAAATTTAAAAAGAATCTACCAGCAATCCCTGAAAGTAACTTCAAAGTGAAAATTCCCCAAAATTTCATAACCAAAATTCAGAGCTTCTAAGTAAAATAAAAAATATTTCAAACAGTCAGAAAGAAACATTTGAAGTACCACGGAGTCACAGTTTAGATGAAAGAGAGGAAAAGATAAAGTAGAATGGGGTGCAGTTAAATATATAATTAAGAATAATAAGTGGGAACGTGAATGGGAAAAAATTGTCCATAATATAGAGGAAAGTAGCAGAAAAGATAAAGCAAAATTCACTATATTTTGTTTATAAGAAACGTGTTTTAAAAGATTTAAATAAGGGTCTGGAAGAAAATCTATTATATTCAGGTGATCTCAGAAAAGCAGGAATAGTGACATGATTTCAGACAACAGGAAAAATAGACTTGGTTAAGAGAAATAAACAAAGAAATTAAAGGAGAATTTAAGGCCCATGGACAGTGAATTAATATTAATGCTTAATATAATTATAGTGAATGATATAGCAACTAAATATTTACAGGAAAAATCAGTCAATGTATAAGAAGATATAGACAGCAAAATTGATATCGTGGGAAATCTCAGCATATCTGTCTCAGACCTGGGCAAATCTAACCAAAAATATAAACAAGAAAGAATAAAGACCTGAAGAGAATTTTAGAAAACTTGGAGATAAAGATCTTTCAAAATTACTGGAGAAGACAAAAAAGTATACGTAGTCACAGCCACATATGGAGCCTTTACAAAAATTTACTATGTTCTAGATCATAAAAAACTTCACAAAAATATGTAAAAACAGAGAAATATTAAACAAATATTTTACAAACTCAAATGGGACAAAAATTACATTTGATGAAGGGCCTTTGAAGAAAGGATTAAACATGAATTGGAAACTAAATAATTTAATACTTAAAAAATGGTGGGATCAAAGAACAAATCATAGAAACAACAAAGAATTTCCTCCAAAAAAATGATACATTTAAGACAAAAGCAAAAGAAAAAGTGGATGGATAAAATTAAAGGAGTCTTGAGAGGAAAAAATAGCTCTTTTAAACACTTTCATCAATAAAAAGGAAAAAAAATTGGATAAAGTAAATATGCAATTTTTAAAAATTAGAAAAAAATTAAAATTTTAAATCTCAACTCTATACTGGAATAGGAATTTTAAAAATCAAAAAGTTTACTAAATTGAAAACACACACACTTACACAATACTGATCTTAATGTAGAAGTTGTTTTTAGAATATAATCAGTTAGCTTGCATGACTTTTTAAAGAGGAAAAAACAAAATTGCCAGTATGAAAAAAGGAGAATTCACAACAAATGAAGAAAAAAAAGAAATCATCAGAAAATATTTTGCCTACTTATGACAACAAAATTGACAATTTAAGTGCAATAAATGAACTGTGTGTATAGGTATATATAATATATATATATACAGAAATATATATGTATACAAAATAATATCCAAATGAACAAAATAAGAAATGTAGAATTTAAATAATCCCATCTTAGAAAAAGAAACTTAACAGTCTATAAACTTCCAAGAAATCTAGGACCACATGGATTTTCAAATAATTCTATGAAATATTAAAAAATCATAAATTCTAATATTATATAAATAATGTAAATATAGAAAAAAAATTTACAATAAGAAATGGCAGATCTTACCAAATTCTTTCTATAATACAAATATGATTTTGATACCTAAACCAAGGAAAGACAAAATGAAGTTCACTATGACTAATGTCCCTAATTCATACAAAAAATTTAATGAAATATTAGTGAAGAGACTACAGCAATACATCATTAATATATTGTATACTATGACCAAGTAGGGTTTATATCAAAGATGAAACATTAAAAATATAATATTAAGAATAATTATATAATATATAATTATATATATTAAATGTGTAATATGTAATATTATAAATAATTATAATATTAAGAAAAATCTCAACATTAATAAAACTCTTAGAACTCTTGGTCCCACCTAGACCTTCTAATGAAATTAACTAAAGACCTCCCTGCTCCTTTGATGAGATTAATTAACAGATAACTTCCCTCCCAGAAGAGCCCCTATTTTTGGTAACACCAAAGTTAACAAGTTACAAACATAGACGCCAAGATTAACCTGATACAACCTCAAGGTTAAGACATTCTCCCTCTAAATCACCTGACATACTGCCCTATTTCTCAACTTCTCAAATAAGGAAAATGATTGAGCAGCCTCACCTGATAGGCTCAATTCACTGCCTATCTTCAGCCTGTGTAAAATCACATATATATTTATAATATATATAAACTTTTATATATTAACTGATATCTCAGTTAATCTGATACTAATTAAACTTTATATCTCCTAAAACACACACACACACACACACACACACACAGAATAGTAAATAGTACCTATCTAAAACCAAGAGATTGCATTCTACCTAATAAAAATAAACTAGAACTTTTCTAAAAGGTTTAGAGATTAAAAACAATGGTGTCTGTTGTCACAATTACCATTTGACATAGTACTAGAAAATGTCACATATAACAATAAGACAATAAAAGGATATCGAAGAAATAAGCATGGACAGGAAACATTTTTCTTTTAGTGATATGCTGCTCAGTCACTAAAAATTAAACGAAAAGATAACATCAGCAAAGTTTCAAGATATAAAATAAGCTATTATTAGTATTTATACTAATTTATATTATATACATTACTTACATGATTATAAAAATATGCTAATTTAATGCTAATTTAACAAATCCCAGAAGGAAGGTATAGAAAGAGAAATTCAATTTAAAATAACTACAGAATATATAAAATATTTAGTAGTGCACCTACCAAGACACACACAGATGTGATATGTTTAAAACTACAAAATTTTCTACAGAAATATAGACCTAATGAAATGATATAGCTTGCTCATGGTTGGGCCATGCCGTGTGTTATTTGATTTGTTTATTCAATGTTATACCAATCGAAGTATCAAAGAATTGCATTAGAAAACAAGAAAAAATAACAGTATTCATCTTTAGGTACAAAATGTCAATATTCTCAAAGGAAATAATGAAAAGTAATCGAGGAAAGGTTTAGCCTTATCAGTTCTCAAACTATACTACAAAGCAATTATTACTAACTACCCAGTAACTTATTAAAACTAACAATGGAACAGATTAAGTATACCACAAACAGAAATAATACAGAGTGGTTAATAAACCCAAAGACAGCAACTCAAGAGAAACTAATGGAAGAACTGAGAAGCAGCTGGAGATATAAAGGGCCATATCATCATGAAATCTAGGAAGAAAATGATTGTAACAGCAATGGAGAGGGGAAGAGTTGGTGAAGAGAAGATATCCATTATCACCGAATATAAAATAGTAATTTTGGTTACTTATGTATGTGTGTGTAGTTGAAGAACTTCCAGCAGCTGTGTGTTGTAAAGATAAAATGAAGAACTTCCAAGGACGTTTAAATTCCTCTTCTATATTTTAGTTTCTCTAGGTCTCTATGACCTGAATATGTTGAGTAGCAGCCAATATGTACTTAGATTTTAGATAGATTTAAACTAGAATGTGACATTTATCGCTGTTCGAGGTATCAGTGTTTAGATAACTAGTTGCCTGATGTATGGTTCCTCCCGGAACTAGGGAATCTGCTGTTTTGGGCACGAATAACATCCAATTAAGGGGTGGGGGGGGGGGGCACCTATCTCTTAATGTTCTCCAACTCATGACGTAATCCTTTATAACTAAAACCTATAAAAACTGTATACCTTATCCCCTTCTTTAGCCCTTCTACCTTGAGCTCTCTCTCTCTCTTTCCTTCCACGCGGTGGAATTGCTTATTCTCATTAGAATTAATTAAATAAACAACTTTTCTGCTTTTTACTTCGAAAGGTCTCTGAGTAGTCATTTTTGGATAGGATTTTCTATCCCTCACACTTACATTGGAAATTACTTAAAGGCAAAGTGTTTATGCAATCAAAACAATGTCATTAAAATTAGAAGGAAAATATAATGGGAAGTGCTCTTCACAACAAATTCCTTCGATCAAGGTCTAATATTCAAGTTATACAAGTTTATCAAAATAAAAGCCATTCACTAACAGATAAATGGCTTTGGAAATTAAACAAAAAAATCTCAATCATTAGCAATCATATGAAAAATGCCTCAAAACATTCAAGAAATGGACATTAAAACCGTGAGGATCAATCTCACATTTATCAGATTGGTCAAAGCTAAAATTTGTTTGCACAACTGTATGTATTTTAATGAGTTTTGTTCCTCTCAGTCTGAGTTATCTCAATGGGTTGGCGAGAGAATTTGGAACTGAAAATAAAATTTTTTAAAAACTTTTTTAAAAGATGAAATTCATGGAGTCAAAAGATGTAAGTTCAAAGCCCATTTCTTCTATTATGTGAACTTGAGCTACCTCCTTAAGTCTCAGTTTCATCATCTGAAAAATAAGGGAGATGAGTATAATGACTTCCAAAGGCCCTTCCAGTTCCAAATATTTTTTAAAAAATCTTTGTTAATAGGAAAGATTTATTGCATAGGGGAAAAGATATATTTAGAAATAAATGTTTCTTTAAAAAAAAAAAAAGATAATGTGATTTTTGTTTTATTTGTGCTTACTTATCACAAAGATTGTTTTTTTTTTCAATGTGGGGGAGGTTAATAGGGCAAAGGGAAATAGTGATAATGATGCCTTCTAGCTCCTTGGAAGGGATGTGGCAATAACCCTAAGGCTACCTACCCCTAAATTCACTTGTCTTTGGGAGTGCAGTAGTCCTAATAGTTTTGCTGGCTGTTTCTGAGGCAATAAAAAGGAGCTACTAGACCACTACCCAAATCTACCTCTAAGCCAAAAAATTAGCATATCTGGAATGAGAAGCATCTGATCACTCTAACTTTTCCCTATACATTTATTTTTTTGGTTCTGGTTTTTTGCAAACTTCTTTTAGAAGAAAAACAAAAGAAAAAGAAAGGGGGAGGGGGAAAGGTAGGGAGAGAGGGAGAAAAAAAGGAAGGAAGGGAAGGAGAAAGGGAGGGAGGAGAGAGTATGAAAGCAAAAGAAAGGAAAGAAAAAGAAAAAACAAGGAAGTAAAAAAGGAAGAAAGAAAGAGAAGAAAAGAAGGAAGGAAGGAAGAAGGAAGGAAGAAAAAGAGAGAGGGAGGGAGGGAGGAAGGGAGGGAGGAAGGGAAGAAGGAAGGAAGGAAGAAGGAAGGAAGAAAAAGAGAGAGGGAGGGAGGGGAGGAAGGGAGGGAGGAAGGGAAGAAGGAAGGAAGGAAGGAAAGAAGGAATGGAGAAAAAAAGGGAGGAAGTGAAAGAGGGACCTGAATTTTTTTTAATGCACAGAAGAGAATAGAAAGAATTTACAAAGGAAACAGAAGCAGGAATGCTTTAAAAGCAGAGTTGAATAAAACTTTTTTTTCCTAAAGAAAGCTAACGTAATATGTACATATATACATATTATATATGCAATATGTATATATAATGTATGTATACAAATATACTTATAAAATACATATGTCCATAGATATACATATACACTTTTGGAATATCACACATGATCCTCTTTTCCATTATAATTTTTAAATGGAAATGGTCATCCTTTTGGAACTTATTAAATTCAGTATAAAAATAAAATAAAATTTAAACATCTATGAAGTGATACAAAATGTGGAGAGCAGGCTTAAGACCACACACACAAAATCTATGATAAGGTGAATCACTAAAAGTTAGCACTAATTAATTGAAATGAATAATATTGGTTCCAAACAATAGAGGATGAAACATCCATCCTTTTAGAAAGGTGGAGATAGATGCAAAACATGACATATCCACTGGCAGACTTGCTTACTTTTCCACTTAATCTACTTAATTGTTTTTCTGTTCCAAGGGGGTGATTTCAGTAGCGTGAAGGGAAAATATGTCAGAAAATGGCTGTGATAGTTAAAAAGTTATCTATGGAAATGGAAAAAAGAAGAAAATCAACTTCTCAGGGGACTATGGCCTCCAACAATAAATATGTAATATGTGTCTAGCCTTGTCCTTGATATCCTGAAACAGAAGAAAATAAGGTGTGGTCACTGACCGAGGGAGGTAGACACACCTAAAATGATTAAGAAACAATACAGTATTTTATATCCACATTATCAACCAACATAGTAAAGTGCTAATTGACCATTACTATTAGAGATAGACTGTCTATGATAAAGCACTTAACTGAAAGGTAAACAAAGAAGGCTGGAATTGCCCGGGGAAGCTAAATAGATCTGGGGCTAGATACCTTGGCAAGGAATCTTTCCGAGTTCAAATCTAGCCTTCAAAGCTTTTACTAGCTGTGTGATCCTGGGCAAATCATCACTCTGTTTGCCTCTGTTTCCCCACCTGTACAATGAACTGGAGCAGGAAATGGCAAATTACCCCAGTATCTTTGCCAAGAAAACTTCAAAAGAATCACAAAGAGACAGACTCAATAAAGAACAACAATAACAACAAAAGACTTGACTTTACAGCACCCTGATGAGGTCCTGGATAGCTTAGGTCATTGGCAAAGAAATCCTGAATTACTGTATACAATTTGGAAGCCAAGCCACATTTTAACTATCTGTAAAATGGGAATACTTAGGAAACCAGTACTGGAAAAGGTTTCCTCCACCTTTCAATTCCATTAATTATTTCCTATTTATCCTGAATAATACTTTCTTTGTAGACATTTATTTGCATGTTTTCTCCCTCATTAGATCATAAGCTTCTTGAGTATAGAAACTGTCTTTTCCTTATTTTTTGGATTGCCAGTACTTAGCCCAGTGCCTGGCACCTGGAAAAGCTTAGTAAATGTTTAATTACTTAATAAACATTAGTGGTTGGTTGTTGTACTATTGTAGTTTAACCCCCTGCAAGAAATTTAGAAGCACAAACTTTAAACAATCCAAAATGAATGGAACATTCAACATGGCAGCAGAGTAGAAAGAGTGAAGGGGAGGAGTGGAGCAGACTTTAATCCCATTCAGTTGTTATTAAAGATAAGAAGGGTTCATCTTTGGCAACATTTGCTCTTTTAAAGCATAAGCATTAGCAAAGAGGGAACTCTTTCTCTTTTTGTAGCTGGTGTTCATCCTTCATTTTCTGAAAAGGACCAATGACATCACAGGTAATGTCTTGATCTGATTTTGAATTAGATTTGTGAGCAGACTGTGGCAATCATCCATCACACTTTCTCTTCCTGAGTCATCAAGGTCCAGCAGCAGGACAAAAGTCAAGATTGCTGATGGCCTGGGATGCAGTGGATGACCTTGGTCTTCAATGACAGGTGAAGGCCTAAGAGCTCCCCAACTCCTGCTTCAGCTTGTTGGATGGCTGTTGGATCAAACTGTTCATTGACCCATTCCCACAGAAAAAAGACTTTACATGTTTTTCTAGCACATACATAGGCTTTGGGATCACTCTCCCAGTCCCCAAAAAGTCTCAATCAGCTCACACTCATTCACTCCCCAAGGCTTCTCCTTCCTTTCCTCCTTTGCAGGGAGACCATCCTCGCTCTTGCCTATCCTCCCTCTACAAGGATAATCTCTAATGAGACCAAGGAACACACAATCCTACTTCTACCTTCCAGCTTACAGGCAACATGGGAAGGAGGCTCACTTGGCTGTCTCTGGTGCATAAGAATGATCATGGGACAGTTAATGACTTCCAAAGTTCTCTCTAATACTGAATTCAATATATTCTCTGAGCAACTAAGGGATTCTCCCTCTTACTCAACTGAATTTACATTCATTACTTTTCATATTATTTGCATATTATGGATTCCCAAATGATGGTGGTGTTTTCCCAGTTGGTGCTGCTTGTTTTGGGAACAGAAATTATGAGTTAGAGCACTGATGTCAAACTCACATTAGCTACCTGACAGCTTTGCTACAATGGGAGAACTACAAAGTATAAAGCACAATACAACTGAATCCTTATTAAGAAAAGAAATTGAGCAAGGCATCTCAAAATGCCCTCTGCCTGCCTCCCTTCTTACTTAGGTTATGGTTCCATAACCTGGAACCTGGTTCCACCCCTGGAACAGGTGGGATCTGCCCAGATTCCAAACACCACTTAGGACCTTGGGAAACAAACCAAGCTTGTTTGGAAATAGTACTTCCCATTTCATCATCTCTACCATCTTTCAGCTTTCTCTATTCATACCATAACCAGCTCTAGTTCTAAGCTTTGTCTGCTCCTGGACTAAAGGGATAGTTGCTAGATGATTATCCTGCCTCAAGTCTCTCCCAACTCCAATCCATCCTCCAAGAAGTTGAGAAAGTGATATTTTTAAAGCACAGGGCTCCCCATACTATGCCTTGGCACAGGCTATTTCCCAATCCCACAACTGAAAGAGTACTACAAGTAATGCAAAAATCATGTCATTTCTGACTTTACCTAAGGAAATGATACAATGTTTTCCCTTAGAGAACTTACAAAGACAGCTGTATATACTTCACTCAAGACATGTTTGTCTGTCTGGCTTAATCAGCCCTGATAGTAATTAGTGAAGAATTTTTTTAATCCACAAACACTTATTAGGCACCTACTATATATGTCATCCTTAGACTCATAAGAGGAAAGCTGAACCTTACATGTTATCAAATCCATCCATTCAAGTGCTAGTCTTCTCTACAACATCACCAAAAGACAGTGATCCAGCTAGTCCTTAAATTTTGCTTATTCAATTCAGCAAATATTTATTTTTTATAATAACTTTTTTGTTTTTTTCAAAATACACACAAAGATAGTTTTCATATTCACCCTTGCAAATCTTGTGCTCCAAATTTTTCTCCCTCCCTCCCCATCTTCCCTCTCTCCTAAGTAATCCAATATAAATTAAACATGTACAATCCTTCTAAATCTATTTCCACATTTTTTCATGCTGCACAAGAAAAATCAAACCAAACAAGCAAACAACAAAAGTGAAAATGCTATGTCATGATCTACACTCAGTTCCCACAATCCTCCCTCTGGGTGCAGATGGCTCTCATCATCACAAGATCATCAGAACTGGTCTGAACCATCTCATTGTTGAGAATAGTCATGTCCCTCAGAATTGATCATTGTATAATCTTCTTGTTGCTGTGTATAATGATCTCCTGATTCTGCTCATTTCATTCAACATCAGTTCCTGTAAATCTCTCCAGCCTCTCTAAAGTCATCCTGTTGGTCGTTTCTTATAGAACAATAATATTCCATAACAATCATACACCATAACTTATTCAGCTATTCCCCAACTGATGGGCATCTACTCAGTTTCCAGTTTCTTTCCACTACAAAAAGGACTACCACAGACATTTTTGCACATGTGGGTCCCTTTCTGTTCTTAATAATCTCTTTGGGACACAGGCCCTAAAGAACCACTCATGGATCAAAGTCTATGCACAGTATGATAGCCCTTTGGGCATAGTTCTGAATTCAGCAAATATTTATTAAAGAACAACTACTGTTTGCAAAATGACCATGCTAAGATGGGAGGTGGGGGGATGCAAAGACAAAAAAAAAAAAAAAAAAAAAAAAAAAGCTCAATTACAGAAAATCAAAAATCCCATTTATGTAGCTTTTATCCCTTTGTACTTATATATTACCAAGATCACATTACAATATTGCACATACCTTGAAAATAGTTATCACATCTTTCCAGGATCTATTCTTTTCCAAACCCCTTAATTCTTTTAACTAGTCCTAAAAAGACAACTGCTAAAGAACCTCTAAAAAGGTACCTGAGGAGCCATAAGTATCCTGATTACTCTCTTTTAGATTCTTTATGTTGACACAGTTTCTCCTAAAATATGAAACTCAGGGGGATGCTGGAGCCAATGCTAACAAACTCATCTAAAAAGCTGATTATTAAATCTTAATTGTGAACATCTACACCCCTAAAATCCATCAAACACTACAAATTAGCTTTATTGTTTTATTGATTGTCTAGATTTAAGAAAGTGTTAATAATACAGATTTAACTCAAAAGTATGTTAGTCCTTATTTTTTCAAAAGAGATTGTTGTTCAATATTTACCAAAATACCTTAGGTGGGACCCAAAAAATCGCTGAAATTTCTTAATATGTAAAGTAAGGGGATCTTACTAAATGATTCCCAAAATCTCTTTCAACTTCAAAATTCTCTGGTTCTATAATATTTTTAATCAACCAACCACACAGCAATGCTCTTCAGGTTAATAATTCACTTTCTCTTTAATGAACTAAGGTAGTTTATTCCTCAAAGGAAGAGGTAAAGGCAAATTCCATGCCCAACTAAAAAGAAAAAGAAGAGGGCGTATTTGTATATTTGATACATAGAGATATAATGAAGATAGTGGGTATTAAGAATGGATTTGAAAATGATAAAAGAGTTGGTTTCACTTTCATGAAATACACTCATGTTGCTACATAAAAAGGGTGAAATAGTGTATTTGGAAAAGGATCGATCAGGTGAGATGATTTGGAACAAAGAAGGTAAAATCTGAGAAGTTGTTCATGGTGGACTTCAAAAGAGATTTAATGTTAAAATATAAAAAGTCAGAATTATATGTGGAAGAGGAAAGAAGGCCAGTTAATTTATGATCAGCGTTAAAACTTGAAGAAGAAAAAACCGGAATATAGGGGGAAGAAAATAATAGGGAAAGAGAATAGAAAATCAGGAATATGACCAATATGTTTTGCAGAAATAAGGAAACAAGTGCTAAGAGTAAATTAAATTTAGCCCCTTTTAGCAGTTACTCTATCCATTTCCCAACTAATAGGATGGGTTTTAGGAGGTTTTCTCAGCTTTACGAGACTATGAGAAATACTGATGAGGAAAAAGAGACATTTTATAGATCAAGACAAATCTAACCCAGCAGCATGAACATCTGACATATTTCCCATTGTGGGGCATTTAAATGCTACATACTGACAGAGATACTGATGAGCAAGAATCAGGCCTTGCAGAGCTGCTAAGTTGAAAAGCAAGATCCATCATCAATCAAACAACTAACTAACCAGCAAGTATTTATTGAGCTTCTATTCACTCTCTCCTCCCCCCAATATCCTTCACACCTCTGCCTAATTAACCTTCCTGATGCATAGACCCAATCAAGTCACTCTCATTCACAAGCTCCTTCAATAACTAACTTTTCATGGCCTACCAAAAAAGGCTAAAATTCTCAGGATAGTAGCTAAGGTCCTTTATGACCTGGTATTTTTCTATTTTTTAGGCAGTTAGGTGGTACAGTGGATAGATGTTGAGCCCAGAGAAAGGAAGACCTGAAGTCAAATTTGGTTGCAAATATTTCCTAGTTGTGTGACTCTGGACAGATCATTTCACATCATTCTGTCTCAATTTCCTCATCCATTAAATGGGGATAATAATAATAGTTACCTCCAAGACTGTTGTGAGACTAAGACAAGTTAATACTTATAAAATGCTTTACAATCCTTACAATGCTTTCTAAATGCTATTATTTGTATTACTTTTATTTATTTGAATTATTTGTTTTTGTTTTTATTGTATTTGTATTATTATTTTCAATTCAAATCAACATATATTTATTGGCAGCCCAGTATAATATAGAGTACAGCAAACTTGGAGTCAAAAACTTTGGTTCCAAGTCCAGCTCTAGTAAGAAGAAAAGAAGGGAGGGAGGAAGGAAAGAAAGAAAGAAAGAAGGAAGGAAGGAAGGAAGGAAGGAAGGAAGGAAGGAAGGAAGGAAGGAAGGAAGGAAGGAAGGAAGGAAGGAAGGAAGGAAGGAAGGAAGGAAGGGGAAGTGAAAAGAAAAAAGTTTGGAAGAGGAGAAGGAAGGGAAAAAGGAAGGAAACAAATAATTATTAAGTATCTACAATAGTACCAAATACTTTACAAATGGGTATAGTGGGCAGACTATCAAGTCTGGAGTCAGGAAGACTTCAGTTTAAATCTGCCTTCAGACACTTATTAACTGTATGCTGTGTGTTCCTGGACAAAACCCTTAATCCTGTTTGCTTCAATGTCCTTATCTATAAAACTGAACTGGAGAAGGAAATGGCAAACCACTTCAATAGCAAATGTCAGAGTTCAAATCTGAACTCAGCTCTTCTTGATCCCTAACCTGGCACCCTACCCACTGTGCCACTTAGCTGCTGCAAGTAAATTGATTTGAGAAGTATTAAAAGATTACCTTGCTACAAATTTAATCGGTTGTGTTAATGTCTGATATTGATTACAATTTTTAAAAAATAAATTAAGACTGGGCCCATCTTTAAGTTTGGTTTGGGTAGGATGATGTAGTGGGACTTGGAGTCAGGAGGCCGGGTTTGAATCCCTGGGGTATAACTTACCTGTGTAATTCTGAACAATCTTTATCTCTCAAGAGCCCAAATATAACATATTATATATATGTATATGTATATATATATATATCCCCAAAATTATAAAATAAAAGATTGCCTTGTTGCAGTGTGGAACCAGTTGAGAAGCTGTAACCTCAATGTAGAGCGGACATGTCCAATTTCATGTCTCTCTAGCTCTATTTTGATGCCCATGAAGAAAAAAAAAAAAAAAGCAGGATGGAGTGATCCAAGGTTGGGCTTTGGTGATGCATGATAGGCTGACACTGCTGGCTACGCAGCTCTGGGCAAATTACAACCTCTCATCCCCCAGACTCTTCTCTAAGGCTCTGAGCTATAGAGCAGGTGTTGATCTGCAGTGATAGAGAAGGATCCTTTGCTAAGTGCTTCCTACACCAATAAGATCACTGATCCGTTTAAAAAAAATTCTTCTGCACATAGTAGGCACTTTATAAAATGTTTCTTGTACTGGATCAGAGGTTAATGCCATGAGACAGGATCAAATGACCAAAGAAGAATGTATAGAGAAAGGAAAAGAAGGAAATGGTGGGGAAAATCTACTTTTAGAAGGAAGGACCAAGAGAATACACAATGAGAGCAGTAAAAGGAAAACTAAGATTCAGCATTGTGGAATCCAAAGGGGATTATTATTTTTTACTACATTGTGATGTTCCACAGTTTAAAATGATACAAAGAGGAGGAGGGGAAGAATAGAAAAGACCCATTCAGCTCAGCAAGAGGATTGTCAATGGAGACTTGAGAGTAAAGTCAAATGGCAGGGAATTGAAGTTTGAGAGAGGGCAAGTTTGTTTCTTCTCTCTCCTTCTCCTTGCCCAGCCCCATCCTACATCTCATCTGCGGAATGAATCTTGCAGAACCACAGGTACCAGAGCCCGTGTTTCCCAGCCCTAAGAGGAAGCTGATGAACTGGCCCAGTGCCATCTCTAAGACAAGGAGGGTGATTGTTCCTCAGGTGCCTTCCAGGAAAATGCCTCAGGCTCAATGGTGCTGGTCCAGAAAACGGGTTGCAAAGGGGTCAAACAAGACAAAGCAGCATTCTTCTACCTCCTGCTGGCCCTTGTGTTTAAGGAGCGTTGTGGTTCTCTGTCTAAAATGTATAAACACATTCAATCTGCTTCAAAGGAACACCCGTGGGAGATGATGGTAATGGGGGCCCAGGAGCAGAGGAACTGAGAGGAGCAAAACCAATACATCCAAAATCTGAAACCTATGGCACCGATTATCCCCCCAATTTGCAATCTCTGTTCCATTCCCCTTAGACTTCATAGAATACTTTTGTTTTACACCTTCTTAATGCACTTCTAATATAATATGGCATTCATAATAGTTCATTTTTATATAGCCTTCAACATTTAGAAGTGACTTGATCCAATTTGATCTCCACAATAATTCCTTGAAAATAGGCACTATTATTATCCTCATTTTAGAGATGGAGAAACTGAACCTGAGAACAGTTTAAGTGACTCACAATCACACAGTTGACGTCTGAGGAAAAATTAAAATCTAGCTCTTTCTGAATTCAGGCTCAATACTCTATCTATTAAAACGTGTTTGTACCTCATAGGCTCCTAGATTATAACTTCCATGAAGATCCTGGGTCTCCTTTAAACTTTGTATCTCCTTCAGTGCCTGCTATGTGCTCTGTGTATGATGTCCTTGAGTCTAATCAGTTGTACAATAAAATGAAACTGAACCCTTCTTGTCTAATTAGAATAACTAAATTTGGCCCTGAAAAAAAGATGAGAAATGATGCAGTATGCAATAAATATTTGCAGAATAAAATAAGTAAATAAAATTAATCTACTTCATACTTTCCCCACCAAATTTGCTACACACTGTTGGCTGATACTTCCCTAGAGAAAAGGATAATTGCTTGCTAGGACATCCCTCAAAGCCTTCTTCTTTAAGGTTGTTGGGGGTTTGGAGGATAGAAAAAGCACACTTTGAGTTCTTTACTAACCTGTGAAAAAACCTTTCTCTTTTGAGTATTCATGATATTGACTACTCTCTCCCAAATGGGAAGCAGTTTCTTACAAGGGTGAGCCTGGCATAAATTGAAGTTCAAGGTGTTTCTTGGTGGGCTAAACTATTTGTTTTCATGTGTTCCTCTATGGGAAAAAATGGCATTATCCAACCTAGGTATTTACAAGTTTTACAGTCACAAAGACCTTGTACTACTTAGATTTATACCTTCACAAACAATTCTATCATTGTATAATTAAATGAGAAGTATGGTTGCAGGGAAACATTCATACAAGAGAGCGCAAAAGTCACATATCAATCAGTTTATCTCTTAACAACTAGTTCTGAAATATCCATCACCATATTCTGTACCTGCGTATAGATCATGCCCCCCCCCGCCAAGTTATACCTTCAAAATAAATTTTCTTAGAAAGAATATGTATGTAAATACGCATATATGTAGATAACATATATATGTTTAAGTACACACAAAAGCATATATATATATATATACATTCTTGCAAAAAAATCTTTTTAAGGATAGATCATATATATGTTTACATGCATATCTACACACATATATGTATATGTACATATAATAGAAAAACAAATTTATTTCTTATATTAAAAACCATTGACCCTTTGGAACTATACCCAAAGGGCTATCAAACTATGCATAGATCCAGCAGTGTCTCTATTGCTCTTGTACCAAAGAGATCTTAAAGGAGGGAATTGCTTTTTTCTTTCCTATTTTTTCCCTTTTTGATTTCTTTTTTTTTGTGCAGCATGATAAAATGTGGAAATATGTTTAGAGTATATATTTAATCTATATTGGATTGTTTGCTGTCTAGGAGAGATGGGAGGTGGGGAGGGAGGGAGAAAAATTTGGAACACAAGATTTTGCAAGAGTGAATGTTGAAAACTATCTTTGTATGTATTTTGAAAAACAAAGTTATTATTTTTAAAAATTGCCCTTTATGGAAGAAGCCTGAAATTCTTTTTCTAAAAATAAATAAATACACAGCAAGATAATTGTATAACTATATATGCATATGTTAGATTTAACATATATTTCTATCATGCTTAACATTAAAAAAAATATGAAAACAAAAAAATAAACTTTCACCATAGAAAAATACTTAAGTTAAAAGAACCCTCAGAATGGGGAAAAATTAACCTGAAAAGAAATAAAAACTTTTCACCTCTTCATTGACCTTATCCAAGTTAGGCAGTATCCAAACTCTCTTTGGATTCTAAGCCAAGACCACTTTTCTTCAAAGCTCCATCAAATTTATCCCTTTTGGGAGACAATCTTAGCATTGTATTGGGTGTTGAGGAGGCTGCTAACTTACATAGATTATCAACTCTCACTCTCTCTCCACTTCTGTCCATTTCCAATGCATTTCTAGAACGGTTGCTTGGTCATTTGCAAAGCTTAAAACTGGAAACCTAACTAATACCTGAGATCTTCCCCCATCTTCCCTCTCTCCCTGGCACTGAACTCCACAGATTTTGCAGCTTCTTAATGATATACCAGTCCCTGAGGGTCATTTTTTTCCTTTTCTTTTTTTTTTTTTTTTTTTTTTGGTAAATGGAAAGGGAGCCAGTCATTTTCTAAAGTACAAACTCTTTGGAGAAGAGGAATCCAAAGGATTCCCTCCTACCAGCCAAGGGTTGTCAGAAGAAGAGATGTCATTTGTAGGGAGAACTCTCTCTCTTAGGAGGTGGCAAAGAGCTAGTAGATGAGAAAAGGAGAGAACCACAGTCTTTATTCAAATCATTTATACACACACACACACACACACACAGGTCTTGTGGGAGAGAAGAAAAAAAAACAAACAAACCATGAACTGGCCTATCCTAACAATGTGTCTATCTCACTACTAATACTTCCTTAATAATAAAGCCTCTTTTTCTTCACACTGAAGATCACCCTATCTTGGTAGAGGTCAGAATGACCATACAAACTATAAATACTTCCAGACATGAAATAGATAACTTCCCATAAATATCCATCTTGAGCAGAAAAAAAGACTCAGAATGAAATATTAGTATGGACCATTTCTTGTCTAGAGAATATTGTCATGTTTTAGTTTTGTTCTGGTTCAATAGCTTTAAAAATATAAACTTGGTATGAAGTGAACTGACTTGTTAGTTGTTTTATTTTTAAAGACAAAAAAACCCACCTTCATTCAGTTTGCAGTTTAGTATATCTATAATAGTATAACAATAACAACAACATTTGGGTTTGGTTTATGGTGTGGTAAACAGTTAATGGTCTTCCAGGTTGAAGTCCATAGAATCAGAATCTTAAAGTTGGATTGTTTTAAATCCCCTTTCTAATATAGAGAACAAATGATGAGAAGGATTTCCTGAAAACATTTTCAAAAGTAGATTTTCATCCCACCAAAGTGGGATGTGAGTTGTTATGAGTCTAATGATGAAGTTGAGAAGAAAAGAAATATAGGTCATACAACCAAAAGCAATCACACTAAAGTTCTAGGACATCTTTTATCCCAAGTTCCTAAAACTGATCAACTAGAACCACTATTCCTAATACTCACGGACTAGCCAAATACCATTATTCCAGCCAATAAATATAAAGAGGTTAAGTCATTTGCTCAGTATTATGGGAGGCTTCAGTTGAATGAAATTCTAAGTCTTATTTCTGAGTTTGCTGCTCTGATCATGGAACCGTGTTGATGGTGGAGTGGGCCAGTGAGTTTTAAAATATTGGTGCTGGTTGTGCATTTTTTTCTATGACTGAAACTTTCTAGAGTTTCTGTTCTGAGATTCCTAAAAGTGAAAGTGACCACCAAGTGTCTGTAATGGACATAGTTGAAATCAGAGCATTTATACATATTACTTGTATGATCTCTCTGGTCCTCAGTTTCTCCAACTGTAAAATAAGAGTGTTAGCAATCTCAGAGGCTGCCTTGACTCCTCATCCTCCTTTGTCCTTCCCATCCAATCAGTTGCCCAGTCTTGTGATTTCTATCTTTACAACAAATCTTAAATTGGTCCTTTTCTCTCCATTTATCCTTATTTAGCTATCTTCACCTGGGCCACTGCAGTAGCATCACAATAACTTTGATTCCCTCCTCTCTCCCATCTTCCTTCTGCACAGCCATTAAAATAATTTTCTGAAAACATAGGTCTAACCATGTGACTCCCTTACTCAATAAACATCAGGGGCTTCCCATTGCCTCTAAGATCAAATACAATCCCTTCTATTTGGCATTTAAAACACTTTAGAAACAATCTGCTTTTATTATCAATAATCAGGCTAATTATCAATCTTTCACATATTTTCTTACCATTATCCACACATAGCATTCCATCTTTTATTTTCAAAGCTATGTACAGACTTTCCCCTACTCCTGGAAAGTGTTCCCTTTCCACACTTTCCTCTTAGAATCCTAAGTTTCCCACAAAGTTTCTTAAGCACCCCGTCCTTCAGGAGGCCTTTCCTCATTTCCCTTACTACCAGTGCTTTTACCCTACCCCACTCCCAACCATACCCCAAATTACAGTTATTGGGTACATATTTTGCATACTTAAACCCAGATGTCTCACAAAGCCTGGAATAATTTGCATGAGACTCTCCCAATTAGTGTAGAGAATCCTGATTCAATGCTATATGTCTACATAAAGAAAGAAATCGATGTCAGAGCTTTGGAAAAAAAAATATTCTCTTCTTAGACATGTTTGTTATAGATTCTTTCTGAGACCAATGGCAGACATGGAAAGTGGGGGGGAGGCGGGAGAAGACTTTGGAAGCTAAAGAAATTTTAGAAATTACACACACACACACACACACACACATACACACACACACATTTGTGCCCCTAGAGACTCTGGGAAATTTTCCCATGGGTGAGATCAGAGCCTCTCTTAGTTTAAGTTGAGATAGCTCATTCCCAGTGAAAAATCTCATTTATTACATTGTTGTCTGTAACATGTTGATCAGTATAATGATGCTACTTTCTTTTTGCTTGGAAAAGCAGGTTTACTTGCTCTTCATTATCTGTGATGGTCTTTTGTGTAACCAGCACTGGAGAGGAAGAAAACAAAATAGCAAATGAAGCCAGGGGCTACTTTTTAAGTGTCATCAATGAAGAAAGTAAGATACTTTGTTTTGAAATATTGTATCCCTAGACCAGCAATATTTTAGGGGAGGGCAGAAAGTTAGATGTCTGGTACAATCCATCTCAGAGACTGGAGAACACAGTATAAGCTCGTTTGCCCCTTCTCCTAGTTCCCATGCTGGCTCTCTTCCCCTTTTCCAAGGATACATGGACCTCGACTTTCCCATGAGCTAGATTTAGTTGACCCATGTAGATATACATAACCATATGTATGTGTGTGTCTGTGTATAAATGTTTTTCCTCTAATAAAATGTAAGGCAGGCTTTATCCGTGCAGCCTGAGCATGTAGCATAAGCAGTAGGCACTTAGTAAATGCTCAATGGCAGGTTGACCAAATGGTATCTAAAATGCCTGTTAGCTTCAGATCCTGTATTTCTTATTGTAGTTGTCTTTGAAAAATATTATTTTTTCTCTTGTGAAAAAACTTTCCAAAATTATCTTCCTGGAACAATATTCTACATGAGAACCAAATATACTATCCACAAGAATTGGATCTTCCAGGAAAAATTACAAACTTTCTGTTGATTATCTTCATATACAACCAAAAAAATATTTTATTAAACAGCCTCATTCTCAAACAGTGTCTAGCTTTTGTACCACGTACTACATATTCATGTCCACCTGATGAAAGGAACTGAGCATGATCATGGAGGAAAAAGTCTTGGAAAGAGAAGTGGGATGTGAGAGCTCTCTTAGAATATGTGAAGGTTTGTCATATGGAGGAGGACCTGTATGTTCCTTGAGGACAGCCTTAGGAGCAATGATAGGCACTGCAAAAAGGCAGATTTTATTTTTGTGGAAAGAAAATATTTTCTAATAATTAGAATTGGGAGTAATGCGCTCCCCCTCACTGGAGGCTTGCCTTCAGTATTGTAGAGAGGATTCTTACCAAGCTATGGATGGGCCCAGATGACTTCTAAGATTGCTTAAGGTTTCAATGATAGATGCCCCAAATATACAGACCATAAGATTTCCTTCAAAAAAAAAAAAGTCATCCCAGTTTGTTTTATTCATAGTATTAGATTTTTCCAAGATCTTGTACCTAAAGATTTAGTACAAGAAAACTCCTAGTAACTTTTTTTTTCTTTTTCTTTTTCTTTTTCTTTTGCAAGGCAATTAGACCACACAGGTAGTAAGTGTTGTGCCTAAGGTCACATTTGAGCTCAGATGCTCCTGACTACAAGCACTCTATCCATTGCATCATCTAGCTGCAACTAGATATGATTTTTAAAGGAAAATTGTGTTCCCTCTTTTCCCCCATCTCCTTCATAGTTATCCATGCTGCCATTATTCCTGGATTGGGTGATCAATCTATTCCCTGTGGCCCTGCTCAAGATTTCAAGCAATTTTGGACCCCTGGCCATCATTTCCTTATATTATCATTTCCTCCATAATATTCTGGGGCAGCTAGGGGATGCAGTGGATAGTGGCAGGTCTGGAGTCAGCAAAGTTTATTTTCCAGAGTTCAAATCTGGCTTTAAATACTTAATGCCTGTGTGATCTTGGGCAAGTCACTTAACCCAATTTGCCTCAGTTATTCATTTATAAAATGAGCTGAAAAAGGAAATAGCAAACAACTAATATCTTTGCCAAGAAAAACCCAATTAGGATCACAAAGAGTCAGCCACAACTGAAATTACCAGACAACAACAATATTAGTTATTAGAGGGCAAATACCGTCTTCACTTTTGTATCTATAATTGTATATATAATATCTATAATTTTTGTATCTATAACTTGGCACATAAAACTGCTTAACAAATGCTTTTTTCATTCATTCATTTATTCCTTCAGTCATTCAAAGGGAACTTTACTCCTGGAAAAAAATAGACCAAGCATGGAGAAAGAGAATCTATCTGATAAGAAATACAAGTTAACTTAGTGTTCTGTCTGTCAGAGCAAGAAGCATTGGTCTTTTGTTTGCAGAACATAACTCACATAAATAGCGTAGCCACCTTCCCAATTAAGGCCACTCTAGAACCACACCCTATTAGAGTTACCTGAGCAAAGAAGGGAGAAACGAGCCCAATTTCTCCTGAGAGATGTTGGAGGAAAGTACTTTGCACAGCTGTAATTATATTAGGTAAAGTGGAGTTTTCTAAGGAAAGCAAGAACTGGCTATGGGGAGGGGATGTTGTTAAGGTATTCAAGAAGGAAGTTCAAGGCAAGATTTTTGATAATGATAGATAAAACTACAAGAAAATTTCAGGATCATAGTGAAGAAGTATTATAGCCACTGTACAACCTGCTTTATTAGGATTGTAGTTAAGTACATACTGGTCATCCTATCATCTAGGGGAGAGAGTGGGGGGAAGGAGGGAAAAAATTGGAACAAAAGGTTTGGCAATTGTCAATGCTGTAATATTACCCATGCATATAACTTGTAAATAAAAAAGCTGTAATTAAAAAAAAAAAAAAAGGATGTAGTTAAGTGATTTGTAAAAATCAAAGTGTTCTGGAAATATAAAGTGCTACAATAAATTTACAATCCAAAACAGTCTTTGTGGGCTAAACAAAAGGCCTAAGCTAAGTTTAAATTTAATAAGGATAAATATAAAGTATATATAAATATATATAGGCTCATAACCTCAACTTTCCAAGTTGGATGATGGAGGAGATTTGAATAGATAGAAACTTGTCTGAGGGGAAAATGGGGATGTTAGCTGGTTTTAGACTCAATATGAGTTAACAATATGATAGCCTATGATCTTAGCCTTCATTAAAAGTTTTCACTGTTCCCTGCTCTAATCAGATTACACTTGTGTGTATTGAATTCTGGGCATCATGTTTTAGAAAGGGCATGGATTAGCAAAAGCTTATCCAGAGCAGAGAGAGCAAGGTAGTGAAGGGTCTCAAGATTACATCATATTGGACGTGGCTCTCTTCAACAACGAGATGATTCAAAGCAATTCCAATGATCCTGTGATGAAGAGAGCCATCTGCACCTAGAGAGAGGACTGTGGGAACTGAGGATGGATCACAACATAGCATTTTCATTCTTTTTGTTGTTGTTTGCTTGCATTTTGTTTTCTTTCTAATTTCTTCTTTTTAATCTGATTTTTCTTGTGCAGCAAGATTATTGTATAAATATGTATGCCTATGTTGGATTTAACATATTTTTACTATATTTAACATATATTGGATTACTTGCCATCTGGGAAGGGAGTGGAGGGAAGGAGGGGAAAATTTGGAATACGAAGTTTTGTAAGGGTCAATGCTGAAAAATTATCCATGCATATGTTTTGAAAAAATTTTTTTAATCACATTATATTAAAAAAAAGATTAAAAGACTAAGGATATTCATCCAGAAAAAAAGCTTTTGAGAGACAGAGAATAGATAGATAGATATAGATATCTTCCAGTATTTGAAGAGCTGTCATGTGCACCAAAGATTACCCTTAATGTACAGAATCTAGAAAGACAGGAACAATAGATGAATATTACAGAGTTTTTTTTTTTTTTTTTTGCTTCATGTCAAGAAAAACTTTCTAAAAATTGGAGCAATCTATCAAAATCATGTCCTCAGAGCTAGACTCCCTCTCACAAGCATAATCTGCAAGGCTCCTTGCTGGATATATGGCAGAGAGGGGATTGTTCAGGGGATTGTTTCAAATTAGAAATTGTCTGAGACCCCTCCCAATATGGAGAGTCTATGTGTTGTATTTCTATATCAGCTGATTCGCTTTTTCAATGGCAATCCAGTTGAGTAAATTCTTTCCAGGACTCCCTTCCTTCCCTGCCATTTCATTGTCACAAAGGTCAGAGAAGACTGGAGCTTCCTGATCCTTTCTATCCAGCCAGCTGTGATGTTTTCAATTCTCAGCGCCCATGGGGCAAAGAGTAGCTGACTTCGTAGAGGGACATCTGCTCTTTCCACTGATCCTAGATCAGAAAAGGTGGCAGTTGGCGATGGGAAAGGGAGATGGAAAGACACAAGGTCATCTGTTT
This sequence comes from Antechinus flavipes, assembly GCF_016432865.1. NCBI lineage: Eukaryota > Metazoa > Chordata > Mammalia > Dasyuromorphia > Dasyuridae > Antechinus > Antechinus flavipes. The sequence continues at coordinate 15,907,956 of NC_067403.1, read as the reverse complement.
TCAGATACCAGCACACAACAGCAGAACCATCATCATGCATGATTAAGATGATTGCCAGGTTCAACAAAAAGAATAATATCTAGCCATTCCTTTGGGCCATATGTCGCCTGACTCTAAGCTCTGGGGTGAGTCAGGATGAAATTCGGGCCCTTGATGTCTGGGAGAGGAGCAAAGAATTAGCCTGATACTACTCCATCCTGAATAATAACTGTGTGGAACTAGCTAGCTTGCCAAATAGTCCCTTAACTCTGTCTTTAACTTGACCTGATCACTGTTTACAGAGCAAAGAAATGAATATCTTTGGGTAGAAATGCCACCTTTTGTGATAACTAGTATGTGTGACAATCCATTAAACTTCTATAATAAATGTCTCCTAAGAAGCCTTTAAATATATATACATAGATAATATATATATATAGTATCACATGTATTTATTATGCATTATATGTATGTAAAATGTATGGATACTATAGTCTATTTGGCATTTTTATTTTATGTATACAGTGCTATATATGTGTGTATGTATAAATGTTTATATCTTTTATATCTTTTTTATTTATTTAGTATTTTATTTTTCCCATATATATCTTTTTAAATCAAATTGCTTTCACTTGTAATGAACTGACTCATAGTCTAAAAAGTCAGTTGTTATTTAAGATCCCATAAAACTGTTTACAGCTCACATGGCCCACCAGTTTGCCCTCTATCCCATGCAATGAGACTATAGATATAATCTGGAGTTATCTTGCTTATAAGCAAAAGATGTGCTATTCAGTAGGTTATGATTTTTTTAAGCCAATAAAAAAATAAATAATGAGCATCATTGTGGGAAAAAAAATTACTGTGAAATTGCTTGAATGTCTGGACTGAGAAGCTGCGGTGCTGTTACTATTATTATATTTTCCCTCTCTGCTTGCCAAGGCACTCTCTTGGCTTGGACCAGCTTGTTAAATTCATAGAACTGACTTCAAATGAGGCTTATAAACTACAGTCACCAGCACAAACCAGCCAACATCTTGCATACTAGCTGATAGGGAGGCAGAAGAGAAGGGTGTGGAAATTTCATTCCCATTCAGATATTGCAAAAGATGTCAAAAAAGCCACCATTCACAAAAGTCACAGATGGAAAACAGAACAAAAAAAAAAAAAAGAGAAAGTCAGAACACAAAATTAAATGAGCTTTTGGCTTTGTAAACTTATAGCATGATATATTTGAAGCCTTAGTTTTTCAATATAACTCTAAACAGTTTTTAATCTGGAATAAAAAATATATATTAATATACTAATCTTCATTCATTTATTCATCTAAGATTTACTGAGGGTCTATTGTGTGCCACGTATCACAGAAATGCTGAGAGAGGATATAAAGTAAGTTTCTGTCTGCCAGAAGTTTTCCTGGGGAGACAAGACACCTTGTACCTCTCCTAACAGATGGTAAACTTCAAGAAGGGAAGGGATTAAGTTATATCCATATTTGTAATCTCTCTTACTTCATCTCTTAAAGAGTCTAGCCCAGTGCCTTAAAACAAAAGGTTTTAGAATGAAGGAATGATTTAAAACAAAAGAACTTCAGACATTATAGTTCAACTGCCTTATTTCACAGATGGAATTAAGGCTCAGCAAAGTGATGTGAATTGCCTAAGCTTGCAAAGATAGCAAATAACAAGGCTGAAATTCCAATCTAATTCCTCTGACCTTAAATCCAGAGCGCTTTTCCTATGAAACAAATAATAATCTACGGCTTTGAGTTAATAAAGTGATACAATTAATAATACAGGCAGGAAGTTTTATAGGAAAGTGAAAAAGAAACTTATGAGCTCGAAAAGTTGGGAAGTTCTTGGGATTCAACCTCAAGACTTTCCATGTCAAGTCCAGTGCTCTAACACTGATTTGGATAGATAGAGGAGGGAAGGATGGGAAGTCCTGAGGATCAAGGTGGGCATTAGTAGAGAAAGCCAGGATAGGAGCCAAGCAAGGAAAGGCACTGATCATCTCAGACTAAGTGGGCATCTTGTTCTTAGGTAGATCGTTTGTTCAAGTGGGCTTTTGATTACAGTTGCCCCCCAGGCGGGGGCTTCTAGAAACCCCTCTTGTATTTATCCAATCCCAAAGCCAAGTTATGATGTCAAAATCCCAAATTTACATTTCCCCTATAAAAGATCTGCTCATATAGCTAATTGGCTAACATTTCTATGAGCTCAGTCCTCCAGTCAACTGTGCATTCCCACCAACGTGGTCTTCCTGGTTAATTGTGAGTTAACTGCTAAAACCCCTTTCCTAGTTAATTTCTCTTGGAATTTAGCCAGCTCTTATCTGCATAATAAAATCTTTGATTTAGAGATCTATGCTTACAAATTCTTTTGGGATGACTCATGGCATCTGCCCATAATCCCAATATACTTTTAGGGTCTCACCTCATACCCCATCATTCTGGTGACTTGCATCCTATAACCTCAATGAGAGTACAGGCAGGGGGACAGGATGAGCAAAAATCAGATCCTGGAAGTGAGTATGGATAGAGAAATATAACTCACAAAGGCAATTGTCACTACTATTCAACATAACAGCAAGTCCTCAATTTTAGGTTTCAGGAGAGTAGTTTATAAGTAAAATCAAAAGTTATCCCCCAAATGGGAATTTTAAGGAGAGGGAGCACTTAACTGGGAGATTAAAAAGTTTCACTGAAGAGCTGGCACTTGAGATGAACTCTTATAGGGAGTTAGGGACTAGAGTCCTAAGGACTAGGAGGAGAGTGACTACAGTAGGGAAGGAAAATAAAGCCCCATGCTTAAGTGGAGATGCTTTCTGTCACACCCAATGTTATAAATCCTTTACAATAACAATATTGTAGGAGACCACAAAACAGGTCACACCCCTAGAATGGGAAAAGAGAGAACCAAAGGCATGAGGCAGAAGAGAAGTAGAGGGAAGCAGACAGGAACTTGTCAAACAGGAAAACTGAGACTATTTTGTAAACCTCTATCAGATCAATTTAAATGGGTTCAGCCCAGCTCTGTTTTTCTTCCTGCCATGGGTAACCAATAGAAGCTGCTTCTTAGCACCAAAGGCCTTGCCCTTCTAGGATAAGAAGGTGCTAATTAATAGTCTTAGAGAAACTCATAAGCCAAAGAGGAAAGTACCCTTTTGTTTATCCTGTCCGGTGGAGAGAATATGAAAATACCCTCAGTAAAATGATTGCCTATTTCCACACTTGCCTCATCATGCCCACATGCAAAAGAACATTACAGGTAAGCTGGCCAAGAACCGAAAGCAAAATATTCTTGAGTAATTATTCTCCATGTCAGATGCCCTGAATAACATTTCTGGCCCTGCTACTCACTAGCCATGTGACTTAAGGCATCCCATTTCATTTCTCAGTTGCCTCCTCTGTAAAATAGATAAGTTTTATTGTGTATCTAATTTATACTTTAATATATTTAACATCTACTGGTCATCCTGCCATCTAGGGGAGGGGGTGGGGGGAAGGAGGGGGAAAATTGGAACAAAAGGTTCCACAATTGTCAATGCTGTAAAATTACCCATACATATAACTTGTAAATAAAAAGCTATTAAAAATTAAAAAACAATATTAGAGCACATAGGGATAAAAGTAACTTTCCCTAAAATAATAAACAGGATTCATTTTTTAAAAAATAGATAAGTTTGGATCAGGTGATCTTTAAGGTCCCTTATAAGCTCCAGAATTTTCTATAAATAGGGACTGTTTCACTCCTTGTATTTGTCCCCCTAGAACCTGGTTCATTGTGTTGTTTCAGTCAAGTCCAACTGCCTGTGCCACATGGTATTTAATAAATATTTGCTGAATTGTGTGATGATCAACTATGAAGGACTTAGCTCTTCTCAGCAATACAAAGAGCCAAGATGATTCCAAAAGACTCATGTTGGAAAATGTTATTCATATCCAGAGAAAGAACTATAAAGTTTGAGTGCAGATCAAAGCACACTATTTTTTTTAAGATTTTCTCTCCTTTTGTTCTGTTTGTTCTTTCACAACATGACTAAGATGGAAACATGTTTTATATGATTATCCATGTATAACCCATATCAGATTATTTACCATATTACGGAAGAGACGGGAGAGAGATAAAGATAAAAATTTGAAACGCAAAATCTTACCAAAAAATGAATGTTGAATCTGAGACCTGGGAAAGACTTTAGCATAAAAGATCCAGGTTTCCCACTTTATATAAGGTAATCTCCAGTAGTCCTGATCTTTAATTTGCCCATGACCCAGATGAGGCTGGCAACTTAGCATAGCCCTCCCTCGCTTAAATCCAATTCATCTGCAAGTCACTGCATTTTGTCTTCTTCAAGAATGAAAAATAAATAACAATTGATTGATAAATATAGAAATTCATAGTAAGAGCTATATAAACTGATCAAGAGTAAAATAAGCAGAACCAAGAAAAATACATATAATGGTGACTACACCAATATAAAAAACATTTAAAAAAATCAAAAGTAAATGTAATAATATCAAGCAGGACTCAAATGAAGAGAGATGAGAAGATATCCCAAACCTACCATTTCACAAAGGTGGGAGTTCCACAAGTATTACACATTGCACATGTTTTCAGGCTTTTCCAACAAATTGATTGGTTGTGCTGACTTTTTTTCCTGTCTAAAAAAATACTATTTGTCATATAGGATGTCTCTCTGGAAGGGAGACTTATATAAAAACTTTTTTTTAAGAAAAAAAAATGAATGCTGATGAAAAAATTATTAATAGTGTCAAAAAGAATGTTGATTGATTAAAAGTATGATTACTCTGAGAGATAAATACTAAAATGTTCTTAACAACCAATGGGAAATATTGTGGGGTCTTTTGTTCCTTCCTCTTCCCTCTATTCCAACAATCCCTTCACTATATGTATTTTGAGAAGAAAATTGAGAAAAAAATTTCCTACATAAAAACCATGCTTCTTCCATGCTTTTGTCCTCCATTATTTGAAACAGTAGCTTGCTATTAACAAGAATTTTTCTCTAAGCATAAAGTTATATTTTCCTTATTAAAGCAGACAGAATGCTAACAATAGGAAGAACAAATGTTTGGGGGACCCCAAAGCAAATTCAGCTCTATGGGGAGAATCTAACCATGTGATGGGCACTGAAGCTGTGCCTAAATTTTAGGAGCTAGCTTATACTTGCTCACAAGAGGGAGCATTTACATCTTGGACATGAGGAAACTCTTCAAATCAGGACTTGATCTATTGTTTTATTACTTATTAAAAAGGACAGAAAAAAATTTTAATAAGGCAGATTAAACTTAAAAGGGTGTCATCTACATTTTTCCCCAGGAGCTGGTTGTTAAAAATTTATCAGCACACATCTTTAATTTCAGAATTAAAGGCCATCAAATCTCATGATACCAAGAGGAGGTTTCTAACAAATGATCTAAGAATCCATTATAGCTGCAAAACTTTTGCAAGGGGTCCTAACTTGTTTGCGTTCAAATGTTGGGTTCTTATTCTTCTATAAAATATTATAAAAGTTCTCTCTGGGTGCCTTCCGTGGAATCAGGATTTTGTCGGTCCCTGTTCGGGCACCAAAATGTGGTGATCTTCTTCCCAAATGCAGCCAGGTGATAAAAGTTCAGATCTTTTATTATCTCCAATATAGCCCGGTTAGTTTAGAGGTCTATCTCTCTGCTTGGTTCCAAGAGCTCCCTCTGAATGTCGCCAAATCCAAAGGTCTGGTCCTTCAGCCTCTGCCTCTGCTTTCTTCTGCCTCCAACCAGCACAGAGATGGAATGAATCTCTTGTTTCCTTCACTTGGGGCTCGGCTAGCTTTCTGGTGAGTCTTTCAGACCAGCTTGGTCTCAGTGGGGGGGCGTGCAGGAGCCCAGCCACCTACCACAGTGGTGTGAGATGAAGATGAATCTGGTTGTGCACTGAACTCTCCACTCGTAGCTTCTTCCTCTGAAAACTCTTCTTCTGCCACCAGCCAGGCAAGTGGAAAATATTCTGCCTTGCCTCGGAGAGAGGGCTTCTGGCATAATTCCGCTGAAATCTCGACTTGTAGCTTCTTCTCTCTGAAGAACTTCTTTGACTGGCTCATTGAAGCTCTATTTATGCTCCTTCAAGAGAGGGATTGTGGCTCTCTGGCCCAAAGAGCTTCAAGGGAGGTGTGAACTCATAAAGTTACAAAGTTTACTTTGTGAAACTCCCATACTTGTGAACTCCAATGAGTAAAGGTGTGAACACAAGCCTTGTATTAATTAGTTCTACTTAGTACCTTGTTTCAGGTTCTGCCCAAAACATCTTCTTGTAAGATTAGATCAACTCTAATTAGTTAGCAGTTTGTAAAGATTCCAACACTAACTATTTAAGCAAGGCAAGGAATAAGAACATTACAAATATCACGTTAGAGGCAGGGACAATGAATTTTGTATTCAAAAGGAAATACTATAGGGTAAACTTAACCACTGAATCCCTTCACAAATAAACTTCATTCTCTTATTTGTTTTACTTCAAAAGATACACATAACCATCCTAATTCAATCTGGTACTTTAGGCGACACTTCCAAGAAACTTAGAGAATTGGGAAAAAAGGAAAATGTGAGCTACCTAAATTCTGGTTAACTGACATTGTGAAGTGGCAGCAAGTGCTTTGGTAGCTTTTGTGGAGTTCATCCCATCTCCCTTCTACCTAATGAAGAATAGCAGTTTTTAATGGCCAGTGTCCTTGAAAACGGAATTAAGTAAAAAGAGAGGGAAATTAGTTAAGGTTCCTGGAGTGCAGAACACTTTGAAGTTATCCAGGTCACTAGGTCACTGAAGAGGAGATTCAACATTCACAATATGAATACCAGCCAGAATAAACTTATCATAGTTACTGCTGCTTCTGCTTCTACTTCTTCAGTTGCTGCTGCTGCTGCTATTTCTTCTTTTGTTGCTCTTGCTGTTGTTCCTTCTTTTGCTACTGCTGCTGCTGCTGATGCTGATGATGTTTCTTCTTTTGCTGCTGCTACTGCTTTTTTTGCTACTGCTGTTTCTTCTCTTCTTTCTCTTCCTTTTTCTTCTTTCTCTTCCTTTTTCTTCTTCTTCTCCTCCTTCTTTTCCTTGCCCAGAAAGGAATTGAATCTAGATTCTCTAACTCCATATTAAGCATTCTTTCCATTTGTATAAATATGGCTGCTATAAATTTGAGATCTTTGCCAATGGAAATGACATGGGTTAAAAATATAGATGTTGCCTTATGAAACTGCAAAACCTGAAGGCTCAGTCCCCTCTAGTATTAGGATATCATTATCAATCCCAAGGACTACAAATTGAAGGGAACCAATGCAGGACAGTGGTTAAGGAAGATTCTTACATCAACCCTGGATGTTATAAAGAATTTCAAAAATACCTGAAGATTTTAGAGGAAGATTTGTTGGAGAACAAGCCAATAAATTTTGCTGGAAAAGAGCTGAGGCTTATTATTGATATATGATGAATTCTCAGATCCCATCAGTCTCTGCCCAGACTCTATACACACACACACACGCACACACACACACACACACAAACTCCCTTCATCTGATCTTCTGAGGTTCTGCTCCAGTGATCCTCAAAACTTTTGTTCTCAATATCTTTATATTATTAAAAATGATGGAGGATGTGTCTAAAGATATGAGTTAGGTTTATAGATATTTACCATATCAGAAAGAAAAATTAATTTTGAATTTGTAAACCCTCTAAAGGGTTTCAGAGACTCCTCCAGGGATTCTCTGAACCACACTTTTTTTTTTAATTAAAGCTTTTTATTTTTCAAAACATAAGCATGAATTTGGAACTAAAAGTTATCAAACTGTGCATACCCTTTGATCCACCCTTTGATCCAGCAGTGTTTCTACTGGGCTTATACCCCAAAGAGATACTAAAGAAGGGAAAGGGACCTGCATGTGCCAAAATGTTCATGGCAGCCCTGTTTGTAGTGGCTAGAAGCTGGAAAATGAATGGATGCCCATCAATTGGAGAATAGTTGAGGAAATTGTGGTATATGAACATTATGGAATATTATTGTTCTGTAAGGAACGACCAGTGGGATGAATACAGAGAGGACTGGTGAGACTTACATGAACTGATACTGAGTGAAATGAGCAGAACCAGGAGATCATTATATACCTCAACAATGATACTGTTTGAGGATGTATTCTGATGGAAGTGGATCTCTTCAATAAAGAGAGCTAGTTCAGTTTCAATTGATAAAGGATGGACAGAAGCAGCTACACCCAAAGAAAGAACACTGGGAGATGAATATAAACTGCTTGCATTTTTGTTTTTCTTCCCAGGTTATTTATACCTTCTGAATCCAATTCTCCCTGTGCAACAAGAAAACTATTTGGTTCTGCAAACATATATTGTATCTAGGATATACTGTAACCTATTCAACATATAAAGGACTGCTTGCCATCTGGGGAAGGGGGTGGAGGGAGGGAAGGGAAAAATCAGAACAGAAGTGAGTGCAAGGGATAATACTGTAAAAAATTACCCTGGTATGGGTTCTGTCAATAAAAAGTTATTAAAAAAAAACACAAGCATGAATAATTCTCAACATTAGCCTTTGCAAAACCTTGTGTTCCAATCCCCCTCCTTTCCCCCACACTCTCTCCTAGATGGCAAATAGTTCAATATATGTTAAACATAGTAGAAATTTATTTTAAATCCAATATCTGCATATGTATTTATACAATTATCATGCCACACAAGAAAACAATCAAACCAGTAAAAGAAATAGAGAGAGAAAGAGAAAAGGAGAGAGAAAGAAAGAAAAAGAGAGAAAGAGAGAGAGAGAGAGAGAGAGAGAGAGAGAGAGAGAGAGAGAGAGAGAGAGAGAGAGAGAGAAGCAAAAGAAAATGCAAGCAAACAACAACAACAAGAGTGAAAATGCTATGTTGTGTTCCATACTCAGTCCCCACAGTTTCTCTCTGGATGTAGATGGCTCTCTTCATCATTGAATAATTGGAACTGATTTGAATCATCTCACTGTTGAAGAAAGCCACCTTCATCAGAATTAATCATCACATAATCTTGTTGTTGCTGTGTACAATGATCTCCTGGTTCTGCTCATTTCACTTAGCATCAGTTCATGTAAGTTTCTCCAGGCTTTTCTGAAATCATCCTGCTGGTCCTTTCTTACAGACCAATTATATTCCATAACATCCGTATACTAAAATTTATTCAGCCATTCTCCAACTAATAGGCATCCATTCAGTTTCCAGTTTCTTGCCATTACAAAAAGGGCTGCCACAGAGATTTTTGCACATGTGTGATGCACACTTCAATAACCACTGCTATTCTACCCCATTCTTCAAGAATGATCAGCCAGTATAAGAAATACTGAACAAAACCTTCTCAGTGAGCATTAACCTTTTCACCCATCACTAGCATGTTTTAAAGCCTAAAGCCTGAGTTGGGGAAGTGAATAGTTAAATCAGAATTTCAGAGCATGAAGAATTTAATGGCACCTCTGTTTCTGTGCTTTATCATTAAGCCCATTATAAATTAATGGGCATCTGTTTGACAGATGAGCCCTGAGTTCTGGGAATGTTTCTGTCCAGCAAAGGCCATAAGAATAGGCCTTATTTCTATGAGAACAAGCCCAATAAATTTGCCAGATGAGCTGTGGGGTACAATAAAATCTCTTCCACCCCTTCTCTATCCACATCCCCTCTTCTTCTTCTCCTTCATTAGCTGCCTTAACAAATTAAAATGCTCAAGTTCCCAAAGGTGTTTTCTAAAGGAATATCTATGGGAACACATTTAACAGGCTCTAGTTTCCCCCATGAGTTCTTTCCTTAGATACTCTGAGAAGTGAGAAATAATGACACACCAGACACAAGACTTTCCTGTAATCAGACAGCCATACTTGATGCTCCTAGCCAGCCCCCTCCCCAAGAATTGATCTGGTACAGACTTGAAGATTTTCAGTTTTCAGCTTCCAGCCCTCCTGACACTTAGCTGTCTGTGAAGAATAGCCTCCAAATAAATCTCCTTTCAGACATATATTTTCTGTTGTTTCTTGAACTCTCTCCCTTCCCTCAAGTGCATGCTAATTTACCATAAAAACCACTCATTTAGAAAAGCATTTGCCACCAGCAAATGTAGGAATTAAAAAAAAGTAAGGAGAACTTGATTGATTTTCTTTTCCTTTTTAAGGGGAAAAAAAGCAATCCTTTGGGTTCAGAAAACAGACCTAATTCATCCATTTGAGAATCTGGATCATTTCTCATTTGAGGCCCTCAATGGTTTTTATTGATGTTGTGCTTAAAAGTAATATTATGTAAGGGGAACAGTAATAGATCTCCCTCTTGATAAGTTCAAGGCACCTCAGACTGATGAATTAATTCTCACATTATTGAAAAGAATGGCAGTTGTGGTTGCTAAAATGGCCAGCGATCTTTAAAGATTCACAAATGGAAAAGGAAACATGGGATTGTAGACAAGCAAATGTTGTTAACTCAGTTTTCAAAAGGGCAAGAGGTCCTTTTTATTAAAGACAACTGACGAAGTTGATTCCCTGAAGATTTCTAGAATCTATTATTAAAGACCTGCTTTGCAAACCCCTAAAAAGAGAATTTCCTAGATTACCAAGGAGTCTAAGTAATTAAGATTATTTATTAAGTAATACATGGGTTACTTAGGGGGAAAAAGTCACAACAGATTTGTTCTGAATTGAATTTTCTTTCTTTCACTCATTTTTTATTTTTCTTTCTTTTTTCTTTGCTCCTTATTTTCTTCTTACTTCTTTCTTTCCTTTCCATCCTTCCCTCCATCCATGATGTCATTAGTTCTCTTCAAAAAAGGAAGGACACACAGCAACACACACAAATATGTACATATGTATACATGTGTGTATACATTTTTATGTGTAAAAATACATATTCTCTAAACTTTGTTTCTCTTTCAATGCTTAACATAATACCCTACACATTTAAAAAAAATGTAAAAATTATTATTGAGTGATTGTTGACTGAATATGAGCTAAACCTATATAATAACCCTGTACTTTCCATATAAACAGCTTAGCATCTCCTATTATTCCCATCTATTTCACTTTTTATCCTAAGGGCCTCACTTGGGGGGATTCTAAAAAACTATTTCCTTGAATTGTTTACATATTGATTTGGTAAAGTCTTCAATTTTCTCTTCTTTGATCCTCTCTTCTCAGACAAATTGGTCTTAAAGAGCAAACTCATTCCCTCTTAAGAACAAAAGCTCCCCTCAGGTTATGAAAACCCATCCTTATAGTATCTTTTATCATTCTTATGGTAAGAGAAAGGGCCCAATTCTGCTTCCTTCATCCTGTACCACAAGTATCTTTGTCTGGAGGGTAGTTACCTTATTCTGTAAGTTAAAAGACAAACATAATGAGAAAATTAAACTAACCTTCTGAATCATTCCTCAACATTTCACCATCTAATTCAAAGATTCCTCCTTGAGCCAAGAATAACACTGATCAGTATCTTTCAATTAAAACTATGGAAAATGGGGGGAAAGATCCTGAAACAGGAAAACTGATGACTCTAAAGACAAACTCCACCTATTTGTCCCTCCTGCCAAGTGCCTGATGTGAAAACATTTTGTCCTATATTTTAAATTCCTCAGAGAGTAGCTTCTAAAGCTATGACGTTCATTTTTACACATGCTGTACTATGTGCGATCAAGCATTTGATCAATAAATGCTTTTAGAAGACAATATTAATGTTAATATACAACTTTCCTCTTGACTGTTTTCAACCTGACTAAATTTCTGACAGAGAGACAGGACTCAGTAGCAAGCCTTGGAAATGTACCCTATGGTTATATACCTTATCTTATCAATACATATATCTTGATGAAAATGACCAAGATGCGACCAAAGGCCCAAGTACAACCATATCTCATATAATATCTTCTCTCAATGTAATTCATGAAGGAAGTGGGGAAAGGGGGAGAGATTCATCACAACATCCTGCAACACAATGTCTCCTCCAGTTCAACTGGTGATATCATTGAGTGTGGGGAATAGAAATAAAAAAGTTTCCCCTACTCTAATGGAGGGAATATTTTGTAGCTACTCTTCTTACCATCTTACCATCTCTTAAAAACTGTATCTGCTTTGAGATAATTATGTCTACTGGCTAACTGTTAAAGGTAAATATACTGGAAGGGGCTCATAGGTACAGTTGTAGGAGTATAAACCTACTGAGGAATTTAATCCTTGAGGAGTAATTCCCTTCCCAGGGGCCCATCTTGTAAATGTCTTTGTAAATATTTTATTTATTTTGTTAAACATTTCCCAATTACATGTAAAAAAATTAACATTTAGTTCTAAAATTTTGAGTTCTAAATTCTTTTCCTTCTGCCTGGTCCTTTCCTACCCCTTGAAAAAGTAAGCAATATGATATTGATTATACCTGTAATGTGATGAAACACCTATTTCCATATTTACCATGTCACAAAAGAATACACACACACACACACACACACACACACACACACACACATAAATAAAGTGAAAAAAGTATGCTTCGATCTGTACTTACAGTTCATCAGCTCCCTTTCTGGCAGTGAATAGCATTTTTTATCATACGTCTTTGGAATTGTCTTGGATAATTGTCTTGCTTGATCAGAGTTGCTGTTACTGAGTACAATATTCTCCTGATTGTGCTCGCTTTCCTTTGTATCATTTTATATAGGTCTTTCCAGGTTTTTCTTAAACCACCCCTCTCATCATTTCTTTTAGTACAAGAGTATTCCATCACAATCATATATCCCAACTTGTTCAGGCATTTTCCAATTGATGGGCATCCCCCATTTCCAGTTCTTGGGTACCACAAAAAGGACTGCTATGAATATTTTTGCACAAATAAATAGGTCCTTTTCCCTTTTCTTAGATCTTTTTGGGATACAGACCTTTTGGGGAGTGGGTCAAAGCTTATACACAGTTTGATAGCCCTTTCTTCTTCTTGTCTTTCAGTCTTTTATTTCAGAATAGTTGAATCAGTTCAAAACTCCAAACTTCTAAGTGTGAGGTGATATCTCAGAATTGTTTAATTCACATTTCTCTAATCAATAGTGACTTAGAACATTTTTTCATATGATTATAGCTTTGATATCTTCTTCTGAAAATCGCCTTTTCACATTTATTGACCACTTACCAATTGGGGAATGGCTTTGATTTTTATATAATTTAATTCAGTTCACTAGCTATTTAAAAAATGAGGCCATAAGCCATTACCAGAGAAACTTGCAGTCATTTCTCCTCTAGTTTGCCATTTTTCTTCTGCCTTTAGCTGTCTTAGTTTTGGTTGTACAAAAACTTTTAATTTCATATAACCAAAATTATTAAATTCCTATGACCTCTCTTTTTTCTTACTTGGTCTTCCCTTAGTACATCAGACTAATACATTTTTTCATGTTCCCCTAATTTTTTTTAAATAACTTTTTATTGACAGAACCCATGCCAGGGTAATTTTTTACATTATTTAATATAATCAGTAGTTACTTTAAATGGAATTTCTCTTTGTAACTCTAACTATTGGGTTTTGTTAGTGATATATAAGAATGCTGATGACTTTTGTGGGTTTATTTTGTATCCTGCAACTTTGCTAAAGGTGTGGGTTGTTTCTAATAACTTTTTAGTAGAGTCTCTGGGGTTCTCTAAGTATACCATCATATCATCAGCAAAGAGTGATAATTTGGTTTCCTCATTGCCTATTCTTATTCCTTTAATCTCTTTCTCAACTCTTATTGCCAAAGCTAGTCATGTTCCCCTAATTTACTTATGATATCATCCTTCATATTTAACTCATTTATCCATTTTGACTCTATTTTGGTATATAATGTGAGATGTTGGCCTACGTCCTGAAAACTTCAAGAACCAATTTGGCAGTAGCCCAGAGAGTTTGCTATAAATACATAATAACCAAACCACATTTGCTTATCAGCCAGTGGATCAAAGCAAAAAGTTAGTAAAAATAAAAGAACACCTTGGTAAACTGGAAAGATTGCCAAGTTGATAGACAACCAGTGTTCAATTCCTAGGTCTGACATTAATTATCTGTGTGACCTCTGGCCAACTGATATACTTCTCAAGCTCTAAGTTTCCTTATTTGTAAGATAAGGGAATTGAACAATATTACCAGTAAGGATCCTTCTAGCTCTAAATCTAGTAACTTTTTGCAGAATTATAAGTGTATGCTCCTCTTTTAAATTTCAGTAAATTTGCACTCAAAGGGGAAAAATTACAGTGACCTTGGGATGGAAGAAATATCCACTCAGACCGCATTTGGACTTGATAAAAGGTAAGGTTCTTCATTTGTTCCAGGATCATTCTACATTGTGTAAAAGATGTAAAACTGTGGGTGGGCTCATGTGTATATGAAAAGGCCAGCCTGAGATTACTTTTGTATGCTCATTTGAATAGATCAATAGGAAAACCTTAAAGCATAATTAACAAACTATTGCCAGGGCCAAAAAACCAAAGATGAGATTGATTTTTTAACAATCTTTTTTTAATGTAAAAAAAATTATTTAAAAATGTAAAACCAATTCTTAATTTTTGCCACAAAAAACAAACAAACAAACAAAAAAAGCAAACAAAAATAAAAGACAGCAGGAGGATTTCACCTCTAGGCATAATTTGGAGACCCAGCATTAAAGTTTTGAAATCGGGGTGAAAATTGTATTTGATAGTTACCATCCTGACCCTAACCCTAACCCTAAATTCTCCTCCCTACTCTAACCCGACTCCGGACTCCCGACTCTAACCCTAACTATTAGTTAACTAACTAATAGTTAGCTAACTATTGTGACCCATCAAAGAGCAGGCTCAAGGGACCCAGTAGATGTCTATCCGAGAGAATACTATGCTCCAGGAGAAGCAACCCCAAGCTAGCAGCAGAATGAGCTGGACATTTCATGGTGGATGTGCCTCAGACTTCACCATGTCCAAAAAGGAACTCATTATCTTTCCTAAAAGAAAATGTTCTTCTCAGAGCTATCAGAGAAATTTGAAGTATTGTAAAGAAGTTCCATATCTACTTGTGGCTGGAGATTGGGAAGAGCCTGAGCATCTTTTCCAGGGAGATAACCACACCCCTCCCCCCCTGCATTTACAACTCTCCTTCCATGGTTTGGGTTCCTGGGTGGTCTTTCTCAATAACTGCCAAGGATTACTTCTCTAATTGCTTCAGATTACACTGTCCTTAAGTTAGGGACTCGATGACATCTCTTCAGTTCCAGCAGAAAGCCAGAAAGATAGTAATAGCTCTGAGAAATACTCACAGAACTAACAAGTCCATACCTGGCATGGCAGCTGGCCTACCTCCCTAAAAGAACCTTCCTGAGTCACATGGGGATGCAAGGATAAACGGCAATGAGAAGGACTGACAGGAGCCACTGGACTGTCAGCCAGAGGAGGCCAGACTTGGCCCTCAGCAATTAGAGAGAGGCTGCTGGGGCTGCTTTGGGTCTAAATGACTGCAATGATGGAGAATGTGTCCACCCCTTGCCCTATGGCCTCCAGCTCAATTTCGCAGACAGGGAGCCTTCACTATAGCTAAAACTCATTTGCACATGTCAGCTTTCTGCCAGACAAATGCAGCCCGAGGCTGACCCCCATCTTCCTAAACTCCACTTCCTCACACGCAGGAGGCCTTCCCCTTGCCTTCCCTCACCAAACCCTGAAAATACACATTCTCAGAGGCACAGCTGCACCCCAAAACCTCAGCACCGTAGCCCAAGTCCCTGTTTTATTTTTTCTTTATCCTTAATTCTATCTCTCTCTTTTTTTTATTATAGCTTTTTATTTACAAGATATATGCATGGGTAATTTTTCAGCTTTGACAATTGCAAAACCTTTTGTTCCAACTTTTCCCCTCCTTCCCCCCACCCCTTCCCCCAGATGGCAGGTTGACCAATAATGTTAAATACAATATATGTATACATGTCCATACAGTTATTTTGCTGAACAAAAAGAATCGGACTTTGAAATATTGTACCATTAGCTTGTGAAGAAAATCAAAAGTGCAGGAGGACAAAAATAGAGGGATTGGGAACTCTATGTAATGGTTCTTAGTCATCTCCCAGAGTTCTTTTGCTGGGCGTAGCTGGTTCAGTTCATTACTGCTCCATTGGAACTGATTTGATTCATCTCATTGTTGAAGAGGGCCAGGTCTCTGTTTTAGCAGCTAAGCCCAGGCACCCTTGTTAGTACCTGGAGAGATGGGGAAAGGAGCCAAAGAAAGGGAACAACCACTTGTCCTCCAGACTTTTTAAAGAAAAGTTAGCCGTGAGTGCAAGGGATAATGTAAAAAAAATTACCCTGGCATAGGTTCTATCAATAAAAAGTTATTTAAAAAAAATATATAGATTTTAACAGAAAAAAGAAAGAAAGAAAGGTTAGCCTTGCATCCTGTCACCTCCTACAACCAGAACGTCCACAGCAGACTTAGAGAAGGCCCTACACAAGCAAGGTTGTCAAGCTCCCTAAGACAGATCAATAACAAGAGTGCAGCAGACTGAGGAGCATAAAACATCCCACAAGTGTAGGTGGACCTTGTGGAGGCTTTCCCCACCCACCTCCATTTACAGAAAACTGTGAAGAAGTTACAGAGGACTACAGTGACAAGGAGAAATGGGGAGAGATCAGTCAGCCAGGCAACAGGCTGGTAATATAAAGAAAGGAAAGAGGGGAAGCAGGAGGGATTCTCATATTTATTTTGGAATATAAGAAAGACCCATTTTGAAGGAGAGAGGAGGGCTCCTGATGGAGATTACTGAACATCAGGCTTATTTCTCATATTCCCAAAAGAAGACGACAAAGAAATTGTAGCTCATGAGAGAATCCTGGAACAGAATTCTAAAGAGCATTGCATCTGAGCTAGATGAAAGGACAAGAGGAGTCCTGGTAACCTAGATCTGACCAAAGAGCCAGGCACATTCCCACCCACATGTCTTGGAGGGATAACAGGGCCTCTGGGACAATTGAACTGGGATCCCTATGGTAGAGAACGCAGGAAGAGTTTTATCTGAAATAAAATACCAAAATAAGTTATTCTTAGAAAAAGAAATTTTAAAAATCATCAATAAACTTCCTAAGAAAAAAATCACCAGGACCAGATGGATTCATAAGCAAATTCTACCAAACATCTAAAGAACAATTAATCCCAATGCTATATAAACTATTTGGGAAAATGGACAAAGGAGTCCTATCAAATTTCTTTTCCGACACAAACATTGTGCTGGTACCCAAACCAAGAAGATTCAAAACAGAGAAAGAAAATTATAGACCATTTTCCTTAATGAATATTGATGCAAAATTTTTAAATAAAATATTAGCAAAAAGATTACAGCAATATATCACAAGGATCATATACTATAAGCAAGTGGGATTTACACCTGGAATATAGGTACAATATTAAGAAAGTTATTAGAATAATTAACCATCAACCTGCTATGAGTGGAGAGGAGGGGGGGAAGGAGGGGAAAAATTGGAACAAAAGGTTTGGCAATTGTCAATGCTGTAAAATTACCCATGCATATAACTTGTAAATAAAAAGCTATTAAAAAAAAAAAAGAAGAAGAAGAAGAATTAACCATATCAATATCAAAACCAACAGAAATCTTAGTTATCTCAATAGATGCAAAAAAGTCTTTGACAAAATACAGCCCCTATTCCCATTAAAACAAACAAACAAACAAAAAAAAAAACCACTAAAAAAGCATAGGCATAAATGAAATTAACCTTAAAACGGTAAGTAGTATTTATCTAAAACCACCAGCAAACACAGTCTGAGAGATAAGCTAGACGTCTTCTTTAGTACAAGCAAAGGTGAAACAAGAATGCTCGTTATCTGTTATTTAATATTGAACTAGAAATGCTGGCTATACTAATAAGAGAAGAAAAAGAAATTAAAAGAATTAGAATAGTCAATGAGGAAAGAAAATTATCATTCTTTAGAAATGATATGATGTTACACTTAGAAAATCCTAGAAAATCAACTGAAAAATGATTTGAAATGATAAACAATTTCAGCAAAGTGGCAAGATACAAAATAAACCTACATAAATCATCAGCATTCCCATCTATTACCAACAATATCGAATGGCAAGAGGTAGAGAAAAAAATAACTGTAGAAAATATAAAATATTTGGGAGTGTGCTTGCCAAGACAAACTCACACCCAGATACTATATAAACACACTATAAAATACTTTACACAAATAAAGTTGGATCTAGACACCTGGAAAAATATTAATTGTTCATGGGGAGACAAGACTATAATAAAAATGACAATTCTACCTAAATTAATCTATTAATTCGACTTCATATAATCAAACTATACAAAAAATATTTTACAGAGTTAGAAAAAATTAACACAATTCATCTGGAAGAACCAAAGCTCAAGGATATTAAGGGAATCAATGAAAAAATACTAACAAAGGTGTTCTAGCTATATAAGATCTCAAATTGTATAATAAAACAATAATTAGCAAAACAATATGATACTGGCTAAGAAATACAATGGAATAGGTTGGGCACAAATGACAATAGCAATTTAATACATGATAAATCCAAAGATTCAAGTTTTTGGAATAAAAACTGCTAGGAAAACTAGAAAACAGTAAGGCAGACACTAAGTAAAAACCTATATCTCACACTGTTTACCAAGATAAACTAAAAATGGGTATGTGATTTACACATAAAAGAAGATAATCTAAGCAATTAAGAAAACACGGATTAGTTTATATATCAGATTTTTGGATAAGAAAAGAATGTTGGACCAAAGAAAGTAGGGAGCATTACTAAATGTATAAATGACTAAATGTATAAATGTACATAAAACTAAAGGTTTTGCATGAACAAAACCAATTCAACCAAAATTACAAGGAAAGCAAAAAACTGAGGAAAATTTTGGCAACAAGTATCTCTAATAAAGACCTCATTTTTCAAACATATAGAGAGCAGAATCAAATTTATAAAAATATGTCATTCTCCAATTTGTAAATGGTCAAAGGATGTGAACAGTTTTCAGACAAAGAAATCAAAGACACCTATAGACAAATGGAAATATGCTCTAAATCATTACTGATCAGAGAAATGCAAATTAAAATAACTCTGAGCTATCACCTCACAGCTATCAGAGTGGCTGATAAGACAAAAAAGGAAAATGTTGGATATTGGAGGGGATGTGGGAATACTAGGACACTAATGTTGGTGATATTGTGAACCGATACAACCATTCTGGAGAACTATGCCCAAAGGGCTATAAAACTGTATATACCTTTTAATCTAGCATATCACTACTAGGTCTGTATCCCTAAGACATCCAAAAAAAAAAAAAAAAGAAAGAGAAAAAGAAAAGAAAAGAAAAAGATTTTTTGGTACAAAAATATTTATAGCAACACTTTTGTGATGGCTATGAATTGGAAATCAAAGGAATGTCCATCAACTAGGAAATGGCTAAACAAGCTTTGACATATGATTATTACAGAATATTATTGTGCTCTAAGAAATGACAAGCAGGGTGATTTCAGAAAAACCTGAAAGATTTACATAAATTGAGGCACAGTGAGATGAACAGAAGCAGTAGAATATTGTACCCACTTACTGTAATACTTTTCTATGAAGTACTGTGAATGATTTAACTATTGTCAGTAATACATTAATCTAAAATAATCCCAAAGGATCAATGATGAAGCGTACTATCCATCTCCAGAGAAAGAATATTGATTGAATATAGACAAAAGCATGCTATCTTTCACTTTCTTTCTTTCATTGAGTCTTCTTGTCCAAAATGACTAATATGTTTTACATAATTGCACATAACATATTTGGTCACTTACTGCCTTTAAGGAGGGGAGAAGACTGGGAGAGTGGGAGAGAGAAAATTCAGAATCAAATAAAAACCTGAAAAATTTGAAAAAAAATTTCATCACTACATAGGTATCTAACATTTTTATAATGTTAGAGATTTGTCTGGGGGGGCAATAAGAGTGTAAGTGGCTTGTCCATAGTCACATTACTAATATGTGGCAGAGGAACAATGTCAAGTCAAAAAGCATTTATTAAGGAATTACTATGTTCCAAACACTGTGCTAAGCATTGGGATACAAAGAAAGCCAAAAAAAAAAAAAAAAAAAAAGCCCTTGCCTTTTTTTAGAACCCACAAGCTAATGAGCTAATAATTATTATTGTTGTTTGAAATTATTGAGAAATAGAGGCAGTTCACATAGTGAATAGACTTTCAATTAGACCTGAATGAAAATCTTGCTTCTGACACACATTAACTGCTGATCTTGGGCAGCTCCCTGGGATTTATCCACTAAGGAGAGGGGTTGATGAAGAGTATTCCCCCACTTTCACAGTTCTTGAGTATCTTATTCAGGAGCTAAAAATTGGAAAGCTGGTATCCCTATGGAAGAAATACACCCTTCCCCAACAAGGATATTTTATTGGTTTTGTGATATTTGTAGCTATCAGAAGGATCAGCACCTGCAGAATTAGGAGCTGACCTCAGAAATTTCAATTTCATATTCTCTAGAATCCAGTTTCTTACCCACTTTAAGCCCCTGATACCAATTTGTTGACATCATTCACTGTAAACAGAAGTTTCATCTGACACTTCACCACAAATATACACACAGGGTGTCAAGCTAGCATATTGCGCAGTGTTTTAAAGCCAGCATCTCTTTGCTCATTTAATTAAAAAGTTGAACCAGGAAATAAGCCAAAGGCAGTTTCTTCCCAATTGGTGCAGGCCACAGACTGGGCCGGGTGAACTGCTAAGACATCATCGCACCATTTCCTAAGAAACACTCAGTTTCACACCAGGAATGTGCTGCTGGGTAGGAAGCAGTCAACAAGGCTCCTGGTTTTCCACCAGCTGTCTCTGACCAGTGTACAATTAAGCTGTTCATCAGCTCCGCTCTCGCCTTTTCTTTCTCTAGCTCGAAGCAAGAAGAGCTGAATGCATCTCATCAAAGAAAACAAGAGAGCAGGGATACTTCCCCCACAGATGTTTAAATCAGTTTTTACTTTGGAAATGACACAATGGCCAAAAGCAATCTAGAGGGACAATCAGCGCTTTTAACAAGAAGAGAAAAATGAAAAAGAATGACATTCAAAAATGAAAATTGTCCAGGACAGTCTAAGAACTTAGGATGTGGGAAACGTTAGATCCACCTGACCACTGACAGACATAAGAACCTGACTGTCAGCAATAAAATAACAATTCTCAAGCACAAGTTGGAATGGGAGAGCTCACAAGGACTAAATCTCCGTATCACACAGAGAGCACCAGCTGTTCAGTCAACACCCAAGGTGGTCCTGCATTCCTTGGGAGTGTTTCATGAATGTTAGGCAATGATGACTGCACCAAGAACCCAAGAACACCTTCCTGTTGTCTCCTAGCTGTGCCATACCATAGTATCAGTTGCCTGAAAGGTGAAAGAAGAATATAGAGAAAAGGGCCCATAACTGAATGAGTAAATAGTAAAAGACAAGACCACCATAGAAGCTTCTGCCTCTTGCATGCAAACTTTTGGATTATCAAGTGACTCCATTAGTGTTTTGATCCCAGGCTCTTCAGTCCAGAGAGCAGTGACCAATGGAAACCTCTGGTCTGCTCTACTTTTCCTAGGAGATCCTTTCACTCCATTAGGGTTTTAGGCCTGGTTCTGCCATTAAGTAGTCACTGAGTTATCTTGGAAAAGTTCTTTCCTTTGTCCTGTTGGAATCCTTACAAAGTGTTAACTCATTAGAGTTGATAGAGACAATAATTATCTAACTTAGCATGGTTCAGTATGATTGATCCGATCTTACAAGGAGATGTTATGGGCCAGAACTTGAAACAAGGTACTAAGTGGAACTGATAGAAACAATGCTTGTCTTCACACTTTTAGAGAGCTCATATAAGGAAGAAGCTCTTAGGGTCAGAGGCACACTAGGATAGATACAGAAGCACTCTGGGACAGACACAGGGACTCTGGGAGGAAGCCCACAAGCCCTCTCTCAGAGGCAAGACAGATTCATTCCATCTCCCACCTTTGTGTTGACTGGAGGCTGAAGAAAGTAGAGGCAGAAGCAAAGGACAAAGCTGCAAAGAGCTCTGGGAACCAAGGAAAGCTGAGGCCTCTGAGAAAGCTACCCGGGCCCAAGGAAGGAGAAAATAAGTATTTGCATTTTATCAGCTGGCTGAATTTGAGGTGATTATTACTTTTAACTGAAACTAAGGCTGCCTCCAGGAAAACTCCCCAAGAAACCTGCTCCCAGAGAGAATTATTATATTTTAAAGAAGATAACAACACAGGTTCCCCTCCTGGGGAATAAGAAAGGGAGACTAGATGATCCTTCCACACTCTACCTAAAACATTACACAATCATTCTGGGACTCTAAGTTATAATCTTGCAAATTTTCTTTTTATTAAATTACATGTTCCTTTATCCCCAACCACTTCCCTCACCCTTCACCTGTGACATTTTTCTCTCCTCCATTTTTCCATTTTTCCAAGCTCATGCTTTTTATCTGCAGCATTCAAATTCAGCTCCTACTGCCTGGCCATTTCTTAAGAATTGTTGACACAATACATCCTAGAGAGTTTTAGAAATATCTACATCAAACTCACCAATGTTACCATTACATGTATTAAAAATATGACTAACTTGTTCCCTTTCCAAGTAAATAGCTCTTCAGGAGAGAAAGAAAAGCACCCAAATATTATCAAGAATGTGAGGACACTGAGGGCAAGGAGTTGAAATAGGAAGAGTTTCCCAGTAATTTTTGATCCTGCTTTGCCAGGAATGCCTGACACATTTTGTTCTAAGGACATTGTTATTCCACGTGAGTCTTTATTTATCCACGTCCGGAAGAAAACTTCCAGAGTCGCCTCTGGCTATTGCTCAAGGCAGAAATCAATTCTGAAGTTCAAGAATTGCACAAGGGTGCAAAAAACAATCTCCTCCACCAAAGTTTCCAGGAATTGATACTATAAAGAGCATTTAAAAAAAAAAGTCAGCTTGGCCTTGTGATGAGAGAGGGGAAAAAAAATTCTCATTTTCCTTTACTTGAAGACCTTCCCTAATTTTTTTCTTCCTAACCAGGTCACTCCATTTTCTCTTATATGTAAAAAAAAAAAAAAAAAAAAAAAAAAAAAAAAAATTTAAAACCCAGAAAACCTTTGAAGTCATAGAGGTTAGAAACATCACACAGATGTCTCCTTGGTTCAAAGTCCTCCAGACATTCTGCATTAAGAAATACAGGGCTTAAAAAAAAAAATGGGTCAAGACAGAAATAACTTGTCAGGAGTTACATGATAACAATGAACATTTACATAGCACTTTGCTAAGCTTTATATATACTCCAATCCCACTTCAATACTGAAAAGTAAATGCTAGAGATATTATTACCCCATTTTACAGATAAGGACAATGAAGTTAAAGAACTCTTGTATGGATCAGAGACAGGATTTGAATCTAGACTTACTCCAAGACGACTCTCTGTCTGCTTCTCCAATACCATTGCCCACTCTTGCTCCAATTTAAGAATATAGTTGTGAAATATTCATTCAATATATGGTAGTGAGGGCAATGGGGGCACCATAGACACTGTAATGAGTTGGAAAATAATTAGGAGACTCAGTCCAAGTTTTGCCATGACTGATGGTGAGTGCACAAAAGGCAATGCAAGTTTGGTGTGTCCATTTCCTATTTGGCCAATGGAGACAATGACAAAATATTAGCAGCTTGCCAGCAGCTGGTAAAGTGGGCAAACAATGGGGGGAAAGTTGTCTGGTGGCAGGTTCTACACACACACCCACCCCTCCAAGTTCATCTTCTCTACAGCAGCACATGCAATATGATCCAACAAGCTCTGCTCTTGATCCTCAAAGGATCAATGTACTCCTCTATGGCTTCTTTCCTGAAACTTTTCTTGGGTCAGCAAAACACAATCTACTTTGAAGTTCCAACTTAGAAATAGATATTTGTTAGTCCTTGGAGAATGAAGACTCGGCCATATAGTCTCTAACTGCCTCTCCATGGTTCCAGAGATTTATTCCAGAAGAAACTTGGCTCCCCTCATAAATTTGTCCTGGGTATGCATGCAAGGTAGATATTGTCTAAGACCCTCACTGATAATGGACAAAAAGACCTTCAGTACTTGATGTTAGCAGCTATCTCAAGAGAATACTCCAAGAAAGCCTACCCAGGTAGATGTACAGTTCCTGCAGAGCAGGGTGGAATTCATAGCCTTTCTGAAAAATATGATCCTAATCCTAAAGTTTATTAAAGAGGGGCAATGACAGAGTAATCGATAGAGAACTGGCCACAAAATAAGATTAAATTAAATTAACAATCTGGGGTTCAAGTCTCACCACTGAAATATAGACTCTGACTATACAACTAACTTAAACTCTTAAGATGCCCAGGCAATTCTCTAAAGCAGGGGTCCTCAAACTTTTAAAATAGGGGGCCAGTTCATTGTCCCTCAGACTGTTGGAGGGCCGGACTATAGTAAAAACAAAAACTTTGTTTTGTGGGCCTTTAAATAAAGAAACTTCATAGCCCTGGGTGAGGGGGATAATCGTCCTCAGCTGCTGCATCTGGCCCGTGGCTGTAGTTTGAGGACCCCTGCCTAATGGATTGAGGATCTGCCCTGGCTGAAGGAAGGAAGGAAGGAAGGAAAAAAAGAAAGGATATCAGCTCACCTCTTTTTCCATGGCTTTCCAAACAGGTCCTGCTGATGCCCCACGATTTTGGAGACTGGAGGGCTATGTAGCTTACAAAGAGTGAGAATGTATTGTTCCAACTCAGCTTGGTTTCTTGTCTCTTGTGGAGAGGGAGTAAATCCCAAGTAAGTTTTTATATTCTCTTATCAGGATATTATGATACTGAATGGGACACTTGGTTTAGAGGATCCATAAAGTTACTCTTCCACTCTCGAATTCTGTACAATGTGATTGGATACAAAAGTATGACTAAAGGTCAAAATGATTCACAGCTAACTTTTCATTCATTAGCCTTTCCTAAATGACCTTGCATCCCTTCTGTATCCCCCAAGAAACCTTGGTCTGAGGAGGGTGTCTTCCAATGGCAATGCGTCTATACCATGCATATGTTGTTATATATTTGCAGGTCAGACCTTGAAGGATTCGTCTCCCTAAGAACCTAATGATCATTACCCTAACTAAAATGTTCCTGCTGGTCTGGCCATGTCATATTATAAACTTTTTTATTTTGCCAGTGATCTCTTTGACCTTACTCAGATTTATCAGGCAATTAAATAACAAGTGTTTATTAAGCATTTTTAATATTTGATGCTGGGCGAAACACTAAAAATGAAAGACAGACAGAAACAGTCCCAGATCTCAAGGAACCTGTGTTTTAATGATGGAGACAAAATGCAAATAATTACCTTAATTCAAGGTATGTTAATACTGTGGAGTGGAGAAGTTAAGGCTTAGAGATCTGCTAGAAAACTATTAATGGTGCTAGTATTAAGTGCAAAGAGGCTGTGTGAGAAGAGAGAAGACATGTACAAAAAAGGAGATGAAGGTAAAATGACAAGATTAGATATGCAGGATGAGTATAAGTGAGGCGTTGAAAATAACATCATAAAGGTTGTAAACCTAGATAGTGGGAAGCTAACAGTAAGTTTGGGAAGAGGTGAAGATTTGAAGGAAAGATAAGTTCTGTTTTGGACATATTGAGTGTGAGATGACTATGGAACATCTAAAAGGTGGGTAAAGTGGAATTGAAGGGAGAGATTAGGGCAGGATGTATAACATCCATTGAAGTCTATTATAAATCTGCTGGAAGTACTTTCTTACCACTTTTCCTTTCATCATTATCCCTCCTCCTGTTACCCATGAGGGTTCTTACCACTAATACTCCCTCACTTGTCCATAGCATATGTCAAACACTAATAGGCTAATACTTCAATATTCAACATAGGTCTTTGCTCTAATGCTGTTCATCCTAATTCACCTCTGCCCTATCTCTCTGTGCAGCTTTCATCCATGTCCTCCCACAAATTTGCCAGTGATGGACAGGGATTTGGAGATAACAATGGGGCAGTAAAAATATTCTAGGGTTGGTCTATTTTGTTTTCTGATCATTCATTTCTCATACCATTCCCTTGCTTATTTTCACCTGCTCATTGAGAAGATCTTAACTAACTCTACATTTGGGTTTTACTTTTTATTGTGAAATCACCTTACATTTGCACATGGTACTCTGTGTCCAATACTACCCTTTAGAAGATACATGCCCACTGCTGTCTAACCTTCAGGATTTTGTAATCTACTGGGGAGATATGACAAGAACTCCTAAATCTTCTGTCTCATTTGGTATTCACAGAGTGAGGTGGCCATTATCGGCTCCATTATAATTATAGATGTGGAAACTGAAAAGCAAATGCCTACATTTTTAAACCCGGGATTTTACCTGATAAAACCATCCTAAGACTTTGCAAGACAAGAGAATTATGATAAATGGCAAAAGCTTAAGATTTCAAGCACCAAATTAAAGAGAGCAGAAATTAGCTAAACATTGTTGGAATCACACTTCACAATTTGGAACAAGTCCAAAAGTCATTAAATTGAGTAAAATCCCTTTGTTCCATTGATACCACTATTAGATTTATACCCTAAAAGATCAACTCACATGCAGAAAAGCATTTATAGTAGCCTTTTTGTTAAAGAGCTGGAAACTAAGGGGTTGTCCACCTATTAAGAAATGTCTGGGGGGAAAAACATGTAATAACATTTAACTGATATATCAGGACTCACAGGTCCCCACCAATGGTGTTCAGACCATGATTGGAAGAGTTTTGAGAGATTGGCTAAGATGACAGGAAAAAATAATGATGAATGTTGGAGGGGATGCGGGAAACCTGGGACACTAATGAATTGTTGGTGGAGTTGTGAACGAATCCAACCATTCTGGAGAGCAATCTGGAATTATGCCCAAAAAACTATCAAATTGTGCATACCCTTTGATCCAGCAGTGTTTCTATTGGGCTTATATCCCAAAGAAATACTAAAGAAGGGAAAGGGACCTGTATGTGCCAAAATGTTTGTAGCAGCCCTGTTTGTAGTGGCTAGAAACTGGAAAATGAATGGATGCCCATCAATTGGAGAATGGCTGGGTAAATTGTGGTATATGAATGTTATGGAATATTATTGTTCTGTAAGAAATGACCAGCAGGATGAATACAGAGAGGACTGGCGAGACTTACATGAAGTGATGCTAAGTGAAATGAGCAGAACCAGGAGATCATTATACACTTCAACAATGATAATGTATGAGGACATATTTTGAAGGAAGTGGATTTCTTTGACAAAGAGACCTAACTCAGTTTCAATTGATAAATGACAGACAAAAGCAGCTACACCCAAAGAAAGAATACTGGGAAACGAATGTGAACTATCTGCATTTTTGTTTTTCTTCCCGGGTTATTTATACCTTCTGAATCCAATTCTCCCTATGCAACAAGAGAACCGTTCGGTTCTGCAAACATATATTGTATCTAGGATATACTGCAACATATCCAACATATAAAGGACTACTTGCCATCTAGGGGAGGGGGTGGAGGGAGGGAGGGGAAAAAAAATTGGAACAGAAACGAGTGCAAAGGATAATATTGTAAAAAAAAAAAAATTACCCTGGCATGGATTCTGTCAATATAAAGTAATTATTAAATAAAAATTAAAAAAAGGAAGAATTTTGAGAGTTCTTGGACAATTATTCTTTCTCCAAGAGGACCTCTGACCTACTACTCTCATCAAGAGAGAGCTTCTCCTATTTATGAGGACTTCCATCAAGACCTTTTGCTCTTCCTATATTGTATGTTCTGATAGAAAATGGCTTGTAATCAGAGCTCACTTTACTGATGGATTTTTTTCTGTGGGTCAACCAATCTTTCTCCCAGCTAGAGTTTGTGCTATCAATAAAACATTTTCCTGATGTATTCTTAAAAACAAACAAACAAAAAAGATCTTTTGCTCTAGAAAAGGACTGTTCCTAACAGACAGGACTCTCAATCCTTTCCCATCTCCCGTACCACAAATGCTTTCCTCAAGATATTCCCTCTCTATATAATATACACTCTTTCTCCTTCTCCTTATCTAAATCCTACTCGGCCTACTACAAGCCTTAATTCAGGGTCCACCTCCCTGAAGGCACTTGCCACTAGTGAAGCCTTCAGATATCTTCTATTGAGGAACTTTTTCTGCATTTAAAGTCAATATCACATACTGTAGTTTAGGTTTGATGGCTCACAGGATAGGGTAGAGGAAATAGAGAATAATAGGAGATCTGGGTGCTAATGCAATCTTGAAAAGTCTCTTTAACTTCTCTGTATCTCAGTCTCTTTAGTGCTCTCAAAGTTCATTTCTGACTTTAAAATTGAATTAACTGGCTCATGAGTCCTTGTTTTATCTTCCCAGCTAGGTTACAAGATCCTTAAAGGGAGACATGCATATATTAGGCATATGCTGGACACAGATTAGGTACTCAATAAAAAAATTGTAGCTGATATCACTGTAGCCCTTTAAGTTTTATGAAGCATTTTACATACATTATCTCATCTTATCCTTCCAAGAACCCTGTGAGATACTAGTGTAATGATCCTGATTTTCACACAATAACTGAGACTCAATATGATTTAACCAGTCACTGTTAATAATTGGCAGGACCAAGATAGGAAGCTGCTTTCTCACTCTAAAGTTATGCTCTTTTTAAAAACTTCTTTGTTTTTATTTATTTTTAATAGCATTTATTTTTTCAAATACATGAAGATAGTTTTCTACTTTTTTTGTAAATCTATGTTCCACATTTTTCATCCTCCCTCCCTTACCTCCTCCCTTCCCAAGAGAGCAAGCAATCTGATACAGGTTAAACATGTGCAATTCAAGTGCCCTTTTCACTAGAATCACAGCTGCCTGGTTAATTAGTCAGGTGGTTCCTATGAGCCAAACGACTGTCTTTCATTTTCAGAAAAACATTTAGATTACACAGGCAAAAATAGTAGCATTTCTCCAATCACACAGAGAACAATCTCATTTGAGCTCAATGGGTATGGCAAACAACAGGGTTCAATTGGATTTCCCCACTGGAAACACTATGTTCAACCTTAGTCAAGGTTATATGTGGGAGTTTGTGGAGGTAATAGAGAGGGAGACCATCAGACTGAACCAGACAATATCTTGGGAAATCACTAAGCCAAGGAGTCTAACAGAGTTGTCCGAGCCTCTTATATAACTTGACCATGGTGACACAATAAATTACACAATAGGATTTGAAATCGGGTCTTTGTGACCCTACAAATGAAATTTTCAACCCATTGCTTCTCTGTGTTAAGGGTGAGGGCTTGAGAGCCAGAAAGATGAAGATTTGATGCAGCATGGGCAAGGAATTAATATGATAAAAGTGACATTTTGGGATGACCAATCTGATTATATCTACTTATAGAGTAGACCAGAGAGACCCTCAAGGGAGTATCCCTTGGAGACCTGTCAGAAGCTGTTCTAAGCATAAAGTAATGAAAAAACAGTTGTTAGACTATATGAATGGAGAGGAAAAGTGAAGCTGAGGGTATTTCAAAAAAACAAATGACAGAACTTGAAATCAGCTTGAATGTAGTGATGTGAAAGAAAGAAGAGTCAAGTGGGGAGCCTTAAAGAATGATATAAATTGGAGGGGAGGAGAATGGTATAAATGGAAAAGCCATTCAGATTCAGAAGGGCTACATTTCTGAGCAGCAGCCGAGCCTTGCCTCCAGGCTCTTTTGGAAAATCCTGTATCCAGAATTGGAAGATATAGATTCAAAAATCTAGAATGATATTTACAATAGGAGAAAAGACCTAAATTCCAAATTCTGGGGCGAAATCTGGGTAAGCCATGTTGATTTCTGGGCTTCTGTTACCTTCTCTATAAAATGGAAGAGCTGAATGAAATCAGTTCTATCCCTAAATCCTGTGATTTGCTGATGTGTCAGAGAGTCTTCTGAGCAGCAACTGCTCCCCAGGCCTTTTTCCCTTGGACAACATCAGGCCAGGGGCTGCTGCTGGGACTTTGACAAGTCAGAAGCAGAAATCATTACAAGTCGCTCGAAAAGTTTCCCAGGCTAGAATATGCTTAGTTGGCAAGCCTGGATCAACCTAAATCACTAACATGTAGGCCAGAGCTCCACAGAGAGATGTAATTAGATGGCACAGGTTTGGGCTTTGGGTCAGACTGAGTTAACTGGAGGGGTTGCCTTGCAAATGCTCTTGATCATCTGCTTTATAGGCACTCCTCTCCAGAAAAAAATGGAGATAGTGCTTTCTTATCATCTCAAAATTGCTTCCATTGGATTTCCCCAGAGAGGTTGGTAACATTTCTATCAGTAAATTGAATTGCTAAAGTTGACAATTCAGACTTCTTCATCTTCATCCTCCTCCTCTTCTTCTTCCTTTTTTTTTTTAAGCCTTATCAGAGCCTCCAAGTTATACTGCCTTTGCCCCACGCCATGACCTTGGCATTCCCTTCTGAGAAAATCAAGAGCAACAAGTGAAGCCTTTAAGCTGTTCCTCTGGAAAGAGGGAAAGTGAATAGATCTATTCTGTAGGTGGTAAGGCAACAAATGACTCAGTTTAATCCAATCATTATGCAAGGAACTGGAATAAATACTGGGGATACAATGAAGAAAGACAATATAATCCTGTTCCAGCAAGGAACTTTTCATTCAAGATGTGTAATGTCCGTGCTAGCACCCAGGACACCTGAGAATCAGCCAAGGTTAGGATAAGCAAAAGTCCGTCTTTAGTCTTGGTCTTTAGGGGTAGAAGTGAAGGGGATGGAAGAAAATCTCTGCAAGCGCCTTCTTCCTCGCCTACCACAGAGAGTGTGTCCCTGGCTAGCTTTACTCCACCCCCTAGTCCCTCCTACAATCCTCTATA
Source organism: Antechinus flavipes (assembly GCF_016432865.1). Taxonomy (NCBI): domain Eukaryota; kingdom Metazoa; phylum Chordata; class Mammalia; order Dasyuromorphia; family Dasyuridae; genus Antechinus; species Antechinus flavipes. The sequence goes on along the minus strand of NC_067403.1, from coordinate 15,877,025 downwards.
CACCAATCATTGAGCCAGCACGAATAGTGGAAAGGGCCATTTTCCAAGCATGTGCCCATAGAGTATTGTCCAATCAGTAGTTAGCCTCAAGCGCTCCGCAGTCCTGACCTCAGTGCATTAATTCAATAGTTCCAGCCCTCTACAGAAATGGGGAGTGAAAGGCACATATACCTAGAATAAAAGTTAGAAAATAATTAAGGAGACCAGCCAAAGTGATACACAAAGGGAGAAATCACCTTTATCTGGGAAGCTCTGGAAAGGAGATAAGGGGGCTCAAAGGGCAGGTGGGATTTGGTGGGGAGGGAGCTGGAGGGCAGATGGAAAGGAGAAAAATCATCCTTTCCCTCCCCTCCCCAGGTGGCAGAGCACACAGATCACTGGATTCAAACTCAGGAAAGGCTGAGATGAGCCCTGGGTAAGTCACTTAAACTCTCAGCCTCAGTTTCCTCATCTGTGAATGATTATAGCATCTACTGTGCACAGGGTAGATTATTGTGAAGATAAAATATGCATAAAAATGAGTAATTTTTAAAATACTAAGTAAATGCTGTTTATCCTTATTATCCCAAGCATGGAGAGTGTGATAAGTATTTATATAATGCCTATTTTCTGTGGCAGGCATTGTGCTAATACAAATAACAAACATTGTCATTTGATTCTCACAACAACTCTGTGAAACAGGTGATGATATTAATCCTCAATTTATAGTTAAGGAAACTGAGGCAGAAATTAAGTGACTTGCCCAGGTCATACAGCTAGGATGTGGCTACGGTCAAATTTCAACTCGGCTCCTCCTAACTCCGGGGCTGGACTCTATCCACATTCCCCCTAGACACCCAGGAGATGCTGCATGTTAGACGCTATACATAAAGACTTGGAAATGAGAGACGGCAAGAAAAGGTTGCATAACTGTGAAGAGTACACGAGAGAATGCTGCAGGAGCAACCGAGAATACCTGCAAATAAGTCTGGTAGAGTGATTGGAGCCAGACTGTGGAAGAATGCAGATTCAATAGATCATCAATTGATAATCACACAGAGTAGGGTGATCTGAGAAGAAGAAAACAATCATGGGCTCCCAGAAGTTCAGACTTAGAAGGGACGTCAGGGGTCCTACAGTCCTATTTGTACCCAGACATAAATTATGCCTCAACAAATAACTCTAGTCACTTTAATTCAAAATCTCCCCAAACTCAGGGTACTCTGACTAAAGTTAAAAAAAAAAAAAATAACCCCAAACTTGTACTTCCATTTTATTAAAGAATGTTTATTAAACATCTGTTATGTGCAAGATATCATGAAGGATAAAATGCTTTATAACAGCCTTTGTATCCCAGTGCCTGACACAAAGTAAAAGCTCAAAAAATTAATCCCTCCTTCCTTCTTTCCCTCCTTTCTTTATTCCTTTTTTCTTTCCTTCCTCCCTACCTTCCTCCTTTTCCTCCTTTTTTCCTTCCTTTCCTTCCTCTCTTCCTCCCTCCCTTTTTTCTTTTCTTCCTTCCTTCCTTCTTTCTTCATATCAAAATGTTTAAATCTGCATTGAGGGAAAAGCCAAATTCATGAAAAGAATATAATGCAAGATAGAGGCTAAAATGTTATACTTAGAAAATCCAAGAGAATCAACTAAAAAACTACTGGAAATTATTAACAACTTTAGCAAAGTTGCAGGATATAAAATAAATTCACTAAATCATCAATACTTCTATATATTACCAACAAAGTCCAGCAGCAATATTAAGAGAAAAATTACATTTAAAATAATGGTCGAACAGGATGATTTCAAAGAGTCCTGGAGAGATTTACATGAATTGATGCTGAGTGAAGTGAGCAGAACCAGGAGATCATTATATACTTCAACAAGACTATACGATGATCAATTTTGATAGACATGGCTCTCTTCAACAATGAGATGATTCAAACCAATTCCAATTGTTCAGTGATGAAGAGAGCCATCTGCACCCAGAGAGAGGCCTGTGGGAACTGAGTGTGGAACACAACACAGCATTCTCACTATCTCTGTTGGTTGCTTGCATTTTGATTTCTTTCTCAATTTTTTTTTCTTCCTTCTTGATCCGATTTTTCTTGTGCAGCAAGATAACTGTATAAATATGTATACATATATTGGATTTTTTGTCAGTACCAGCTTGTTTTGATTATTACTGCTGTAAAATACAGTTTGAGACCTGGTATGGGTATAACATCTTCTTTAACATTTTTTTTATTCTACTGGTAAACTTGATCTTTTGTTCTTTCAGATAAATTTTGTTATTTTCCCTAGTTTTATAAAATCTATATATTCTATATATAAAATTCTATATATTACCAACAAAGTCCAGCAGCAATATTAAGAGAAAAATTACATTTAAAATAATGGTCGAACAGGATGATTTCAAAGAGTCCTGGAGAGATTTACATGAATTGATGCTGAGTGAAGTGAGCAGAACCAGGAGATCATTATATACTTCAACAAGACTATACGATGATCAATTTTGATAGACATGGCTCTATCATATTTGTTTTCTTCCTTCCTTCCTTCTTTCTTCATATCAAAATGTTTAAATCTGCATTGAGGGAAAAGCCAAATTCATGAAAAGAATATAATGCAAGATAGAGGCTAAAATGTTATACTTAGAAAATCCAAGAGAATCAACTAAAAAACTACTGGAAATTATTAACAACTTTAGCAAAGTTGCAGGATATAAAATAAATTCACTAAATCATCAATACTTCTATATATTACCAACAAAGTCCAGCAGCAATATTAAGAGAAAAATTACATTTAAAATAATGGTCGAACAGGATGATTTCAAAGAGTCCTGGAGAGATTTACATGAATTGATGCTGAGTGAAGTGAGCAGAACCATATATGTTCCGTGAATTGATGGAATATTGTTATGCCCCCCAAAAAATGACAAAACATGAAGATTTAGAGAAATTTGAGACAATTTAGGTGAATGAATGTATGGAGAGGAAAACAAGGAGAACCAGAAGAACAATTTCTATCATGATCATAACAATGCAAAAGGAAAATAACAGAGAAAGACTCCAGAAATCTAGCCAATTCATTGTTTAAGGGTAACTTCAGGGGAACAGTGATAAAGCCTAGCTCCCAACTCTTGGCAGACATGGTGCGGACTATTGTGCACAATGAGGCATCCATTTTCAGAATTGGTCAGTATCTTGATTTGCTTTGCTTGATTGTATTTCTTACAAGGAAGAGATCCACTGGGGGAGAAGGCAGTGTTTGGGATTTAACAATGGTGTAAAAAAGAAGAAAAAGAAAAGAACATCAATAAAGCATTTAAAAAGAAAAAAAAAAAAGAATGAATAAAAGCTAGAAAATAGCAACTAGTTACTAGCTAGAAAACAGCAACCTACTGGCTAGTTCAGCACTCAAGGACCAATAATAGCGTGCTAGCAGGAGCCAAAGACTAGACTGTATAAGAAAGGACTTTTTGCAACACCTGAATATACAGAGAATGATTGCTGCCAGCAGTATCATCTTTCAACACAAAGGACAGCAATCTGTACTTAGAGGTCCTATAAAAATTAATCAAAAACCAGATAAAAGGGGCAAGTGTCTGCTGCCTCCTAAGCAAGTCACCACTTGAACTCTTCCTTGACTGGCTCATCTACCTAAGGAACTTTAGCCTCTGGCACTTCAGGACTGATAACATTCAAGCAACAACAAAATTTTCTAGACCTGTTCAGGCTAGAAGAAGCCAGGATACTGACTGGCAGACATGAAAGAGAGAGAGAAGGAGAGAGGGAGAGGAAGAGGGAGGGGGAGAGAGAGAGAGAGAGAGAGAGAGAGAGAGAGAGAGAGAGAGAGAGAGAGAGAGAGAGAGAGAGAGAGAGAGAGAATGAATCAGCCAATGCTGATGCACTTAGTAAGAGTGCAGTAGAGATAAACTACACTGAATTGGGTAGATGCTGCCCTCCACCTGTACTAATGAGTAACAGCTTGTAAAATGCTGTGGCTAGCTCACCTTGCTAATCACTTTTCAAAGGCTGATTTGGAGAAACCGAAGCCAACATAGGGATATTTATTCATTCAAAAGCAAATTTATCCAATGCTTACTCTGCAGGCATCCTTTGGAGATATAGCAGGTTCAGTTCTGGATCATTGCAATAATCCCAATATTGCAATTTTTTTTTTGGTTTTTCCAAGGCATATAAAAGTTGTCTATTAAGTGTACAGTAGTGTTAGTCTAAAAAATGTACATACCTTGGTTTAAAAATATTTTATTGCTAAAAATACTAATCATCATTTGAGTTTTCCATGAGCCATGATCATTTTGGTGGTAGAGGATCTGGCCTTGATGTTGATGGCTGCTGATTGATAAGATTGCTGAAGATTGGAGAGACTGGGATATTTCTTTATTATTATTATTCTCATTAAAGCTTCTCATGTACAAAACATACTCATGGGTAATTTTTCAACACTGACCCTTGCAAAACCTTCCGTTCCAAATTTTCCCCTCCTCCCCACCCCCTTCCCCAGTTGGCAGGTAATCCATACAGGTTAAATGTGTTTAAATATATGTTAAAATCCAATATATGTATAAGTATTCATACAGTTATTATTTGACATACAAGAAAAATCAGATCAAGGAAGAAAAAAATTGAGAAAGAAAACAAAATGCAAGCAAACAACAACAAAAAGATTGAAAATGCTATTTTATGATCCACACTCAGTTCCCACAGTTTCTCTCTGGATGTAGGTGGTTCTCTTCATCACAAGATTATTAGAATTGATCTGAATCATCTCACTGTTGAAAAGAGCCACATCCATCAGAATTGATCATTGTATAATCTTGTTGCCATGTACAATGATCTCCTGGTTCTGTTATTTCACTTAGCGAGGATAATTTCTTAAAATAAAACAACAATGAAGTTTGCTACATTAACTGTATCTTCCTTTCACTTAACTATATAATTAATTGTAGAATTAATAATTTGTCTAATTTTAATACTGTTATGTCTTAAAGAAAAAGGAGGGCCAAGGAGAGATGGAATGAAGCAGTCAAAACACATAGCATTTATCGATTAAGTTGGCTGTCTTGTATGGGAACAGTTTGTGACATCCCAAAACACTTAACAATACCAAAATAAAGATCACTGATCACAGATCATTATTAACAGTTATAATAATGAAAAAGTTTAAAATATTGTCATAATTATCCAAATGTGGCATAGAAACATGATGTGAACACATGCTTTTGAAAAATAGTATTGATATATATATGCTTGATACAGGGTTATCACAAACCTTCAATTTGTAAAGCAAAAAAAATTCTATAGAAAATAAGGTATCTTTCTATATATAAATATACACACTATATATATGTATATGTATATATACATATACATATACATATATACATATATATGTACACACATTCATACATACAATATATTATGCTAAGTGATGGAAATACCAAAAAAAAAAAAAAATCGTCACCATCAAGAATTTCACACTCTACTGGAACTAGAACATGAATAGTGAGCCTTGGTTTTATTGGAGATTAGATTACTAGAAAGGATGCCTGTTGATGAGAGCAGGAATCACCAACATTTTCAGTCTCAATCCACTTGGGAATGCCCTGATCCAAAAGGGTCCAACTTTCACAAGCTAGCTTCCCCATTCTGATGAATTTTGTGAGAATAGAAGTTATGCAATTATAGTGGCTCAGTCAATATAATTAAAATGATAATACTACCTAAGTTTATTTCCTTATTTAGTGCCATGCCAATTCAACTACCAAATAATTACTTTATAGCCTAGAAAAAATAACAAAATTCATCTGAAGAAATAAAATGTCAAGAGTATCAAGAGACTCAATGAAAAAAATAGGAAAAGCAGGAGACCTACCAGTTACAAATTGTAATACAACCTGTAATCATCAAAATAATTTGGTAATGGTTAAGAAATGGAAAGGTTTATCAGTGGAACAGATTAGGTACATGATATACAGAAGTCAATGAGCACATACCCTCATATTTGATAAATTCAAAGATCCCAGGTACAGGGGCCAACAGTCACTATTCAACAAAAACTATTGGAAAAATTTGAAAAGTCTGGTAGAAACTAGATATAGATCAACATCTCACATATGTATATATATAAACTCCAAATGGGTACATGAGTTACACACAAAAGTCTCCACAAGCAAACTAAGGAAACATGGAAGAAACTGTTTGTCGAGACTTATGGATAGGGGAATATTTTATGACCAAACAAGAAATAGAGAGGTTCATAGAAGGGTAAATGGACAATTTTGATTACATAAAATTTAATTTTTTTTTGCACAAACAAAACCAATATATCCAAAAACAAAAGAAGAGCAAGAGACTGGGACAAAAATCTTAACAGCAAGTTTCTCTGACAAAGATTTCATCTCTAAAATATATACAAAATGGAGTCAAATTTATAAGAAAAAGAGCCATTCTCCATTTAACAAAAGTTTAAAACATAAGAACAAAGTTTTCATGGAAAAAAGCAAAGTTATCAGTGGCCATGAGAAAAAATGTTCTTAGTTACTAATAATTTGAGAAACAAAAATTAAAACAACTCTGAGGTACCACCTCATATCCATCATATTAACTAAGAAGACAAAAAAAAAAAAGAAAGAAAAGAAAGGAAAATGACAAATTCTGGAGGGACCAGGAGAAAACACTACATTAACACATGCAGTTTGGAACTATGCCCAAAAAACCATTAAACTGTGAATACCCTTTGACAAATTCAGCAAATCTGCTATTCAGTCTGTTCCTCAAAGAGATCAAAGAAAGACTCATTAAGTCCAAAAATATTTATAGCAGCATTTTTTGTGATAATGAATAGGAAAATGAGGAGATATCCATTAACTGGAGAATCGGCATACACATTGTGGCATATGCATGCAGTGAAACATTATTGTACTGTAAGAAATGAGAAAGAAAATAGTTTTAGAAAAATCTAAGAAGATTTGTATGAACTGATAAAAAGTTAAGTGAATAGAACCCAGAAGAATAATAATGGCAGCAGTATGAACTTTGAAATATATAAAATGGATGACTTGAGAGTTTGGAACTGAACTGAAAATAAAATATGCAAAATAAAATATATACATATAATAAAGTTGTGTATATATACATTTAAATGGATGATTTGAGAGCACCTAACCAATAGCCACGTATGTAGATCAACTACTCATGACTATAAAATACTGGAGAAATACTTTCTCCAAGTGAGAAAGCACAAGGCGGCACATTATTAACAGCTTGAGTTCCTCTGTATTAGACTCTAGAACTAGAACCATGTTTGCAAGAAAATGAATATGTTGGGATGAAATGTGCCCCTAAAAATTGGCCCCTGTTTGACCACAGAACATAAGTAGCGATTCTTCTTGAATTTATCTTATTTTCATTTCTTTTCCCTTCCAGGAAAGTGAAAGTATACCTGTTGCCTGAAAATTACCTCCAAGAGCTTATTGACCTTCTGCTTATTTAAGCAGGTAATAAGGCAGTTATTATGATGCACATGGCTTAACTGTTGCATTACTGGATCGTGTGTGTCATTGGGCAACTGCAGCAGAGAGTGAAGAGAAAGAGATTTCACAATTCTGGCATATTTTACCTTGACTGGGGGCTCAGAGCTGTACACAGAGAATTATTAATTGATAGTTTTACAATTTTCTGGAATACAGAAAGATTTTCTAGGACTTTTCTCTCTAATAACAATCAACAGTTCTGACTGTGACTATTGCCATTTTTTCTTTCTGTTTTCCCACCTGGCTGCTCTCTTAAACTGCATGTTCTTCACAAAATTATCATTATGCAAAATGAAATCACTTTTGAAACTCACATCTCTTCAGCATCCCCTCACCCCATCCTTAGAGTTCCTAGCTCCTTCTGGTTGGAGAAGGGGATATTGATTGGAGAGTTCCCTCCATCTTCCATCTTCCATTTAAGGAGAATGAACAAGGCACTGATCTCATTTCCTAACAGCTGCCCTACTGGACTTCAGGATCTCCAGAAACTCATCATTCTGCAATGTGAAATCAATTCCGTAACTCATATTTTCAGATGTTTTTTCACCCCAGCTACAAGACTTCATCTTGTTTCTTACCACCAGCCCTGCCACACATGTCCCTGTCATGCATACAAACCAGGTATCTGGCCCCCGCATCTTTTTCAGCTTTCCCCATATATTAGATTGTATGCTCCTTGAAGGCAAAAAAAATCCTTTTTTTGGATTTTCATCACTGAATCACAATGTGATCATAATCACATAACAGTCACTTAATACATTTTTATTGATTGACTATGAAGAGCATTTCAACAGGATTTGAACAGTATATTCTAAATATGAGAGGAGGCTCAGTTTACCTGCTTGAATATGAATCAAGAGAGCCAAGTATGAGAACAGGGAACAACTAATAGCTAATTCCGGTTTGGCTGGAATATAACATACATGAATGGGAAAAAAATCATTTGTTAATCACTGAGGATATGAAGAGAAAGCAAGATTAATGCTCTGAAGCCCTCATTCTAGGGGGAGACAAGAGGTTTCAGCTTCAAGCCAGATGGAAAGGTCACTTGGTCCTTAAGGTACTATAGCAGCAAGGCACCCAGAGAGACAGGAGCTGGCATGTGCCAGCCTTGCCTGACCACCACGACCTACTCCTCTCTACTATCTCCCCTCTGGAGGAGAAGTTCTGTGAAACATTGGAGGAAAGAGCAATATTCATATGAATGCTGGTCTTGGAGACAGAAGGAGGAGTCAAGTTCAAATCCAGACTCCAGATGTGTGATTGTGGGTAAATCTTTCACCTCCTGCTTCTTCAGTTTCAAAACCACATGGAAGTGAGGCTCCAGGGAGATGTTATGTAAAGTGCTATGAAAACCTTAAAGTCTCATAGAAAGATCATCTATGATTTTTTGCCAGGGATAAAAAAAAAAGAATGAGTCTGGTTTCAAGCAAAGCTTGAAAAAAACTAAAAGCAGAGGCATGATTCTCTAGCAGCCACTCTATAAACAAATGAAAGGTAGGAGAGAGGAAAGAAATTATTTAAAAGCAGCTAGGTAAGTGTAACTTACTTTCACTGATATCAATAATCATCTATCTGAAAAAGGAATCCCATCAATAAACTAGTCTCCATGAATTCTATAGGACTTCTCCGGCTAGTTTTCCTTCGGCAGAGCCACTGGCCACCTTGATGTGACCAGGGGCAGAGCAATTACGGACACGAGAAGAACTGAGATTCTGCAGGCATTCATTCACCCATCACCAGGGAAACCTTTAAACAAAGCTTTAGACTTCTTCTTCACTTGATTTCCTGTTTTTTCAGGTAGCAAGAACTATATCAAATCTGCTTGGGAAGAATATATGCCTCTACCGGCCACTGGATGACTCTGCAATACACTGGAAGTCAGCTGAACATTAATTACACTGGTACATTATCCTTATACCTGAAAGCTTTCCTTGTGAGTTCACAGAGTTGCAGGCTCCAGGGAATAAAGCTGGCAGGTAGTTCAGGCCCCAAAAGCAGAAATCTAAAACAATGGTACCAAACTCAAGTTGGAAAGAGGACCATTAAATCATGACCTGCTGGCAAGATAGAATTTTAAAATGTATTATCTATGTTCTGTTCTATTTTTATTTTGTTAAATATGTCCTAATTACCTTTTAATCTGGTTTGGATTGCACTCGAGTCGTGGTTGCATCTGGCGAGGCTTCCTTCTAGTTTCAGAACACTAGTTTCTGAAAACGGTTTCTGGGCAAATCTTGGGACTGGTATAAAGGTTTCACTTGAAAAATTCAGGTATAGTGCTTTGTGAAAAGGGCAGAGACCTCAGGTTAAATATCAATGTTTCTGAAGTAAGGTGGAAGGGTTGTTGTGGTTTTTAGTCATGGCAGACTCTTCATGGTTCCACTTAGGGTTATCTTGGAAAAGATGCTGAAATGATTCACCGTTTCCTTCTCCAATAAGAATAACTGTATCTAGAAACTTATAAGGATACCATTGATTCAGCACATTGTCATGGTCAACTTTTCCATCAGGTGGTCTTTAGTGACTTGTTTTCTCTCTTCTTAACACTAGCAATTAGTGCACTTAGGAGGCTGGATTGAGTTCTAAATCTAATAAAGGGTAAGTATTTACTCTGTGCAAGATGCTGAGATACAAAGACAAAGGAAAAAGTTTTAGTCTATAAGGCACTTAATACTGATTTACAATCCTCAGAGATTCCTCCCATTTCTGAGGTTACATGCATTATTTCCCATAATCACAGTTCAAAGTAGATAAGTAATATTTGTTTTACAGAAGGGAAAACTGAAGGAGTGAGAGATTTGGTTAATTATATCAAGATATATTAGTGACTAGTCCTGAGAAACAAATAGGAAGGCAGGCAGAGTGAGACCTCCTAGCTCTTCCAAAGGTGGTCCCAAAGAGAGACTTGAGGAAGGCCAGTGATCACAAGAGGTAGAGGTGGAGAGGGGTTGCATTCAAGGCATAGAGGACCGCCTGTGTAAATTCACAGAGAGGTAATGTCAGGTGCGAGGGAGAGCAAGGAGACCAGCCTCATTGGGATGTCTATCACTCCAAGAGGTGGGAACGTGCAGCAAGGATGGCGAAGTTGGCTATAGCCATGTTGCAGAGGCCCCACAGTGCCGGACTAAGGAGTCTGCATTTTGTCTTGGAGATAGTAGGGAACTAATGAAGATTATGGGATGAGTCGGTCAGATCTGTGATTTAGGAAGTCATTTTGGCAGCTGTGTGGAGAATGAAAGCAGTGCAAAGGAAGCAAGGCTGATGAGACTTGCAGTAGTCCAAATGAGAGATAATGAGGGCCAATCACAAGCACATGTTGGGTCCCACACCAGATACACCAGAAAGACAAAAAAAGAAAAGATTCTGGCTTACATTCTACGTGCTTGTGTGAGTAGAGAGAAGGCAGAATCAGTAGGTGTCTGGAAGCAGACTTTGAGCTCCAGATTTAGTGGGAGGATCCAACAATCTATTACCTGTGAGGCAATGAGTAATTCTTTCATTCTCTTTGTGCCTCATTTGCTTCATTTGTAAAGTGAAGATTTTGAACCTTAAATTTTTATTTTAGACTAAAATCTATGATCTCTGATTCTTTGTTACTGTCTATTGCCTATCAGCAATATTATGTTAAAATAAATATTAATTGTGTTATAATGGGTTATGACATCAAATGTGGAGCATCTGAGATTGATAATGCAACAGAATGCAATGACCTAGAAAAAATAAAACTGAGTGGGGAAACTGCTGAGATGAAATTTATAAAGCTGAATTCTGGGTTTAATATTTACCTTTTCAGATTTCACTTTCTATAAAATTGAGTTATAATACTTCATCTCTACGACCCCAGTCTCTCTCAGCATGCTGTAACAATAAATGGGATAATCATTATCTCATAGCTCAGTGTTTTGAGCTACTTTGATGAGGCTTAATTTCTTAGTACCCAAGGTTATATCCTCTATCATCAAATTAATTGGCTAATCCTGTATGTTTTTGTTCAAAATCACATTGTACAACCATAGCCAGAACTTGGTAACTATCAAATTCATTTTGAATCACAAATGTATGCTTTCTGTCTTCCCTGAAAGTGCTGCTGTAGCAAGCTCATTAAATGTAAAATGACCTTGATAAATTGGCAAAGGCAGTAGATACAAATATAATATCACTCCATATCCATAACTGCAAAGATATTTGTCTTGTTTCCCCTTGGTCATTTCTTTATGAAAAAACAATCACTTTATTTATTCTTGATCATCATCAAAATGCCTTATGTAAAGTTAGGTACCTGTGGAAATGGAGTTAAAAATAATAGCAGTTTTCTCAGTTTCAATAATAAATACATATTCTACATAAGCAAAAGGGACAAATAAAGAATCAAAATCTGAAACTAAACTAAATCTGATTTCTACTCCAATTTGACCTATACACAAACATGATTCTCTCTGTCCATATTTAGATATTACATTGCTGTTTCTATTTTGCTGTAATGATATTACTGTGAATGAATATGCATATATATGTGAAAAAAAAATCAGTTTCTTAGAACCAAAAACAGAACTTGCTTTGAATAGTGCTCGATGTGGTACCATGTATATTTAAAAATTTAGTGCATTTTTTGTGTGATCATATAGAAACACCTTCTTGTTTTAAGTTTCATTGATTACTAAGGATTGCACTCTAACTTTTTTAAAGATGTAATCAAGACAATACTACCTAATCTAATCTATTTTTCAGTGCTATACCAATCAAACTCCCAAGAAACTATTTTACTGACGTAGAAAAAAATAACAAAATTCATCTGGAAGAACAAAAAGTCAAGAATTTCAAAGGAATTAATGAAAAAAAGCAAATGAAGCTTTTATATTATAATATTAATAATTATATATGATGTATAATTATATAATATTAATAATATAATAAACCATATTATAAAGCAGCAGTCATCAAAACCATTTGGTATTGGCTAAGAAATAGACCAACTCATCAGTGGAATAAGTTAGGTTCACGGGGCAAAATAGCAAATGACTATAGTAATCTAGTAATCCCAGATTTTGGGACAAGAATTCACTATTCAATAAAAACTGATGAGAAAATTGGAAATTAGGATGGCAGAAACTAGGCACTGATCCACACCTAACAGTGTGTACCAAGATAAGGATGAAATAAGTTCATGATCTAGCCATAAAGAATATTATAAACAATTAGAAGAACATAGGATAGTTTATCTTTCAGATCTGTGGAGAAGTAATTTGTGACCAAAGAACTAGAGATTATTGATCCCAAAAATAGATAATTTTGATTATATTAAGTTAAAAAGGTTTTGTACAAACAAAACTAATTCAGACAAGATTAGAAGGGAAGCACTAAATTGGGAAAACATTTTTTTACATTCAAAGGTTCTAATAAAGGTCTCATTTCTAAAATATATAGAGAATTGACTCAAATTGTCTACCAAGAGACATCACTGAATGTGATTTACAACATAGCATTTTCACTCTTTTTATTGTTGGTTGCTTGAATTTTGTTTTGCTTTTTTTTTTTTTTTTACTGATTTGATTTGATTTTTCTTGTGCAGGACAATAATTGTATAAATATGTATGCATACATTAGATTTAACATATTTCTACCATGCTTAATATATATTAGACTACTTGCCATTTAGGGGAGGGCATGGGAGAAGGGAGAGAAAACTGCTAATGTAGAATTGTCCATGCATATGTTTTGAAAAATAGAAAGTTTTAATTAAAAAAAAAAAAAAAAAAGAAAGATATAATCAATCTGATCAACACAAAAACTAACCATGGTTCTAGAGTACCAATAATAAAGAATATTATCAAATTCCTGACAGAAATCATGGCTCCAATGACCAAAGCCATATTTTTAGACATGGATAATAAATATATCAATATGTTTTGACTGACTATGCATAATTACTTGAGGTTTTTTTTTCTTTTTCTTCAAGGAAATGATAGGAAAGTAAATAAATGCTTCTTAAACAAAAAAAAAAGGGGGGGGGGGAAGAAAGTGGTGTTTCCTTTACTAAATTGTTCCAAGAGATGTTCTAATCTCAAATAACTCTGGGATGTTGGCCTCAGTCTCTTGAATCAACAATATAAAGAAACATAACTACCTGACAAACAAGTGTCAGTGACACTATCATAATCATGCTACAAGGTAGAGCCCTATTTCTATTCCTAGAGATGGATCATTTGAGTGGTCTCTGAATAAAAAGCCAATATAATCTTAGCTACCTTCATAAAACCAGCATTTTAAAATTTAATTACTGTGTTATAATAACTGATCTTAACATATATTAAAATATAAAGTATAATGTCTTCACATTTTATAGAATAAGAATGATAGGGCTGAAAGAAACTGATGGCATCATATTGTCCAACCTCCCTCACTTTACAGATGAGGAAATAAATGATACATTCAGTTACAGAGAAACTTAATTGGTTCAAGTACTTATATGTTATATGGGTAATCTAGGGTTTGAATACCTAAGGCCTTTGATCACTTTCTTCTGATAAAGTTCTTAACTTTTTTTGTGTCATACACGCCTTTGGCAGTCTGATAAAGAACATGGGCTCTTCAGAATAATAAATGCATATGTCAAAAGACATAGGATTACAAAGGAAATCAACTAAGTATTATGAAATCGTTATCAAAAAAAAATGTTTAGTGTCATGTTCTAGATTAAGAAAATCCATTTCTGGTAATCTTTGAGAACCAGCCTGAAACATGGTCTTGCTTTTTATGTATTTATTTGTAGCAAACTGCCCACAAATCCTATTGTTTGGGATCCCCATTGGAATGTATCATCGAGAGCAGTGCCCTACAAAAAGGGAGTAGTAAATACATAGCTGCTGGGTCAACAAAAGTCAATTTGAAATATTAACATAACAGGTCAGAATCAAAAGTCTAGCATATGGCTGAGAGGCCAATTTATCAAAATAGGCTTCTGACACTCATCTTAAGAAAGTCTATGTGCCTCCATTTCTCTATTTGAACTATATAAACCATATGAATACTTGAGGATATATTAGAACCCCATAAAAGCATTTTGACCTCTTTGAAAGAAAATTACCATCCGAACAGCACACTTTCCCACACTTCTCCCACTGGCACAGTAAACAAAAGCTTCATTTGTAGTCATGGCATGGGACAGATTTATCACCCATACAGCGGTAACCATAATATTACGCTTCATGTCTTAGAGCATTGTAAGTTCAGTCTCACTGCACACACCAGAGTAAAAGAGTCACTTACTAGCCTTAATGGCTTATCAGCCTTGCCCATATACACCCAACTGTTTCATTCATCTACAACTCAGCCAGAACATAATTGTCACTGGGCTGAAACATGGCCTTGAGGGATCAATTTCCAAATGCCAGAGTTCATAAAGGGAGTCAGGGTACAATTAAGAACACCATTGTGTAAACAGATTTATAGAACTGAGAGTATTTTGTATGTGTAATTAAACACACCACTCAAGCCATGTGCATGAAAAAAATCAATTTTCAGTAAATCTAGGGTATAGTTTCTGTACTTACACTTGAATACTGATCAACACTTTTTGCTTTATTTAATTTCCAGTCATAGCTTTTGCTCAGAAACCAGAAGGATAACAAGTGAAAGGTTGTTCATACTGATTCAGGGAATAAAACATTAATTTCCTTATATTAAAATTCATAGTCTAGCGAAATCGCTAACTCTTAAAGACAAAAGTATATCAGAATTTTTGAATTATACATTGCTCCTAATATTGCTCCTACTATTCATGTTACTAACACATAATATGCTCTTTTATTATAAGATGTAATGTCCTTGAGTTAATGTGATCGCAAATATTATCTCCCTGTGCTCAATTCCAGTATGAACTAAAACTGATAAGCTAAAGACACAGTCTACGGATAGTTATCATAAAGACAGCACAGACCAAAAGAAATCTGGCTTGTTCCTGCCAGAATCACATAACCCATAGCTCTAGATATAAGATTCCAATACAAATAAATCTTCAGCACATGTCTGTTGGCTGCACTTCTATTAACAATGTGAAAATATTTATTTTTCTATAAGAAATGATCAGCAGGATGATTTCAGAAAGGCCTGCAGAAATTTACATGAACTGATGTTGAAAGAAGAGAGCAGAACCAAGAGACTATTGTACAAAGCCACAAGATTGTGTGATGATCAACTCTGATGGACGTGGTTCCTTTCAACAATGAGATGATTCAGGCCAAATCCAAGAGATTTGTGATAGACAGTCATCTGCAGTATGGGTATTATGAGGACTGAGTATGAATCACAACATAAGATTTTCACCCTTGTTTTTGTTGCTATTGTTGTTTGCTTGCTTGTTTGTTTTTTCTCTCATTCTTTCTCTTTTTTGATCTGATTTTTCTTGTGCAGCATGATCAATGTGGAAATGTGTTTAGAAGAATTGTACATGTTTGATTTTTGTTGGATTACTTGCTGTCCAGGGGAGGAGGGAGGGAAAAAAAGGAGGGAGAAAAATATAGAACATAAGGTTTTGCAAGGATGAATGTTGAAAAGTATCTATGCATATATTTTGAAAAATAAAAAGCTATTTTTTAAAATGTGAAATAATCCCTAAGTAGGAGATACAGGTATATAAACTTTCCTATTTTGTAGCCTCATAAACTCTGTTCTTTTGTAACTCTTTTTTCAATCAGTAATTTTCTTCATCACTGTAAATGTTAAATGTTCTGAAGGAAGAG